>NC_062564.1:27147031-27772031 GCF_022837055.1 Prionailurus viverrinus
TCTATCTGCCCCCCTCACCCCAGCACAGTTCATTGTGAACACTGTGCACAGCAAGTTTATTGAATTGAATTGAGCTCAGAACTTTTTTTTAATCTTTTGTTGTTGTTGTTTTTTAATTTCCTTCTTTTAGTTTATACCCTGGGCTCAGCTTTATCCTCCATGTCACCTTTGACTTATTTTTCCTTTCAAGCATTTTTCCCATTGTATTATTATGAGTTTTTATAGTGTCTTTCACTATCTGATTCCAGTGTACACATTATGACTTAACAGAAATTTATATAGTTTTGTAAAAGAAGTTCCCTGATTAGAGTACTTTTCAACCTGCTCAAGTATTTCTTTTACTTTATTAAATAAGATTCCGCCAAGGAATTATCTGAAGAAAAGGATTTAACAAAGTTGGAACTTCTCTGGGATTTTCATCATCGTGCCCGCTGCCTTACTCTAGACATTCACAATTAACAGAGTTCTTCTTCTTCTTCTTTTTTTTTTTTTTTTTTTTTTAATGTTTGGGTTTTTTTGAGAGGGAGAGAGGGAGAGTGCAAGCAGGGAAGGGGCATAGAGGGAAGGAGACACGGAATATGAAGCAGGCTTCAGGCTCTGAGTTGACAGCACGGAGCCCGAAGTGGGGCTCGAACCCACGAACCATGAGATCATGACCTGAGCCGAAGTCAGATGCTTAACCGACCGAGCCACCAGGCACCCCTAACAGAGTTCTTAAGAAAAGTATACAAGGGGCACCAGGGTGGCTCAGTTGGTTAAGCGTCTGACTTTGGCTCAGGTCATGATCTCTCAGTTCCTGAGTTGATGCCCCGCTTGGGGCTCTCTGCTGTTAGCACAGAGCCTGCTTCAGATTTTCTGTCCCCCTGTGTCTCTGCTCCTCCCCCATACTTTCTCTCTCTCTCTCTCTCTTTTTTCTCTCTCAAAAATAAACATTAAAATTTTTTTTTAATTATATAAGAAACAAACAAGATTTTGATCCTACCCATGGTTATAGGCATTTTCATTTCACACTTTTTTTTCTGCTTTTCTCTCTTTTTTTTACTGTTTCCATGAAGTGAAATGAGCAAGGTAGTTTGGATTCTGCATATATTAAAGCTGAAAATACCGAACGTAGCTTTCATTCTTGTTTCAAAATGATTTTGAAGAGGAACTTAGGGCGCCTGGGTGACTTAGTTGGTTAAGTGTCCGACTCCTGATTTTAGCTCAGGTCATGATCTCATGGTTTGTGAGTTCAAGCCCTGCATCAGGCTCTGTACTGGCTGTGTAGAGCCAACTTGGGATTCTTTCTCTCTGCCCGCCACTCTCTCTCTCTCTGAAATAAACTGAAAACAAACAAACAAACAAAAAAGAAACTTTTATAGCATCTTATAAGTATTAAGTTTTCAAGGTAAGTTTGAGTATAATTTGCAATTTTATTGCCTTCTTTTTGCTACTTAAGTACTTCCTTGAGGTTTTAAAAACAAAACTTTATGTAACCTTTGCATTTGGAGGGATCATTGTATTGTTGATAGATTTTTCCATTCTCTGTTTTTTTTAATCTTGAGTATACTATATTTTAAATTTGAAAGCCAATTTGGGCAGACATCTTTACTTTTTCCTAAAGAGCAAAGATAAGGAATATTTTATTTCTTGTTATTTGAGAAAATATTATGTCTAATTGCATTGTTGCATACATCCTAATTTCGTAATTTCCTTAGTATTCTAGTCCTATTACTTATGTTTTTTGTAAACTTACCCTTGTTTTTTTTTCTGAGTCACCTATCCTGAACTCAAAAGAGTAATTGAAAAAGTAGAATTGCTTATATCATTTTGATAGTCATAGAGCATTTGTCATTAGAGAAACAGCCAGTATGATTTGAATTCCATTTAACTTTCCCCAGACTGATGGCCAAAGCAAAACCATACTTTCTGTTTGAAATCCGTTCTCAACACATCACCTTCCTTTGCAGTCGGCAGGATCCTGCTCCTTACATATGGCAGTTTGTAATTCTTCCGCTTAATTTATCCCTAATTTTATCATTAACATGAAAATCTATAATTTTGTGTTTTGAAAACACTGGTTTACTTTTACTTCACTTGACCTTAACTTTGCGTTTCTGAAGTTTCAAAGTCCTATACTTTGAGGAATTTAGCAGTGATAAGGTACCACTAAACAAGAAGTTTCATAAAAATGGTTTCTCCCCTGCACCTGCCATGACTTATTTTATAAATATTCACCATTCATGCAACAAATTGAATACGTAATATACCATATACAAGCAGTGTGCTAAGTGATAGGACTACCGTAGCAAATAAGATCATGTGATCTGTCCTGTGACGTAAGGCTAATGCAAGTGCAGGGGGCTTCATAAGAAGGAATCCTAGGCCAATAATGGAGAACATCAGGTAGGTCTAACCAGAGTATCTAAACTGAGGCCTTGAGCAATGATAGTAGTTCTCTTTTTTTCTTTTTTAAGTTTTTATTTAAATTCCAGTTAGTTAACATATAGTAAAATCTTAGTTTCAGTAGTAGAATTTTGTGATTCATCACAGTAATAGGAGTTATTAAGGCACATATGTTTCCATGTGTGTCTTTCTCTGTCTTTTGAGGGACAGAGGGGAGTGAGATGGGGAACTCAGGAGAGGAGAGAGGAAAAGAAAGGAATTTAGTAGCAGGCAGGTGCAAAGGCTATGTGGGCTGGCCGGGGATTGCTATGTAATATATTAGCTTACACATCATTTGCATCTTTTTAGAAGAATTTCCAGCTTTTTGTCATATCAAAATACAAACCAAAACTATAAAATAGAAAATATGACTCTAAGTTTTTAATTAGAATATTGGATTTTTATTTATGCAGTTAATTAAGAAATCAATTTTGAAGAAATCTCTTACTTGCCTATATAAATCTCTTATACAAATAATAAAATACTATTTGTTCTTCAAAAAATTATCAGACTCTTGGCACTTCCCCTATAATTCAGTTCTTCCCTTTTCAGTGCTACAACTATTAATATTTTGGCAAATACTTCTCTAAGTGCCTTTTTTGTACCATTTCTTATATTTGGTTGTGGTGGCAATGGCAGTAGTAACAATACAAAAAACCTGGGTCAACCTGTCATACCTCTTTTGCTACTTGATTTTTCATTTAATTATGTATATTTTCATGATAGTGTGTGCAGACCTCCTTTTTTATTAAGAGCTATAAAGTATTCCAGTGTATATATGTTTAGAACCGTCTTCCATTTGGTAGATGTTTTTGGTTGCTCATTTTAAAACTTAGCGGGGGTAAATGTGTTTGTATGTGTGCATCTCTGTGGACTCTGAGTATAAAATCGTGTTATTTCAGAGCATACATTTTTCAAAATTCTTCATTAACTGCACATCCTCTGTGCCTTTATCATCCTAGCATCATGTTACTGCTATTGATAAAATAGAGTAATATGTAAAATTAGTATTTTTCTTATTTGTAATCATGCTAATGATTTTTACAGATATTAAATCTTTTATGTCAACCTTTATTTCATTGACAGATGAATTTAAAGGTCATTCTCTACTGCAAGCAGCCAGAGAAGCAGACCTAGCCAAAGTTAAAAAAACACTTGCTTTGGAAATCATTAATTTCAAACAACCACAGTCTCATGAAACTGCCCTGGTAAGATTTCATTGTTAATCCCTTCCTTAGGTCTGTAATAGAAGCACAATGTACGATTTTCATTTCAGAACCCTTAAGTAACTTTCCTATCAGAAATACCAGAAATTTCCATTTTAATGTTGGTTGCATTGATTTTTAATTTGGTTCAGGAGATGATTGCTTTCATGCATGAGAGAATAGATGTTTGCTCACCCTTGATTTGGGAATTATTTTTACCTTTGTCCTTACCCAACTGTATTCTAACAAGTCTACTTTTGTGGCCAATTCTTTCATAAAATACAAGATGTGATTTTCTCTATAGAATCTTTTTCTTATGGTTGCTAAGTAAAGACTGTTTGTCTTCTGTGGAATATTAAAAGTATTTTTAGAGATACTTGCGTTATCCTTTGGAGCAGTTATCCAAAGAATTATTCTTAATTTTCCAAAGAATTACTACATTCATTATAGAAAAATACGAAGATTATGAATTTTTTGTTCCAGACTGTACACATTGTTTTTTAAACAGTTCATGTGTTTTCTTCTAACGTACTTTCAGAAAGATTAGCTGATTTTTCTTATCATTGGTCACATTAAATTTCAGGTATAGGGCCGGTAAAATTATTCCTGAGTTCAGAATTGAAGCATGTGTGATGCCTATATCACAGACCTCTAAATACGCTTCAGTTAAAATTCCCGCATATATCCGGTACAAAAAAGTCAACCTGTAGTCAATACCTGACGAAAACGACACTAAAAGAGTCATCAAACTGAAATGGGCCAGCTGTATGTACACTTAAGTACGTGCCTCTCAAACTGGTGTTCAGATATACTGACGTTATACAGCGTTATGCCGGGAGATACCCAAAGCAACAGAATAATCCTGACCTGCTTTTTGGGCGTGTTCATTTTATTGATTAGTAAGTAGGTTTTAACTCTTAAAATTTTATTTTTTTTAATGTTTCTTTTGAGAGAGAGAGAAAGTTGAGGACAGGGCGAGAGAATCCCAAAGCGGGCTCGCCGCTGTCAGCACACAGAGCCCAACACGGGGCTTGATCTCACAAACCATGAGATCGGGACCCGAGCCGAAATCAAGAGTCAGACACTTAACACACTGAGCCACCCAGGTGCCCCTACTCATAAAATTTGAATATAAAACATTAATATAAAACAAAGTTGAATACAAAAATCATATAAATACAGGATAAAACATTAAGCCTCTGAGAATACTTCTCCCACTAAGCTCCACTAAGTCTATTACCTCTTGCCTATCCCTGGGCGTATAGGCTTATATAGTGCCAGGAGTGGCTCTGGGGAAGATTTTAAGAACTATTTATTTATGTAGCTGACAACCCAATGAAGGATTGAAAAACTGAGGTATAGATGTTTGTACCTTTGGAGAGGCAGTATTCTGTTACCTTCAAACAAGCATCGGCCAAAGGAAGAGAAACAGTCTTTCTTAATGCTTAACTAAGATAATTTTATCTTGTTTTAAAGGCCCGTGTCTTGCACTTCCACGGTGTTTAGGGAGAATTTGATCATCTCCATAACATAAAATATGTAAACATTTTTTGACATAACAGTGTTCTAAAGAGTCAGCAGATGCTACTTAATTCAGAATTCTCCTTTTAAATAGAAGTTTATTAACTTAGTTTTGTTTACTTTACAGCACTGTGCTGTGGCCTCCCTGCATCCCAAACGAAAACAAGTGACAGAACTATTACTTAGAAAAGGAGCAAATGTTAATGAAAAAAATAAAGAGTAAGTGCAATCGCAGAAGGAGGTGTTCAGCTCTTAAAGGGGAAATGCAACAAAAGTTAGGACATTACATTTTCCTTCTCTCCTCTCCGCAGTTTCATGACTCCCTTGCATGTTGCAGCAGAAAGAGCTCACAACGATGTCATGGAAGTTCTACATAAGCATGGAGCAAAGGTAAGACACACATCAGAAATAAAATCCCAGATTTGGAGTTGAGTAGCTAGCTGCTTTTAAGACTATTACTATTCTCTCTGATTTTCCGGGAGAAATTAATTTGGTAAAGGACTCTTACCGTGTATTTGAAGTCATCTGTTCCCTTGTCAAGCTAATTTAAGTGCTGTTACTAATAAAAATAATGAGCTGTGTCTTATTTCCTTTAATGTCATTCTTCCGTAAAGCAATAAAATGTAGCTCTGATCTTATCATTTGAAACACATTTAACTTTGCGTTGTTTTACATTAATACTGGAATTGATATATTTTGATAGTCAACATCATTGATGGTTTATCAGAGAATAATTTATGTAAATGATAGTCAAAATATTGCTACTTACTCTAAAGAATATTTTTATTCCTTCAAACTGGTAATGATAATAATTTTCTCAAGTGACTGAAAAAATAAGAAATTTGGGGGTAACCATTTCTGTTGACATTGTCTGAAACTATGAATTGCTTGAGGGAGGAAGGAAGCAAACTGGTTGCTTTTCAGAGTTAACTTGAATATGCATATTTTTAAATCCTCAAAAGCACATATATTTTTAAAGCAGAAGTCTCCAAAGTAGACACTTTATGGAATATACAAGATGAGCCATTGAGAATAGGAAAAATATTAGAATTTTAATTTTTTTAATCCTAATTTCTTATTTATGAATAAAGAAGTTGAGATCTACTAACATTTAATTCAAAGATTGATGCTGGCTCCCTCTATGTGTCTGTGTGTCAGCCTGTCTGAGTCGGTTCAAGGTGGTTCCTCTGAGGAGAATGGGAGGCTCAGTAGGGAGGGGTTGTCACTGACAGACTTACTCATCTGTTCACTTCCAGCATGTTGTGACATATCTACATGTCCACACAAGTAGATTCATGGATACTATCCTAAACGGTAGATCCTTCATAAATAACATTGTTGGTAATCCGAGGGAATGACAATTTGATGGCATAAAGAGGTTGTCTGGCTATTTCATGAATTAGTATTTTCAAGAATATTGATCTTAGTTCTCGTGCTTTTTGTTTTGTTTTGTTTTCTCCTAATATATAATTGTTTTAATATCATTTAGTATATAAAACTTGATTTCCATAAAAATGTTTCAAGAATTGCCTCTTAAAATAATGAAGCACACATAAATGTGAGTCAAACTACTGAATTCCAAAACAAATGTAATGAGTTATACTACAAAATATAAAATTGTGAACAAAATTTAGTGTTTATTTTATTTTTTTATTTTATTTTATTTTTTTTCCATTTTATTTATTTTTTTCAATATATGAAGTTTATTGTCAAATTGGTTTCCATACAACACCCAGTGCTCATCCCAAAAGGTGCCCTCCTCAGTACTCATCACCCACCCTCCCCTCCCTCCCACCCCCCATCAACCCTCAGTTTGTTCTCAGTTTTTAAGAGTCTCTTATGCTTTGACTCTCTTCCACTCTAACCTCTTTTTTTTTTTTTCCTTTCCCTCCCCATGGGTTTCTGTTAGTTTCTCAGGATCCACATAAGAGTGAAACCATCACATGAAAAGATGCTCGTGCTTTTTTTTTTTAATGAAAGTAAGAGGGTTCAAAATTTGTTGTCATCTATGATGACAAATGACTACTTGCATGTAGATATTTTTCACTTGGATGTAGATACTTTGTTTAAGAAAGAAACATACTCAGTCAGGCCCTTAAAGGCAAATACTACATATTTTAGAGTAAATGAGAAAGTGACTGCATTTTTAAAGAAACTTTAAAAAATGAAGGGGACATTTTGAGAATAGATTTTTGGAAAATGTCCACTGTTTTGTAATTTTGTTGCCAAAAAATGATGTAAATGTATCACCCAACTGTTATATCTACATGTAATTTAAAAACTTGAAAACAATTTTCCAACCTGTTTTAAAGTCTTTCTTAATTTGTGTTTAGGTGGTTTTTGAACCTATTAGAAAACATCAAGAAGGATGAAATTTTACTAGCAGAGTTTCAATTAAAACCTTAGCATGATTAAGTAAATTAAATTAAAAATGAGCATCGTGGGGGCACTTGGGTGGCTCAGTCGGTTAAGTATCCAATTCTTGGTTTTTGGCTTAGGTCAAGATGTCACAGTTCATGAGTTCAAGGCCCACATCAGGCTTCGTACTGGCAGTGCAGAGCCTGCTTGAGATTCTCTCTCTCCCTCTCTCTCTCTCTCTGTCTGCGCCCCTCCCTTGCTCACTCTCTCTGTCTCTCAAAATAAATGAACTTCCAAAAATGTTTAAAAAATAAGCATTGTGATTTAGTAGGTATTGCTAACAGTGAGCGCACTTTTTCCAGTGGCTCTAACTTGTTTCTCTCCCGTCTTTTGAGCTAATATGGTCCATGGGACCAGCTATTGAAAATGAACTTAGAATCAGATCCTCAAATCTACATCGCAATTTTCATAAGATTTTTTAAGGTTTTTTTAATTGAGCCCGAAGGTATTTTGTACATTAGTAATTAAAATCTTTTCATTTTTAATCGTGTCATCTCTTTCCCATCCTTTGTAATTTCTTTTTGTATAGGTTTTATATGTTTCTGTCATATATTAGTATAGCACTGTTTCTTAAGGTTACAGATGAACACATATGTATATTGAGAGGTTTCTCAAAACAGTTTTTTATTCATAAGGTTCCCAGTCCAAAAATTTAGATATCCTTGCTTTAAAAGGACAATTGATATTTTTATCTTAAAAAAGTCAGGATGACCTAGAATGAGAGGGAACAGCACTCTACCAATTTATTACCTATTCTGAGGGTACAACTCCTGCATTGTTATATAAATAATGTCTTGTTGCTCCGTCAAGCAGAAAATACTAAGCTAAGTGGACTCTCTGCTATACTTAAGAGCATTTTTGTTTACCACTGACCCATTTTTAAAAACAGTTTATGGCATTTATAATGTTCTTGAAAACCCGTGAACAATGCCCTTCCTTTTTGAAAAATATCTATTTATTTTCTCCCATGAGTCATTTTATTTCATGGCGTTTTCAGTGAAAAACAGCACGCGTTTCTAAGCTCTCCCAGTCAGCACTGCTCTAGCTCTGTGGTTCTCAACCTTACTCTGCTCCTCGTCTTCACGGGATATCCTCATCGATAACGTCTCAATTCATCAGTGGGGTGTGCGCAGTTTTAAACACTCTGTCGGTGATGCAGAAGGACTTTTAGACTAGTTTACCCTCCTTAGTCCTTCCACTATAGTTCATCCAAATCCAGAACTCCTGCTATTAGGCCCTTTAAATGGAAAATAAATCCTACTGAATCAGGGTTCTGAACCAATAAATAGTAGTTGCCATCCTCCGCACTCAGTTATTCCCTGGTTCCAACTCAGGCTGATGTCCCTCAGGGTTGGCTTATTTGGTGACTAATGTGTTGATAAAAACTCACTTAGCTACTTTGGGCCCCATCGTTTGCTTGCTTAGTGTTCTTTCTGGAGAACTCACAGTTTCAATTTGATTTTTGGACAACTAATGGTTTCCATTTGATTCTAAAACCACCTTCTGATCAAGCAGCACCACCCTTGGATTAGGATTCAACCCTTACACTGTTTCCACCATCCTGCCTCCTTCCCTCCTCATGTCAAGTTCCCAGGCTAAGGCTAATACGTCAGAAAAGGCAGAGAATTGGATACGGAGATCTAATACCATGAACTAATCTGTCTTACTTTGACAGATAGAACTTAGTAATCTTTACATAAGCCAAAACATTCTTTTGCTCAAAGCTTGATGATAAAGCTCAGGTTCACTATGCATGTTAAACTAAACATACTGGGAATGTAACAGACAAGCATACTTTTCACTGTACAGTCCTCCACTTTCTAGTCCTGTGAACTTGGAATTAATTTTTTGGAATCCTAATTCACCATAAGTGATTATGTGTGTATTGATACCTGTGTGTGTATGTGTGTAAAAATTAAATGAGCTTATGTATATATAAGTGTGTGGTATAATACCTGATATACAAGTCATACTTTAATTACTTGTAAATGTGAGCACTGTATTTTTCCATATTTGTCTTTTCAGACATATATTACATATTTCCCTTAATCACCTAAATTTTTATGTAAGATTTATATATCGGTTCCTTTATAATTTGTTTTGATCCATTAACGCAAGAAATACTGAGATGCAAAATGATTAAGACTGTATGCTAGATACTGTGGAAAGTACCAATTTGAAGTTTATGCAGTTACCAAACTTGAAGCTAATCCTAAATCCAATTTAATGGCATGAGTAATGAAGGAAGAGAAAGATGAAAGTAACTTATGAAGAAATATTTATATACGTGGAAATGAATCGGGCATTAGAACAGACTTAGAAAAGGATGGTACAGTTACGGGAAGTGAGGAAGCTAGAGAGAAATACTGGTTTCCTATGCCTTGATAATTTTGTACTTAGAGTTGATATGAGATAGGGAGGGACATTTAGTATCACTAGCAGTTGGAAATAATTGCACTAGAGTGTGAAAGACAGTCTAGGTAGGGTTAGAAAGATCTTTTGGAAAGCCATGAACATAGTGATCATGCATTCCAAGGTAGAGAAAGTATAGAGAGATGCGTTGAGAATTTAGGAAAGGACCTTTGCAAATTACCATGTTTGAAGGGCAGCAATGGGAAGAGAAAACTGAAAGATCCATCACAGTGTCTACTGAGTACAGTAGGAGTATGAAGAAGTAACAGGTGCTACAAAGAGAAATCAAGGTAGGCAATGCCATTTAACTTGACAACTTTTATATAAAGGCTTTGGCAGCTTTTGAAGGAGGTGTTCCAAAGATACAGGGGCAGAGAATTATATTCAGAGTCTTGGCAATAAGCGGCATACTCAAAGTGGGTAATTTGAGGAAAGTTTAATAAAAGAATTATATACAAAGGTGGGCATGGTTTAGGGATATGAGCAAGAGATAGCAGCAAATGGGGAGACATTATTGTCCCTGGGCCCAAAGGGGCAAAGAAGCAGAAGAAGGTAGCTATTTGGAGAAGGTCTCCTGACACCACCTGCAGCCTTTGATAAGGGGTATATCTGACCCCTACCCCTCACACCCCTGCTCCCCACCAGTCTCTTGCCATTCCCTCCCATTGTCCAAGTGTAACAACTTAAAGACCAAAAGAACCCATTGATATGATCCATATTAAGTAAGTTTCCCAGGACATCAAGCAGGACATCGAGCAGGGTGGAGGATAGGTAGGAATCTGGAGGGGCAAGCAGGCAGTAGTCAGAAAAAGGATAGGAAACAGATGGCTTATAAAGAAAGGAGAGTTATAAGAAAATGGGGGTATTAGCCAACTCATTTGAAAAATCAACTTTTATAGTGGAGTAAATTTCTATTTCTAAAAAAAGTCAAGTATCTCTACCAATCCCCTGCTTTGCGAGATTGCTATAAAGCCTAAATGGGAGAGACATGAAGATTTTATCCTTCATGTGGCAGTTTTTTCTTTATTGTTGTTAGCCTACCCTGACATTCTATTGCTACTGCGGTGTCTGCTATCATTATTTAGTCCCAACTGCATATGGTATTATTAATACCTAAAAATGAAAGGTTTAATTCAAAAGTGCTTTTTTTTCATATAGAAAAGCACTTGCTATTCTGTCATTGCTTGAGCATCTGTTAAATGTGTGGAACACGGAGAAATTTGATTGTTCATTTGTCTTAATTTGACAGATTTATTTATATTGTATGTAAGAAGAAATTGTGTCAATAGTAATTGGCATTAAGTGGGCTTATTTCTCACATTGAGAAGTGATGAAGAGTCTTTGCTCACTTTGGGGAAATGTGTTATCTCATTATAAGGATCTGATTAATGCTCTTCAAGAGGTGGGTTGATAAGCAGTTTCTGTTAGCCCAAAGATGTTAAAATGCTTTCAAAGCTATAGATGTAAAGTATCTCTAATCGTTCAGTTATCTGACGTTTGAGCATATCAGCACAAAGAGCAAAAGGCCCAGTGTCTCAGAAACATTTTAGTTACCAGTAACAGATCAATTGAATCTAGAGTAAGCACAAATGGAAATCTGTTTTATACTTTTATAAATGTATGCTTATTACTTTTCTGAGATTACCCATATTGTTATCCCATAGAAATAATCTACAGGAATTGTAGCTGAGATTTACAAAAGACTAGAACAAGGAATGTGGAAACTATTGAGTACCTCGACTGCATTCTCTGTGTGTGTGTGTGTGTGTGTGTGTGTGTGTGTGTGTGTGTGTGTGTCTGTCTCTCTCTCTCTCTCTGGTCGCTTGGGTTTCTTTTCTGTGTTTGTCTTAGTTCATCTGCTTCATTCTTTTAACAGACTACATTTTTCTGTTTTACTTCTCTATGGCTTAAATATGGACTTGGTAGCCCCTGTTTTATGAGTCTTTGTCTTAAAAATATAACACCTGCAGCTACGGTCTCTCCTGAGTCTCAGGGAAGAGAAAGGGAGAATCTGAATGAGATCGCAGTTTGTTCCACACGGCCATCGGATTGGCTCCCACTCGTCCAATCAGCTCTGCTCAGGGGGTCGTTTCTCACACAGGGCATGTGAGAACGTGAGTGCCCTTTTAATAAACCAAAGCAAACACATACCATTATAATATATCTCTTTTGTTTCTTTTAAAATTCCACATGAATTTTGAAGGTTTGCAAATAATAATACACTCGAGTTCAGCTAGTAAATGTTAAAGGATTAAAAACACTTTAAAGTAAAATATTGATTGCTGTATCAGAATTTGAGTTAAGAATTAAATTATGGTCATTTTGTCTATTTCATTCCTCACAGGAGAGGCTTTAATTATGTCCATCCTCCTTATAACAGTGCTCTGTAAATATCTGTAAAACTTTAAAATCAAATTAAATTATACTCTTACTACAGATAAAGTAAGTTAATTATTTTCAATATTTTACAATTCTGTCAACACTGGCATTTAACTTCTTTTTTCCTTCAAATTTCTAGGGAAAGAAGAATATGTATTTTTTGGTTAGAGAATATCTTAAGAGTCTGATGTTCATGTAGTATACACACTAGTATGATGAAAACAGTATTCTTTATCATCAGAATTTATTAATTTATTGTTCTTGTGAACCATTTACTTACCAACCATTTTTGAACATCCAGCTTGTACCAGGCATTGCACTTGTTACTGTGGGGTATATATGAAGTTTGGATTTGGTCAAGAGTCTTCTCTGAAGGGACTTAAAATCCAGTAATAGTCTTATCTACTATAGTCAGCGCCAATATCTATCATACACATTGGAAAGTGATATATAAGAGAAGTATGGGTACATTGCTATTCAGAGAACGGTTACTCCATTGGTGGTAACAGGCTGGGGGAGAGATTGGAGAAATTTCATGAAGAAAGTAGGATTTCAGCTAGGAATGTCTAGGGATTAGATATATAGAAATTGGCAAAATACGAATAATATTTCAAGTAATGACTCAAGCAGGAAAGCAGTTAGTCAGGAGTTATAATTAGTGAGCCCAGGGGTACTGAAAAGGAGAATAATGAAAATCTTAAAAATATACGTTGGAGCAGGGTCTTGGTAGTTTCGATGGGAGAGTTTTGATTTTGTTCTCATAATACTGGGAGAGCCATTGGGAAGTTTTGAACAGGTAGGTGGCCTGCACAGAATCCTGCTTCAGGAAGGTAGATACTTCCTAGAAGGCTACTTTCTCCTATAAGACCAATTACAGAAATGTAGACTATGTTATAATATGCCTGCCACCTGTTCCCTAGGTTATAGTCTGTCTACCAGGACATAGACCTATTTCAAATCCCTATCTTTTGCTCCTTTCTTGCAGATGTATTAATGCCTTTGTTTTAACTCTTCACTTTCACTTTCAGAGTGTCCTGATTGGGGAGAAAGTACATTGTCATTCTAGCTAAAGGAATACAGAGACTGTTTTCAGTGCTCAGGTTACTTGAAACCCAGTTTAGATTGAGATATACCCACGTTCAGCAGCTAAAGTAGAATTATAATGTGAGTTAACAATAAATGCTTAATTACAGCAACATCACAAAACAGTTCGTGATTAATTACCAAATAAGTGATGTGGACAATAATAGCTTTAAGTTTAGGCGAGAGATTAACTCAGTCTTGAGGTTAGCACTTTGAGACTAGGCTATTCACACGGATTCGAATATTGAGAGGTCCCCCACAGCTATTTCCTTATAGTTGGTTTGGGGTTTCCAGGATTGTTTTGGCATATTTGAAGCATACTCTTTTTTTAATGATTTTTTTTAAGTTTTATTTTCATTTATTTTGAGAGAGACAGAGATAGTGTGAGCAGGGGAGGAGCAGAGAGAGAGAGAGTATCCCAAGCAGGCTCCACTGTCAGCACAGAGCCCAACACGGGTGTTGAACTCACAAAATCGTGAGATCATGACCTGAGCCAAAACCGAGAGTCAGACACTTAACCAACTGAGCCACCCAGGCGACCCTGAATCATAGTCTTATGTCCTACAGGACATAAGACATAAGACATATATTTCAGGCCAGATGCCATTGTGATTTTGTATCATGTATCTAATTACCCTCTATAGGAAAATCATTAATTACTACTCAGAAATAGAAAAAAAATGCATACCTCAGGTTTCTCTCTCTAGATACAAGGGAAAAGGGGGGAATATATTTTGTCTCTAAAACTGCCAGATACGTTTTTTTCTCAAGCCAAGTCCTAACCACACATTACCACACATTATATGTAGCATTTTTCTTATTTGAGTCAGTGTCTGTACTTCAGTGAAAATAATCTCCTTGGTGCTGAATGATAAGCATCTTTGATGGCATCTTATATCATATCCTCATGGTGGAGATTGTGATGAAAATAGGACTGGCTCTAAAGAAGACTTGGTCACAAAAACTGATGCAACACTCCCTGAATTCTTCCAGAAATATGTATGTTGGTGGTTTCAAATTATATGTACACACACACACACACACACACACACACACACACACACAGGTTGTATCTCTTTAAAATATGAATAATAAGTTAATGGTGGTATATATATAAAGTCTGTCAAATATATCATTTAGGTTAAAAACATAAAACTTACAGAGAGCAATATATATATGTATATGCATATATATACATATATATATATTTTTTTTAATTTGAAAGTTCTTAGAAGAATCCTGTGAGTGGCAATCTCATTTATTTAGTTATCTCAGCTTGAATGACCATTTAAGTACTTAATTATATGTATAATACAAGACTGTATTTTGGGGTGTTTTTTTTTAGGAGTTTGATTATTACATATAAAGAATATTTTAAATGTTGTTAAGCCTGTTTTTTGACTGAGTGAAGAATTGTCAATGTGTGAGTCAAAATTGTCAAAGCCAAGAGGACACACACACACACACACACACACACACAAACGCATGACTTTCAGGTCATGGGCTATATTCTGTACATTGGTGGGCCCTTTTAGCCAGTGCTTTCATTTATAGATTTTGTGGATACCATGCCCAAGTCATTTAATCTCTTATATTTCTCCATCAGTAGAGTGAATTACTATCATTTGCCATTTGTGTAACTTACAGAATGGTAGCAGAGTCATAAATCCAAACTTATGGGAACCTTTAAACAATTAACGCTCCCTGTAACTCTCTGGGACCACAGTGAAATATACACTAGCTCCAAAATACCACTTTTCTACTGTGAAACTGAATTAGAGCAGCAATGCAAATCCTGCCAGATGACCCATTTAAAAACTCGGGGACACACTACAGATGTAGTCCTATAAAATAGTTCCTGCTGCCCTCTAAAAACAAAGTTATCACCAACCTTGGAAGGCACATACATTTTGGACTTCTGTGTCTTGAACTACACATGTGGAGGGAAGAAAATTGGAGTGACCACCTTGTAGAGAGCCCTGATTGTATCCCGTGACTGGTGGATAAAAGAGTAAACAAAGGTAGAACATTAAGGGTGTTGATAAAGTTAAATATAAGGAAGTTAGGGACTTTTTGTTTTCAATTTTGAATCAATTTAAAGGTCAGTAATGACTCCACAGACAGCTGATTTCCCATCCAATAATCACTTTCCCCCTTCTTTGCTTCAGAACAGGGATCAGCAAATGCATTCTTAAAAGTCCAGATGGTAAATACTTTAGGCTTTATGGATACTTGTCTAGCCATTTTAAATGTAATCGTTTGAAAATCTAAAAATCGTTCTTGGCTTGCAAGCAGTACAGAATAGTCACCTGGTCGGAATTGACCCACGGGCCATAGCTTGCCTCAGCAACCTTCTTCTGTGGGGCTCTACTTTGTTCAGTTTCGGGAGCTCCACAGAAGGCTGAGTCTGACACAGTTCTGGTGATCTTACTCTCCTTGCTAGTGACTGGTATAGGCATGGCTTCAGGAAGTGTTTCTGCTTCCAGCCATAAGGAGAAGTCCTCTGGAAAAGGTTTCTTCTCTCTTACAATAGATGTATGAGACATCCTTTTGGGCTTTCACTGAGATTTATGGAGTTGTTTGCACGGAGCTGCCATTATCATCTTTGGACCATAGAAGGACCAGCCTGGAGTCCTGAGATCGGGGAATCTGAGAAATTTGACATTTGCTTCTAGTAAGGAATAACCCTTCCTCACGAAAACTCTTGTCAGATGTTTGTTTAATGTTTTCCCTATCATCCATCCTAGTTAATTCTATGGGTTGTACACAGTTCCACCAAATTATTCCACTTGTTTCCATGGAATGAGTGTTCCTGTTAAATATCGCTGGTACTTTTCTATCACTTCTAGTGCTTCAGCTATGTTGTCTGATAAAGCACTCCATAGATATTCTTTTGTTGCTGTGATAATTAGAGTTTGAGGGGGAAATTCTCTCATTATAAAAAATACATTTTCTAAAGCAAAGAATTTTATGTTACACTGATCTGTCTTGTACTTTAAGAAAGTTTGGTTTTCTGAAATATTAGAATACAATACTACCTTGGGAAGGAGCAGATGCCTTCTATACATAAACAGGGATGAGGACACAAAGCTTCAGCATATCAGCATGGTTTTAACTTTCTAGTGTTACCAATCAGTCCTCATCAAATGGTTGGAATTTTTTTCAGCTAAACATAAAAAATTCCTTTTATAAATTAACTCTAAACGACTTATACATTATTTTTTTCACTTATTCACAAGATATTGGTGAAGCTCCATGAAATGCCCTATACCTTTTGTATTTCTGGGAGTGGGGAGGGTAGAGGGAAGAATTACATTTAAGATTAAGTCATAATTTCTGCTTTTAAGTCGCTTACAATTTCAATAGAGCATCTAGCACAGAGCCTGATATTAGCAAGTGCTTAGTAAATGTTAGTTGCATCCCTTCCTTACAAGACTTCTTTGGAGGTAAACTACCTGGTTCTAATTTTGACAGCCAAATGCGAGGGTAAGGAGCGTGAGAAGAGAATAATTACTGGGTAGAGAAATGAGAATACGTGTCAGTGGAGCTGCATTCAGAAGCAGCCATCCAAAACCGAGAGGGGGAGAGGAACAAGAAAAGTTAATGTAAATAACGTTAGAGAGTGGTGATTTGGGGCCCGATTTCACTCCATGAGTGCATGCTCCAGGGTGAGTGAGAGAGAGAAGGGAATCTGCTGTTTTCTGTATTGCACTCAGTTTCACCATGCAAATGCATTACGAGAACCTCTCCTCACACGTAGTGCGTTTGTACTGTTTAAAGATACTGTATGTGCTTTGGTGTTCCGTTGATCTGTTCACACATTGAAGGTGAAACGAGTGTTGAATTTACTGAGAAACCCTAGGTCTGTCTCTGCCATTGCATTGCTAAGGTATTTTCAAGGATAATATTGACCAAAGGCAAACTTTACCTTTTGCAATGACTTTAGAAACGAACATCTTCATAAAATAGGGTTCCAGGGTGATCTCATAAAGCTGGAGCATAGCAGGCCTATCACATTGTGATGAAAAAATATAGTAGAAAGGAAGGGAGTGTGAAAGTAAATTACAGATGGTCTTAAATGACATGCTGAAGAATTCAAGGTTATTTGAAGGCACTAAAGAGACCCTCAGTTTGAGCTGAAGAATAATTTTAGGTAATATCTGAATTTTGGAGTAGTAATTCTCAAACCATGTTACCGTGGTTTAACAAGCTGTATTGAGAATTTCTGTCACTCTGATTAAATAATTTAGTGAGTTTCTTATGCAATTTCCAGAAAATCATTAATGATTAGAATATTCCCAATTTTAAGTTTTTCTCTTGTGGTGAAGTAACAGAAATATTCATAGAAAAAGTCAAGAAATTTAGTTTGGTAGCTTATGTTTTCCATCAATACATGGTAATGGCTGTGTTTTTATGTTGCCTGTATAAACAGTCGCTTTTCTGCTGGCAAATGAGATCTAATTAAATATGTCAGTATTTCATGGCAAATTTTGTGAAACACCATTAAGAATTTAGATGAACCCTTGCCTGAACAAGTGTGACCGCCTTACTAATAATGATGAAAGACTGGAGACATAGAGATCAGTTGTCTTAAATATTTTCTTTCCTTAATCTTGTATTTATTTGGTGGGTGTGGACAAATGCTTAAAATAACCTACTAGCATATATTTGTGAATTCACTACATGTCCTTAAGAGGAGCTTTCTGAGGACCCAGAAAACCTATATAATACAATCCATATTCTCAATAGCCATAACTTTAACTTGGTGAACAAAAACTACCCAGGTGTTATAATTTGTAAGATAGTGCTAACTTGACATGGATATTTGGAAAGTCAGTAATCATCAAGCCTTTAAGCAACAAAAACACTTCCTGAGAGAGATGAGACTTGCACTGGATTTCATAATCCAGAAAGGCAGACAGAGGGCTTGTCTGAAAGGAGCAGCATATACAATGAACAGGGACTGTGGTCTGATTGGAATAGAGGGTATTTACTGGGGCATCCTGGATATTTGGGGGGACCTCCTGGAAAACAGGTTTGATCAAATTATGAATGTGATTCCAAAGCTTAATGTTGTCTTAAACAGTCTTAAGACTAGCTAAATGATTCTTCCTTTATAACTCTTCAAAGTTTTAAAAATGGAACATTTGAACCTTTAAATCTTTCTGGTGGGGGGGGTGTTAAATGTGTTGGTAATTCAATGAGAGCATTCTGTTATAATTATTTACTAAAATTAGAAGAGAAATGTAATTAGCTACTTTGTCTTTGCCTACATACCCTGCTGTCTTTATATTACAGGAGCAAGTTTGGTAAAACCCATTCATCCAAAAGTATTTAATGTGCATCTGAGATGTGGCAGGCAGTGCAAGTCAGGGTCCCGCCCTCAGGGATCTCACATCCTAGTTGTTGAGGGGAGTGGCCAGGCGTGGAAGATGGACAGGAAGCCAGTTACTCAGGGAAAGGATGAGTATGTCGTCATTTGTATTTGGAAGGTGGTGAGACTAAGAAGGGGATATTTTTTCAGAAGCAGAAAACAAAGGTTAATAGTGAATAGTCTGTGGCATTTTTCAAAAACCTTTGACAATTTATTTTTCTCATAGAAACTTATTTGCTAGGGTGTAAAAGGGAACAAATAGATGCTCAATGCCGTGTGCCCACCCAATGATCTTTCAGATGAACGCACTGGACACTCTTGGTCAGACTGCTTTGCATAGAGCTGCCCTAGCAGGCCACCTGCAGACCTGCCGCCTCCTGCTGAGTTACGGCTCCGATCCCTCCATCATCTCCTTACAAGGCTTTACGGCAGCGCAGATGGGGAACGAAGCCGTGCAGCAGATTCTGAGCGGTGAGTTAAAGCAGATGAACGGTGAGGTCTCGGCTTCCCGCTTCCCGTTTCACGGCCACCGATCTAAGCAGACAAACTTTGCACCGCTTGTTTTAAGTAGCTCCTTGGAAGGCTTTCTTTGCCTGAGTATCTCTCATACCTCTCCTTGCTCCCAGTTTAGCCTGAGACCCTCCCTCTCAGGCTTTTTGGTGGAGTGAGGTAGGTATCATGAAAAGGAGACCTATGCTCTGTTTTTTTCAGTTTTAAATTGAAAATCCGACTCATGGGTGTGACAACCAGAGGTGACTTAAGGCTCATATAAACAGTATGGAATTATGGTAGCTCTCAAATCTATCAAATAGAGAAAATTAGAAATCACTCATATGGTAATGATCTTTAATTGACTGTTAAATGTAATAGCCTGACCTGCTTTTTTGTAATTCTTACCTTCATTGTGCCGTTATGAGATTATCTTGGTTTTTTTTTCTAGCTTAAATATAATTATAAAATCTTGCCGAATGTTAGTGCCTTCCTAGAACAGTATTAGATATTTTAGCTCTTTAACTTGTTGAGGGAAATCAAAGGTAAACAGATATGAAAGTAGATTAGTTTCCCAAGCCCCCAAATTAGAGGAAATAACACAGTCTAGCTATTAAAAAATGGTGAACAGAATTAATTTGGTGTAATTGACTCTTCTTTCCCATGGGTTATATCTGCTCTAGAATGATGTAACCAACTGGAAGAGTTAAATGGAGAAGGAAGGCTACAGACTAGTAATCCAGAGTCCCAGTTTCTTTCTCCTGCCTGTAACCCAGTAGTTCTTTACTCCATCAGGCACAGTGCCCCCTTTTCGTAATGAATATTCTATAACATCCCCTTTTCTTATACAGAAATGAAATGTATAAATAATGTGACCTACCTTCACAGCTACCTTCTAAAAACTCATATTAGATGCCCTAACTATAATATAAAGAATGACAGTAAGTTACAATAAAATAATTTATGGTTATTGTAATAGTAATAGCTTGGGCAAAACTACACTAGAAGATAAAAATATACCCCACAGATTTCTGAAAGACCCCCCCCAAAAGTACAACACAGTTGAGCATCACAGCTGTCTACTAAAATAGGGAACTTTCCAGACTTGTGGAGCTCATATGTGTTAGAGCTGAATCAGAGCTAACCAACCCCCTTAGAGTGTGCCACACTGTAAGAGCTAGTAGTTAGGATTTACTTTCCTCAGGCTAATTCATTGGGAGATAGTATCGTTCAACTTCAGTCTTAGATGGTTGATCTTGAGTTGAAGTAAGCCCTATCTAGGACACCTTTACTATCAAAACTAATAAGATCGTAAAGGAATGAAATTTCCTGTTATAGGATTTCAAGCTTAAACTATGAAAAACATGACTTCATTTAACTTCCTGTTTCTACAGAGCAATAGAACATTTACTTAAAGAAGGTAATCATGCTTTGACTAGGAAATAGTTCTGCCTTCCCAGTAAATTCTAATATAATTCCAAAAGGTGTAATTTTTGTTCAAACATTCTAAATGTTTTTCTTCTGCTTTTTACCAAGAACCATTTAGTGCTGAATTTTCAGTTAGTTTCTTTAAATTGTAACCATAAATCAGGCAAACAGATAGCCATCACGTTAAAAATTCTTAATAATACTACGCATAATTTGGAGATAATTGACAAAATGGAGAAGAAAGGATTGAATAAATTAGGCAGATTTGATCCATTAATGTTTCTTAAATGTCTTCTAAATCAATGCAATTAGAGTATATGACTTCTGGTAAAAGATAAAATTAAATACTGAATCACAAATGAAATATTTTATTCAATTATTCTGATAATTCTTCTTAGAAGTTTATTTGGAAGATAAAACATTAAATAGGTAATTAAATGCTTAACATAGGATATGCCAGAACTTTTTGGTTTAATTCTTAATATTCTTTATTGATATGGAAAAATAATACAGTGGTAGAATTATATGATAAAATCTTGCCCTTAGAAAGGTTTTGAAATGGGAATTGTTTTTTGGAAGAGGAGACAATTTTTTTTAATTTTTAATTATTTGAGCACGCACATGAGTGGGAGAGAGTGGCAGAGAGGGGGAGGGAGGATGAGAGAATCTTAAGTAGGCTCCATGCTGAGCAGGGCTCGAGCTCATGACCCTGGGATCATGACCTGAGCTGAAACCAAGAATTGGATGCTCAACCAAGCCACCCAGGTGCCCTGAGGATACAATTTTTTAAATTAATATTTCTATGAGCAACTTGAGTATCTATAGTCTGTGGACCATGTACTAGCTGGACTTTTTGCTTGTACCTAAATTTACTAATCCAATTCCAGTTTATATCTCTAATGACTCCTAAAAGAATGCATCAGTCATATAGGATGTATACCAGGTTATTGGAGTTGTGTTCTGGGTAACATTTTTATGAAGATACATTTAATAATGTTGATACCAGGTTTAAGATCCACTTTTAGAAACCTGCACTTCCAGCTCTCAAGTCAGTAATTGCCAATAGTTTACATTAATAAAGTTTGAATTAGGGGTGCCTGGGTGGCTCAGTCGGTTGTGTCCAACTCTTGGTCTCGGCTCAGGTCATGATCTCACGGTTCATAGGTTGAAGCCCCACATCAGGCTTCATACTGACAGTGCGGGGCCTGCTTGGGATTCTCTCTCTCTTTCTCTGTCTGTGCTCCTCCTGCACTTGTGCGCTTGCTTACTCTCTCTCAAAATAAATACTTTAAAAATAAATAAATACTTTAAAAATAAAATAAAGTTTGAATTGTAAACTGTTGGCAGTATTTATGTCAAAATTAATGTCGGCAGCTTTTTATAAACCAGAATTTTATTTATTTATTTATTTATTTATTTATTTATTTATTTATTTATTAAATGTTTATTTTTGAAAAAGAGAGAGAGAGAGAGAAAGAGACCGAGAGAGACAGAGCACGAGTAGGGGAGGGGCAGAGAGAGGGAGACACAGAATCCAAAGCAGGCTCCAGGCTCTGAGCTATTAGCACAGAACCCCACATGGGGCTCGAACTCACGAACCCTGAGATCGTGACCTGAGCCAAAGTCGGACACTTAACTGATTGAGCCACCCAGGCGCCCCAATGAACCAGAATTTTAAAACATGATTTCAGAAGATTTGACTTTTTTCTCCAGACCTGCTTTCTCTATATTCTGCTGTGTCCAGTGTAGTAGCTGCTAGCTACTTGTGGCTAAATTTAAATTAACTAAAATTAAATAAAAATTTTAAATCTGTTCATCATTTGTCCTAGCCACATATGACTAGTGGCTACTATATTACCATAGATAAAGAATATATCCAGCATCATAGATAAGTTCTTTTAAACAGTATGTTTAGGCTAGACCTTGCCATGGATTATTCTTTTTTTTTAATGTTTCTTTCTTTTTGAGAGAGAGAGAGTGTGAGCAGGGGAGGGGCAGAGAGTGAGAGAGACACTGAATCCGAAGCAGGCTCCAGGCTCTGAGCTGTCAGCACAGAGCCTGACGTGGGGCTCGAACTCATGGACCACGAGATCATGACCTGAGCCGACGTCACTCACTTAACCAGAGCCACCCAGGCGCCCTAGAATGAATTATTCTGACTGTATATTCCAGTATGATTATTCCATTACTTTTACGTAATCATTTATAGAGGTAAGGATTTGGAGATTTATAAGAGCTCAATTAAATACGGAAATCCCCATTTACATTTGCACATTGAAATAAGTCAGTAAGACCTATTGCCAGTCCAGTGACAGCCAGTCTACTGGAGACTTGTTTTTGTTCTGTTTTGCTTGTTTTTTAATAGCAAACTGCCTTCTGACCTTTGGAACTTTCAGTTTGGGTTTCTTCTCTTTTCTTTTTTTTTTTCTTTTCTTTTCTTCTCTTTTATTTTCTTTTTAAAATTCTGGTGAGCCAGAATAGAATTGGAGAAAAAATTAGAAGCCTATCTTTAGCCTTTGACTCTAAGTGAAATCTTTAATTTCATACTCTGAAAAAGCCAATGTGCTCATAAAGGAATTTACTGATACAGTACTTTGCATATCAGCTACTCTTATTTTACCTATGTTCCCTTTTAACTTCATTTTTATATCCTTCTTTTAATTCTGTTTCTCTTTGTACGAAGCTCCTGGTGTATAGATATCCTTTCAGCTACTACTTTGTTCCCAGAAATGAATCTGTTCTAAGCCTGTTCAGGAGTTATAATGGATGCAAAGGTCTATAATTTCTATAGTAATTAATCAATATCTTTAAATAACTACTTTCTACTCTTTGACAAGGAGTAAGAATTTCTCCATAGTTCTCAGAGGGATTTTTATATTTGCATAAAAATTTTTGCTTGATTGTAAAATTATAACCCTTTGCAAGTAGTCTGTATCAAGACCAATGTGCCAATTTCAAATAATTCATAGAATGAAAGCACTTATCCATACGAGCAGTATCCCTCAAATGCTAGAGTCTGAAAATATCCAAAGTTCTAACTCTATATACATAAACAACTGTCATTTCACTTTGCGAAATATTACCTATATACATCCAAAGGATGTTTCCGTGAGCTCTGCCAGCTGTGAGAATTACTGTCACAGAGACATAATGTCCACACCGACTCCCTCACCCATTCATGCAGCGAAGTCGTGCACACCGAGAAAGGAGGCAAATGAGACAACAAAGAACAGGATAAAGGCAGCCAAAGAAAGAGTGATGGTGGGCCAGACACACTGACCCCAGTATAAAATAGCATGGTGGAAGTCAGTTCAGCAAATGCTTTCTGAATGTTCTCTGTGAAAAGAACCTTGAAGACAAGCAAGACTTGATTTCTTTCGTCGACAGTTCCACAAATTAATGAATAATAAGCTCTTGTCTAAAGAAAAATACTTATTGATGTTTCAAAAATGTACTTCATTAAGTGAAATATTTTCCTCTCCTCCCTTTAATCTTAGCATTTTATCTGCTAAGTAATATCATGACTAAATAAACACAGTTTATCTTTTATGGAAGAGTTCTCAAAACCTATGCTGTAAAAGCCACTCTTCCTGAATGAAGCACTTTAGAAAGAGCTGAAGTTGTTTCTTCTGAAATCTAAAACCTTTTCGTAGCATCACTTGATCTTCCCCTGTAGACAGAGGACTCAAGGAAGGATCTTTGATCAAAAGATAATGTAATTTTAAATCTGAAAGAGGATTTAAGGGAATCCAACACTCACTTTATAGGTGCAAAACTAAGCTATTAAGTGATTTGTCCGTCATCACTGTTAAAATCCAGGTCTCGTGGACTTCACTCACTCCTTTTGTGTTACATGAGTGTGTATACACGTGTGCAGTAGAAAGGCCAACATAATGTCCACAAACATATTTTGAGTGACATATTTGTACATTGTTTTCTTTAAAAATTTTTTTATTTGGGCCAACGTGTAATGAATTTTTGGTTTATATTAATCAAAACCCTTCATCTGTTAACTTCATACATCTGGACCTAATGGCCTAATCTAATTATATTCCATTTGGCATTTCTGTCACACCTCCCAATTGTACAGACATTTTTTATTGCATTTCCCTGAAGCCATTCAATAAATGTGAATTAATGTGAATTTTAGTACACTGATTATATTTTCTGAGATCACTAATTTTGGGAGTAGTATTTCTGTTTCAAATTGAGGAAGTTGAGGCCAAAAAGAAAAAGGCTAAACATTGAATACTGAAAGTTGAGTGGCTCCCCTAGGTTTGCACAACAAAATCAATGGCAAAGCTTTGCGAAAGCACTTTGTAAGACCAAAGTATCATAAAGATGTTCTTGATACTGTGTTCTATGTTTCTTTATTCCCTTTTGCCAGGTTTTGGCCAGAAGATTTGAAAGCTAGAATAGTAGGGACAGAGAAGCATTTATGTGTCTTCGAATTTATTTAAATGTAGCTTATGATGGGAGTGCCTGGGTGGCTCAGTCACTTAAGCATCTAACTCTTGATCTTGGCTCAGGTCATGATATCACAGTTTGTAAGTTCAAGCCCCACATTGCACTCTATGCTGACAACATAGAGCCTACTTGGGATTCTCTTTCTCTCTCTCTCTCTCTCTCTCTCTCTCTCTGTCTCTGTGCCCATCCCCCCTCCCCCACTCTCTCTCTCACACTCTCTGTGCCCAGCCCCCGTCCCCCACTCTCTCTCTCACTTTCTCTCAGAATAAATACTTTTTTTTTAATGTGGCTTAGGATGAGATGGATGTAATTGAAATAAGAAGCCACTTTTTTCTCATCTGAAAACGGTTTAGAAAATCCATAGATTATATCTCAGGAATTTCTGACCCCTTAATCCCTCTTTCCATTCACCAAGTAATTTTCCTTCTTAACTCTGTGATTCCTTAAAACCTAACACTAATCTCTCCTCTCTTTTATTCAGAAAGTACACCTATACGCACTTCTGATGTTGACTATCGACTCTTAGAGGCATCTAAAGCTGGAGACTTGGAAACTGTGAAGGTAAATCAGTGCTTTTAACATCTTGGGTGGCACTATTGAACTTTGCTAACCAATTCATTTTAAGCTTATAAGTGAAACCATTCAAATCCAAACAATGAAAGGGAAAAACAAAGTCGATCCATAAACCAGGAAGATTTCCTAGTACGTGCTTTATATCCATTAAACCAGTTTTAGTCACTTTTCTTCTGATTATATGAAAGCTCTTTTATTTTCACTTAGATTAATGAAACTGTTGCTTTTGGCCACACTCATAAATTTCTAAGCTAGTTCAAGCCCAGATAATAGTACAATAAAAATGTCAAAACAATGTTTCTTCAACTTTTCCAAGAGATTCTCAACAGTTGCTCTAGAAAAGCATTCTTATGATCCTGCAACCATTTGGAATTACTTATGTACAGAGGATGGATTTTCTTTTCTATGTAACTCTGCTTGCCAGGAAAATTTTAACAGCCGTTGTTTGTGGTATAGAAACATGGTTATAGATTTAATTTTTTTCAAAGATGAAATAATAGTCTGATCTTGAATATGTTTTTTAAAAACACACACTTCCGGGGCGCCTCGGCTCAGGTCATGATCTCGCGATTCGTGAGTTCAAGCCCCGCGTCAGGCTCTGTGCTGACAGCTCAGGGCCTGTAGCCTGCTTCGGATTCTGTGTCCCCCTCTCTCTCCACCCCACCCCTGCTTGTGCTCTTTCTCTCTCTGTCTTTCAAACATGAATAAACGTTAAATAAATAAATACACTTCCTATCTGTAACCACTCATGCAGGGGTGATAGAAAGAGGTGGCATTTTGTTCTTGTTTGGGGGTTGGTCTTGTGGTTTCGTTTGTCTGTCTTTCTTTCTTCCTTCCTTCCTTCCTTCCTTCCTTCCTTTCTTTCTTTCAAAGAAAGGCTAATGTGAAATTGGGACTGATAGTCGTAACATTATTTTTTACAAACTAAAGTTTGTCACTTATTAAGCAAACTCTATTTTTGTGATTTTTAGCAAACTACCTTTAGCATTCTTTCTGGTTGAAAATGACAATAAATGTGCAGAAATTTTATTTTTGTTTCAGTATGTGGCCATTTCTAACATCTCTTCCATCTTACAAGAACATCTAAGTTATTTAAAGAAAAAATAGTAAATTTCAGTTGTAATAGCCACTGGGGAGAAATCTTAAAGTTCTCTTAGATCTAAAATTATATACTTTTTATTTTCATAATTAAAATTACATACTTCTTGTCATTTGAAATGTATCCTAATAACAGAAAATCTTTGGGGGCACCTGGGTTACTCAGTCAGTTAAACGTCTGACTCTGGGTTTCGGCTCGGGTCATGATCTCATGGTTCCTGGGATCGAGCCCTGTGTCGGTCTCTGTGCTGACAGCACAGAGCCTGAGCCTGCTTGGGATTCTTTCCCTCTCTTTCTACCCCTCCCCTGCTCGTGCGTGCACACACACTGCCTCTTGCACTCTCTTTCTTTCTGTCTCTCAAAATAAATAAACTTAAAAAAAAAAATCTTTAAATAGAAAAGTGATCAGGACTCCTTTTCTGCATCACAGCATTGATAATCTGGGCTCCAGACTTACTACATGTGCCCATTATCATTAAATTCATCGTTTAGTATTTCCCGAATATGTAGTTTTTAATTCCACGTGTTCTGTATGTACTGATAGGCAAATATACCACAGCTTTCAGGTTTCTGAAACAATCCATTCACAGTAAAGGCCAAATAATTTTTTTATGAATGGAATGGAAGTGGAAGAAAAAAAGCAAAGGACAGACTGAGAATTAAGTGTGGTAGGTTGCTTTCCCTATAGGCTTCAGAAAGTATTTTTTAAAATTAGGAATTAGAGGCAAGGCTGTCTGCTGAGTAAAGCACACAGCTTAACTGAAACTATGGAGACCAGGTGAGAAAGATGTGAAATTCTTTGGCACTCAAAAGAAAGTGAAATGGAACAGAGAATGAAGAACTTCCAAATATTAGAAATCAAATATTTAATAAGCAAAATGAGCTTTTATTTTGGGGACCTGGCTAAATGAGTTGTGTTTTATTCCCTACCTCATCCCTGTTTTGCCAATATTCTCTGCATGGAAAAAAAAGTGAATTTAGAGTATAACAGCCTAAAGAGCCACCAGCAGCAGCATCAAGCAGCTTTCATCACGTAGGACACCAGTAGAAGGTGTTTGCTACCAATGTTTGTATCCTTTCTTTTTACTTTATGTGTTTATTCTGTTTTTTGATTCTATAGTATATGTATTAATGTAGCCACAGATTCACTTGTCGTGAAAGGATAAGACGTATGAGCTGGCCAGATGACAGTTGGCTCTTCGGAGTTTAGAGTCTGGGGCTTTTCCACATAGAGCTGATGAGATCGTAGGCTCTCCCTTATGGCCCAGACTTCCTTCTGTCATGTAAGCATTGTACCACCTGAAAAGCCCTGTTTCTACTCTACCAACGTTGAAGGCGCCTCGTCAGTAAATCCGTAGAAACAGATGCCTTCCAAGGTCCTAGTTTTTATATAATCGTAGCTCATTACAGTGGCAGGAGTGGCGGCAAGATTGTCAAATGCCTGGAAAGTCCTGCCGTCATACCTTGTAGCCTAGAAAATGTCACTGTTGTCTCGGCTTTTTTGACTGTTCTTCTATTACCTTTCTTCACATCACTTCCCTGAACGAGGGCAATTAAGAGAGTAAGCAGGGATCGAGCAGAAAGATCAAGAGATCACAAATCAGGAAAACCGGGTCTGAGTCTTCATTGTACCTTTGCCTTGCCAGCTCTATGAAAAAGGACAAGCTACTTAGCCTCTCTGAACCTTGGTGTATTTATCTGTGAGATGGAGATGATGAGCCCCTTCACGGACAGTAATTCTCTCACTGAAAGAACACGAGATTCTAAATAAACTGTGGATTATTATTCACATACTGTAATTATAATTCATCTATCACCGCCAGTGGCACAGCCCGCCGGCCTTTCTTGGCTTCCCACTGCCGTGTAAGCAGACAGAATGGAGCTTGTGCTGAGACAGTAGCATCCGGAAGGAGACGAAAGGGAAGGCGAAACACTAGAGCATGACTGAAATCAGTCTGACTCTATGAGTCAGACGGACATGTCCCAAAGATCAGCTCAAGCCCTGGTGACTGCCCGGCTTTGCTGTAGTGGGTCAGAGGGCCAAGTGGGTGGCCCAGGCAGAATTTTTTTTTCTGGAGGCTTTCTGCTTGCCATGTCCGCAGAGCCAGGAGCTCTGGGTGGTTCTGCAGTCAAGCAGGGTCGGTCTTGCTTGAGGAAGGAGTGGCCGACCGCGTGCAGGACCGTAGATGCGCTGTGGCGGTCAGTCTCAGGGAGAAACACCCTGTGAGGATGAAAAATGAAGGCATCATTTGCCTTGGAAAGCCTTGCTTTATGCCGGGTTTTTCTTTTCGATTAGGATTTTGGCCAGGAAATGATGAAAAAAAAGATTAAATTGCTCTGTAAACAGTAAGAACATTTGTAGACACTGTGAAGCCAGGCATAGTGTTGATTTTTAAACATCACTTGCGTGATCTAATCTTTGGAAATAAATATTCATTAGAAAATTACAGTTTATCTAAGATGCCTGCGGTATTTTGGAGCAAAACCTATGAATAAATATTAATGTCCTTTGTGTGTGTGTGTCACTAAAGCAACTTTGCAGCCCTCAAAATGTGAATTGCAGAGATTTGGAGGGTCGGCATTCTACACCTCTACACTTTGCAGCAGGCTACAATCGTGTGTCTGTTGTGGAGTACCTCCTACACCACGGGGCCGATGTCCACGCCAAAGACAAAGGGTAGGTGCTAGAATGAGCTGTTTGGGACTTAAAAATTGTTAAAATGTGGTTGAAGTCTCAGATTCTTTTCCCTGTTAAAAAAGTCATGCATGTTTTTTTAAAACCTAAAGCATTAATAGAAACATACAGTATAGAAAACGAAAATTCCTGTCACCCCACCTTCTAGATAAAAATTTTGTTGTAATCCTCCAGACTTTTTAAAAGCAGTGGGAATGCTGCTGTGGGGGGTCGGCCTCATTTTTAACATAAATGCGGATGCCATTCCATGCAGCCTGCCTTGTAATTTGCTCTTTCACCCAGAAATAGGTCTTGAATGGCTTTCCATATCAGTACTTAATTGTTCATCTCATCTTTTTAATGCCTATCATAGTATTTTACTGCATTGTATGAATATGTTTATATAGTTTACAATTTATTGTGTCCTTTTTTTTTGCTATTAAAAATGTATAATCTCTTTCCAAAAGAAGCCATCCATCCCAACGTCATTGCTATTAATAGACACATAATTTTATTTTTACCAACTCAGATATTCTGTATTTTTATGTTAGTTTACTAAATTATTTTAATTTATCTAGTCAGAGTTTAAAGCAGCCATGGCAGCTATTTAGTGATGCAAGAAGGAAGTTTTAACTGAAATGAGCTTCCATATTCTGAGTTAATTTCATATCATCTCAAAATAGAAATAAGCAAGCACTTTTCTGTGCAATTACATATCAGAGTACTGTAGAATTAAACCACACAATTCAGACTTTAATTAACCATTATGCATTTATCTTTTAAAAGGGATACATCAGACTTGAAGTTTTGTTGTCCACTGGAGAGCAACCAACATTTATTTCTACTGCCCATTGTAGTTAGCACTTAGTATTTTTAATGTTTATTTATTTTATTTTTTATTTTTGAGAGTGACAGAGTATGAGTGGGGGAGGGGGAGGGTAGGGAGGGGGAGACACAGAATCCAAAGCAGGCCCCAGGCTCTGAGCTGTCAGCCAGAGCCCGACGCGGGGCTCGAACTTACCGAGAGATCATGACCTGAGCCAAAGTCAGACGCTTAACCGACCAAGCCACCCAGGTGCCCCAGCACTTAATATTTTTTATCTCAAAATATTAAAAACAAAAGTACTGATCTCTAAATAAGAAAAAACATTTGGTAGCTTGTTTTTGTTATATTTTAAGTGCAACTTAAGCTTATCCTTTTATTGCACCCTGTTTATAGGAACGGCTTTCTATCCTTTTAGAATGCCAGCTGCCTTCTAACCAGAGCTTGGAGTTGTCTCAGAATAGTTTGTTCATGAGCTGAGGTGGCTAGATTTCTCATGCAACTAGAGTTTATGGTTGGTGTCATTATTTTCCTCACCAAATACTACAGTTCCTGGATCACTTGGATTTTGACTTTTCTTTGCTTAACTTGTAAATATTAAATCTGTGCATTGAAGCCACTGCTGAATTATTAGGATTTCAGAAATAAAAATGAAAGACAGAAGGTAGAACTTGACTGAGTAAATTAGTTAAATTTTTTTGTCTATTTTATAAGTAGGCATACCATTTTCATTAGGAAAACCCAAATGGAAGAAAATCTGAGTGGATGAAACCAGATTATTGGTTAATTATTCCTGAAATCACTTTGTAGTGTTGCTCTCCCTATCACCAGGATGAAACCTGAATTAAAAATATTGTGATGGAGGGGCGCCTGGGTGGCACAGTCGGTTAAACATCCGACTCTTGATTTCCACTCAGGTCATAAATCTCGCAGTTTGTGGGTTTGAGCCCCATATCAGGCTCTCTGCTGGCAAGGTGGAGCCTGATTGGAATTCTGTCTCCCCGCCCCTCCCCTGCTTGCACTCTCTCTCTCAAAATGAATAAATAAACTTAAAAAAAATTTTTTTAATTAAAAATATTGTGATGGAACCTTTTCTCTGGGTCTGTCTGTATGTGTTCTAAGCATAGGATTGCTGTGAAATTTCTGTCCCATCACCAAGAGGCTAGGGGAAATCCTTGTGTTGAAAGGGGTGTTTTTGAAATTATTAATCCTTACTTGGAAATGGGTGACTGTATCTTCAAGACCCAGGGAGAATTCTTTCTTTTTAAGTGAGTGCTCATCATAGTCACTGCCAAAGAAGAATTAACATCATTTTTATTATAAGTATCATCTTAACACAAAGATCTGTTACATGTCTTAAAAATAATTTTCTTTTGTTTAGTGGCTTGGTGCCCCTTCATAATGCCTGTTCATATGGACACTATGAGGTAGCGGAACTTTTAGTAAGGCATGGGGCTTCTGTCAATGTGGCGGACTTATGGAAGTTTACCCCTCTGCATGAAGCAGCAGCTAAAGGAAAATATGAAATCTGCAAGCTCCTTTTAAAAGTATGTAATTTTTAAAATTATAAAATATAAATTAATTGCATTGGCTTTTCGGTTAGTATGGAAAATTACATCACAGTGAATTATTAAGTACATTAAGTGCTGTAGAGATTGCTTACATTTTCTATTTTAGGGGCGTGTTTGAGTGTGATAACATGATACTTGCATAGCTTTGAATAGTGTCTGAAGTATCTTTCTGAGCTGATCTGATGAGTTCATTTCATCACAACTCATCAAGGTAGGTCTTGGAAAGAGTTGCATTTGTTTGCATTGCTTATACTTGTGGTATTAATATCAGAAAACATGGTAGAAGGAGAAACAAGTTTTTCAACAACTTTGATTTTTTTTTCTTAGTAGCTGTATTATTATTAACAAAACTCATTGCTCATTATCAAACATTAAACATACATGTCTTATAAGAACTTTGATATTAGATTTTTATTAAAATACAAAGTAATCGTTAAACAAAGTTATTCATATAAATTTGGGGGAAAGCAACGAGATAGTAGGAACTAATAGTTACATGAAACTAACATAATTTTGTGGATTAAAAGATGTGAGAAGTGATCAGACATATATTTGTGTAGTTTTCTTTTTTTTTTTAAAGCTTATGCTGGTTAAACATAAATAGAATTCTTGTCCCCACCACCTTTATGCCTTTAAATATGTTTTTATGAGTCTTAAGGACAATAATGTATTTGATACTCATTTTTACCTTCACTAGGTGGTAAGAAATAACTTCCAGGAAAAACAAACAAACAAAGAACTTCCAGGTCACTGTGAATTCACTGTCTAGTTTGGTTTATTCTGAATTTCTCCAGTGGGCCGGTAGCAGTCTGTCAGGCCCATAATAAAGGTCCTTGACTTTTATTCGTTTCATGTTGTAGGTGTAGATGATTCAACTTTTAAAATCAAATCCATTGTTAATACATCTATACCTAATTTCACATGAGGTGTTAAGACTTAAAATGAAAACAGTAAAAAATTAGCAGACTTTGGTATTGATTGCATTTAGAATCAAGTACTTTTTCCACTGGTGTATCTTCCTCTTCTTACTTCCTTCCCATTATACACACTAAATATCTTTATGTCATTGAAGTCTGGTCAAAAAGTAATATCCAGGCTGCTCTTAAAAGGAAAAGGGATTTCCGGAGACAGCGTGGTGTCTGGGAAAGTATATGACTTGACACAGAAAAGGTGCCCAGCCCCTTCCCCACTTCACTGTCACCACTGATCCTAAGACTTAGACTTTCCACTGAGAAGTAGTTACAAAGCTGATCCACCATATTGCTGAGCAGGGAATTTACAAAGAAAAGGCGGGTGTTGCCTCTGGTTTTCAAAATGCATACAGGATATAGATACCTTTCTTTGGGTGAATGAAGGTGAAGTTAAAAATTAAAAAGACCTTAAGAAAGGTACTATAGAAAATACAAACCCCATTTGGTTTTGTCTCGTTGTTGTTTCAGCATGGAGCAGACCCAACCAAAAAGAACAGAGATGGAAACACACCATTAGATTTGGTAAAAGAGGGAGACACGGACATCCAGGACCTGCTGAGGGGAGACGCCGCCTTACTGGATGCTGCCAAGAAAGGCTGCCTGGCGAGAGTGCAGAAGCTCTGTACGCCAGAGAACATCAACTGCAGGGACACCCAGGGCAGAAACTCCACCCCTCTGCACCTGGCGGGTGAGCGCCCCCAGCCCCCCTGAGGCTCACGGTGCTTGCTCGGATACCTGATACAGCTCACCAGAAGATGAGGGAGACGCTGGACAGAAATAGTGAAATGCTTTTGATTGGCTTCATTTTGTATGACGCCTTATCATAAAGGCTCTTAGTCACGTGAGAGTAGTATCAGCTGCTCAGATGAGCAAAAAGTATTAAAATCGTCACGTTTTCCAGCCCTTGTGATTTGTATACATAGATAGAAATATATAGTTCTTTAATCTGACATGTTCGCCTCTTCCACTCTAATAGCAGGCTACAATAACCTGGAGGTAGCTGAATATCTTCTGGAGCACGGAGCAGATGTTAATGCCCAAGACAAAGGTGGTTTAATTCCTCTTCATAACGCAGCATCCTATGGGGTGAGCATGCTACATTTCAAGTCTAGAAAACTTCACTGACATTTACTATTCTATCAAATGCATACTGTGCATGAAGTAAGTAGATATCTAACCAACAACATAATTTAGGACAATCTTAGTCTTCCTGTTCAGCGCGTTTCTAGCCTTCCCAGTTAAGCTTAACTACCTTTTTGGTCAAGGGCTGTGCTCTTTACAGCTCCCTGTTCTCCTCACATTGTCTAGAGCAGTAACAGGTGTGTAATGGCTTCTCATTTAATATTTATTGTTACAGATGATAGAGCTTTTAGAAACCGTAAGACCCAGGAGGCTTTTTGTTTGCAGGCATAGAAATCATGCTTGCTTTTGTTTATCGTCCGCATCTTAAAAATATTCAGGTAAATGGTTCAGCTCTTGGTACATACGGTTTCGTAGAATTTGATTGACTAGCTAAAGCCCCACAGTGAGAGTCCAGAGCCATTCTCCAAGCACTGGAACGGTAATCATCAGCTGAAAGAGGACGAGGAAGGGGAGTGTCTTGCAGTGTGTTGATGATGTCTGTTGAAACTGACTGCCTGGAAGTCACCCAGGCCCACTCAGGCCTGAATCACACAGGAATAATCCTGCAGGATGAATGTTCATGTGCTTATCTGTTCATTCACTAAATCCCTATTTGATTATAAAAACCCACAGATGCCCGATCACTATTGATGAGGACGGTTTCTGGATTTGCAAAAGCCTAACAAGCTATTAAGTAAAACCTAATCATTGTGATTTCCATATTCTCTTACTGTCTTTCCCCCTTGCCCTCCATAAGGAGTGTCCTCATCTTCTCATATCCCCTCTGCAAAAATCTGTATTTCAGAGAGATGACAGTCTGAGTGGGAATACTCTTAAGAAAAGCAAACAGTCTAGTTTTGAGTTGGACAAACAGGAAAGAAAATTATCCTTCCAAATGTCACATAAATTCATCGAAAGTTACCATATTTACTGCATGTATTATTAGTACTGAAATCCTCTTGGAACTGCAGTAATCTGTGCAAAGATGATTATCTTTAATGACATTTATTAGAATTTTAACCTTCCTTCATATAAGATGCCCAGTTTCACTGCACAGCATACGTTTCTCCTGAAGACCAGAAACGCTAAATATTTACTGCTACCATCTGCTTACACAGTTATATAGAATTTCTTTACCTCTGTGTTAGAACTACAAATACGTATTGTTTGGAGATTAACATTCACTTCTTAGCGTGATCCTTCTCTCCATACTGTGTTCCACTAATCTGTTTGATAAAGCTTCAGTTAAGAGTTTATCAAACTGATGGGTCCAGTAGAACTTAAAGCGGAGTCTTTGGAGTAAGTCTACTGTGGCAGTAGAAGGAGTAATTGCCCCAACCTGGTAAAACTTACACGGTCAGTTGTATGTAGACTCTGTGGGTCTGTGTGCTTTTCAGTGTATTTTACACATTGTGGCTGTGGCTAAGCTCTGTCCCTTCAGTCTTCCACTGTCACAGTCTTCACAGCTGTCACAGAGAGCAGAGAACGTAAAACTTCCTTGAAAAGTCAAGTATTTTACCTTTTCTCTGATCAGAAAGGTGTTGAGATGTTACTTACACGTGTATCATGTGGTGACTAGCGTGAGGAGAGAATCAAAACGTCTCGTGATCTGTCTTGTGGTTAACGAGTAGTGCAGTGTGCAGGTCAGTCTTGTCTTCTTTCACGTTCCCTCGAAGCATCTTCCATCAGCTGAGGGGAGGTGTAATGCAATCAGGGCCCAGACCAGAGGCCCCCTGTGCCATTTCATGAACTTACTTCACCGTCATCCATCTGCTCTCTCCTTCTAACTCCGTGGGAGACAAATAGTGGACATTTTTGTGTTTCATTCTCTCATCTCGTGTTATCCTGTGTGTTACCACATCCCTGCTGCTAAGCTCTGTGTAAATGAAGGTAATTTTTCAAAGTAAAAATGAACAGAAAATTCTCCAGGCTGTGTAAAGAGCATGTGGGTAGAGGTTTTGGTCAACCTGGTTTGTCCCATCCTACTGAAGAATGTTAACAGGCTAGATAATGTGTTTATGGTAGGTATTTTTACCTCCTTGTGGAGGTGGAGTTTTTGAGTCATTAAAAGTCCTTCTGGTATTCAACTTACGAATTCAAAAATCAAATATCTGTGAGTTCATGACCATGCGTTGTTATTCACTAAAAACTTTAGCCCTGTGGTTTCTTGACCTTTCTTTTTTGCCAGGGTTTTGGCATATACAAACGTGCCAGTAGCATCCCTTATGATACACAGTGATTCCAGTTGGCAGTAGGTCAGATTATCCCCGCCACTGAGAATCTCTGCTCTACAAAATTATTTTATCTAATGCAATTGGTATACCGTATTATCTATTGTTAATAACCATATCAAATCAGTATTTATCTCAATCTCAATTAGTACATTTAAAACGAGGACCAATGTTAAACACAATCTAAAAATTTTCAAAGCTACCCTGTCTTTTAACTAAAAGGCAGATAGAATTATATTTTTATTATCTATGGGTATACAAATCTGTTATCTTTCAAAAGTCCCTTTTTATTCATGTTACAATGAGCCTTGGCTGGATATTTTAATGAAATCGTAGGGCTCTGGTCCACATTAAAGTGGCAAAACACTAGTTATATTGTATTCATCCCAGTGATGCCTGAGCTGTCCTGGCTGTGTGCCCTGCCCTGCCCTGAAATAACAGTTTTGTGGAGATTTTTGCGGTGCTTCCTATGAAATAGAAACTTCTAAGTTAAAAATAAAGCTATTCGCAGAGTAGTTTGGGGTATAGTGTTACCCAGTAATCCCTGCTGACATGGCTTCTCCCTGATACTATACACTTTGCCATTTTCAGCTCTTCAAGAAATGACTGTGTGTAATGGAAGGACCTGAACTCAGGATCTAAACATCTGGGATCTAGTCTTTAGGCTTTGACTCAGTAACCCAATCATCTTCAGGAAGTGCCTTAATCTTTCTTATCTTCAGTTTTCCCGTTAGTAGAACTCAGATGCTGAAATCTTCTTTACAGGGTTGTTGTGATAATTAGATGAGACCCTGAATGTGGAAAGTGCATTCTCTAGCCTAAGGCACTATAAAATCTGGGATAATAACTATTATTATAAGATAAGTCACTCCCCACAGCCATCCTACTGGTTAGAATACGGGCTGTATGTCACTTTTACGTTGCACAGCCCTAGGAGTAATGTGTGTGCTTGACCAGCTCAGTATCTGCATGAAATAGACGCAGACTAACTGGCTTCAGTAGGAGATAATGACTGGTAGCCTGGGGATAAAATAATCATGTGAGGTGTCTGCGAAATTACATAAAGCTACTTAAGCTGTTATTTATTGGTAATTATTCTTTGACTTGTATTTTACCTTTTTTCCTCTAGAGAGCTGAGACTGCTGTCTGTATATCTTTAACCATTTTATACAGAAAGAACTTTGCCAGCTCGGTTTTTCTAAACAGAGAAACACATAGTTTAAGAAGTTTAAATAAAAGGTGTAGATTTCATGAGAGTTTATATTAGTGGTAATATACATTATCTTGTTCAGTGTTTTGTATTATAATGCCTTATATTTTTAATATACATTTACACGAGACAGTTCATTTTTCTATTAACAAATGTAAGACCTCAATATTTATTTACCGTGAAGCATGTGATTTTCTATTATCTCATAAATCAACTTGCTGACTTTTTCATTTTTCAGTGCTTTGTCCAAAGTGTATAATATTGGGTGGATTTCATGACATTCATACAATTAAATGGTTCTAACTGGAGCCCAAGTATGTTTCTCTTCTCCCTACTTTCCAGCTTTCTAAAATTAAATTAAGGCCCTCACAGTATTTACATAGTATCTGTCATTTAAAGCATTCTGAAGCTATGTTTAATTGGCTCTTTCTTCTGGAAACATTCCAGCAGAGTTCAGTTCCTTTTCTAGACCTTCTAGTTCAGTACATTGTTCTTATAAATGGTATAGAACTAAGCTGCAGCTTATTTATTGCATTTGTCAGCCTTAAATTTCAGTTACTATTTTTGTCCCAGTGGTGTAGCTATTTAGAAGACTTAAGAATTGTGTTTTTCATCTACTTTGGTAGTAATATACTCCTTCCTGTTTATTGCCCTTTCACATGTCTGTCAGCAAATTTAACAAGCATGCAATTGGTTTCTCCAAGCATAAACTACATATTCAATATAAAGAAAGTTGAATAATAAATACCATATACTTGTATACAATTCATTTTGCACACACACGTAGTTTTCCTGGGACTGTCTAATTTTGGAAGCCTGTGCGAATTAGTCTACCGAATTATATCACCCTGCCAGTACACATGGGAGTAGAATAAAATGAATCATCAGAAGCATTGTTTGAATGCCGTATAACCTTACTGGAGAGAAGCTTGAAGTTATTCCATGATTTGGGTTAACTGAACAAAAAGCTATCCCTTTTCAACATACGTCCTTTGAATAAGGGAGATACGTTTTGGGGGATTTTTGTTTTGTTTTAAACTTTTTTTTAAAAATTTTTAAATATTTATTATTTTTGAGAGAAAGAGAGACAGAGAAACAGAGCACAAGCAGGGAGGGGCAGAGAGAGAGGGAGACACAGAATCTGAAGCAGGCTCCAGGCTCCGATCTGTCAACATAGAGCCCGATGCAGGGCTCGAACTCACGAACCATGAGATCATGACCTGAGCTGAAGTTGGATGCTCAACCGACTGAGCCACCCAGGTGCCCCATTGTTTTGTTTTGTTTTGTTTTGTTTTGTTTTGTTTTGTTTTGTTTTGTTTTAAGTAATTTGGATAATACCACAGTTGGTACCTATTTTTATCTTTTGTGTTAGAATCAGTTTTATAATGATGATGTATCATTCCTAATCCCAAAAGGATCACAAAACATAGCTTGTTTTCAGACGCCCTAGTGTCATGATGTTCCTTTACTCCTATTTTGTTTCTTGTACTCTCAGAGCAAATGCAATAGTGTCCTTAGAAGTTATTTGGTCTGGGGCACCTGGGTGGCTCAGTCAGTTAAGTGTCCGACTTCAGCTCATGTCATGATCTCACGGTTCAGGAGTTCGAGCCCTGTGTCGGGCTCTATGCTGACAGCTCGGAGCCTGGAGCCTGCTTCAGATTCTGTGCCTCCCTCTTTGTCTTCCCCTCCCTTGCTCACGCTGTCTCTCTCTCAAAAATAAACATTAAAAAAATTTTTTTTTAATAAAAATGTTATTTCATTTGTATTTTCCTAATAAATTTTCTTCTCTTTATTTTCTGAAACTATTTTCCTGAAATAATAAGTACTTGTATTATCTTTAAAAAGCTTTAATATTACCTCAGAAAGAGTGTCTGTTCTTTTTGAGGTGAGTGTCTTCAGGAGAGCAAAAGGCTGTCATACAGAAAATATGAAGAAGGGTGGCCTAAATCTCATCTTGGGATATTTCTGTTTCTACCTTCCCTATCTCTTCTCATTCTCACGAAAGTTTCTGATAATTGAATATACTGCAGCATGAGTCAGAATTTTAGTCTCAATAGATAATGTGCTTCTGAGTTAATTATTAAAAGTGATCAAGTTATGCCAGGAAATGTATCCATAAAGAACACAAATGTGCCAATTGCACAGAATTATAGAATATTGGAGTTGAAATGGATTTCAAAAATGCATTCTTTAGTGGTAGGTAACCAAACTAAGCATCCCTAAATATGTTTATAAGAATAAGGTTATTTTTATTATTCTCAAAGCCCAATCATTGAATCAATATTACTGTTGTGTAATTGCTTATCTGAAGCTTATTTTATGAGGACTTTTGGGAAGAAACAAACTTTATGCTATGTAGAACTTAACTATTTGAGAGAAACTGCTCTCCTTGAAACTTTCTCCTACGTTGCCTTGCGCAGTCCTGCCTCTTTATAGTTCTTTCGTCCTCAGTGCCTCTTTTGTCTCCTCTGGGGACCCTTCGCCCACTCTCCTTTCCCCAAATGTTGTTCTCTCAAGGCTTTATCCCCCTTGAAATCATCTTTCTGAATCCCTTTTCTTAGTGAGTTCATTTATCACCTGGCTGCAGCTATCAGCTAGACATTTTGTTTTGCAGACCTCCCCGGGGCCCCTACCCCCAGGGCCAGGCGCATAGTAGGTGTTCACCAATGTGTGCTTGTTGGGGGAGGTGGTGGGAGAGCGTTAAGTGAGTGAATAAACAGACCCTTATCTGTGCTCCAGCCATTTGTGTCAGGCCATTTACAGAACATCATTACTTTGATATTTTACCTCAAAAACTACTTACCCCAAGTGAACTTTAACTTTCTTACAGTTTCATTCCCACTTAAACTGCTCAGTTTCTGTTAACAGTTCCAATTCTGTTTTTTAAATCTTCTAGACAAATTTTGCAAAAAGAGAGGTAGTCATCTTTGACTTGTCTCTCACTTTCTTTCTCTGTAGTTAATGTCTTTTTAAAACCCAGTAGTTTTTCCTTCACAATTTCTCAAATGTAGCTCTTCTTTTCTATTCTTCCTCTGTCATAGTTCGGGATCTGAGCACCTCACGCCATTTGTCAGTTAACGCGTCTGCTGCTGACATTTCCCCCACCCTCGAGTCATTTTGGACATGACAGACTAAGTTTTGTAAACAGTCATTTTGTTATGTTACATTACCTTTCCCAAAGGCTGAAGAGAGAACACGGAGAATCGTTGAGACGCGTATTTCAATAAATAGATCAGATTGCAGTGGCTAGAAGGGAAATAGGAACATAAAAGAAGCAAGTAAGAACACGTGTTTGAAAGGTTTGACAGACTAGACCTTTAGTAGGAGGCGTGGAGTCAGGTAATAGTTGCATTTCGTGTGTTCGTTTTTAAAATAGACCTGACCGTGTTGAAAGGCTGAATAAAAAATGTTAAAAGCCCCTGGGAAGAGTCACCAGGTAAAGGAGTGATTGCGGAATTGAGCTTCTGTGGGCGAGAAAAGACGGGAGTCCAAAATACAGGAGTGGGCTACGTAGGCCTTTTTTAATAGAAGAAACTTCTATGAAGGATGAGAATAGAGATACAGAGGGAATGAAATGTTAAATAAAACAAGCGTACCTGATGGAGCTTCACCAATCTCATTCTTCACTCTTCACATCCTTTGTTTTTCCTCAGCATGTGGACATAGCGGCATTGCTGATAAAATACAACACGTGTGTAAATGCAACAGACAAGTGGGCGTTTACTCCTCTTCATGAAGCAGCCCAGAAAGGAAGGACACAGTTATGTGCCCTACTCCTAGCACATGGTGCAGATCCAACTATGAAGAACCAGGAAGGCCAGACACCTTTAGATCTGGCGACCGTGAGTCTTCATTCTGAGTTATTTAGTATTGCTTCAAATTTATACTTTCGGGGCGCCTGGGTGGCTCAGTCAGTTAACTGTCCAGCTTCAGCTCAGGTCACGATCTCACGGTTTGTGGGTTCGAGCCCCGTGTCGGCCTCTTTGCCGACAGCACAGAGCCTGGAGCCTGCTTCGGATTCTGTGTCTCCCCGTCTCTCTGCCCCCTGCCCTGCTCACACTCTGTCTACTCTCTCTCTCTCAAAATTAAATAACGTTAAAAAAAATTTTTTTTGATTAAAGAAAAACTAAATTTATACTTTCAGAGATGACTTTAAGTTACAGAGCTGGGGCGCCTGGGTGGCTCAGTCAGTTAAGCATCCGACTCTTGATTTCAGCTCAGGCCATGATCTCAGGGTCATGAGATCAGTCCCCATGGAGGGCTCTGCACTGACAATGCAGACAGAGCCTGCTTGGGAGTCTCTCTCCCTGTCTCTCTGTCCCTCCCCCGTGCGTGCTGTCCTCTCTCTCTCTAAATAAATAAATGAATACTTATAAAAAATTTGCAGCAGCAGGTTTACCTTAGTGGTGCGTATTTCACTTAGAATAAGAACAAATTTCCTTCCTTCTGAATTTTTTAAATGTGTATTTTTTATATAATTCAGAACTCTATTAAGGCAAGCTAAGCAGTACACTAACTTAACTCTTTTTGCCATGCCTAACAGGGAGGGAAAACAATCCTAGAAGAACATACCGTATATCCTCAGAGAATTGCATTAGTAAAATATCTTCTACCTTTTACATTTGGCATATTGTTCAGTAACAACTGATGTTCATGATCATTTACCTGAGACTATGAAAGAGTCCAAGAAAAATTACCTTCTAGGCAGTATATTATTTTTCCGAAGATGGAAAAGTAAATTAATATGCACAATAATTTATAATTTTTTAACCTGAAGTACTTTTCCAAGCCACATCCTGTTTCATACATCTATTGCTGAGTAACAGACCACTTCAAAACACTTAGTAGCTTAACCAAAACTGAGTGAGTGGAGTAAAACGGTGATTTATTATTCCTCACGGTTCCGTGGGTCGGCGGCTCAGCGAGGCAGTGATACGTGCACCTGCCTTCAGCCAGGACCTCGGCTGAGCTGTGGGGTCTGGGGCGGCCGTTCATCCTACAGGGCCTCTCTCCACGGAGCCCCTCCTGAGTCAGTAGTCCAACCTGACCTTTTTTTACAGCATGGAGACGCCTTCTAGGAGAGAAGTCGAAGCTGCCATTTCTGTTAAAGCCTGACTAAAAGCCTCAGACATTACTCCCTCTATGTTCTCTTGGTCACAGAAACCCGCGGGGCAACCCAGATTTAACGGAAGGGAAATAGATGCCACCTCTTGATGGGAAGAGCGGCACACGGAGGAGGGAATTAATGGCTTTCTGTTTTTGGAGGCTCCTACGTAGTCTCACAGCAGTTGTGCCTAACTGTGAAGTTAACAAATAAGCTGGCCAAATTAAAGTGGCATCCTTGTAAAATGTCTCCAGATTAAAGAGGGGCCCCTGGGTGGCTCAGTCTGTGAAGCGTCCGACCTCAGCTCAGGTCATGATCTCACAATTCGTGGGTAAGAGCCCCACGTTGGGCTCTGTGCTGAGAGCTCAGAGCCTGCTTGGAATTTTCCCTCACCCTCTCTCTGCCCCTCCCCCACTCATGCTCTGTCTCTCTCAAAAATAAACAAACATTAAAAAAATAGTCTCCAGATTTTAATTATACGTTAAATTATTAAGTGTGCACTAAATAATGCACAATGAATAAAAATCATCGTTGTTATTTAAATAGTATACAAAAACATACTGTAAGTATAGAAACTCCTTCTAAAGAAAAGATTGAGAATTAACACTCTGCAACAGGTTCTTTTTTAAAAAAAAATGTTTTTAAGGTTTATTTATTTTTTGAGAGAGAGAGACAGAGTGCAAAGGGAGGGGAAGGGGCAGAGAGAAAGGGAGACACAGAATCCGAAGCAGGCTCCAGGCTCTGAGCTGTCAGCACAGAGCCCGACATGGGGCTCAAACCCACAAACAGATCATGACCTGAGCCGAAGTCGGATGCTCAACTGACTGAGCCACTCAGGAGCCCCCAACGGGTTCTTTTTTAAATGAGAGATGAGGGGCATCTGGGTGGCTCAGTTGGTTGAGCATCCAACTCTGCATTTCAGCTCAGGTCATGAAATCAAACCCTCAGTCGGGCTCTGCGCTGACAGCATAGAGCCTGCTTAAGATTCTCTCTCCCCCTGTCTCTCTGCCCCTCCACCGCTCACCTGTGCATGCTCGCTCGCTCTCTCTCTCAAAAAAAAAAAAAAAATGAACTTCTCCTTTAAATACTTGTGTGATTGTGTGATTAGTATGAACAGCTGTATGCACATGTAGTGTTAAAAAACATTCCAGAAGTCAACATAGTCTACATTCTACACTCTTAGACTTTTTTTCATAGTTAACTCTCGTATATGTGGATGTGTATGTAGCGAGAACATTTAAGATCTATTCTCAGCATATTTCAAGTATATAATACAGTTTTATTAACTGAAGTCACCAAGTTGTACATCAGATCTTCAAAAGATGAAATATTTTTTTAAAAATTATACAGGGATTCCAGGTCTACCTGTAGAAACTGCTGGGACTTAAATATGGAGAACAAACTGAGGGTTACTGGAGGGGTTGTGAGAGGGGGGATGGGCTAAATGGGTAGGGGGCACTAAGGAATCTACTCCTGAAATCATTGTTGCCCTATATGCTAAGTAATTTGGGTGTAAATTTTAAAAAATAAAAGAGAAAATTTAAAAAAAAAAAAAAAAGAAAAGAAACTGCTGGGACTTTTTGGAGCTGGGGGCTGGAAACAAATGATCAAAAACCAATAGGCAATAATGAGGCACTTGCCGAAGACTAATTTCAGAATGCATTTTGTCCTTAATGAAAAACTTACTGTTTTAAAATATAGTATTTTTGTGTGTGTGTGTGTGTGTTTGTTTTTTGTTTTTTTGTTTTTTTGTTTTTTTTGTATTACTCTTTTTAGGCTGACGACATCAGAGCTTTGCTGATAGATGCCATGCCCCCGGAGGCCTTACCTACCTGTTTTAAACCTCAGGCCACCGTAGTGAGTGCCTCTCTGATCTCACCAGCATCCACCCCCTCCTGCCTGTCTGCTGCCAGCAGCATCGATAACCTCACTGGCCCTTTAGCGGAACTGGCCGTAGGAGGAGCGGCCAACACAGGGGATGGAGCAGCGGGCGCAGAAAGGAAGGAGGGAGAAGGCGAGTATACTTGTGAATGCGTGTTTGGTTTTGGGCTTTTTAAATGAATAGATTTCACTTACCTCTCTTAGTAAGTATTGAACACCTATCTTAAAGACATCCTGTCTGTGAGTCTTCGTGTACACACCAGTTTATAAGAACTGTCTTCATAGACTAAATCTTTCGACATCAATCTTGTTCTTACTTACATATATTCCAGTATACCCACTTTTAGCCATGATATTTCATTTAACTACTGGTGAGTCTTATTATTGAAATTATATAAAAAAAAAAAAACCTGAAAGATGTTTAAGGAGTGGAAACTGAAACAATAACTGGTAAATTCGATTTTTAATTCCAGCTATTAAATATTTCACTAAAAGCATTAGATTATAATATTACAATTAATATAAATGCTACTGATAAGATAAATTCTTCTTTTACTTCTCTGCCAAATTCAGAGATAACCTGAAGTGTCTGAATTAAATTTATGTATTAAATAAATGTTAAAAAAAAATTAAAAAAAAAATAAATTTATGTATTCTGGATTATTTTTACGCTGTATAAAATCACCTGCACAGCCAAGGGTGTCAGAGTCATGGCTTTCAATAAATACTGTAACTTCCTTTAGATTGATCAACTGCTTTCTGAAAACTTCAATGTGTTTCTTTTAGTTGCGGGTCTTGACATGAATATCAGCCAATTCCTGAAAAGCCTTGGTCTTGAACACCTTCGGGACATCTTTGAAACAGAACAGGTAAGCTCTCATATGTAGCTGAGTCTTTTTTATTAAAAAGTAATAGCTATTAATTGCTATTCTTTGTTTCTTTTTTACTTCTTAATCACTTAGTCAATACGTGAAAACTCATCAAATTTCTAAAGAAGCCAGGGGAACCCAGTGTTTTATTATTCTCCCCAAAATTGTCTAATAGATGGTGGGAGTTATTAACTGTTATTTTGTTATAAACCGTTTGACTCTATATGTTTTATTACATGTCAAAACTTGGGCCATGAAACCACCTCAGAAGAGTGTTTTCAAAATCTTCTTTCATTATTTTGTTTCCAAAAAGTGTTGTTCCTTATTCATCTCGATATATTACTGTTGTGACTTGACTCCACTTAAAACCAATGACAAATTTTATATTAGCAAAATCTTCACAAAGCACTTATCTGTTAAATTTGGAAAGCAAAATAATTCTTAGATAAGTGTACCTTTTTAAAATTGCCTCTTTAGGAAATTTCTGTTGTCCAGTTGAGTCCAAAATAATGTTGAACCTAAACTTGGCCACACATTCATAGACCTGTCCTATTTTCACATACATCTTACATGTATATGAAGGTCTTAATATGAGGTCATCATTAGGGTGTTTATGAATTAAGACCCTTCTGTTTGTCATTCTGCTTTTATACAGGATAATGAGTTTTTAACTTATCAATGATTTTATTACCAGAATCAGTGTTAAATATTGAATAATAATAAGTTCCTGAGTTTAAATTGACTGTTAGTTGCTACTGTATGTAGAATCTTAAAATGGGAAAGGTGTTTAGAGATCATTAAGTCACTTTCCCAGATCCTACATAGGAATTACTCTTTTAACATCCATGTGGGAAGATGATTTATTACACTTTGGGGAAGTGTAATAAAACGCTTGTAATTTAAAGTGTGCCCAAATCTGCCCCTGTGTATAATCCATTAATTTTATGTTTACATTTACCTTGTTTTGCATAGAAATCTAATTTCTAGTCTACTTAACGTATTAGTTTCATAGGGCTGTTACAGGAAATTACCTCAAACTTGGTGGCTTAAACAACAGAAACTTATTCCCTGGCAATTCTGGAAGCCTGAAGTTCAAAGTCAAGTCGTTTTTTATTTTTTGTTTTTTAGTATTTATTTTTGAGAGAGAGAGAGAGAGAGACGGGCAGGGAGGGGCATACACACACACACACACACACACACACACACACACACACAGAATCTGAAGCAGGCTCCAGGCTCTGAGCTGCCAACACAGAGTCTGATGCGGGGCTTGAACTCACGAACCGTGAGATCATGACCTGAGCCAAAGTCGGACGCTTAACCAACTGAGCCACCCAGGTGTCCCCAAAATCAAGTTTTTGACAGGTCTGCACTCCCATGCCTCTGCCAGCTTCCAGGCCCCTTTGGCTTATGGCTGCTTTTCTGCAGTGCTTCCATGGGTACCTTGCCTTCTCTGTCAGCCTCCTCCTGTGTATCTTTTAGAAATACGCTTGCACTAGATATAAGGCCTACCTATATAAAACTAGATGATCTCCTCATTTCAAGATTCTTAACTTAGTTACATATGCAAAGACCTAAAAAAAGGTTTCCAAATAGGTCCTTCATAAATTCTGGTAATCAGAATTTACCAGAGCCGCCATTCAGCTCACCACAACATGTTATATAGCCTCTCATATATTTCTAAGACCTAATCAACTTATCATGGACTTAACCCTTCCAGCCACCCACTCTACAAAGCTTCTCCTATTTTAGGATAACTATACGCTTTTTTTCCCTAGTTATTCTTTATATGTACATAGTTTCCAAATTCTTCACTAGCCTCTTTGCCCCATTCTGGGTTTTTTGTAGGTTTATAGTCAATTAGGAGTTCATTAAAAACACCATTTCTTTTTTTATAGCAGTTATACTGTGAGGATGTTCTAATGTCTTGTCTTTTTTTTTTTAGCTTAACTTCTTTATAGTGCTTATTATGGTTCATCTTTTATGCTCTTATTGATCAAAACGGTTGAGTGGAAATAGCACTGGACTAACAGATCTTGGTTGTGATTATTTTTCCTATTAACTATGTAAATTGGGTAAGGCACTTAACGTATCACTCCCCTTAACTATAAAATAGAACACCTTCAAATGTCCAGACAGTTAAAATTCTCAGTCATGCTGTGCTTCTGTGCCAGTTTTTAGAACATGCTTTAATGAAGCACCAGATGTGTCTTTGTCTAGTGGTGAGGACTTTGTAAATTTTTTTTAATGTTTATTTATTTTTGAGAGAGACAGAGACAGAATGCGAGTAGGTTAGGGGCAGAGAGAGAGGGAGACACAGAAGCAGAAGCAGGCTCCAGGCTCTGAGCTGTCAGCACAGAGCCCAACGCGGGTCTCGAACCCAGGAGCTATGAGATCATGACCTGGGCCGAAGTCGGACCCTCAACTGACTGAGCCACCCAGGCACCCCTAGTGGTGAGGACTGTATAAACTTCTGTAGTTACTTTTCCTTTAGCTTCACCTACCATTGATTTACCCTCTGGTTTAAGATTTCTTCTGAGAATATTCTAAACAGTAAGAATGTCTTCCCCTTATTCCCTCCCTGAAGGTATGAAAGCTGTTTTAAAAGCGTCATCTTCTGATAAAGCCAAAAGATATATCTTAATGTATCCCTTCTTCCCAGATCAGACCACAATAACTGTGAAATTTTACACATCTTTGCTTAATAAACCAAAGGCCCTAATTCACACAAATAATTCCAAGTGACTATTTAAAAATTTTCAAAGGATTTCAGTTTCTACTCTTGCAGTTAGTTTGCACATAATCTTGTGTTTTATTTTTTTCTCTTTAACTTTATTCTCTCAGTAACTGATTTCCTATGTCATGGTTATCTCCTTATTGATCATAATACTTTAGTCTGTCCTTTTGACAGCTTATCCTGTTTGGTCTGTTGTATTGTCTTTTGTTCTGAGTAAATGGTTCCATCGATTTTCTTTTTGCCAGAATGATGTCTATATCTTTTTAATTAATATGTTGACTATTCCATTTAATGTATATTGCCCAGCACGGCGCCTTTACCACAGACAAATGATTTTACCTTTCTTTGTATTGAACTGTGTTCGTGTTCTGGCCCAGTCATCAAGCAATCAAATTAATTTTTATTTCCACCGCCAAGTGTTACTTGAGTAGCCTTTAGTTATAGAGTAATTCTGTAACCCTTTCTATAGTTCACCCATAGAATTTTCTCCCATTAACATTCTCTATCAGGGTGTGAGTATGTGATTGATGATGGTCGAGATATTTGTGTAGTGAGGGAAGGAGTGGGTATAAACATTATATTCACTTAATTCTTTTCTATTTCTCTTAATCCAGAGAGTTGTTCTGTTTCCTGAGATGTTTTGACACATAAGATCTCAGTGCCTCTGTTCCTGCTCAAGGATACTTCGCTGCCAATGGAGTGGGGAATATAGTTCTTTTACTCCAGTATCAGGAAAACTGCCTTCAGAACATCACAGCCTCACCTCTTATCTTCACAATTATTCTCTCAGAGGTCTCTTAACTAACTTGGCCTGTTTGAACACATATACTTTGCCAAGTAATACATACCCAGGTCTTTTATAGTTAATGAAATATTATACCAGTGTCACTTTCGCCCTTCCTTTATGACGTAGCTTCCTGATTAGAACACTTTTTCTATGAGAAAGGCTGATTTGATTTACCCTGCAATTCCTAAACAGAAATGCTATGACTTAGAAGACTTTTTGTGGACATATTTATGGGCAACCTATATATTTTCATGAAAAGTGATCATATAAATTTTTACTTCAAAATCAAAAGACCAAGGAATGGACTCAAGACAATGAATTGTGCACATGATTGTAAAGTTATTTCTGCTCTGACCTGTATCCTTTTAAGCCTAAGTAAAAGAAAGGGCTTTTTCGGGGCGCCTGGGTGGCGTAGTCGGTTAAGCGTCCGACTTCAGCCAGGTCACGATCTCGCGGTCCGTGAGTTTGAGCCCCGCGTCGGGCTCTGGGCTGATGGCTCGGAGCCTGGAGCCTGTTTCCGATTCTGTGTCTCCCTCTCTCTCTGCCCCTCCCCCGTTCATGCTCTGTCTCTCTCTGTCCCAAAAATAAATAAACGTTGAAAAAAAAAATTAAAAAAAAAAAAATAATAAAAAAAAAAGAAAGGGCTTTTTCATTAAAACTCTACTTTCTTTGTCCAATAAAACTCTACTTTTTCTCTCTCTACCCTAGAGAAAATGAACAGATATTAGAAACAAAAGGCAACCTGCCTAAAATGATGCTTGCTTTATATGCAAGATGATTGCATTGATACATGGATAATCCTTATTTTAAAGATTATAATTTGATTTTTTTAATTGAAGTATAATTGACCTATGGCATTTATTAGTTTCAGGAGTACATCATAGTGATTTGATATTTTTATACATGATAAAATTATCCCCATGATAAGTCTAGTTACATCTGTCACCATACGAAGTTATTACCATGTTATTGACTATATTCCTTATGCTGTACATTGCATCCCCATGACTTATGTATTTTATAACTGGAGGTTTGCACCTCTTAATCCCTTTCATCTGTTTGCCCAACTCCCCACCCCTACCTCCTCTGGTAACCAAGTTTCCTTCCTATGTCTGTGTGTCTGTTTTTGTTTTCTCTTTTAGATTCAACATATAAGTGAAATCATATATTTGTCTTCCTCTCTCTGACTTATTTCACTTAGCATAATACCCTCTAAGTCCATCCATGTTGTCGTGAATGAGAAGATTTCATTCTTCTTTATGGCTGAGTAATATTGTGTATAAATACACCACACCTGTATCCATTCATCTGTTAATGGACACTTGGGTTACTTCCATATCTTAGCTATTGTAAATAATGCTGCAGTGAACACAGGGGCTCATCTGTCTCTTTGAGTTGGTGTTTTTATTTTCTTTAGATAAATACCCAGAAGTAGAATTGCTGGATGATAGGGTAGTTCTATTTTTAATCTTTTGAGGATCCCCCATACTGCTTTCCACAGTGGCTGCACCAGTTTACATTCCCACCAACAGCAATTCCCTTTTCTCCACATCCTTGCCAACAGTTGTCATTTTTTTTCCTTTTGAAAGTAGCTAGTCTGACAGGTTTGATCAATTTGATTTTAATATGTGCTAGATATATAAATAACTAGTGCAAGAAACTTGTGATTTCCTAGATATAATAAAGTTATTTTTGAAGTGAGTAAAAGATAATTTTCAAAAAATCTATTTCTAATAGTATAAAAGCCCTAAATCTTGGACCAACATATCTAAAACCCATCTAACCTGTCTTATATTGGATATTTACATTTCTTTTATTGATAGGATAATCTCAGATTCACCAATTTTCAGACTTTTGGGATAATCTCTACTCCTATTCCTTTTTTTTTTTTTTTTCGTTAACCATTTCTCTTTACCAGGCCCTGTCCTCTCTTTTTGAAATTTTTCTCTGATCCCTCCCTTCCACTCCACTCCATCTTGACCTTGTTCACACAGTCCCTTTCCCTTCCAAACCCTGCAGAATGCTACCATCCTCCTCGTCAAATACAACTTTGATTGTGTTGTCTGCTGAAACGGCTCCCTAGGAGCTTTTGGATACTGTCTTGACTTGATCTAAAAAGCCCATTAAGATCTATTCCTAGCCTGCTGCTCTATCCATCCCTTCTTTTTTCCTGTGTGTATGTTATATGCTCACCCTCTTGGACTCCAATGCTGAGAATCTCCCAAATGTTCTGTATTCTCTTACTTGTTTTTTCTTTTCCGTACGCTGTTCCCTTTGTCTTAAATACCCTTCCCTTCTTCCGACTGATTAGCTCTTGCTTCTTAGCCAAGCTGTTACCTTCTAAGAACCTTTCCTGACCACCTTCTTGTTCCTTCCATCTTTTCCAGCCCTACCTACAGCCTTGATCAAGTAAGAACCTTCCATAGAGTTCCCATAGGATTCCTCCAAAACATTTACCAACCTGTACGGTATTTTAGTGTTTACTTCTCTTCTTGGTAGAGGACATAGCATGAACTTTTGTGGTACTACCTTGTTTGTTTACTTGCCCCAGTCCTTTACTACCAATTTGGGACAGTTATTTACCTTTCTGAGCTATAATGGGAAGTTTTAGAATTAAATGCTTAGTTACTTTTTAAGGAAATACCTAGCATATAGAAGGTATTCATTAAATATGTATGAATGAGTGAACAAATGAACAGTAATCTGAATTCCTTAGCTTTATCGTTTCAGGTTTTCCAGTGGCCACTGCCTGATAAGTATGGGGACGAATTGGGTATCATGTAACCCCAAGCAACTAAATGTTATTTTAGCTTTCCAGTCAGCCCTTTGAAGAAATATAGGCAAGGGAAAGACCGATACAATCCATCTCCGCTCTTGCGTGTACTGTTTTTATGACTTCTTTGGGCCTCAGTTTCCTCATGAGTACATCAGTAGTACTTCATAGGTGATTGGGAGGAGGAATTGAGCTATTTATTTTATGGATGGAGCTATATAATCAACAAATATGTTAAACATTCTCCGTTTCTTTTCTAGAACCTCATAGAGAGCACTCTATGCTTTGCTGGCCTGGTTTCTGCTTCTTCCAGATATACACAATATGTAGCTATTCAGAAAAGCTTAAGGTTTCTTTGAATTGAAGCTACCACATCGATTGAGATCCTGTTTGTACATCAACTTTATCTGAACCAAAGTTTAGAAGGAAAAACTGAGACATCAGTAATGTAGTCAACCTTGTGCATGGCTTCCAATGCGTATTAAATTACATGTAGCTAAAAATGTACAGGCTCCTATTATGGTGTGAACTATTCTGTCTCCACGATGTATATTTCAAAACTGTTGCTTTTTAAGAGCTCTGCTCAAAATTTCCTTTTGGTGATTGGAAGCGAATTGCCCGTTTTGTACAATGGAGCAATCATTTCTCAAATGGCCACTTAAGAGCAATATAGTAATTATTTCCAAAGAATGAGTGGTATATGCTTGCTGCACTGAGATCAGACTCATTATAAAATACTTCATTCTGACAATAAAAATCAGCAGAACTCCAGGCTGAATTTGTCAGGGTTTTGTTTTTTTTTTTTAATGTTATGTATAAGTAAAAAGGTAGAGAATGCTATAGATAGATAAAGCACATCTCATTTGAGTTGGGAAAACGGTGTCTCTGAAAGGATTTCTCAGTTTTTCAAGGAAAGAGAAAATTAAAGGCTGATCTTGTAAAGTAGTATCTGTACTGTCAGAGGGCCAGCTTCTTCTGAGCCAGAAGATTGCATGTTCAGCCCCCTAGAAATGTGGTTGCCCACGATTTCATCCTGTGCATTCAGAATTCTGCCACTGGGTGGCGGTAGAGTCACAGTTAACTGTTCGTCCACAGAAGGAAATGGGCGATTTTGAGTCCTGATGGTAGCCAACTAATCATCTCCATTTGCAGGGATGAAGAACCAAAAATTTAAAACCACTATTTTTTACAACAACAGAATGTTAGGCTTCAGGGACTATTCCATCTGGGAATTTAAAGAAAACTTGAAAACTATCTACTCTCTCTTTTCCAAATCAGAATTTTGTATACAGCTTCTACATAAAGTGGTCTGTACTTGAACTAAACACTTCTCATCTGAATCTCACCACTTTCTAAGGCAGCCTTTTCCGGACTTGAATATTTCTTAGCACTGGGAAGTTCTTCTTCATCTTGATATAAATCCCGCTTACCTAAAACTGCTTACTCCTTTTGCTACATTCTGTTTCATTGTGCTAATAAACCTCTCTCCCATTCCCCTACCATTCTTCTCTGCTACCTGCTGGATACTGGGACCTGGTATTTCCCTATTTTATGCTTCTGGTTGTTCTCTCTTATGTCTTAAAGAAAGCAAAAGGTGGTAGAATTAAATAATCAAAAGGAAATACAGCAGTGACCATTTTATATTTGTACAGCATTGTTTCTTCCATTTTAATTCACAGTCGGCTGGAAGCAGAGGGTTTTTCATGTGAGTAAAAAGCTGATAAAGGGCACATGGGGGCTCAGTTGGTTAAGCATCTGACTTTGGCTCAGGTCATGATCTCACGGTTCATGAGTTCAAGTCCCGTATGGGATGAGCGCAAGCCCTGCTTTGGGTGAGCCCCACTTCTCCTCCCTCCCTCTCTCTCTCTCTCTCTCTCTCTCTCTCTCCCTGCCCCTCATGGGATTCTCTTTCTCTCTGCTGTCACTCGCTTGCACCCTCTCTCTCTCAAAAAAATAAACAAAAAAAAAAAAAAAGATAAAATTATCAAGACAACTTTAAGGTTGTTTTATAAAGGAGACAAAAGAATTTGTTAATTTGGATGGATATTGTATCATTAAAGACCAATGGAAGAACTGAGGAGCAATTAATTTTGTTCCATTTTTTTTAGATTACACTAGATGTACTGGCTGATATGGGTCATGAGGAGTTGAAAGAAATAGGCATCAATGCATATGGACACCGCCATAAATTAATCAAAGGAGTAGAAAGACTCTTAGGTGGACAACAAGGTAAGCTATTCGGAAACAAAACAGTAAAATCTCAGAAGGAACAAGTAAGTTGTCAGGGCTGGCATCTGAGCTCAGGTGGTCTGAACCCAGAGCGCATGCACTCAGCTGGTGTAGCGCCTCCTGCCTGCCCCATCTTAGTTACGGACATGGCTCTCCCCCTCGCTGCTCTAGCTAGCCGTCTACTCGTTCTCTCCTCTCCCCTCTCACTTTATACCCTCAACATCTCTGGAATCTACACTTCTGTCTGCTTCCCACTGCTGTCTCATCTAGTACAGGTCACCTAATCCTGGCCACCGTCAACTGTCTCCTTGACTGTCACAACCGCCTTCCAGCTTATCTCCGACCCTCACCTTTGTCTCCCCTCCAGTACCTGCCCTGCATGTACTCAGAAGACTCTTCTCAAAATGTGTGATCAGATCACTCCATTGCTTAAGACCTTTCAGCAGAATCCTGTTGCTCTTAGGATAAAATCAGACGTTCGTAACATGGCTTTTCATAATCTGACCTTTCTCTCTGACCTCGTCCTGAACGTTTCTCCCCACTCACAGTTGTCAGCTCAGCCTTTTTCCTCCCACCGTACTTTGCTGTTACAAGCCTCCTATCTTTCCCCTTTGTCGGCCCCCATTTTTATCATTTTTCTATTTGTTGAAAGTGCTTTTACAATAGGAAAGTAAAGGGAGAAAAGGGAAAAACTTGAATTAGCCACTCTGCAGCCAATAAAATTGCAAGAGCAACATGAAACTGTTAGCAGGTTTTGAACTTAAGTCTCGCTCATTTATCTGCATTAAATTAAGCATGATGAAATGAACAAGAATAATGTATTTTAAACTGATTATAAGTGACCATCTCAAGCCATCTCACAGAGTTATTACAGGATAATTCGTACATTTTAGACCTGACTAGATTGTGATCACAGTGTGTTTCTCTTTTGTATCAGAGATAGCTTCATGTGTGTTTATGAATGAATTCAGTTCAACAAAAAATTGTTGAGCCCTGGCTGGAGAACTCTGTAAGAACAGATAAAGTTGATCCCCAAACACATCTCCATTACTGCTCTTGTCTTTGGATGTACTGTTCAATATAACCTTATATATTAGGTTTGAATTGCAAATAATTGAGACTTGTTCCAAAATGTCAATTATTTATGACAGAGTTTTCCCTAAAATTGAGGCCGAGGAGTGTGGACTTTAACGTATTCATTTTTCTTTCCTACAGGCACCAACCCTTATCTGACTTTTCACTGTGTTAATCAGGGAACTATTTTGCTGGATCTTGCTCCAGAGGATAAGGAATATCAGTCAGTAGAAGAAGAGGTAGTGTACATCAAAATTTTTCATTCTCTTCCTGAAATCTGTGGTTAAGCCTGTTTTTCCAGTAGAGCTAAGTTGGTCTTATAGTGATTTATGATCACTCACCTATTTTCCTGTCTCCCTTAGCCATTATGGTGACATATTGCCCAATTCAGCTAGGACTCGGGATTAGGACTATGCCACAGTGTTTGCACATCTTAATAAGCCTAGGGTTTCCAGTAGGGGGGCCAGAGGTGTCTTTTCATCCTAGAGGCTTTCCTGAAGCTATACAAGAGCCCTACCAGAACTGTTTTCTTCCAGTGTTAAAATGCTACCTAAGAATGATAGGGAGTGAGAATCTTGCCTCACGAATAGCAAAGATCCTCTTGTTTTCACTTTCATGCAAAGTTATAAAATGAGATTATAAAACAGTACACCTAATGTTCGTGTGTGCTTATGAAATCTGCCTCATACCTCGAGTCACCTTTTATCTCTTCGGTCACTGTGTGAAAGCAGCGTGGTGAGGCTGATGGATGCCCCTCTTGCTTGACAGATGCCATAGAGATTCCCCCTCTACCGCTGGCTCATGCCTCATTTCTTACACCTAATAAACACAGTGCCAGTGGTATTGTCACAGTAAAGAAGCTGCCTAACCAATTCCGTTATTTTGCAGAGGAAGGCATGCCTTCGTATTTGTCTCTGTTTGTTTTCTGCCTTTTAATCAGTGCTCACATTATTCTCATCCCAGGAAGTTCAGGACCATTATTACCTCAGGGTGGTCTTTCAGCTCATGCCTGGCCAGTCTGTCAGGAGAGCATCAGATCTTCTAGCAGCTCAGCGCCTGATCCTTCTTTTACTGGTCGCAAATTTGCATCATACTGTCAGAAATGTGACGAATACCTTCACAGATAGAGCAGTGAGATGGAGAATTAACTCTTTGGAGTCAATTCTGTGAGGAACTTGGGTCTTCCAAACATGTTACTTTTCCATCATTCTTTTGAATTTGGAGCGTGGGAGAAGAGCAAGGACTGCGCGGAAGAAGGTTACTCCCCCCGGGCAGACGTCATCCAGCTTCGCCCAGTCTGTCTGTGCAGATGCACTTTGAGATCCCAGATTAAAGAGAGAATATGGGGTATCTCACCTAGGGAACAAAAACTTACTAATTTTTAAAAATCACATTTGTTTGATGAGTTTAATGAGTATTCATCGAATGTGAGGAGTTGAAGTTTGACTTCACCCCGGTGTGGCTTCTCCTCAGTACCATAAAATAGCAATGGAGATGGCTTAGTGTGATGTTTTATTTCTGTGTTTCCCCACAGTGCTGACAGGAAAAGCTTTTAAAGCTTTTTTTTTTTTTATTAGGAAAAAAGAAAATGTAGAGGTTTAATATTTATATTTCTGACTTATTTTCTCATCAGAAATACTCATCCACTAGACTTTGTTGAACAATTTACAGTGAACTCCCATTTATTTCTTAGTGCTGAGTCTGAGAGTCATCAGTAAAACAATATAACAGAAGGTGAATGTTGAAAACGACAGAGGAATGTCTTTAGAATTAGATACTGGCATCTTTTCAGAAGTTATTTTATTTTGTTCTATAGATGCAAAGTACGATTCGAGAACACAGAGATGGTGGTAATGCTGGTGGCATCTTCAACAGATACAATGTCATTCGAGTAAGTTTTTAAAATTTCAGGGTGAAAATTAGATTGCAAGGTGTGCCTGAAATCAAATATAGAAAATGACAAATTTTTTCTAAGCTTCCTGCTTTTAAACTGCCAAGATAATCGGGTCATCTGTTGCCTGACAGTCAGGTGTTACCTTCCTCTGACCCCTCAAGACCATACTTCGCTAGAAACAGAGACTGGGTGGAAAGAGGAAAGCTGCAGACTGGAGTCTAGATCTGCTGCCGTTGCTGGTACAGAGGCAGTGAGGAGACCTGGCCCACCCACATATTTAGACTGTAGCTGACAGTGATTTTTATCACCACCTCAGAGCCGTGTCCAGAGCCCGGATTTTCAGTCTGAGTCAGCGATTGTATCAGAATGCATATATCTCTTCGTCTCAGTATCTCAATCAGTAATATAGGATAGATGTGCTTTTTTCAAGGGAGCATCCTAAAGACGAGTAGAATCTGTTGAGCGCGGGCTTATCCCTTTTGAGTTACACCAGCGCACGTCAGAATTCCCTGGAAAGATTTTCGAAGAAGGTAGATGTGCAGGCCCCTATATCCTAAAACTCGGCAAGCCTGGGCGGAGTCTAGGAATAACTCTGTTTTTTCTTTAATTCTTTGGGTGATTTTGAGGCACAGCCAGGTCTAGTGCAGAGTAACAAAAGCCAGAGCTGAAAATTATGTCACTAAAAGCCAGAGTGTTAACTTAGTCATGCTACCTGGCAACTTTATCATTTTCAGGTAATGTTTTCAGCAAACAAAACTTGAACCTTCCTAAAAGAAAACATACTTTTCATTTTAAATTATAAACTGCCACTTGACATTCTTTGCACTCATTTGCTTCTTTCTTCCTCATCCTTAAAGATTCAAAAAGTTGTCAACAAGAAGTTGAGGGAACGATTCTGTCACAGACAAAAGGAAGTGTCTGAGGAGAATCACAACCATCACAATGAGCGCATGCTATTTCACGGTGAGCGTCAGGCCCGCCATTATCTCTCTGGGCTTTTTTGCGAATTCTGATGTCATCGACCGTATCAGTGTTGTTAAAAATGGCTGGTTTTGAGTTTTTGTTTTAATTCTGCGTTACCAGTTTTGTAATGCATTGCGTGTTAGTACGGGCTTTCCAAGGCATGAAGAGTGAAAATCACTTCACGGAAATTGTTTTAGAACTCATATTGCAAGTTGAGCCATCTAGATGATGAAATATTTTTATTATAGTTTAGCATCATTGCTTCAGCTTATCTGATTATCTGTTTTTGTGTAAAGTAAGGTTGTGTGTAAAATCTATATTTTTAAAGCCGCATTGTACTTTGGTATCTAAAATCTCCTGCCATCTGCAGAATCCATATTACATCCTTGCTTGGTGAACACCGTAGGTCCCTGCTAAGATTCTAGTACAAGATAATAATTTATGTAAGGTAGACCATCTTACAACTTCATTTGTGCATCACTAATTACTTAATATTAACGTGCCAAGTGCAAAATAGTTTGCAGCTAATTGAGACTCCAGACAGGTACTAAAAAACTGATCTTTCTGTGTTTGTATTTTTAGGTTCTCCTTTCATTAATGCCATTATTCATAAAGGGTTTGATGAGCGACATGCATACATAGGAGGAATGTTTGGTGCCGGGATTTATTTTGCTGAAAACTCCTCCAAAAGCAACCAGTATGTTTATGGAATTGGCGGAGGAACAGGCTGTCCCACGCACAAAGATCGCTCGTGTTATATATGTCACAGGTGAGCACCTTGGGTCTCGTATAGTGGTTGCTATCCTCAGGTCACGAACCGGATTAGTTTCTCAGGCTCTGCTGAAGTCACAGGTTATCCTCAGTGTTGATAATGGATCACACGGATTCGGGGTTGGATGGGAATAGCTGATCAGCCTGTGTCCTAAGAAGAGAAACGACAGCACAGCTAACAGCGGGGCTGGGAAAAACCAGGTATCTGCCAACCAGTCATAGGTTATGATGAAGCTCCCTCCAGCTGGACTTGCTCCCTGAGCGTCACTTGCTGAGGTTCAGATTCAGAACAAGAAAAGGTTGAGAATTTTATCTGTCGAATAACCTTGAGCATTAGACACATTTGAACTAAGACACAACTTCTATAAACAAGTTGAATCTTCAATTTCCTTCTGATGTTGCTAGCAGTGTTTAAGGCAGGATATATAGTCAGCCTTGAGAAGTCTAATTGCAGAATATTAACTTTGGATTTAATAGTAAACAAACGAATATTAGCCTTTTAAATAGAATTTTAAAACTCAAATTCAAGAGAATAATAGTACACTGTCTCTGAAGTCAGTGAAAAAAATGCCATTCTCTTCCCTGCCATTGGAAAAAATACAAACAAATTATACATCACAGAGATTGCCGTTGATTGCATTTTTCTTTAACCAGATGGAAAGCCAGGTTAGTTAGAGATCTTGTAATTCAGAGGAAAGCTCAAAAAGACCCAGATAGCCTTGAAATACATAGAGTTTTTGACTTTAAAACTTCCTGCCCTCCATTACTTTATGAAAAAATTATAGCCGTCAGCAGTTCTAGGATGGATCCGGTATGTCCAGAAAAAAAACGGTCTTTCTATTAAAGCCGCCATGGTTAATAATACACAAAAATTCCCAGGGATACGTAACATGCAAAAACTCTCTGCTGCTGCAAACCTATCCTAAATAAACAATAAAAATGAGCCTAGATGAGCAGTTGCCCATGACAACTAGACACATAGGTTTATGTCTTAGCCAGGATTTCCTAGAAAACAGAGCCTGAAGCAAAAGCTGATGTACTAACGCTTTCTTGGCAAGTGCGATACCAGGGAGGCAGGAACGAGGGCACACGAGGAAGTGAGGTGGAGAAGGAGGCAGAGCAAAGACCGTGAGATGATGCGTCCGTGAGTTGGCCTGTTTCATAACGAGCAGGTGGTCACTGAGTCCGCGAGACGTCGTCAGAGAGGCTGTGTGAACTCCTGCATCTCAGAATAGGACATCATGGGAGGATACAGAGGAATTTGTCTGCTGGCCCTTGTCTGGCACTGTCACTAGTTGCCCCACGGGACATCGGTATCCCCGTGTCTGGGGCTGTTGCGTCTGCAGAATGCAGCAGAACACGCAAAGCTGGCGAGTGAGCAAGCAGAAGCCAGTACCCTCCACCTGTCCGTCTGCAGCCCACCGCTTCGTGGGCCGGTCCTGCGTTTTCTCCTGCCTCCACAGCTCTGGGGCAGGAAGCAGAAGCCAGGAGGTGGGGGCCTGTCAGGTCAAGCTCTGCGTGACCTAAGGACTGAGAATAGCCATGGCAGTGGGCGGGCAAGGTCCAGTGACCCCCAAGTGCCGCCATAATGTGAAATGGGGCTCAAACATCTCCCTCTAATACAGAGCCAAACCTTTTCCTCTGGGACCTGCGGGAGATGCAGCCGGTACTGAGCCAGCACCCCACAGGGTCATCAGTAACATCATGCTGAAAAAGCAAACCCAGGCAGGACCCAGTTAGACTGGGTCTGGCACAGTTTGGGCTCAAAATGATATCTCTGGTTGGTTATAATGCAGAGATCATACTGTGTAACTAAAAACAAACCATTTGACTGAATACTGTTTTACACATTTAACAGTGTGACCAATCTCACTGACTGAAGTGTTGATAGTGTATATTAAAGGTTCGCAAACGTTTATTTTAAAGGGCCATGTAATAAGTACTTTCGGCTTCCCGGGCCATATGATCCCTGTCACAGTGACTCCCCTCTGCCCTTGTAGTGCAAAAGCAGCCACAGATGACATGTAAATAAATGTGCGGCTGTGTTCCAATAAAACTTTATTTACAAAAACACGTGGCCGACTAGATTTAGCCCATAGGCCGTAGCGTCTCAACCCCTAGTTTATATAGTACACCTTCTTCCCAGTCAACCTTTCGTGTTCTCTGTAATATTTAACATCTACCCCAATTGGTGTTTCTCCCAAGTAGGAGGATTCCTAGCCGTACATTTAAGCTAAGTAGTTTTGTATATGATCCACTTTTATTATTATTTATTTCATCCTTGTTTTTACTTCTTCATAATGAGTAAACCCAGTCTTAATTTCAGATGCATCTGCCCTCTGTTTATTTGCTTCAGTTTCCTCCTTTTCATCCTCTTAGAACTCAGTTTTTGCTAGTATTTCTCTTGTCCCGCTAGTCAAAACTCACCAGGGATTTGCTGTCATTGGTTGTGTAACTAACTATTGAGCCTGCTGACTGTTTATAGTAAATCAGTTATCACCTCCCATCCCATTCCTACTTATATTTGAAAGTGACATTTTAAACTAGCTTGCCTTGTGTGAAATAGTTTTTATAAAATCAACAAATATAACAATTTTATCACTCTAAGATTGAGTGCCTCCTTCAAAGCATCACTTTCCTTTCTTTACTTTTCTTCTTTAGACAAATGCTTTTCTGTAGAGTGACCCTTGGCAAATCCTTTCTGCAATTCAGCACCATGAAAATGGCTCATGCCCCTCCAGGACATCACTCGGTGATCGGGAGACCAAGTGTGAACGGGCTGGCATATGCTGAATATGTCATCTACAGAGGTGAACAGGTATGGTATTCGTTAGATAAGCATAACTGAGTCGCTAAAATGTCGGTGCGAGGAGAGCTAAGACCAGCTTCTGTTTAGAGAATTTTCCTTTTTTTAAAAAAAAAAATATTGTATTTATTTTAGAATTTTTACTACTTTTTTTTTAATTTGGGAGTGGGAGCGGACAGAGAAAGAGGGAGAGAGAGAGAATTCCAAACAAGCCTCACACTCACGCTCAGCGCAGAGCACTACACGGGGCTCGATCCCACCACCATGAGATCGTGACTCGAGCTGAAGCCAAGAGTCAGACGCTTAACCGACTGAGTCACCCAGGTGCCCCTAAAGAATTTTCCTGATGGATGTCCTTGCCATAGGCTGGTCACATGAGTTGAATCTCTATATTTCTGATCATGGCACTTAACATAGAACAATAGTTTTGTGAGTTGTAAAGCTACATTAAATTCTGCCGACTGCCCAAGGCTCCAAAGTAAAATTGTCAACAAAGCAGGAAAACTTCCTGTCATTTTTCAACCAAGTCCCTAACTCTCACAGTACTACTAAATGCCTACCGATTTGTCTAAAAACAAAGATCAGTTTGTCTGAACTTCATTGAATTCCAAATGGATACCTTAACTACTCTGATGGAGAAGAGGAAAAACAAAATGGAGAAAGGAGAAATTAAGTACAAGTAACATATGAGAACAGTATTATATGCCATCAGTCGTGGGCCACAAATCCTGAACTCCATTTAGTAGACATGTTGATGGTGGGGATATGGGCAAAGCGATGAAATGCCTTTAGGTGCATTGTAGGATTGAACAAATGAGTAAATGTGTTGATGTTTGATTTGGGACCTGGGATTCTCATGGTAGACGAAGGGACATAAAAAATGCAAAGATGGACTGAAATTGGAGGTATCGATAGGAACTCATTGTTTCTAATGTATGTATGTGCACTGGTAAATCCATGTTATGTGTAGGTATGTGGGTAAGAGTATATGTAAGCGTATGTATGTATATGAGCATATATTCACATATATTTCTTAGCACTGTCTGCTAAAAACAAGAAAACCCCAATAGCGGTGAACATACTCAGACCTAGACCTTGGTTGGTCTCTAATACCATTCCCCACTGAAAGGAACCCGGCGTCTCTGGAGAAGCAGCTAATTCCAGGGCTGAAGCAGAATAGGAACAAGTGAGCCTGGACCATCCTGTTATGCCAGAAAGGAATGAAGTGGTGAGGGCATGTCACAAGGACACAGGGCCAGCATGAAGGGGCTCCCACTGGCCAAATCTGGAACAGTTGGAATACCAAAATAAGTACAGTAATAAATTTTAAGCCACTGGGAAAAATAGGAATTCATGACTCTATACTGATAACAAATAGGTAAGTAAATAAATGAAGGGGCAAAGAAGGTTATGCTTACAGTAGAAAGCCAAGGGCAGATGAGGACATGTGGAGGGAGGATTTGAAAAGTCATCATCTTGAGACCACTGTGGCAAGAATCATAAGTGGATGCTAAATCTAGGAGATAATTTTGATAAGAAAAATGATATTTGCATGGTGTTCTCATTAACTACAAAGGAGAAGCAAACAGTAATGATACATTGGAGAAAGGGGGCCAACACCTTGACCAGATGGTCGAAATTAACATCACTAATGAGGGACAGACAGAAATAGAGTGGGCCTCCAGATATATTCTGAGAAGGGCACATCCTCTATGCAGTATTCTAGCCAAGAATGCATAACCCTGGTCTAATCAAAATGAGGAATGTTCTAGTAAAAAAAATATGGGAATGGAGCACCTGGGTGGCTCTTTCAGTTAACTGTCCAACTCTTGATTTTGGCTCACATCATGATCTCGCAGTATGGTAGACTGAGCCCCACATTAGGCTCTGTGTGCTGATAGCACGCAGCCTGCTTGGGATTCTCTCCCTCTGTCTATGCCCCGCCCCTGCTCATGGTGTGTGCTCTCTGTCTCAAAATAAAGAAATAAAGTTTCCATTAAAATGTGGGAAGATTAGATTCTTTAGAAATGTAAATATGATAAAAGAGAAAGGCTTTAGAAACTTTCCAGATTAGGGGGGCTTGGGTGGCTCAGTCAGTTAAAGGTTCAACTTTGACTCAGGTCATGATCTCACAATTCGTAGGTTCAAGCCCCCCTGTCGGGCTCTGTGCTGACAGCTCAGAGCCTGGAGCCTGCTTCGGATTCTGTGTCTCCCTCTCTCTCTGCTCCTCCCCTGCTCACGCTCTGTCTCTCTCTCCTTCTCTCAAAAATAAATAAACACTTAAAAAAAATTTTTTTTAATAAAAAAAAAAACTTTCCAGATTAAATGAAACCCAAGAGATAGGACAACTAACGTAAGGTCTTTCCCCCAAGTTGGACCTGGTATTGGAAGAGAAACAGCATCATTAAATCCACTGATGGGGTGCCTAGATGGCTCAGTTGGTTCAGCATGTGACTCTTGATCTCTCGGCTCAGGTCAGGATCTCACGGTTCTTGAGTTTGAGCCCTGTGTTGGTCTCTGCATTGATGGTGCAGAGCCTGCTTGGGATTCTCTCTCCCCCTCCCTCTCTCTCTCGGCCCCTCCCCCACTCTATCACACTCTCTCAAAAATAAATTAAACTTTTTAAAAAATTTAACCAAGACCATTGGAATATGAAGGATAGGTATTAAAGTATTAGCATAAAATTATACTGTTGATCCTGTGCTTATGTAAGAGAGTATCCCTATTCTTAGGAAATAAATACTGGCATATTTAGGGGTAAAGAACTATGATGATATATAGAACTTACTCTCAAATGGTTCAAAGAAAATATGGGTGTGTGTGTGTCTGTCTCCCTAGTACCTCCCTAGAGGTTGGGGAGAGTGTACATGAGAATGTACATGACAAGGCAAAGGGGTAAATAAAAGCTTATTTTATGGATATGGGTAATGGGTGTACAGGTGTTTTGGTGACATTTTAATTTTTTCAATTTAATGTGTAAGTTTGCATTTGTTTCCAAATAAAAAGTTTAAAAACTGCCAAAGAACAAATTTGTCAAAATTTTCTGTGTAAATCAGAGAGAAAATACTTTCACTTTGATCCAGTAATTCTACTTCTAGAAATTTGTATTCAATATAATCAATGATGACCACCACCAAAAAAACACAAGCCCACAAAACCATATAAGGATGTTCATCACTGTCTTGATTACCGTAATGAAAAATTTAAATTGCCTAAATATTCAACAAGGAGAATGATTAAATAGGTGTTAGTATATTTATATGCCTGTGAGTTTAAAAAAATACATTTACGTGATTTATGTTAAATGGAGTCAACCCCAAAACTTAAGGGTATTGAGATTATGGGTGATTTCAGTGGTCTTCACCATACACTTTTCAAGAAAGTTACCTATGGTAAGAATAATGTATTTCATATTTGGGTGTAAAGAAATAATAAGGGCTACTTCAAAAATAATAGGTTTACATTTCTGATATTTGCTGATCAATCATCATTTCCTGAGTAATTTGGCTTGATAACTTGTTTACAATCTGTTGCTAAGAGAATTTTAGAGAATGATGTAGTCCAAGTCTATTTGAAAGAAAAAAGTCCTTTCAACAATGAAACGCAGGTAATAGTTGTTTTATTTCAAGGCATACTTGCCCGCATGGATATTGTTAAGTGTATTGTCTAGTAATTGAGTCATTTTCCGTTTCCATTTTGGCATTTCTCCTAAAGTTTGGGTGAAGTTTTCCGTTGGCAACTTTATTTCATTTCTCTTTGTTATACCTTAAATCATCCTTCACCCTTAGTACTAACACTTTCAAGAACACACAAATGTTTTATTCAGAGGGTTGATTTAAGGAGTATCATTCATCATTGGTGAGATTGTTTCTTTCTTTAGAATTGAAAAGATATGTTCAAAATTATGCTTGGAAGAAAAGTGGTTCTGATTTTAGTATATGGCTGGACTCAAAATGTCAGGAGTATTTTTGTATGTTGTACTTTAAGCATCACATTAAATTAGACATAAAGGAGAGGTATTCTCTGGCCATTGGTTGCTACAGAGATTTAGCCTTTATTTTACTGAAATGACACGAACAATGTAGTTATTTAACCTGGAAAGTAGAAAATTGTACAATAATTTATAGCATGATTTTCAAATATATAAGGTTATTCAAGAGACCATGATTCTTCTTCATCCCTGTGAAGAATAAACTGAAAGCATTGGAGTTTAGATAACAGTAGGGATCTGGGTTAAGGAATGGTTCCTGAAAGTCAGTTAGGACTTCCTGGAAGTCAGTTCCTGAAAGTCAGTTACCAAAGTGGTTGTTGAATTTTTTCTTAAAGGAACTTAAAAAAAAAAAAAAAAAAGACATTCCACGCTTTTATAACCAGCATGGATATAAAGTGACTTGACAGGAAGTAACACTCGGTGGTTGATCCTGCGCCCTTCTGCTCCTGCGGTTAAATAATTCCCTTGTCTTAAATCCCTCTGGACTTGAATGTCTGTAATCAGCCTGTACACACAAACAGTGCGGTAGCCTAACCACTAGGAACCAGGGCCCTTAATCATTCATATCACTGGAGTCTTAGAATCTGCCTGACTAAAATTTACATGTGAGAGGGATCTCCTTAAATAGTGCACCACCAAAATGTAAACACTAGCATTACCAACTCCTTTGCTTCAGCAGCTTTTCTGCAAGCAAAACGAATGTGTCACACAAGGTATGGTAGATACTAAATTTCACTGGGACAAAAAGAAGTAGGAGTGTGCTTCACACTCATTTTTGACACTGGGCACATGCCAGTGTGGGTTGTTTTTGAATCCTTCTTTTTCTGGGTCTGACTTACCTTCCCAAGCAAGACTGGAAGCTTCTTGACAGCAAAGGACCTTATCTCACCGCAGAGTACTTTATACATAGAGATGCTCAATACATGTATATTGGTGGTGAATAAATACTTTTCTTGACCATTTAACCATCTAGTTGGCTGGGCAGTTTGTCCATTTCTCCAGCAGTATTTGAGCTTTCCTAGAGTTTTTCGATTCCTAGAGTTTTATTCAAACTCTAGAATTAGGAGACTAGCTGACCTAGCCTGTTTTAGTAACTAGTTGACTAAAATACCATTTCAAGAATTAAGCAGTGGTCAAATCATAATCAAATAAGACTACAAACTTTTTAGTTATTGAAGCTTCAGATTGGAAAGTCAGGAGAGATGAAGATTGTTAATTGTGTTATTCCAACTAGAGGTACTAAGAAGATAGAAACCATTGCTGTTTTTACATCAAATCAGAGCAGACTAGAATTTTGGGAAACATATTATGAGTGATAGTGTTTCCTTACACATGTACACAGTTATAACTTTTAAAGACACATTTACATTTTTTATTCTTTTTATTCTTGCTGAGACCCCCTCAGGAGGGGTCTTTTTTTAAGTGTTTATCCTAATGTCTTTAATAAATCATGATAATAATGTTAATAGTGACAATTTACACATACCAAATTCTTAGTCGGCCAAACCTATTCTAAGATCTTCGCATTTAATGCTTACAAAAATCTTAGTATTATTACCGTTCCCCTGTATAGATGAGGAAAGTGGAGGCAAAGACCTGTAACAGTTTCTGCCTCCTAAAAATCAGATGTGAAATTAGAAATAATCCAGTCAGTCAATCGCATGTTTATTTCTGCATTTTAAATATTCAACAGTGCAGGTTTTTTTCTGGTTTATCCACTGTATTCTCTATGCTGCACTTTTCACCCCCACAACTTACTTAAATAACTAGAATTTTGTACCTCTTAATGCCTGTCACCTGTTTCTCCCATCCCCTCACCTCCTTCCCATCTGGCAACCACCAATTTGTTCTCTGCATTTGTGAGGCTGGGTTGGTTTGTTTGTTCATTCGTTTGTTTGTTTCAGGGTTTTTGTTTAAGTTTTTATCTAAATGTCTATTAACATAGAGTATAATATTAGTTTCAGGTGTACAGTATAGTGACTCAGCATTTCCATACAACACCCAGTACTCATCACGACAAGTGCTCTCCTTAATCCCCGTCACCTATTTCGCCCATCCCCCCACCACTGCCCCTCTGTAACCATCAGTTCTCTATAGTTAAGGGTCTGTTTCTTGGTTTGCCTCTCTTTTTTTCCCTTTGCTCATTCGTTTGGTTTCTTAAGTTCCACATACGAGTGAAATCCTATGGTATCTGTCTTTCTCTGACTGACTTATTTCATTTTAGCATTATGCTCTCAAGTCCCATCCATGTCGTTGCAAATGGCAAGCTTTCATTCTTTTTTATGGCCGAGTAACATTCCATCGTGTATGCATACACCACTTCTTGTTTATCCGTTCATCAGCCAGTAGACACTTGGGCTGTTTCCCTATCTTGGCTATTGTAAATAATACTGTTGTAAACATAGGGGTGCATATATCCCTTTGAATTACTGTTTTGTGTTCTTTGGATAAATGCCCAGTAGTGTGATTGCTAGATCATAGCATAGTACTTTTTTAAATTTTTTGAGGAACCTCCATACTGTCTTCCACAGTGGCTGCACCAGTTTGCATTTCCACCAACAGTGCATGACGGTTCCTTTTTCTCCACAGCCTCGCCAACACTGTTGTTTCTTATGTTCTTGATCCTAGCCATTCTGACAGGTACAAGGTGATATCTCATTATAGTTTTTATTTGCATTTCCCTGATGATAAGTGATAATGAACATCTTTTCACATGTCTGTTGGCCATCTGGATGTCTCTTCTTTGGACAAATGTCCGTTCATGTCTTTTGCCTATTTTTTAAATTGGATTATTTGGTTTTTGGGTGTTGAGTTGCATGTTTTTTATGTATTTTGAATACTGACCCTTTATCAGCTATGTCATTTGCAAATATCTTCTCCCATTCCATAGGTTGCCTTTTGGTTTATTGATTGTTTCTTCACTGTGCAGAAACTTCTTAGTCCCAGCAGTTAATTTTGCCTTTGTTTCCCTTGCCTCAGGGGACATATCTAGAAAAAAATTGCTATGGCCAATGTCAGAAAAATTATTGCCTGTGCTCCCTTCTAAGATTTTTATGATTTCAGGTCTCACATTTAGGTCATTAATCCATTTTGAATTTTATTTTTGTGTATGGTATAAGAAAGTGGTTCAGTTTCATTTTTTTGCATGTTACTGTCTAGTTTTCCCAATACTGTTTACTGAAGAGACTACCTTTTTCCCATTGGATATTCTTTCCTGCTTTGTTGAAGATTAATTGACCATATAATTGTGGCTTTATTTCTGGGTTTTCTGTTCTGTTCCACTGATCGGTATGTCTGGTTTTGTGCTGGTAGCATAGTGTTTTGGTTACTACAGCTTTGTAATATAGCTTGAAGTCTGTGATGCCTCCAGCTTTGCTTTGCTTTTTCAAGATTGCTTTGACTATTCAGGGTCTTTTGTGGTTCCATACAAATGCTAGGATTGTTTGTTCTAGTTCTGTGAAAAGTGTTGGTGATATTTTGATAGGGATTGCATTAAATGTGTAGATTGCTTTGGGGTAGGATAGACATTTTAACAATATTTGTTCTTCCTGTCCATGAGCAGGGAATGTCTTTCCATTTCTTTTTGTCTTCAGTTTCTTTTACCAGCATTTCATAGATTTCAGAATACAGGTCTTTCACCTCTTTGGTTACAAGCTGGATTCCTAGGGATCTTATTATTTTTGGTGCAATTATAAATGGGACTGTTTTCTTAATTTCTCTTTCTGCTGCTTCATTATTGGAGTATAGAAATGCAACAGATTTCTGTACATTGATTTTATATCCTGCAACTTTACTGAATTCATTTATCAATTCTAGCAGTTTGGGGTGGAGTCTTTAGGGTTTTCTAAATATAGATTAGTATAGAATGTAGCATAATAATGTCATCTGCAAATAGTGGAAGTTTTACTTGTTCATTGCCAATTAGATGCCTCTGATTTCTTTGTGTTGTCTGATTGCTGTGGCTAGGACTTCCAGTACTATGTCGAATAAAAGTGGAAAGAGCAGATATCCTTGTCTTGTTCCTGATCGTATGGGGAAAGCTCTCAGTTTTTCCCCATTGGGGATGATATCAGCTGTGGGCTTTTCATATCTGGCCTTTTTTATGTTGCTGTATATTCCCTCTAAACCTACTTTGTTGAGGGATTTTATCATAAATGGATGTTGTATTCTATCAAATGCTTTTTCTGCATCTATCGAAATGATTATATGGTTCCTACCCTTTCTCTTATTAGTGTGATGGATCACACTGATTGATTTGTGAATATTAATACCCTTGCAACCCAGGAATAAATCCCACTTGATTGTGGTGAATGACTTTTATAATGTATTGTTGGACTTGGTTTGCTAGCATTTTCTTGTGTTTGTTTTGTTTTGTTTTTTAGATTCCATATAAGTGAAAGCATGTGGTATTTGTCTTTCTCTGCCTGACTTACTTCACTCCAGAAATACCCTATGAGGCCATCCATATTGTCACTAATGGCAAGATCTCATTTTTTTCAATGGCTGAGTCATATTCCATTACACACACACACACACACACACACACACACACACCACCTTCCTTATCCATTGATCTATCGATGGATGCTTAAGTTGCTTCTGTCTTGGCTACTGTACATAATGCTGCAGTGAACATAGATGGTCATGTATCTTTTTGAAAGTCCAGTTTTTTTAATCTTTTTTTTTTTTTATATTATTCCATATCTGTATACAAGTAATTTATAAGTCAGCATTCAGCAAATTATTTTTGGGCCCCGAAACATTTACCTCATCAAAGAGTAGTAGTTTGCAGGCCCAGACCTCTCTGAAATACTGCATCCAGCTGTGTCATTATATTTAGGCTTGAAGAACTCGTATGTAGTACACATACTACAAGGGGGTTTTGCCCCCCACTCAGTTGTCTGGTGAAGGTTTGTAACAACTTCCCCTAAGAAGTACTCTTTCCATTCCAGATCCTGAGCCTTTCATTTTATGTACTGCAAGAAAAAGAGACAAGAGAGACTATATGGGGTGGAGGGCCTAAATCTGAACCACTATGTTACCTTTCATTAGTCACCTTTTAAACATTATCTCCAAACTGTTGCCTTTACATTACTGGTGACTCCACAAGCCTCATTCTTCCTGCTTCTAGTTCAGTAGGTTCTATTTGTCATTAATTAATTTGAAATTAGTTTGAAATCGGTTCAGCCAAATTACTTTTTCATTTAACAAACTTCTTACACATGCTGTGTGACAGCACCACATTAGATGAGGTGAGAGAGATTATCTCCTGCCTTAGCTTTCCCATTAATGCCATGTGCATGACAGGTGAATGCAGCACTTTAAAGTACTCAAAGTAGGAATAACATTAAAACCATTCTCTCGATTATAGGGTCTAGATACATTTATGTACAAGATACGGGTAGATCGTGTATGTTTGGGGCGGGGGTGGGGGCAGGTTTAGACACCTGTTGATTGGCTGGTCTTTGCAGGCTTTGGGTATGTATAGAATATTAATGATGATCAACAGCCTCTGAGACATCCACTTAATATCTTACCTGCCAAAGGAGTGATTTGTTTTCTTCCGGTCCTTTGCAGGCCTACCCAGAGTATCTCATCACATACCAGATCATGAAGCCAGAAGCTCCTTCGCAAACCGCCACAGCCGCGGAGCAGAAGACCTAGTGAAGGCCCCCAGGGAAAAGCCAGATCGGATTTAAACTTGGGACTGGATTACAGTGGATTGTTTCCAACAAAATCAATATTCCGTAAATCCCTGACAGCCTAGAAATAAGCTGTTTGTCTTTTATAAAGCATTGCTATAGTGATGAATATAGTATGAGTAACTGATAAATACTCAACTGCTACTGTTCCCTTTGAGGAAATGTTTACAGGGGCGGCCTTTTAACATATCTCAGGCTCATTTGCATTGCAATTGTCCATTTCTAAAACAAGATTGCTTTGATCTGGGCTTGGAAATGGAAAAACAAAACATACTTTCCCAAATTTCACAATTTACACACTACGTTTGCTTTGTTATATATGGCACGTGTATGCAACAAATACCTATGTCAGGCTCATTTTAAATGTTTTATAAACATGCATCGTTCTTTTTTTTTTTTCCTTTTCCTTTTTTTTTTTTTTTTTTTTTTGGGTTTTTTTTTTTTTTGGTATGTGTTTTTGTTTACTTTGAAAATGAGCCAGAGCCTTCTCGAGGATATTTTGCACAAAGTCACACTGACTAAAATCATTAGCAATGCAACATGAGCTTCTAGCTGAACAAGACTTAGTTTCCCCCTTTTTTTTCACTCTGATCTATTTTGTATCTGTATTTCGTATTATTGTAAATCGTGTGGGGAAGGAAAAACATCAGGTTTTAGTTTCCTTTTATGACTTGGCCAGTCTTACAAGGGAAAGGCACACAGGTCAGACTGACTTAGGAGCGCTAGCTCAGAAAAGTGGAAGCTGCTGTGGGCCCCTGCTCTTCCCGTTCCAGCCTTCGAGGTGTTGGGAGAGCGCCTGGTGCGGAGACCTCCGAAGAGCGCAGCCGGGGAAGGGGGGTGGGGGGTGATGTGTCTCGGAGCTCAGGAAACACCACAGGACGGTGTGGGGGACCCCACTGACGCGTGGGAGGAGCACGTGGTTGCAGGATACCGTCGTAGGAAAGGCTCGCAGGGCCTCCTCCAAGAAAAAGTACTTCTCTTCGCCTAATCCGGACCGCCGGAAGAGTCACCCCCGAAATTAGCTGCCTTATTTCCAAATTGAGTGGAATTATTGTGCTCTATTAGAGTCACAAAAATCTTCATGGTTTCTCCAGTTCAAAAAGCTAAAGTTCACATCGTCTTTAGTAGATAGATGTGCAGGGACTTTTGTGTTTACTCCAGATTGGGGCTTATTTTGAGTGAGGTGCTTCAGATAGTTTATAGAGGTCCCTGCACTACGTTTCCGAACCGTTTCTTCAAACTTCTTAACAGACAAGGAGAACAAAAACTGAAACCAAAGCTCTTTTCGGTTATTTTTATAAATGAAGGTGGAGAAATACTATACTGTTTCTGCAGGAAGTTACTACTTTGTTTTGCATGTTTTAATCAATATTTGCCCGGTGCACATCAACGCTCCTAAAAGATTACCCGTTCCAGTTTTTACACTCGCCCTTTTCACCCGAACTGAATATCGAATTGACTGCATTAACTCACTTACTTTGACACGCTGTGCATCTTCTCAGCTTTGAAGCAAAAGTAACATAAATGTGGTTAGGAAAAAAAAGAAAAGGAGAAAGAGTGTGACAACAAACTTGCCGTTTCAACTTCAATTTCTGAAAACCGGTTTATTTTTTAATGCAGGCTGATTAAGCTGTGACCTCATTTACTCTCCTAAAGGAAAATAAAATGGTTACATGCAAAAATTCTAGAATAGGCTCTTAAAGTATACACTTAGCTTTCTTTTTGGCTTGAGTCCAGTGCTAGAACTAGGCATCGGGAACTAGTTTGAGTTTTATAGCAGAATCTTGCATGGGTCCTCAAAATGAAATCAAGAATTAGCCTCAGTTGTTGCTTCTATTGAAGTTTTAGTGACCCAAGCTGGGTGTTCGTGTCTTGGCTACCTGTGTAATAGCACTAGAATTCCATACGAAGCTTCAGAGTTTAATATTTGTTAAGAAGGCCTTTTTCCTCCTTTCCTTTCTTTTTTGCCGTGTGTAACAATGGGTTGAAGGAATGGCATCTGTACTGTTTTCAGTAGCTGTGAAAGTGTATAATACTTGCCTCCCCACTTAGAAATAGTTTAAAATGGTAAACACAGCTGTGATTTTTAGTTCAGTAAAAGGGTTAATATGGTATAGATCTCAAAAGCTTTCTAGCTTTATTAAAGAGATAAGCCACTGCTCAACCCTGGTTATTTGTTGTTTCCGTCATACTAACTAGATTAATGGATGTGTTAAACTTCAGCCTTACACTTGAGAAGTCCACCTGTGGTTCAGTATCTAACCCGCCGATGTTCCGTATCTGATGTTCCGTGTGCCGAGTAAAGGTACTTGTGTAAGGAAGACATTTGCAGTGCTTCTTGTCTTGTAATGATCCAAGTGCATAGTAGTTGTCGAAAGAATGTGTATGTATTATTCATCTGCCAAGAGAATGGGTTCGTTGATATTTCACAGGAGCCAAATACATCTTTTCAAAACTTGAAAACCAAAGGTCATCATGAGTGCCCACAAGCTAGTACCAGTTGGTTACGTTTGGGACTTCCATCCATAGCAGTGTGAAAACCCCTTTGGAATATAAAAGCATGGCATTAACTTAGGCCGAAATCCATTTACTTTTTTGTATACCCACTTCTGTAGGAGCGCTAGCAAGTTGAGGACTTCAGTGTGGCCTCCCCTGAAATGGCCCTTCTGTTTTCCCAAACCAAATGGAAGAGAGAATCTGCACACCTCCACCAGCCTGACTGCAGTTCTAAAGTCAAATCTTCTAGACCTGATGCTTCCAGTTTACTGGGTATTGCCGGCTGGGTTCTTAACTCGTAAGTTAAGTGCTCTGGACACTCTCTCCTTGCACTTGGCCTTCTTCCCTTTTCCTCAGGTTGCTAGTCTGGAATTGAGTAGCTCCAATAGTTACCTGTGACCCCACTCATCTTCCTCCCTTCTTCATCTTGAGTCTTGCAGAAGGAGACTGTGCTTCTGTTTGCATACCACGACCAGATCCGGTATGCGGCCTCCTGTGCTCTGCTCCGAAGATCCTGCCAATCGGTTAACAAATGACAGCATGGAAACCAGAGTTTTACTTCTATGCAAAATAATAGCAGTACAACCAGGATTCTTACCCTTTCCTTCTTGGAATTCGGGATTTCTAGCTTTTCAGTAACATAAATAGAATTAGTAATATTAGGATGTTTTCATGACAGCATCCTTGTGCTCCTGGAGCTTGACATCAGCGGCTAGATTAATTTCCCTTTGCTCTCAAAATAGCAAAGTGCATTGATGTAGAGAGAGAAATGCCTGAACGTGGCAAAGAAAGTAATATAGATTAGTATTCTATTATTGTAGCCTTTATACAAAAAATAGCGCTTCAGTGTGCTCTGGAAGGGCAGCACTAGAATGCACGAAGTTGCCTGGGTTCTTCTTTATTTCAGTCCACCTGCCAAGTGCACGGGGTTATTGGCCACTGCTCGCCCCCCCTTTCTCAACGTGCGCGCTCTGGAATCCTGTAAAGAGCCTTGAGAAAAGAAGTGGGTGTGTCCTCGGGTCCCTTGCCTCCAGTGTGGCCAGAGCCCGCTTGTATGAGGATGTGGGATAAGCGGCCTTCTTGCTGTGTTTTTCGTTTGGGCAGTCATCTCCTACAGAGCTATGGACTCCGGTCATGCGGGGAACACTCCAAGCCAACCTTAAGATAGGGTTTCATGTGTCAGAAATTCATTTAAAGACTAAACTCAAACTTGTTCAGTGTCAGTCAGTGACGGAAAAAGGAAAAGAACGTAATTGTGAAGATAATATTTGAGCTTTGGTTGGACACATCTCGCACCTGAACAGGAAATGCTTTTTTTGAAAAACCGCCCTGGAAGGTGAGGCGTCTTCAAATACCTTGTGCATTCTGAAATTAATAGACAATTAAATGTTTCTTCTTAAGAAAAAGCCTTAACTGTGGCAGAAACTTTTTAACCTTTTATAGCCTAATAAAGAAGTTAGAATTCCATTTCTCAGTGTTTGAAAGGTGTCAGTCGGGCATGTCTCGTGTATGTCACACCCATAAAGCTGATTTGATGAGGGTACGTATTTCACAACCGATGTTCCCTTACATGCCACGGACTGGATCTAATCAATCCCCCCTGATTTCTCGATGCCTGAAATTCCTCAGCGACCAGATATTCTGGTTTAAAGAAGTGCTGGCAGGATTTCAAAACTTAGCATTTGGGGGCGGGCGGAGGGGGACACAGCAGCATCTCACGAAGTGATACCACGTGGAGCCTGAGCGTTCCCCAAGCTGTTTTCTCATCATTTTAAATTACAAGCCATGGTTATGAGTGAAGGGCAGTAGGAAGCTCCAGCTTTTATACCCCAGGAGACCAAAGCCGCTCGCCGTGCGACCCATTTTCTACATCCGCCAGAGGTCCCGCCTCCTTTGAAATAACAGTCACGCCACAGGGGTGTCGCATTTGGGCTCCTCCTTCGTTCGTGTTTTCTTTCCCGCGTTACATTGTCACACTCACCCAGACTTCTCATGCGCCACAATTCAGATTGTTTTGCTACTTTTTCATCTGTTTGTGCATTTCCTCAGGCAGCCCTGAAAGCCCTTTGTTGATTGAGAGTGTTTGCAGAGAAACACAGGAAAACTCTGGTAGTGGGGTGTCTCTCACGCTCCCATGCCCCTCCCAAGGTTCAGGATGAGGAGCGAGAACACGCAGCAGTACAAGCGGAACCAAACTCTTTGAGGCTAATAGCCTAGACCTAGAGGATGACCTTGACCCTGTAACCATTGTAGTGATTACACAAAATATTTAAGCTCTTCATGTGCATACAATACCTGCTTCTGCTTCCATTGTTTCAACATCACGGGTCTTAGTGGTAGTGGTATTTGTCTTTGATAGCTACAAACTATAAAGGTACTTTTATCAACAAGGTTTCTCAACATTTACAAAACCAGCTTTGAGGAAATCTAAGAGTGTTTCCTGGCAACAGCATTTGGAGTAGTGATCATATGTTCCCATTGTGATGTTGGTCTGTGTGAGTAACCGTTGTAGTGACGCCTTGGTTCGTTATTGGTGTTGTTTTTATTTTTAGTCTCTCTGTGACCCACCCGTGGCAGGGGGTTCCAGTCCCCTCGCTTTGCTTTTTTGCGTTTGTCCGTTTGCAGGATTGCCAGATGAAATACGAGGCACCCAGTTACGTTTGAATTTGAGGTAAATAATTTTTTAGCTGAAATATGTTTCATGCACTATTTGGCACATATATACAGTAAAAAAAAAAAAAAAAGTTTCTCATTCTCTGAAATTCAAACTTAACTGAACATCCTGGCTTTTTGCTTTGTTTTATTTTGTTTTACCAAATCTGGCAACCCTATCGATTTGGTCATGGGAAATCGCTTACAGCATGTAAATTCTTCTAGTCTTTACCGTCTTTCCCGTGAAACAGAAGACCTTTTTTCCTTGCCCTCTACTTTCCAAACGAGGGCATCAAGGAACGTCACCTGCCTGCATGGTGGGTTTCTATTTAAGACATCTTTATGATTATATTTAACCTGTAATTGTGCTTTGGCTAAATGTCTAACAGTACTTGTAACTGTTTAATATTCAATAAAAACATTTTAAAAATATACGGTGTATGGACAGCAGTCAGCTCTGGAGTGTCGTCATTTCCCTGCTTGTCCATTTCAGCCTGACCACCCTTAACACAACTGACCTAAAACTGTCAGAATACAAGTAGCTGTTGTTCCTCTCGTCTTCCTGCTCAGATCCGTGCTGCAGACGCCTCATCCCCCCCTGTAAGCTCGCACGGGAGTGGGTGACGTCCAGCAGCCACGGGAAAAGAAGCACAGGTTCCTTTTAGAAATATCTCTGAAATGAAGGGGCCCGGGCTCTGGCGGCAGACCCACGCCGGCGCCCGGGGCATCTCGGAGGCCCTGCATGACTTCTGTGCCGAGACTCCCTGCCTCCACCACTCCCGGTGTGATACCTTCCAGGTGCAATGGGAAACGCCAAGCACCCGGCACGGTGCCTGGCACGTAGCAAGCACTAAGGAAATCATTCCCTTTTCTTCCATCCTCCTTTCTCCATGCCTCGTGGTGCATTACATAGCAAATTGGAAGCTAGCATTTTATCTACGACTTCTTTGCCAGAGGGTGGCAGAGTCACAAGAGGTCATAAATTAAGTACTTGCAAGCACGCTAATAACCCCACAAATAGCAATAGCTATCACTGAGCCCTTGTGATGAGCCGGGGACTCTATATATACCTTGTCATTAACAATCCCAACAACCGGGGCGCCTGGGTGGCTCAGTCAGTTAAGCATCCGACTTTGGCTCAGGTCATGATCTCACGGCTTGTGAGTTCGGGCCCCACGTCAGGCTCTGTGCTGACAGCTCAGAGCCTGGAGCCTCTTCAGATTCTGTGTCTTTCTCTCTCTGCCCCCTCCCCTGCTCACACACTGTCTCTCTCAAAAATAAACAAATATTAAAAATAAAAAAAAAATTCCAACAACCCCACAGAATAGGAATTTTAATCCCCATTTTACAGATGAAGAAACTGAGACTCAGAGAGGTGAAACAGCTTAAATAACTGATGTCCCAGAATTCTTTCCAATATGGACTTTAACACCTGTTGACAGGCACCAAACCTGACTCTTGTCTGAAGCTGGTGTTTAAGCAGGAATGAAACCACCAAGGTGACTCTGCTACATGGTTTTATGTCGTCATCTCACGAGAAGATCAGATTCTAAGCGCCCTTGGGCTCCAGTTTCCCCTGTGGTTTTTGCTGATGTTAGAAAACAGAAATGATAGATTGCTTTTTAAATGTTTCTTTCTGCTGCTTCATTATTAGTGTATAGCAAATCAGCTGATTTCTGTATGTTAATTTTGTATCCTGCGACGTCACTGAATTCATCCTAATAGTTCTTTGGCAGAGTCTTTCACAATGCCTTTTTAAAATTCAACACCAAAGACACGATCCACAGAAGAAAGAAGTTGATAAGCTAAACTTCATTAAAATTTTTTAAAAACCTCTTTGAAAGACACTGTGGAGAAAATGAGAAGACAAGCCACAGGCTGGGAAAAAATATTTGCAAGACACACATCTGACAAGACGTACTCCTGTCCAAAGCACGCAAAGGATTCTTAAGAGTCGATATTAAGAAAATGAACGAGCGGAGTAAAACATAGGCCACAGATCTGAACAGACACCTCACCGGAGAAGGTGAACAGATGGCGAGGAAGCGTATGAAAAGACACTCCACATTCTTTGTCATTAGGTGAGCGCAAGCTAAAACAACAAGAAAACAGGACACACGTAGAATGGCCGAGATCCCAGACGCGGACGAGAGCAAGTGCTGCTGAGGATGTGGAGTGATGGGAACTCTCACCCATTGCCAGTGGGAGCGCCAAACAGTACAGCCACTTGGAAAGACAGCTCGGCAACTGTCTCACAAAACTAAACACACAATCTTTACCTACAGTCCGGGAATTGTACTCCTTGGTATCTACCCAAAGGAGTGGAAAAGCACGTCCACGCAAAACCCTGCACGCGGGTGCTTATGGCAGCTGTATTCATAACTGCCAAGATTGAAAGTGACCAAGATGTCCTTCAGCAGGCACACGGATAAATAAGCCGTGTCGCACCCAGACAATGGGATGTTATGCAGCACTGAAAAGAAACGGGCTACCAAGCCATGAGAAGATGTGGAGGAACCTTGCTTACCACTAAGTGAAAGAAACCAATCTGAAAAGACCGTTCCAACTACATGACATTCTGGGAAAGGCAAAACTGGCGAGAGTTAAAAGACCAGTGAATGCCAGGGGTCAGGTGGGAAGAGAGGGATAAATAAGTGGAGCACAGAAAAGTTTTAGAGTAATGAAAATACTCTGTAGGATATCGTGATGCTGGACACGTGTCCCATTTGTCCAAACCCATGAAATGAACAACACCCAAGAGTGACCCCTCATGGAAACTATGGATATTGGCTGACTATGAGGTGTCAACGCAGGCTCAACCACTGTGACAACTGTGCCACTCTGATGGGAAATGCTGAAAATGGGGGGAAGCCACACGTGTGGGGACACAATGTATATGGCAAATCTCTGTACCTTCTAGTTTTGCTGTGAATCTAAAACTGCTGTTAAAAATTCAGTCTATTTTTAAAGAGAGAGATGAGGGATAGAAACATGTCCAAGCAAAGGATAGATGGATGATAGATAGATAGATAGATAGGTAATAATAGATAATGATGATACATAATAATGATGTTGATAGATAATGATGATAGATAGATAGATGATAGACTTTCTCTTTTAGTGGAGACAGGAAACCTAGACATGCACATGAATAAATATTAAATAAAATTTGTTAATTTTGACTTCATTCCTCCTTTGACTTCAAGGAGGTGAACAGTATAAACATATTAAAGAATCCTAGACTTTTAATTAATTTGAAACTTGGGAGAATGAAGAGGAAAACCAAAAAAATTCTTGGTGTTTCCTCCACTTTGGACTCGGAGGCGGATTTTATAGACCGGTGCCCTGAAGCTGAGACCCAGGAAAACAGTGAGGGAAAGAGAGCACTAAGACAGATGAGCTCTTCTCCCACAGGCTCACCAGCACATACAGCACCGATCCACACGATGCTCTCTTGTGCGGGTCTGGGGGCCCGGCCACAGGGCAAGCGGCTTTGTTCTCTGTCTACATAGTTGTTCAAGTAAGGCAGCATGGTATATACCCTGAAAGCAAGGACTCAAAGAGGTATTTGTTAAAAAAAAAAACAAAAAAACAAAAAAACTAAGCAAAGATAAATGAAAAACGGGAAATGTTTTCAATTCATACTATAGACAAGGGATTAATCTCTTTCATACAGAAAGAGTTTGTGAAAATCTGTAAGCTAAACCAACCAGTTGTGAACACACAGTTCATAGTAAAAATACAAATGATTCTTGAGTACATAAAAGCATCCAATCTCATAATAAAAGAAACGCAAGTTAAAATAGTAAATTAATGCAATTTACCTACCAGATTAACCCAGGAAGTTTTATGACAGTGTTAGTGAGTCTTTGGGTAAAAAAGCAGTGAGTGGGGGGCGAAATTACATAAATGTGAACACACACTTTCATGTGCTTACTTGTATATGCATGGCAGATCTTCTGGGTAAATATGTAAAACTCTGACAACATCAGCAAACATGGGTAAACTGAGGGTCAAGGCAACATAGTTGAGAAGAAGACACTATTGTATACACATCTGTATTTTTCCAGATGTTGATCATCCGTGTGAATAAATTATATAAAGAACTAAAAATTAGGAGTGAATTGGGTTATCTTAGACTTGGAGGGGTTTCCACAATATATTAAGGGAAGGAAGATACAGAACATTGCATATTATATGGTGTTGCTTTTTTAATGAAGCAACTATGAGATAAAATCCTTATATGTACTTACATATAGAGATACATAGTATATATACAATATATCATGATAGCATATAATTCAATACATTATATATGACTGAGCAGGGAGAGCTATGGAAGGACACATGATTGTGTACCATAGTTGTTTGCAGGGTCTGGTGGAAGGAGGGAGGTAAGTCAAAAAGTATTCTTTTTTTTTCAATGTTTATTTATTTTAAGAGGGTGCGAGCACGCACGCAAGCAGGGGAGGGACAGAGACAGAGAGAGAGAGAGAGAGAGAATCCCAAGCAGGCTCCACACTGTCAGCACGATCTCATGAATGACCTGAGCAGAGATCAAAAGATGTGGGTGCTTAACTGACTGAGCCACCTAGGTGCCACAGTCGAAAAGTATTCTTTAACAATATGTCTGACACATCTCTGGAACACTGTGTGTGTGTGTGCATGCGCACGCACACGCACCTGCATCTGTTGAACACGGAAGAAACATCGCCCACAAGCCACAAGAAAAACAGAGCTATCATGACTCATCCATGAAATAGGACATCGAAGCACATGTATATTTGCATATATTTTGCACATATGTATATATCCATGCACGCACACCACACACATACATAAAAAACATTCACGGAATCTAAGGGTGGTAGCTTCAGACATAAGGATGTTAGAAGGTTTTTTGCTGTTTAATTTTTTGCTGCGTTTGAATTTTTCAATAAAGCCACTTTACCGTGGGAAGGAAAAAGGAATAATAATTTATAAACGCTCCTGTAGCTCGCTAACTCAAGGCTCCTCTAAATTTAGAGTCTGATCTCTACGTGAATTGCTTTGATCTGTTTGGAAACTTAAAGCAGGTGCAGTCATCTTAGCGACGGCAGAAGCCATGATGGTGATGACAGTGTTGGTGTCTGATTCTGCCAGTGCCTCTGTTATTTTTGCCCGTTTGCTCAGAATGTTGGAAGCGCATGTGTTCAGCTGGAAGGTGGAAATGAAGAGGACTGGGGGAAGGGTCTCTCTTTGCTTGTCTCTTGCTGTGTCTGCTCAAAGCAATGGATTAAATTTTTTTTTTAATTTTTTTTTTCAACGTTTATTTATTTTTGGGACAGAGAGAGACAGAGCATGAACGGGGGAGGGGCAGAGAGAGAGGGAGACACAGAATCGGAAACAGGCTCCAGGCTCTGAGCCATCAGCCCAGAGCCTGACGCGGGGCTCGAACTCACGGACCGCGAGATCGTGACCTGGCTGAAGTCGGACGCTTAACCGATTGCGCCACCCAGGCGCCCCTAAATTTTTTTTTTTTAATGTTGATTTATGTTTGAGACAGAGCACAAGCGGGGGAGGGGCAGAGAGAGAGGGAGACACAGAAGTCCAAAGCGGGCTCCAGGCTCCGAGCCATCAGCCCAGAGCCCGATGCAGGGCTCGAACTCACGGACCATGAGATCAGGACCGGAGCCGAAGTCGGACGCTCAACCGACTGAGCCACCCAGGTGCCCCTCAAAGCAATGGATTATACATTAAATGCAGTTACACTGTTGTAAACAAATACCCAGAATCAACATTTGGCCTAATTACAGAATTCAACCTATACCATGGACACATTTCTATGAATTAATGGTCAGGTTTTCTCTGTGATCGAAAGATAAACCTCCAACTATTACTTAAAATTAAAAGAAGGGGGCACGGGGCGCCTGGGTGGTTCAGTTGGTTCAGAGTCTGACTTGACTTGGGCTCAGGCCACGATCTCACAGTTCATGAGATTGAGCCCCACACGGGGCTCCATGCTGTCAGTGAGGAGCCTGCTTGGGATTCTCTTTCTGCCTCTCTGCTCCTTCCCTGCTTGTACTCTCTCTTTCTCTCTCTCTCTCTCAAAATGAATAAACATTTTTTAAAGGTGAAGTAGAATGGTAGGTATGGACACGGGACATCTGCAGAGTGTACCGTTAAATGAAAAAGTAGGCTATGGATCAACACGTGCAACCCCACCATCCCCTAGGGCAGGAGGGTCTGACTGCACAAAGACGTTTTCTCAATTCTACTGCTTTGTGTCTTTGCAACTCAAAAGAAGAGTGTGATTACTTGGTTTCTGTGTTCTGGCCCAGTGCCATCCCTGACCTTAGGGGCAGTTAGAGCAAATGGTGAGCTGATCAAATTGAGGGCAGGGCAAGAACAGAGAACAACAAGGGGGAAAATCCTGGCTTAACAGTATTATCCTGTCAAACGCACACATTTTACACAATGCGTAAATAAAAGTCTCAAATGGATCGTGCCGAATTGTTCATTTTGGTTATGGAAAGTAAAAGCAGTGGGATGTAGCAGAAATATTGAGAAGGAGAAACTTTCCATTTTCCTCATCTGTATTTGTGTTCTTTGATATTTTTGGCAGTGAGCATATTTCCGTATATTAATTGTTGAACAGCTTTATTGGGATATAATTTATATGTCACAAAGTTACCCATTTTAGGTGTGCAATTCAGTGATTTTTTAGTAAGTTTACTAAATTTAAGAGTTGTGCAACACCCCATCCCCACCCCCCCCACCCCCACCCCCCCACCAAAATTGTTGACTCAAGTCAGCTTGGAACTCTGGAGACACGCCTCAAGGTCAAGTTCAGTCTCTTCCCAATGAACTTCCCTAGGGCACCTCACCAGAGCCAGCTCCCTTGGCTATTATTGCTCTGTAAGGCTGGGTTCCCTGCTTTCATGAGAGGTCTGAGCCCTGTTTCCAGACCGTCCCAGCTCCCTATTCTGTCTACGCTGATGACAGTGAGGTTCCCGGGACCTCGATGGGATCTTTGCTAATTACTGAGAGATAAAGCCCATGCCACTTAGACCCATGGATCCAGAGGCTGGACAACCTTTAGGGAGCAGATGGTCATGAAATCCCCAATCTCAAGGTAACAGACGACTTTTCTATAAGGGCCTCTCCCCTTGAAGGCACATGTTGGAGAAACGGACCTTTTCCTTTTGTTTCCAGCCCCTTTCTGTGCCTCAGCCTGCCTTCCCTCTCTCTCTCTCCTCTCTCCCAGGAAAAGGAGACCCATCTAACTGCTCAGAACTCAGGACAGCCATTGGACTACAGTTTTTTTTTTCCACTGGGTGAGGTCCCTATGCCTCAAGGTGAACACATTTTCCTTGTTATTTCTCCTGCCACAAAGCCCTTCCCTTCTCTGCCAGCAACGAGGACGGTAAGTTGCAGTGGGCCTGGCTCTTTCAGGTTCACGAAGTATGAAGTTGCTGGTCTAAGCTGGGTTGTCTGACTCAGGTCTTGTGTAAGAGCCCATCGTTGGGAGGTGGCAGATGTGTGTCCATTTGGTGGCTGTTACAAGTAACCTCTTGGATGAAAATCCAGTCCAAACCTCCCTACCCTCACGGCACTGTATGTGCCCGCAGAGACACAGGGGAAAGGAGTTTTCGCAAGGGCTCACGGGAATGTGTCTGTCCAGAGACCCCTCAGCTATCCTGGCCTGCCTGCCTCAACTGGCTGCCAGGTACAATTTCAGTAGCTTTGTATTCTGCTGGAGGAAAACCCAGCACACTCTCTCTAGCCACTTGTTCTCCGTCTCATGCACTGGGTTGGTCTCTATGCCCCGCCGTGCAGCGGGGAAGACACCTTGGGTGGACGCAGATGTAAAAAGGTGAACTCTCATGGTGAGGTGGGGGTCTTGAAATCAGTGGTTGCTTCAGACCCTCCTACCTGCATTCCCTCCTGGGATTGCACTGTTCGAGCATGTCGTTTTTCGAAGAATGGATTTATCTTGTGATGTTTTCTGGATCAGAAGGGGCCGTAGACAGTGTGAGTGGTGGCCGGAAGCTGTTTCAGTCCTTGGAGGAGATCTTAGATGATAAATGTCTCTTGGTTAGGAGCAAAACTTGAGTCTGAGGAGGCCTGACACTGCGTCAACCAAGTAGGGAGGAAGTGACTTCTGAAACCAGATTGTAAAAAGGGGTGTTGACTGGACCACTCGTCTCATGAGAAATCTGACTGCCCTCAGGAGAGGGCGTGTGTTGGCGGTCCAAGTGACCGTCACAACTGAACTCTAGCTGAGAGCATCGCTGCCAGCCATTTGTGCCATTTTGGAGGCATGGCCTAACCACCTTCGGATGACAGCGGTGCAAGCTGTCACGGACTGGGACCACCTGAGACACGCCGAGGGAGGACTGCTTAGCGGGGCCTTTCCCAAGTTTCTAATCTACAAATTCGTCAGCAAAATAAAGCGGTTACTGGTTTATACAAGGAAGCTCTTGGGGTAAGTTGTCATAGTAATAGTGACAGTAATCCGAAGTCAGGGTCTGGGGGTTGAATGGAAGGGGGAGGGTGGAAGAGACAAAGCTGTATCAGGGATTCCTGAGTGGTAAATCGGACATCGCCTGTGGGAGTCTGTAGGGTCTCTGGCTGAGGAAGTCTTAGGTGGGCCCAAGAACCTCTACGTTTTAGATAATCTCCCACAGGAGAGAAGGATATATATAATCCCCATCCCCCCACCTTGCCATTCTCTCCCATCCTGCCCATTTCTGCACATTTAGCTCTCCAGGCGAAATAAGAATCATTTTTCCATGTTCTTTACAAATCCTGTAGGTGTTGTGAGATCACATTAAATGTATAACTTACAGGGGCGCCTGGGTGACTCAGTCAGTTGAGCGGCCGACTTCGGCTCAGGTCGTGATCTCACCCTCCGTGAGAGTTCGAGCCCCGCATCGGGCTCTGGGCTGATGGCTCAGAGCCTGGAGCCTGCTTCCGATTCTGTGTCTCCCTCTCTCTCTGCCCCTCCCTGACTCATGCTCTGTCTCTCTCTGTCTCAGAAATAAACATTTTTAAAAATGTATAATTTATAGAGAAATATTTTTTCCAGTATCAAGTCTGTTTATCAGAGAGCATAGTATATCTTTTACTTTTTTCACGTGTTCTTAGAAACCCCTTGGTAGGGCTGTACCATGTCCATTATATAGGTCTTGCCTATGCCTGGTAAAGTTTATTTTAGCCATTTCATCTTTTTTTTTTTTGAAGTTTATTTATTTAGAGAAAAGCAGTGGGGGGGGGGGGCGGGGGGGGCAGAGGAGTTGAAGCAGGCTCTGTGCTGTCAGCACAGAGCCTGACATAGGGCTCGAACTCATGAACCATGAGGTCATGACCTGAGCCGACGCTGGATGCTTAACCCACTGAGCCACCCAGGTGCCCTGTAGGCATTTCATCTGTAAGTTATACTGTAAGTGGGATCGACTCCCATCTTACTGTTGATGGATATGTTCACATAGCAGCACCTATTGCTTTTTTCATATTAATTTTACCATCAAGTGCTTACTGAATTTTCTTACTTCTGATCATCTCTTGGTTGGTTCTCCTGTTTTCCTGACACATATCCTCTGCAAACAAGTTGGCTTCCCACTTTCCAAACTGTATGCCTCATTTTTATGGCTTCCTAATCACATTGGGTAGGGCTTCCAGAATATCAAATAAAAATGATAGAGTGGGAATGAGGTTTAATTGCTTTTGGTTTACAACTTGGGAAATCTGCACAAAGGAATCTGATAACAATCCGCAGATCAGCACTGGGGGGACCGCCAATTTATATAATTCTTTATCCAGGTATTTCTTCAATCTGGCCTTCAAACATGCTGGTGATTTCCATGATCCCAATGGAATATGAAGTCAGTAAACTTTCCAAAGATTCTGTGTGAGTCAGGCAGGACCTTTTATCAATGGGGAGGGGTGTCCCAGTGGTAGTGATGCCTTATACATTTTACTATAGCCCTAATCGCTTCCTGCTTAGGCAGTTTGACTGACTCCTCCCACCAAGGAGCCATCCTTTTCGCTTCATCCTGTGCTTGGCCCTAAGGAAATTCTCAGATGAAGGACAGTCCCTGTCTCTTACTGTTCTTTTTGTTTGTTTTTGAAGGAGAGAGAGACAGAGAGTGAGTGGGGGAGGGGCAGAGAGAGAGGGAGACACAGAATCCGAAGCAGGCTCCAGGCTCCCAGCTGTCAGCACAGAGCCCGATGCGGGGCTCGAACTCACAAACCATGAGATCATGACCTGAGCCGAAGTCAGACACAGGCCCGACTGAGCCACCCAGGTGCTCCACTGTCGAATTCTTCCCGTAAGAGTGTGCCTAGAGAAATCAGGTTCTCAGAGATGCACGTCAGCTATACCATCACTGTCCTCAAGTGGTCATCAGGGAGAACAGTGGGGTCACTGATTTTACCAGCCAGTCTGCCTACCATCTTACTGTCAATGTCACTAAGCGCACATTAAGTGACCCAGTCCTTCCCTTCTCTTCCAAGTCATCCCAGCAGAGCAGTTTTCAAGGAAAGAATAAACCAGGCCAGAGGTGGTTGAAAATGTATTTATTTTTCTTCAAATGATCTTTTTCAAGCAATAAATAAAAACAGACATGTCAACTTTTCTAAAAAACAAAACCAAACAAAAAAAAATCCCCTAAACTATATACATCCTACAGAAATACAAGCATATCAAATGTAGAAATGACATCACTCTGAAAGACGGGGCTATTTACAAAAGTTACAAGTATTGCATTGCTCTGTCTTGAAGAAGCCTCTTCCTCATATGACTCATAAGCTCTAAGAACAGGCAGGGTGCCCGTCGGGGACGGGGTTATCTTCAAGAGGTGAAACTCCCCATCTTTCCTGTTCGACAAGGAAAATGTAAGGAAAGACCCCAATGTCCAGACACTGTATTCAATTCGCCAACATTCCACAGATCAGATGACTTTCGAGGAGCCTGAGAGGTGCCCCCTTCAGGAGGTCACATGCTCCTTGAGCTCCTGATAGAAACCATCTTGTCCCGCAGCCAGGCTGGGACGGGTGGCAAGACCCTGCTGAGCCACTGACCAACCCCTGGCTGTGGTTTCTTCGGGACAAGCTAGTTCTGTCATGAAGACTAGCCTTCCAGAAAGCAAGGCCATTTTCCCCATCTTGGCCGCACATGGGGCACACTTGGGGAGCTCAGAAACACACGGATGCCTCGGTCCCAACTCCAGAAATCCTGGCTTAATTGGCCTGGTAGCAAGGTTTTCAAAACTCCCCAGCTGATGCCGGTGGACAGTCAAGGTGAACCACCCCTTCCGTACTTTGGGCTTGGTGGCCAACTCCCATCCCGATCAACCATCCTGCCTCCGTCTGTCCACTTTCCCACAGATGTTTACATTTTTTTCTCATGGCATCCCAACCTTGTTGAAAACTCTGGAATCCAGTTCCAACAAGCACCTGAGCAAAATGGCCTCAGGAGGAAAGGACTGAGACTGTGAGCTGCCGGCCACCTGTTCGTGGCACTTTCAGCCTGGTATGTCTCCATGGGAAAGTCAGGTGTGTTACCCTCAGCGATCCACAAACACCCTTGGTCACACAAGATTCTGGGAGCTGACAGCAACCCTTGGTCTCTAGAGGAGATCCAAGGTAGCCAACAGCATGGCTGATAATCAGTGAAAGTGGCAACGTTTTCCGGCCATCACAGAAAGTTTGCATCACCAGAAATCACTTCATGGGAGAGAGGCCAATGGAAACCCACCTGACCATTTGAACTGACCCTGTGGTGGTGTCTTCATTAGAGTTATGTCGAGTCATCAAAGAGGCTTCTGATGGCAGAATTATGACCACCTCCCCCAAATCCCCTCTTCCTATCAAGCCAATTTCCTATTTTTATTTCTGAGAGTTCTGGGACTCACGTTGTCATCAAGTACAAAGAAAATGGCTTTATAAATAGCAGTTTGACACAGTGACGGAAGACTTGAATTGGAAAGTGGGGGGAAGACGTGTCTGGGGCTGGTCCTGAGCTCCGACTGTCCACATGGTTGGAATCCAGTCTGGGAAAACACAGGTTTTGGCGGATGTGCACTTGTTCTATAGAAAGTAGTCTGTTCCAGGTTACTTTTCCTCCCCCTGCAACAGCCACCCTGCCCCCCAGGTCCATCTGCTGTTGGAACCCAGGGCTCCCTCAGCTGCAGAACCCAGTGGACCTCATTCACCGCAAAACACAGAGCAACCTCCAGGAATCAAGGAAAAAGTGGGAATGGCCAGCTGTGCCACCTCTAAATAGGTCCATTGTCCAGGCATCTTAACCCCTCCACACCTCACCCCTATTCAGCCAGGCAGCTCCTAGGGAATGAGGGAGCCTTTGGCTTTTCTAAAAACAGGAAGCGGGAACTCTGGCCTCACCCAAAGACAGGGCTTGACAAAGGCAGGATGAGTGATGCCAGCACAGGTTCATGTTTATGGAAGGAAATGTAATGAACCTGGTCCTGTCTGGGATGCCAGGATAAGAAAGAGCATTCCAACACGATTCTGACATTGAGGCTTGAAGTTATTTACGGATGAGCAAGAATATTCATTTAGATCTAGACTCACAAGGGGCTAAAGAACAAAAAAACAAAAGAACAAAGAACAAAAAAACAACCAAAAAATAAACATGCTCTCATTTCTAGACAAGTTTGCAAATACCTCTAAGCTGGCACTCAGTAACAACACTGTTCCACACTACTACAATTGAAGTAACATGTAGCTTCCCTCCTCCCTCCCCCCAAGCCCAACCCACACACAACATCCTTCTCCCTCAGAAAGCCTTACCTCCATCTGGAAAGGCCCCTTCAAATGGCATTATCCCAAGAATGGATTCCAAAATGGCACCCAAGCACCCACGGTGCCCATTCCAGGAGCCCAGCAGCCAGCTCCCAAGCAAAGGGTCTGCCCAGCTCCTCGCACACACACTCTTCCATCCTAGACCTGAAACATGGTGTCCATTCCCCTCTTTTTATTCAAATAAGGGCCTTTAAAAAATATTCACCTAAGCCGGGGAATTTTAAGAAGCAAGAATTTGTTGGCGTACTTCCACTCTCACAGGATTCACATCACGTCTGGCTCTAGTCAGCTGGGTTCCCCGACGGCCCGGCCCAGTGATTCCCTGGAGGAAAATCTCCACTGCGCCCAATTTTTCAGGCGCGCCTTATGCAACATGGCATTTATCACACGTGATTTGCAAGTCCTCAGGCAGGTCTGTGAGAACATGCTCCCGCCAACTGGATCACCGATCCTCAGAAAGAAAAGACTGTACTGTCGGGATGTAGAGCCACTTTAGTGTTCCATGTGCCCAGGAACCAGCCTCAAAAGTCATCAAACAGCAGTCCTCACCTTCCTTCCACCTGCCACCCCACCCTGCCTGCTTCTCAGTGGCAACCAATCCCAGGTGTCTATCCCGCCACCTCGTCCACACCCGCGAGATGCCATTTCCCTTCTAACTGCTTCGACATTTGCACGCTATCGTGCTCCGCTGCGGGACATCGACAGAAACATATCCAAAATTCACTGTCACTAGACTCCTTGTACTTACATACTCTGAGGAAATTCTTAATAAATACTTTTATTTATGACGAAGCGTAATTATTCACCTGTTGGTGACTTCAAAAGGAAAACCACGTCCTATAAGATTTCGTCAAAGAACACAAACAAAACATCGACCAAAAAACAAAAACAACGAAAAAAAAAACAAAAAACCTGTTACAAGAACAAGAAAAGGACGAAGCACACAGAACCAGGCACTTCTGGCAAACTTGTTTTCTTTTTGTCCCTTTCCCACTCCCCCCCCACTTCCCCCCCACCTTAACAAAACTGGGTGGGCACATTTGCCAGGATCTGTGGGTTTCCTAACTTCAAGCCTTACCGCTTAAAAAAATGAGGTAAGAAATTCCTATCTGAAAAGTAACAGACACACAAACCAAACCAAGGTCTTCCCTGCCCGCTGAGGCAGCCGCAGCCGTTATTGCTCTAGGTTGGAGTGTTTTGTTTGCTCGTAGTAGGTGTATTCGAAGTCCTTATTGCCATTCTAGCTGGCCCCAGGCTGGCCCAGGAGGAGCAAAGGGGGAGGAGCTTGGCCACCTGCTCCCCACGCTGGTCAGTCCCCGCGGGGCCGGCGGGCTCGCGGGGTGTGGGTGGGGGGCTCCGAGCGGCCCTAGCAGCTGGGGGACGTGGTGATGGGGCTGTGCAGGTAGGGCAGGCTGCTGGGGGCCGAGTGCACGCCCACCGACACCGGGAAACTGAAGACAAACTGCGAGGTGGGCGTGGGGGTGGCCTTGCCCCGCTCCCGCAGGGGCCCCGAGGGGCTGGCGGCCTCCACGGCGCAGGACGTGGCCAGCACCTGCGACTCGAACTGCAGCAGCTGCCCCATGAAGCTGAAGTTGGGCGAGATGATGCTCCGCCGCTGCTTGACGAACTCGAAGGCCTCCTCCAGCCTCACCCGCTTCTTCATCATCAGGTAGGCCAGGCAGATGGTGGCCGAGCGCGAGATGCCCGCCTGGCAGTGCACCAGCACCCGGCCGCGGCAGTCCTTCACGGCATCTGGGGCAGAGAGCGCCACGCGGTTAGTGCCCCGCGCGCGCGGTCCCCAGGCTCCACCAGATGGCAGGTGCGGGAGGCGCCAAGGGGGTGGGGGGGGGGGGGGGAAGGGCAGGGAAGAGTGTTGGGGGAGGGGCACTCCCGGTCCAGGAATAACGTTGGCGGCCGAGGAGGGGGAGGAGGAAGCCCACCGCAAAGAACTCTAGGATTCCTTCCACCCATTCTGGGCTATTTTTTTGAGACTGATCCAAACAAATGCACTAAGCTTGGGAAAAACGCATGGTAAAGCCGGTTAAATCCCAACATACCTTCAAGGATTTCCATGTGCAGGAACAAAAAACACTGGCCCAGTTCTCCCTTTATTTGTTTCCTCCCCATCCCCAAAGCCTTATCATCTAGACATCTGGAGCCACGCAGGGAAAACGTTATTGCCTAGATAAGCTAACGGCCCGGCTGGGGAGTCTCTCTTCCTATCCCCACCCAACACAGCATCCAGGCAGTGAGCCTTCCTCAGAGGCACAGGGGAAACGGGCACACCCTGGCGACCGCGCCCCTTCGGTCCCTCCTTCCGCAGGCAAGTACCCGTGGTTCCCTCACAACCTCCCGCACTCGGCCGGCACCCTGCACCGCACCACCAGAGCCAACCTACCGATGTACTCAATGGCTTCCATGAACCAGGAGCTGATGTCTGCCTTGTGGTTGTCTTCCACGGGAATGCACTTGTACTGATAGTGGCCTTCAAAGTGGTTCGGGCAATCGGAGGAGACATTCAACAGGGCCGTGATCCCCAGCGCGTCCAGCATGTCCCTCCGGGCAGCGTGGTAGGCACTGCCGAGGTAGAGGAAGGGAAGGATCTCCACAGGACCCCCCTGCGCCAGAAAGAGAGGGCAGAGTGCCCCCAACATCGTGAGTGAAGGCCCCCAGGAAAATGACAGGGCGGGGGGTACCTGGGCGAGGTGGGCTTTCACAGGCCCAGGGGAGAACGCCTGTGGACACAGCCCTTCCGGGTCTCCCCTTAGCCTGCTGGGGCTCCTGGCGGGACACCGGGCCCGGTGGGCTTCTCTAGCCTTTACGCTCCGCTCTGCTGTGAGCGGCAAAGCCAGGACAGGTCAAGCCTCGTGGGCCCCACCTGCCGGTTCAAGCAGCCCTCCTCCCCCTCGATAAATAAAGTGGCAGACACAACACCGGCCTTGCCACACCACTTAGGACACGAATCTACACCTAACTCAGCGCCAGGCTGTCTGTTGTGGGGTCGAGGGACTTATTTCCTTGGGCACATTAGAAACGGATGCTGTTTCGGCCTCACAGACAAGAGGCGGGATCTATGAGGAAATGGGGGCTGCAATTCGTGACGTTTTCTGAGTCAGACCAACTCAAATGGTCTGGGATCTGACAGCAGACTTGCTGGACCCTATGAATCCACTCCCTTTCCGTCTAAGTGCAAAGGCTGGTAAGACACAGAGCAGCTTAAGCCGGTTTTCTTGGGGGAGGGTTGGCCAACCATTTATGTCCATTGGGCGTTTGCAATTGGCTTGTACACGGCAGGGTGGCCTGGCTCTTTCTACACAGCAGCCCACATGCGCTGGCTTCAGCAAGCCCTGCGTGTCCGCACGTGAAGTTAGAGGCAAAGTCAGAAAGTTAGGTCTTTGTATGTTTCCAAATGAGGGCAGTAAGAGGGAAGGAAGGAACAAATGGACCCTCCCTAACACTGCACCCCAGTACCCGGGGTTCCCTCCATTCTCCCCAAATTGAGGCACTGGACCCAAAGCCTCTGAAAAGCAGAACTCTGAAAATAAGCCCCCTTGCCCCCGCCTCACCCCCTCTCATTGCCCCTTTCTCCCAGGCTCTGCGCCCGGGTCTACCTGGTCGTGCAGCGGGGTTCCACAGGAGCCACAGCCCACGTCCAAGGACTCAGCAGTGCTGGGGGGAACAGCAGGTGGGATGGTTGCCAGGGCCTTCGTTTTGGAACAGAATTCTGGGTACTCGGAAGAAAACCTCTCATAGCCACCTGTAAAAGAGAAAGACGTTGGTGTTAATAGAGTCACGAAGCCGGCAAAACCCCAGAAAAGTACTTGAATCTGACTCCTGGACTGAGGAGAACGGCTGGAAGCTGGGAACAGCCGGATCTACATTGACCACCGGGTGGCGCTGTGGGCCCAGAGATCACGGCTATGGAACCTTCAGAGAGCCGCATTTGGCCAGGGCTGCATCCTGAAGGCTGGAAGGGAAGTTTTAGGAGCAAGACTTAGGTTTGGGAGGCAGATACAGAAAGGACGACGTGCAGGGGATATGCAGAAGGGACTTTCCACAGCAGCTTCTTGGGGTGATGACCAAGCATGGAAGACTAGCCATTGTGTGTTTCCAGGAGCCCCGAGGCAGTCTGGTGCTGGGCCCTGGGGCCTGCAAAGATGTCTGTCATCCCCCACCTCCAGTCCTGCCTTTGGAGAGGTTCTGCAATGTGGGAGAGAAGGAAAAAAAATTTACCCTGGCACCAGCCCTTCTGGATCTCAGCAACAGAACAGATGCCAATCGCCCAGCCTCATGAACAGCTGTTCATCAGCAAGGGGCCAAAATAAGAGGAAACGGGCTTAAATATAAATCCCTCTTGCTACATACAGGTTTGGGGCAAGGCAGGATTTCCTGACCTGCGAGTTGCTAAGCTCTGGAATGGTTATCTGTGGGATCGTCTTCCGGGGAAGGGAGGTCTTTTAAGTAAAAAGAGATAAAGGGCCGACTTCTCTGGAATAGTGTTAGTGCCAAGCCGAAAAGCTCCTGCTGGCTGGCGGAGGGCAGAGAGGCAGGAGAGGGGCAGGAAACACTAGAAGAGAAGCGCTTGGTCAGTATCCGACTTACTCTCAGTTCTGGGACTTTGCTTTGCGAGTAACTTAGCATCCACGGTCCTTGTGTGGCCCTGCTTGTATTTTTATCTTGCAGTTTCCATAGGACCCGAAACATATTACAAATTCATTCAGGAGAGCCTACAGGTTGTGAAGCGACCATTCAACCAACAGTCCCGAATGTAGCTAGCACCGTTAAATCCTGACTCGTAAGCGGCATGGTGTCACGGGTTCCTAGAGACATTCATGGTAACCTTCCGACATGCAGACATGTGACAGTCAATCACTTGCCCAGATCCCAGCCCTAGAAAATTCTGCTTTGCAGAAGAAGGGAATGCTTCTTCGCCACATCATAAGGCTTACAGAACAGGGTATACATTTTTTCCTCTCTGTTCCCCTCCGTTCCCTCCCTCGGGATATAAATGGGGATCTCTCTGGTCACAGGCCCGGCTCCTGCTGAGTCACAATAACCAGCTTCCCCCGGAGGAGAGGGCCCAGTACTGGCAGCTTCGGGCGCGTTGGTGGCCTTAATGGTCATCTCAGCACAGGGGCACCCCTCCTTCCCATTAGCACCCCCTTTTCTTTACAAGGCTACAAACATTGCTGCCCCAAATGCAGTGAATAATGAGGGAAGATGGCTCTTCCAGCAAATGTCTTTAGCTCAAGTTCCTAAGGTAGAACTCTGGGAAACTTCCTTAAATGTTCCCCTTTGAAAGGCAGAAGGGGAAGTGAATCAATCAACAAACCATTGTTGAACACCTATATACAAAGCCATTAGCTGTTACTCTATGTATTTCTATAGGATTTAAAGACTTTTAAGTAAAATGATTTCCTGTGTTTATTACGTAATTTGAGCTGTTCAAATATGCTGTTTTCAAAGCTATGGAAGACATGGGCGGTGCGCTCCCAAAGCTTGTCACCCAGACAGGCAGACTAGCGCTGCCCCCCTGAAAGCGAGTGCTGGAGACACAGGAGGGCCAGGGCCAGGCTGTGAGGTCACCGAGGAGGAGCACCCCCCCACCAAAGGGCAGCGGAAGTAGGAGGAGCCTCAGAGTGGTCAACACACAATGTCCTTCCCATTGCTGAGAAGGTGAGGGACAGGGCACCAGACTGAAAAGGCCTGCGTTGAATCCCAACCTGGTTAAGTCATCAAGCTGTGCGGCCTGGGGCTGTCATCGAACCTCTCTGAGCCTCTCCCGCACTTGTAAAGCGTGATGAGACATCCGCACCTGGCATCCTCTGAGGACTGACTGGAACAGCCAGTGCTCTGCACCTGGCCTCGGGGAGGGGGGACTCCAGCATTACGGGCCATTTCCCAGACTCTGGACAGCCCTCTCCTCCTGGGCTTTACTTATTTTTCCAGTCACAGTCTTGAGATCTGGTAGTTAGACAGCAGAAGGGCTGAGTTCACTGCCTGAGTTCCAGGACCTTTCCCCATAGGGGACATTTGCTGCCTCCAGGTCGATCCTCAGTCAGCCCCGCAGGTGGCACAGCACCCACAGCCCAGAAGGCTCCCGAGCTGGCCGATGCCCTCGGGGTGTGGCAGGCAGGGGGCAAGCAGCCAACTGGGAGGGACAGAGGTGACCCGGGGGGCCAGGCCAGGCTTGAAGGGGGGCCATTTGTCATCCGCACCACCCCCAACCCTCTCATAACAGGGCAGAGAGGGCGGGAGAAGGCAGCATTGGAGTGGAGCAGAAACAGGATTACTGAGGTCCGTTCCCTTTGGCAGCTCTTTAAAGAACAAGCAGAAAGGAACCAAGTGAACAAGCAGATTTGCCTGAGGGACTGGAGTGTCCCAGGCAGGCAGCCGTGGAAGGGATTCTCCCTCCTGAGCTGTCGCTAGCTCTGGAGGGTCTGTGGCTGACCGTTATGAACAGTTGCACCCAAGGAGCTCCTTCCTGCGGGTGGAGAGCGGCACCGGGCTGGGACCTCGGCTGCGCGCAGCACGGAAGGACAGCCCCAGAGCACGCAGGCGGGGTGGCAGGCAGGGTGGCAGGGACAGAAGGCTGCAAGTGAGGAACCACCCACGTCCACACTCCACAAGACCAGCACGTCCACGCCGGGTATCGGCTCCACGTTACTAAAAGGGATAGAAGAAATGCTATGTGCCAGGTTCTTCCCAAGCAGCAGTCCTTGAGGGGTGACTGGCCCCAGTTTTACAGATGAGGAAACTGAGGCGCAGGGCAACCTCAGGTAAGGGCAGTGCCAGCGTTCAGACCACTGGCCTCGAAGCCACCTGCTAGTCTGGCCACCGGGAGCCGACCCTGCTGTGTGCCCATCTCTGCCTTCCTGGTGGTCCTTCTCCCGGGGGAGGCACAGACTGCTGGTTTCATCCCATTGAAGACACACGTAGAAACAGAAAGGATCTGGACACTCGTGACATTTCACCAAACTCTGCATCTAACTGGTGTTTTTCAAACTACAGGTTGCCACTAAAGAGTCATAACTAGACTCTTTATTTAAGGAAACACAACAGGATAGAAACTTCTAGAATCCACTGCATTTAAAGAAGGTAGAAGTTCATGGGCCTCTGGTTTCAGGTGTATCTGTATCCCTACGGGGTCACGATGCAAGGATTTCAGACTGTTATCATCTTTAACTTCTGATACTCTGCGATTCTAAATATCACAAACTTCTCTGCAAAGCAGGTGTCTAAGATCTGCATTTCTAGCTTCTGAATGCAGTTTCATGACACATACACCAATGACTTTCCGCCTGTTTTGTGTAGCTCCAATTGGATGTAATTCCATAACAGATACTCTGACTAATTTTGACCTGTTTTTCCCATGTTCTTAATAATAGACTTTCTGGGGGCGCCTGAGTGGCTCAGTCGGTTGAGCGGCCGACTTCGGCTCAGGTCATGATCTCGCGGTCCGTGAGTTTGAGCCCCACGTCGGGCTCTGTGCTGACAGCTCAGAGCCTGGAGCCTGTTTCAGATTCTGTGTCTCCCTCTCTCTGACCCTCCCCTGTTCATGCTCTGTCTCTCCCTGTCTCAAAAATAAGTAAAACGTTAAGAAAAGAAAACTTAAAGAAAAAATAATAGACTTTCTGGTCTTAAAGCTCTCATTTTCTCATCTTAATTTTGAAACGTGAGTGTCTAGAGGGAAGAAAAGGAATATAATACCCCCCCAACTTTTTTTGAGGGATAACCACATCCATAGCTAGCTGAACTCCACGCTCTTTTTCTCATACAAAGCAAGACAACTGTCACAGCTTACTGAAAAGGATGACCCACTGTCCACACGTCCATGCAGGGCTGCGACGGTGCGCATAAAAGTGCTCTAGAAAGGACAGGCTGGTGCAGTGCCGATCACATCACCACAGTAGGACTCTTAGTGGGGTCTGTGATGGGGAAGCCAGTCATTTGGTGGGGACAGTGGTCACAGATCTTAATATGGCTGTCGCTCTTCCAGTCACCCTCTCTCAAACACTCAGAATGTCACCCGTTCACAGACAGGGGCTTGCTCTCCTGGGACTTCATTATCAGTACGAGCCAAACGCTGCCCAGCAAGAAAGTCTGGGGTCATTCGACTTTGAGAACTCCCGTTGATGCGGGTGTTAACTTAGTAAGCACCCACGTAAACGCTGAGCAGTGCTGAAGATTTACCTAAGTGAGCTTCCCACCCTGGGACCCCACACACAGACCTGCGCGTCCTGGGCCAGCTGGCTGACACTTAATGCCACCCTGGAGCTGGAGCTGGTTCACGGTCCCTCCCAGTCCTTCTGGGCTATCTGCTACATTCAGCAAGCTGGCTGGTGCTGCCTTCCGCTGGAGAGTGAACTTTTCTTCCTGTCAAACTTCCTTTGTTAGGCGGCAACTGCCTCCCGGTAAGGAAACTGGCTATCTGGTTTCAGATGTTCTGATTTTTTAAAGGAATTTCTTGGCTCCTTGGAAAAGCCACCTTCCCTCAGTTCCCAGTGTAGCCCGTCTCTCCTATAAGCCCTCAGGACAAGCCCAAGGGACCTGTGATAGGCTTCCTAGTGATAGGGTTTTCACTTTCAATTGATACCTGCACCCGGTCTTTTGTTACTTTTGTTGATTGGAAATATCCAGGTCGAAGGAGTTTGCTTCGCTCGGGGTCATTCTTTAACGAATGACAACAGAGGTGAGAGATTAGCTCTAAGGCCTGCCATTGTGTGTAATTCTAATGCTCTCAATCCTTGGCTGGCACGGGCACTGTATCACATTTATAAGAAGAAAGGCCAGTCCGTTTCTCTTTGGGTCAAAAGGTGTGCAACGTCATCCCCCCCACCCCCAGCCGGGGTTTGCTGTCTGCTGCCACTGACCTCCTGGGGGACTAGGATGGGCCAGGGAAATGGAGACAGAGAGAGACAAGACCCAGCTCAGCTGCTGGCTGAGCGCTCCCCCCACTCCATCATTGGCCTTGGGGGCTGTTTCCTACAGAAAGTGTAATGTCACAGTCTGTAGGGTCAGGCCTTAGGACTACAGTGTATGTGAGTCCCAACCTGGAGGGAGAAGCTATCTAATTGATATCTAATTGATCGTCCCACTGCCTCAAGACAGGGCCAGGACAACTTTTAAATCAGAACTTAAAGAACGGACAAAAGTCATGAGCTGAGATGAATTTGAGACAGGAGAAAAGTAAGATATTAGGGTAAGAAAATGCCCTTTTTGTCCTTCTCTAATGCCCAGGGTCTAAAACCCTCATCTGAGGAGCTATCAAGGAAAGAAAGGGAGTTCAAAGGAGGTGTGTACTCTAATGAAATCTGACAAGCTGAAATTTCTAAACTTTCCCCCAAAATGCCTTACAGGACTTTAAATAAAATGAGCTTAAAGTTGGGGGGTGGGGGTGGGGGGAAGATTTGCCCCAATGGGAATCTTCTACTAGCAAAAAGACCAGAGAGTGTAGTGATTTAAGGTTACCGTTCTTAGCAAAACTTGGGATAACATTTAGGAAATGTAAAGGCCAGGCAGCATTTTATTGGTATTAAGTAACATTTACTCTTAACTACGAATTCTTGCATGTGGTGTTAGTTAACCACCTGCAGCTAACTCATTTCTACCAACGCACGTCCACGTGGCAGAAATAGAAAACTCAGATTATTAAACACAATTAGTTGGTAGAATTAGATAGCCTTTGGCTGGAAAGGATAATATAACTTCCGAAAATATTCTGTTTTTCTGTTCCTGTAGGTTGGCAGAGAACAGTCGGGTCTGGCCACTTTTCCTTTCACATTCCCCACCACATGTGCAATGAGATATACAGAAAGTCCCATTAGATGGAAATTAAAATGAACAACTCCGATGGGAACCAAATTACCCAACACTGAATCAATTTAGGCATTTACTAAAGATAATCTAAGGGGCTTTTCCTCCCCAGTTTCCCATTAGTTCTCCGCCCCCAGAGTGCCCTTCCATGAGCCCACATTTTCTCCCTTTTACTGGCTTCTCCACTAGAACTTAGGAGGCATGGCTGTCCTCTTCCAGCGGTGTGGGAGCAGACACTTCCCGGTTCTCCCTCAACTCACTAGGGATGCCTTTTCATTAGAGGGCCAAGGGAAGGAAGAGGAACGGTGTTAATTAATACTTCCTCTGCTTAGCACACATATGAAAAGAAGCCAGGTTAATAGCATACGACCCTGTGAACCTGGCAGCTTCTACCATCGCTACAGAACAAGCCCCTCACCACCACCACCACCACTGAATTTCAGGCGGCTGCTTCCAAAGCAGGCTCCTTTCCCTTAGAAGACACAGCTGTTCAGCTGAGTGTCCTGGCTACTCCCCCTGGCCTGTTCCAGAAGAGGCATTAGTTCAACCTGCCGCCCAGGCCTAGATACTAAAGGATATCGACTTTGAGAAGCGGAAGGTAGGCCTCCCCACCACCCCAGGTCAGACAACAGGAAGCAGTACAGGGCCCAATAGGAAAGAGCCGTTAGATGGCTCCTTTTCCTCCCTCCAGGGACCTCGCCAACGACCAGAGAACTGTCATTTTACCCAGAGGCTTCTGCCCTACTCAGTCTTTAACATTAGCCTCGCGCCCAGCAGCCTAACGGATCTGGCTCTGGCCTCTCCCCTGTGGGTCCAGGGAGGTGCCACCAGCGGGAGGAGGAAACCTTAAAAGCACGCCTCCCTCCCAGGGGCTTAAGCGTCCTGGAGCCCGGAAGCCCAGGGGTCAAGGTCCCCGACCGAGCTGCGGCTCTAGGGCGATCCCCTACGGGTTTCTTCCAGGAAGAAAAACAAAACAAAACGCAGCCAGCCTCCACGTGGATCTGCACCACCTCGAGAAGAGCCCTGGCTTCCGAGCCCGCGAAGGAAGGCACAGGCTCGGGCTCTCCATCAGGAGGGATCCAGGGCAGCGCGGCTCGGAGTGCAGCCCGCGCCACCCGAAAGGGCTATCTCCCGGGAGAAATTTCTCCCATTGTCGCCATGGACGCCGGCACCAGGCAGGGGAGGGGAGGCGCGCTCAGCAGCCCGGACCCCCACACTGGCACGGGTGGAAGCCGGACGTGCGTCTGCCGGGCGCTCCGGGCACAGCTCGGCCCCCAGGCAGGCGAGGCCGCCGAGTCCCAGGAGTCCGGCTCGCCGGTCCTTCCGGTGCCACTCCTTCCCGGCACTTTCTCTTAAAGCGCTTTGGGGAGAAAAAAGGAAGATTAGGCTGGATCGGAGGTGCAAAAGGCAGCTCTCACAGAGAAAGAAATATCAGCAAAATCGCCTTAGTAGTTCAACCAAAGGTCAACAGCAGCATTTCCCCAGCAGCTGACAGGTCAAATGGCCAGGAAACAACTGCCGAGAACAAAGCCCCCCGCTGTTCGGCAGGGGCGAACCCGGCTCGGCGGCACTGAGCAGTTTTGTTGTGCTTTTTGGAAAGGGCGGTGGGGAGAGGTTTCCGCCCCTCCTCCCTCCACCACCTCCCTTCCTCCGGGGCGAGCAGGTCCGGAGGGGAAAGAAAGGAGGGAGGAGGCGAAGGACGCCGGCAGGGAAAGGAGCGGCTCTTTGAAGGCCAGGGTCTGAAACGCCTCTCGGGTTCGGAGGCGAGGACCGGACGCGGGCGAAAGAATGCGCGGAATGCGGCAGTGGGAAGACGGGGCGCAGCGCGGCAGGGGCGCCCCTACCCACACCCCGTCCTGTCCGCTCTCCCACCCGAGGAACGTCAGGGACCGGGACCCGACGAGGCCCGGCAGGTGCGGCCGGGGCACCGGCCCTCCAGTTACTTAGCACGCGGTCCTTTGGGGGTTTCTGACTTCCAGATTTGACCAGAACTCCCGTCCCCGAAGAGTTTCTCCAGGTTTCACTTAAGTCAAGCACGCGCTAACAAGACAGTCGAAAACCCCGTCTGAACAAAAGGTCGTACTTCTCCGCGGCCTGAATTTAAGGGGCACGTTCGCGTCTCGCGTTCCCCGAAACTCAGTCCTCCCGCCCCTCCCCCCCTACCCCGCTCCCGGAGCTGGGGTCTAGCCCGAGGCGGGAGAAGTTGGCCACCTTCCAGGCGGAGCTCGGAGTTGGGCAGCAGATAGCTCCACGCAATGTCCGCAACCCGATCTTCCTTTCTGCATTTACCAAGCCGATCCCACCTCGGCGCTCGCCCTTCTTCACCGTATTCCCCACCTCTCGGGTTCAAGGGGTCGGACTCAGTGCAGGGCCCGAGCACGCCAAAACGACAGGCCTGACCTTCCGCACCCGCACACTAGCACCGGGAGCACCTCCCTGGACTATATATGGGTGGGCAACGCAGTGGAGCCGCTACGCCTAAGAGACCTGACGGTTAGTGAGCGTAAATAAATGCAGTCTCCAGGAAGAGTACCGACTTGCAGGTGACAGAGGAAACGCACCTTCACCGTCTCTGAGGACTTCAGGCGCTCGCACTTGCACACAAACGCACGAAAACCTTGCGAACCCATGCAAAACAGCACGCACAAAGGAGTGCGTGGGTACCCACGCAGCCACGAGTCCCTCCAGGCACTTACTTCTTCCCTTGCCCACTAAGGCGCAGGCCGCCAAGCCCCGCGACACCTACCCTCCAGCTCGCGCCCCGGCGCCAGAGTTTACCTTTGAGCAGGCAGATGTCGGTGCGCTCGGCGTTGCGGCGCAGCGCTTGCACTACCAGCGACACGGTGCTGTCTTCGCGGAGGCTCTCCGCGCGCGGGCTGCGCTCGTCGTAGACTATGACCGCCGAGTAGAGGCCGGAGCGCAGGCGGGCGCGCACCTCCTCCTCCGCGGGCAGGATCTGCTCCAGGCTCACCGAGCCCTTGGCCCGCCGCCGCACGATGGTGTTGCAGCGCACGTTGACCGAGCCTCGGATGTAGCCCGCGCTGTGCGCCAGGAACGGTCTGCAGTCCAGGAGCAGGCACTTACCGCCGCTCAACAGCCCAAAGGCTCCGTGGCTGCCGCTGCCGCCCGCGCCGCCGCCGTTCTCTTCCCGGTTCATCAGCCTTTTGAGCACGCTGCAGTCCATCTCCCGCAGCTCCTCCACCGTCACCATGGTCGCCGGGAACCGCGGCTGCTGGGCACTCGAGGAGGAGGCGAAGGGGACCCGGGCCAGTTGGGCTGCAGGAGGGGACAAGCGGGGGCTAAGGGAAGCGCGTGCAGAAGTGGCCGCAAACTTGGCCCCCACGGCCTCCCACGGGCGAGCCTCTTCTCCCCGGTCCCCTTCCTCCAGCAGTCTCGCGGTTACATAGCAGTCCGAGCGGCCTCGGGCACCGGGCGGCACCGCGCGCGGTGCTGAGGGGAAGGTGAAGGGGAGTGTGTTTATGGGAGAGAGGACCACCGGGGCTCCCTTCTGTTGCTGCCTCTATTGTATTTTTCCCGTTGTGCCGCTGCCGCCGTAGCCGCCACCGGCGCTGCCGTTCGGGCCGCTGCCGCTCGCCACCGACAGCCGGAGCTCCGCGCACTGCCCCAGCCAGAGTTTCCTCTTTAGCTTGTAGATGTATTAATGCTTCTCTGCACTCCCCCGGGAGGGGGCAGATTCATTACTACCTCGAGAGGCCCCGCCCCTTGCCATTCTGGGCCTCGCGCCCTCCCCCCCCCGCCCCCCGCGCCGGCTCCCCGCCCCGCGCCTGCTCCCTCGGCCCCGCCTGCCCCTCCCCTGCCCCCTCCCCTGCGCGTGAATGGAGCGCGGGCCGCTTGCGCCCAGTCATGGGAACGCGACGTCACAAAGAGCAGAGTAAACAGGGAGCTCGGCGCTCGCCTTCAGGCCCATTCATAAAACCGAGACCTAGAGGAAGAGGGAGGCGGCCTCCGACCGGCAGGCGAGCGGCCGCGCCAGGACTTTGTGAATGGAACGCGGCAGCGCCTGTCGCAGCCCGCCGGCCGGCCCCGGCCTCTTCGGCACGCGTCCCGCCCGGACCCTAGTGGCAGTCCAGCCATTCCTCCCCGCCGCGGCGATGCGGCGTTCGGCGTACGGAAAACGGCCCGCCGGGAAGCCGGCCTAACGGCGGCCGGGGCTCGGTTTTGGAGGTTTCATTCCTTTTTGCCCCCGTGCTTCCCCCTTAGCAGCCTCGCAGGTCTCCTCCCGCGAACCGAAGTGGAGAGGGCAGCGTTGTCCCGCTGCCCAGCGGGCATGGCCGGGGACCTCCTCGCCCGGGGCTTACGGAGTGCGTTCCGCCCGGCCGGTCGTTTTGTCAAAGCGACTCCTCAGACGTTAGCTTCTGCATTAGCGTGATCGATTTTCATCTCAAGCCATTAAATCAGCTTTATAGCTTCCCGAGAACGTGGGCAAGCCCTAACTTACAAGATGAAAGAGAAAAGCCCTCCTGCCCCGCAGCCCAGTAGTAGTGAGGTGTTGGGTTTGTTGCTTTACGACCCAGAGGGAGGCATTAATTGCCGGAATGCTGTTTCTATGGAGGAAGGTAGGGGTGCCACTCCCGTCCACGCTTCCTAAAGATGTTTATTGAATCCCGGTGGGGGGAAAACCCGACGTTTTAGGCTTTTGGAAAAGTCTTCACCTCATCTTGCATGCATGTGAATTGTTTTCTCAGGAAATGACAGTTACGGTCTACATTTGGTGCGAAGCTAGACCCTGAGAAATTGACGCGTAAAGGATTGAATAAGTTCTGAGGGTGTTTCAGGTTTCCATGCATCTCTCTTTCCAGGTCATGTAGCATTTTTCCCGCCCCCAGTTTTACTTAGGCATTTAATATCCCAGAGGCCGCTTTTGGCATGGGGTTTGTGCGCGCCGCGGTGGGGACACGACACAAGCCAAAAATTATTCGCCCGACATCTTGCCAAATCTTGTTAGTGAGAATTAACCACCGAGCGGGGGAATTACAGGACTCGCTCGCGGCCCCGGTAGCAGCGGGGTCGGGCCTTCCATTCTGGGTCTCCCCTGGAAGCACGACCCAAGCAGCGACGGCCGCCGCGGGGTCCTTCCCGCCCCAAACTCGGCCTTCCGCTCCGCCTTTGTTACTAGCAGAGCGGTTCCCTGGAGCTCTCATCTCCGGGCCCCCAGGACCCCTCCTCCACTCCCCAGCCGGGCCTCGGGAGGGGGCCCCCCCGCTTCCGAGGCCTACCACCCGCGCTCCCCTCCTACTGCGCCGCGAATCCCCTGATACCCGGGCTCAGGTCAAGTAGGGGATCTTCCTTTTACCTCGGATTACAAAATGGCTCAGCACGGCACTGCACTGATCCGGTTTCTACTTAGCATTTAATATTTTGTTCATATAATTTTTTTGCAATTAATTTTGTTTTAAAAAGCACTGCATTTTTTATCACTTTTCGGTGCCTCCGAAATTTTAACGCCCACGGCACGCTGCTGCTAATCGGAGGGGGCCACAACTGCGCACCTACCGAGGCCTCGGGGAGGCAGGCCCTTGGGCGCCAGGCCCTCCGGGTGGGGAGGTCAGCAGCCAAAGGCTCACTGCGTGACCTCTCCGTTGGGGAGGGGTTTGTACTTCCTCCTGAGGGCAAAGGGGGCCTGTGTCCGGTTTTTCATTTGCTGAGCGGCAGCAAGGCTCTGTCTAAACACTCGCTCTCACTGGTACACCAGGAGTGTGCGCCCTTTCCAAGAAGCCGCCCAAGTCCCGGAGGTCCGGGGCGGCCCAGGAACCCGGTTTTGCCCGGCCCGCTGGCTGAGCGCTCTCCGGGCCTCAAGAAACGCGACACTTTTATAAGGGCTTGGACGAGATTTCTCTTGGAGGAGCCTCTCAGTCGGATGCAGGTCTGGGCTAATGTCACACGTGTCGCAGGAGCTGGGGAGCCGTCCCTGGGCCACACTGGCCGCGGTCAGCTAGCCTTTGTTTCCCCTACCCGACCCCCGCCCAGCGCTCACGTGGCCGGTAAATAACCGTCAAATCCGGGGGAGCGGGGGGGGGGGGGGGAGGAAAATGCCCAAGGACAAAGGCTTGCTTTCTGCACCTGACAGTAATCCGTGGTGGCGAAGCCCATAAATCCCGCAGGCAATTCACAAGGAAGGTGGTGTGGGCGGGCGTGTGCGTGCGTGTGTGTGTGTGTGTGTGTGTGTCCACGTCTGCGTGCCCGCGCCTGCGCGCCCGCACCCTGGAGGGGAGCCGCAGCTTCGGACTTAATGTATTTAAGCCAGCAGCAGCTTTAATTGCAAATGCGAATGCCTGATTTTTGAGAGACTAATAAAAAAAAAAAATTCTTTCCTCAACTTGGGAAATTCCGGAGCCTTCAGGCGTGTGAATTTCAGCAGATGAAATTTAAATTTTGTATTTATCCGGTTCTCTGTAAGCACCCTAGATAATTTTTTTTTCATTTTTAATTTTTGGTATTGTAAGTGTGCCGGCCATTTGGTACACGGTTAAACGAATGCAATGTGAGAGCTATCTGATACCGGCTATAGAGACGTCAAAACTCCTCTCCAATTAATGTGCAGGCTGGGAGTGGGAAACAATCAGTTTACAAAGGAACCTCGTGAAACAGCTTGTCAATAAGGTAGATCTTGGAGAAAACAAAGGCGTTTGGCAGGAAGACATTGTTTGAATGTCATTTCAAAGTTAATTTAATTAAGGAAGGCATATCTGCAGGAGTTGGTGTGGGATTGCCCAAGGAGAGAGATTTTATTTATATTCAGCAGTAACCCTCCGGGTGAAAATACTTTAAAAATTCGCTGTGACATGTAAATCCAACTTCTCTTTCATCAGACAGTCCTTAGACCGACCTTATTAGTCCCTGGCAGACCTGGCAAAACCCCTGCTCTTGTTTAAGAACATTTCTTTCCAATTAGGTTGTTGTGTGATCTGGGAATTTAAAGCCCAGAGTAGGATCCCCAGAGAGGACTATGGCTTCTATTCTGGTTTCGATGCCAACCTCTGACTCACTGCCCTGTCCCAAAGTGCCTGAATAAAACTTGCCTGAAAACCCATTAATGAATTAATCAAGGTGGCATTGGAAAGAAAGGGTCTGTGGATTCCTCTTTCCTGAGCAGAGAAGTTACCTTGCTCATTACTCTCTCACTTGGAACGGAAATGATCTGCTTTGCAAGGACCTGTTGGTTAGGCTTCCTACATCAGCTGATTGGGAAGCTTCTCCTCTGGCAGTGAGAACGCTCAAAAGGACTGGAAAGCTGTCTTCATGCTCCTCAAAGCAGAAAAGTGTGTGCCCCCTGCATGTTCTTAGGCAACATACACAAATGGAATTGAGGCATGTATGTCTGTCCTTCCCTGCCCTCCTCTGCTCATCAAGTCAGAACTTAAAAGCAATGGAATGTTCTTCAGCATTTGGACTGAACATCAGCAAGCAATGTCAAAAACATAGCCTCAAGTTTTAGACCTGACTTGGTCACATTTACTTTCTATGCATAATACTATAGCACTTGCTAATGATTTAAAATGCTAGGTTTCTATGGGGCGCCTGGGTGGCGCAGTCGGTTAGGTGTCCGACTTCAGCCAGGTCACGATCTCGCGGTCCGGGAGTTCGAGCCCCGCGTCTGGCTCTGGGCTGATGGCTCAGAGCCTGGAGCCTGTTTCCGATTCTGTGTCTCCCTCTCTCTCTCCCCCTCCCCTGTTCGTGCTCTGTCTCTCTCTGTCCCAAAAATAAAACGTTGAAAAAAAAATTTTAAATGCTAGGTTTCTAACCTTAGGGTCTCTGAAGAAAGGTTTCAATACATTGCTTGGTTCATTAATCTATTTGAAAACTATTCAATCCAGGCTACGCTACCATGTAGCTTTGTGATCTTGGGCAAGACAATCTCCATGGGTCTCAGTTTCCTCATCTGCAAATGGAAGAGTTGGGGCAGGGTAGTTTTTAAGGTCTAGTCCATTTCCCACCCTGTGTGAATGCACAGGAGAGCCTCCTGTCAACCCCAAGCCCAAACCTCAGCAGCCTTCTCCTTTCCCTCCCCAGAGCCTGGCACACTAAATGCCCAAGACCAGGAACAGTCTCTAACTCCTATTTGGCCCTCTTTTGCTCATGGAGAGCACAGTTGGTAGTTTTTATTTAGATGTTTTTTGTCAAGTGCTAATATCCCAAGTAGCTTGATAACATTTATTCAACAAACACATGAAATAATGTGGGGGAAACAAGCTTATCCAAAATACTGACTGTAATTTCAAAGAGTTTATAATTCAGTCGGGCTACTCAGGGTGTGAATGTCACCGTACGTTATTGCAAGGATCTAATAAATATCATTAGGGAAAAACAAATAAAATGCCAGGGGGATTCAGAAAAGAAAGGGATTGCACAGTGCTGCGGGATTAGGGAAATGGAAGGAAGAGGCCAGTGCGAATAAAATGCATTTCATCTACTTAAATGTTATCCTTGACTTCTCTGTTAGGTCCTTTTTTTTTTTCTTTTTTAACTTTTATCCCACCTCTGACATTCATTCTGTCCTTGTGCCTTACATCTTTTCCTTTCATTTGTTAACCTCTCTCTTCCCCAGTGGTTTTGCCTGCTAAAAATAGATGAGCGATTGGTCTGAAGCTACAAGAGAGCCAAGATGATGCAAAAACTCTGTAGAAAATCTATGCCTTGGACAGTGAGCTGACCTTAGATGCCAGGTAACCTAAGTGTGGGCCTGACTCTAGTGACAGTGACGTCATCGCAAGTCGGTTGTTCTAGATCTTAATTTTACCATCTATAAAACTAGGAAAAATAATGTAATACTTACTTTTTTTTTTTTTTTAGGACAACAAAATATCAAAATCACCTTTCTAAGGACCCAGCCTTGGTGAACATATTTGCCTAATCAAATGTCGAGTACACGCTCAGAAAAGATTTTTGGACTTATGAAATTATTTCTATAAAAATTCTTACCAAGAGGTAAACATGAAATCACATTTGTTTATATGTTTTATAAATCTTCTTTAATCGAAAGCAATCAGAACAGCCCCAAATTAAGACTATCACAGAAAATCTTGGACTTTGGAGCATTATTCATTAGAGAAACAGTAAAAACAAAACAAAACAAAACAACCAAGAAAACCTATGTCATTCTACCTACTTGCTACCATAGTTGCTACCTTAGCTCCAGATCATCATTATCCACTGATACCCCACATTCAATCCACAGACGGTCCTGGGCATGGTCCTTCCTGCCCAGTAAGTGTGGGGAGTGTGTGTGTCCTTACTATTAGATGTTTATGCTATTCTTTGCTTCCATGTTTTGGCTTCATTGAGGTTTTATTTGTGTAACAGTTGGTTAACTCTCATCAAAACTGCAGGAGATGAAAAAAATCTTTCCTCTACCCTCTTAGGTTTGTACCTGGGGCTTGCAAATTAAACTGACAAAGATAGGTTAACAAGAGAAAAAGCATTTAATTTTAATTGATGTTAGTTGAGGTTTTTTGTCGTTGTTCTTGTTTATTTTGGGTTTTGTTTTGTGGGTTTGTTTTTTTTTTTTACATGCACAGGGGCTTCACAGAAAAATGAAAACCAAAAAGTGGTTAAACTTAAGGACTTCAATGCCATTTTAACAAAGGGTAATAAATTGTAGATAAATGACTAGACAAAGGGTGGTTCGGCTTCTAGGGCTGATAAGTTATGGAAAGACAACTAGGAAATCTATGGGAGGAAACTAACGTTAGATAAAGATTGTTTATTAAGATTTGTACAGACTCATCTTGGTGCCATGTCTGTCTCTGGTGGTTAAGGATTGTTCTCCCCTTCCTTATATGGAAGGAGCCACCCTCACAAGGGAAATTTATGTGCTACTTTTAGGCAGATGGGAAAGGGAACAGAGAGCTCTTCTTATGTCTGTTTTTTTTTTTTTTCAATTGCCTTCAGCTCAAAACAATCCTTATGCCAAAGTGGCATATTTGGGGATGCTGTATCCTGATTCCCTTGATAACTGTATCACAGCTTGAGCAGGTACTGGGTAGCGCAAGGAAGGGTATCAGAGTTTCAATTTGAGCTTTGCTTGAGTGACAAACCGGTCCCACTTAGCCAATCAGTGGCTTTAGAAACCCTTAATCATTTAGAAACCCTTAAGTCCTTATTTCTGAGTTTTCAGGTAGACAGAAGAGAGAGACCAAGAACCAACAACTCATGAATGAAAAATTTCCACCTTTAATTACCAATTTTAGCAAAAAGCAAAAGGCCTTTGACAGTGCAGGAGATTGATCGGTTCACTCCAGTTGAAATCATCGTTTTCTGGGGTCAGGGCATGAACAGCCTCTCCCAGCTGGATAGGATGCTCAGATTACCAGCCCTGCAAAGGAACCGAGGGAGAAGCAGAGGCGAGGGGGAGCAAAAGGTCTCTGCTCTCTCCCTCAAGCTTCTCCGTGGGCTGGAGTCCCCAGAAGCTCCTGCAGAATGACAGCCCCACCTGCCCACGCACCCTGGTCACGACACTGCCTCCATGTTCTGCACCAGGAGCTGCCCCTCCTACAGTGCAAATTCTCCTCCATACAATCTAATCTGCTGCTTAATCCAATTTTTGTTTTTTAAAAGAAATGATTTGGGCCAGCCGGCATCAACCTACAAAAGGAAAACAGCTAAACCTGCTCTATTCTTTTCCAGATAAGAATTGTCTCTCTACCTTTTCAGCTGCGATTAGCATAACAATCCCCAGGGGTTTGCTCACTGAGGGGAATACCCAGGGTTCTCTTTAAGCAGTGGTTAATTACATCCTGCTATTTATCCCATTGATTAGAGGTTAACTAATTTGCACCCAGCCAACTCCGTTTTTAATCTAATCTATTTCTCTTTTTCCCCAGACTCCTGGTGTCCTGTATCCTGTCTGTCACACAGTCTTCAACCTCCCTACCAAGGAAAAAGGTAATGAGAACGGTCTTCTCCTCCAGGTGACCAAAGGGCCCTTTTCAAAGCCCATCTGGATGCCCCTGCCTTGAACCTGAGCTATATCCTCTCCAGACCTGGCTTTCGTTTGGTGCAGTGGAAAAAGACACAGGCTTTGGAGCCAGACAAATGTGGGTTTCTGTGCTAACTTGGTCATTTAGCCACCTGGGGAACTTTGGATGAGTTCTGGCCTTTACTTTCCACATCTTCTCAATGGGAGCATTACTAAATGCTTAGGCCAATTTGGGAGAGTGTCGTTCTTCAAAATTTATTCCCTTTCTTTTGCAGAATTTTTTAAGCTGGGAGATGCCTGTGAGGCAGCATTTCTGATTCATACATCAGAACCAGAGGTGCAACTGGCAAAACTCCAGGTGCGTTGAAAAGCCCGGGTAGGTACAGTGTCGTCAGGCCAGGCTACTGAGCTGGCCCAGCTGTGAAGCCAGGTGTTTGCCCATCGGCCAATGTGCCACAAAAGGCCCCTGGATCCTTTCTGCTGCGTCCCGCTACCCTGGACTGCTCCGTGCTCCCCCCTCCCATCCCCCTCCATACGTCTCCACCCACCCCACGGATCCCCACACACATCTCACTGTATCGGTGAGAACTTCTGTGACCCCTTCAGCAAGAAAGGCAACCTTCCGGCTTCTGGCTTCCTCCAATCCTTGCCGCCCTGCACTCGTTTCTTTCTTAACTGTTTTCTGCACAGTACTTCTTCCACCAAGAAATGTGAGAAGCGCTCTTGATGAAACGGTAGCCTCCAATTCTGCTCCTGGGCATCTGTCTTAGTTTGTTCAGGCTGCTATAACAAAATACCACAGACAGAGAGGCTGAGACAACAGACATTCATTTCTCAGAGTTCTGGAGGCTGGGGATTCTGCCCAAGATCACCGGGCCGGCAGATCTGGGGTCTGGTGGGGACCCGCTTTCTGGCTTCCAGGTGGTCGTCTTTCCATGGTATCATAACCCGGTACAGAGAGGGAGGACACAAGCTCTGGCCTGTCTCTACTTACAAGGACACTAATCCCATTCATGAGGGCTCCACCCTCAAGACCTAATCACCCCCAGAGCCCCACCTCTCGGGAGTACCATCACCCTGGGAATTAGGGTTTCAACATCTGAAGTTTGAGGAGACACAAACATTCAGTCTGCAGCAAGCTTCCCGCTTCCAGCCGGAGTTTTCCTGATTTTCAATGGCAGAATTAAACTCATCTTAGACATTGCAGCAAATTCACAGGAAAGCCCCTGTCCATATCGTGAATGGCAACACTGTAAGCTCTGTGCTTGAATCCTGACGAAACTCCTACAATCCTCAGGCTGAGCCCTATGCAGAACAAGTGCCGAGGCTCCTTGTATCGCCCCCCCTCCCCCCTGCTGTCTCCCTCTCCCCCTCCCCCCAACACCACCTCTGTGTTTCATTTGTGCTCCTTACGGTCTTTCACACACCCTGCAGGATTCACCTGCTCCAGCACACCATCACTCTTGCTGGCTTCTCTGCCCACCATTTCCTGCACCTTTTATTGTGGTTTTGATGTTTGCAGCCGGGGGACCCAGGACCACAGCTCAGGTGCCTGGAGAGACCCATCCAGACCCTTAGCCTCCAGCTAGTCCACGGGGCCAACTTCTCCTTGGACCCCTCTAGGCCTGAGCAACTGTCCAAAGCTCCAGGCAGTTTCCAATCCTGCCCTGAAGAGGCGTGTGCTTTGCAGGAACTTCTGACCAAACTAGCTGCTTCCGCTCAGCTGAGGCGCACAAAGGCAGTCACATTGAAACAGGCTTATGTGTGTAGATGGCTGTGCAGAGCAGAACCCGAGCTAAAGGGTATACTTCCTGGCCTGAGGCATAAACACCACATACACTTTTTTTCTCCTTTCATAAGGGATATTTTTCAGGCTTGTAATGAAGTGTGGTCAGAATGTATTCGCTTCTAGAATATTAAGCCAGGCAGAGGTTTTTTTCCTTTTTTCTCTTTTATACATGTGAATAAAAGTGGAGTAAACAGAGCATACTGATAAATATTTTACACAAATGTCAGTGGATGTAATTCTAGAGCAGACATTTTTCTGGGGGATTTGGTGTTGGTTTAAAAGGAAAGGCAGGAGATCAGACTAGGTACCTTTAGCAGTAGCTTCACAGAGTTTGGGTTGGGAAAAGCACAGAAATGGTTTTTTAAATTTTCAGGATTTCCACTTGGAAGTTACCAAGGTTGAAAAATACCAAACTGCAGAATGCTAAAACTGTAGATTCTTTTGGTCTTCCTTACGAGGACCCCTGTTTCTGTGCCTGCTCTCCAACTGGCTGAAGAATCAAGAAAAAATGTTGTGCGGGACACTTGGGTGGCTCAGACGGTTAAGTGGCTGCCTTTGGCTCAGTTCACGATCTCACGGTTCATGGGATTGAGCCCCACATCAGGCTCTGTGCTTGGTTCAGATCCTCTGCTTCAGATCCTCTCTCTCCCTCTCTCTCTGTCCCTCCCCTGCTAATGCTCTCAGTCTCTCAAAAAAAAAAAAAAAAAAAAAGTTGCAGATGGGCTTAACCCTTCCCTGTAGAGCAGCTCTGACAAAGGTCTTTTCCTGTATGAAATTCCCCAAGATTTCAGAAGATAAAATGTGTGTGTATATCTCTGTGCGTGGGCACAAATACATATATGCACACGCATACCTGTATGCATGTGTTTGTGTATACATACACATCTGCACAAGTGTGTGTATATACATTTCTTTTTCTTCTTGAAACACCCATTTCCAACCTCCCTGTCCCTACCTGGGTTCATTTTTGTAAAACCTCCTTGTTCCGTCCCCACCCTTGCAATTCAAAGGGGCTTTCTTCCTCTTCTGTTGTATGTGTTAACTCCTGCTCACTTGTGATAGGATGTATTCAAATTCGGTGCTCGCAAAATTCAGAGACCGATTTTATTCCACCTCCAGTCTGGGTTTTCCCATGTGTCGGTGCTTCTTGAGTTAGTTACCGCTCTGGAAGGTCAGCAGCGATCACTGGGTGATGATTGATGCGGGGTGCTTGGGGGTAGACAGGGAGGATCAGGGAGGATCCAGGAGTGAGCCGTCTTGCATTTCGTTCTCATCATTGCAGAGGAGAATAGTAGTTGCTCAAATGAGGCCCTGAGAAGAAGGGCCTGGACTCCTACCTGGCCAGTGCCTCAAGGTCAGCTCGTGCCTGTCATCAGGGAGGGTCTGTGTCTGTCTCTCTGAATCCTTCCTGTGCTTCTTCTAGTTCTGTTGTGTGGGTTTTTTTTAAGTTTATTTATTTATTTTGATACAGACCGAGATGGTATGAGGGGAGGGGCAGAGAGAGAGAGGGAGAGAGAAAATCCCAAGCAGGTTCCACACTGTCAGCACAGAGTCCGGCATGGGGCTCGAACTCATGAAACCACGAGATCATGACCTGGGCTGAAACCAAGAGTCAGTCACTGAACCAACTGAGCCAGACAGGTGCCCCCACTTGTAGTCCTATTTTGAAAGGACTGAGCAACCTCTTCTGCCTACTTCTTGGATGGGGCTCCTTTCTGAACATGACTCCATGTCAAATACCCTGCCCAGGGTGTAGACCACAATGAGCATCCAGAAAATGGGGACCTGCTTTAGTCAGCTTGGGCTGCTATAAGAAAGGACCACAGACACAGTGGCTTAACCAGCAGGAATTTATTTTCTCGGTTCTGGAGGCCCGAAGTCCAAGATCAAGGTACCGGCAGGGGTGGTTCCTTCTGAGGCCTCTCCCCTTGGTTCATGGGTGGCTGGCTTCTCTCTGTGTCCTCACAGTGGCCTTTCTTACTTTCCTCTTCTTATAAGGACACCAATCATATTGGATTAGGGCCCACCCTTATGACTTCATCTTAACTTAATTATCTCTTCAAAAACCCCATCTCCAAATATATACATCATATCCTGAGGTACGGGGAGTTAGGATTTTAACGTATGAATTTTGGTGACACAACAGAGCTGCTGTTAACTCTTCCCAGAAAGAGGCTTGAAATCTTCAATATCATTCTTCTTGACACTCTCCCCAGGAGGTAGTTCTGTGTGGCTGAGAGAGCTCAGGTTCTAGAATCAGCCGGAACTGGATTTGAATCCCAGATTGGCCCTTTCTAGCTGTGTGCCCTTAGGTCGGTTACTTAATGTTTCTGAGTTCCAGTTTCCTCTGCTGACAAATGGGACAAAACCCACACACCTTAGGAGCAGCCCAAGGATTCAACAGAATGACGTAAAAGAGCCTGGCATGCTACCTGGTTCAAGACGCATGTCCCCTACCTTACCTCTTGACTCATTCACTTCTCTGAGGTCCCCAAGCACATGCCCATCTAGAGATCAGACAGGTACATTTATTTCTGACCAAGAGAGCAATTGCCTGCTGGGTCAATAGCTTATGCGCCCCTCAGGATATCTCAGAACCTCAAGGGAAGGATCTTTGTCTCCTGGGGCCCTGCGCTGTTCCTGGATCCCACATGCACAGCTGAACCTGCTTTGTGCTCCTGGACCTTCCCTCCAGCAGCTCCTTCCCCTGCTGGGCTGGGGGTGGAGGAGGGCTAGGGAGCCTCAACTCCAAGGGCGCTTGTCCCAGGGCAGGCAAGGGGAAGGCAGAGGTCTGGTGGAGAGGCCAACGTGGCCACAGACAGAAATCGAAATGCTCTAGCCTTGGATTGGGGCCAAGGCAAATCTGCTTGTACTAGGTTGTCAGATTCCAGGGATGAGCAGTTTCCCAGGCTGTGGAAGGTGACCTATGGCTTGTCAGGAGAGTCAGAAGCAATTGCTAAGAGCAGTTGAGGAGAGTGAGGGGGACAAGGGAGAGTGCCAGATTTCGCTGGGAGAGCTTGGCTCTCCTTGCTTTAGAAGGCAGTGTATGGAGGACGTCCCTGAAGACAGGGAAGGAGTTTCTAGATCAGAGGGCATGTTGCAGGGCTGCTGGAATCAGCACTTTCCAAGTACCACCACCCCCCCGCCACCCCCACCCGTTTCTCCCACGCTCTCCTGCTCTGTGGTCGGGGCTCTGGTGGGCAGCATTTCCTGGCCGAGGAACCGGGGGAGAGAAGAGGTCAGCCCTGGGAAGAGCATTGCCTGGGCGCAAGGCAGCCCATGGGTGGCGGTTTTCTCTCTTGCCTCTCTTTTGCCTGTTCCTGCCCTTCCTAGCCTAGTTCCTAACTTCTCCAGAAGGTGCTGAAATGGGAAAGTTGACAGAGAAGCAAGTAGGATATGCTTGGCAAGGGTAGGAACTGTGTTAGAGTTATTTGGGTACTGTGTCCTTAAAAGTACCCCCTTTCTTGGGGTGCCTGGGTGGCTCAGTCTGTTGAGCGTCAGACTTCAGCTCAGGTCCTGATCTCAAGGTTCGTGAGTTCGAGCCCTGCATTGGTCTCTGTGCTGACAGCTCAGAACCTGGAGCCTGCTTCAGATTCTGTGTCTCCCTCTCTCTCTGCCCCTCCCCTGGTCGTGCTCTCTCTCTCTCTCTCTCTCTCTCTCTCTCAAAATATAAATAAACATTGGGAAAAAATTAAAAATAAAAAATTACCCCCTTTCTTCCCAATGCAGCAGAAAAGAGACAAAGGTTGGGTAAACACTGGTCATTCCATAGCCTAAGCATCTGCCGGAAGCTCCGCTGGGGAGCGGGGAAGAGAAGTGGTGCGCAGGCAGAGGAATCCCCAGCCCTCTCTCTACATCCATGAAGACGCAGATGTCTCTTGGCCCCACCATCTCCCACCAAAACGGGTGGTGCGTCCACAGCCTTTTCCCCACACTACTGCGGGATTAACTTTCTTAAACACAGCTCCGATCGTACCTCTTGATTTTAAACGTCTGATGACTCTATTGCTGGCCACGTTCAAGGAGTCTACCCCGAAACATCTGCTTCCTCTCCCAACATCTTTGACCCTTTGTCCGGAGTCACCCTTTGCTCTGTGTCTTCCTTGGATGTGCTCTGTATTTTCTCTCCTGAGCGCTTTGGCTCACACGTGTCCTTCTCCCGGGTCTCTCGAGACAGCCGAAGAAAGCGCGCGCCCCGCTCTGCGCATGCCTGGACGAATTTGTGCGCTGTGTGATTCCCGGTCCGCTCCCACCCGGGCCTCATGGAACCCATCGTGGGTCTGCTTGACGGTCACCCCACATCCGAGTGATTCAAAACGAGAACAGTAACCCGTCTCAAGAAGAGACTTCAAACTTCCCTTTTGAGTCAACTGGAAATTTGGACAAAACTTCTGTTGACATTATATCTGCCCCTTTCACTTTCGGTGCACGGAGACGCACTGACATTTCTGAAAGGATGTGGCTCTTCCTAGTGTGGCAAACGATACATTCATGCCTATACACTTACAGGCATGGTCTTTGTTCCTTGTCATGATCAAATGCTCTGTTTTCTTGATTCTCCAGCCAAAAGTAATCCCCTTTTCTTTTCAACTCTTTCAGCACTCCATTTTTTCTTGATTCAGTTAACAAACACGCAGGCATTGTTATTCGACCAGGCACTGTTATTTGTACCGGGTGGTGGTGGTCAGCAGGACCAATTTATTGGTCAATAAATTACGATGAAAACCCCTGACTTCGTGGAGCTTGTATTATATACAGGTAGACAGGCCCCAAACACAAAAAGCTAACGTGTATAGTATGTTACAGGTTGACAGGTCATGGAGAATAAAACAGGGATAGAGCTATGGAGTGTGGGAGGATGGTAAAGCTTTTATTTTATTTATTTATTTTTTTTTTCAACGTTTATTTATTTATTTGGGACAGAGAGAGACAGAGCATGAACGGGGAAGGGGCAGAGAGAGAGGGAGACACAGAATCGGAAATAGGCTCCAGGCTCCGAGCCATCAGCCCAGAGCCTGACACGGGGCTCGAACTCACGGACTGTGAGATCGTGACCTGGCTGAAGTCGGACGCTTAACCGACTGCGCCACCCAGGCGCCCCTGGTAAAGCTTTTAAATAAGAAGGTTTTGTAAACTAGACCTAAGCTGGTTTGTATCTGCTCAGTTCTCAGGTTCTTTTTGGCAGATGATGGTGGCCACAAAGAAGTCTGAGGTAGGTGACGGTTGGCCATTCCCCCACAATGTCACCATCAGGAAATCTCAAACCGGATTCTGCTGATCACATCTATTAGCCGAGCACTTGTTCGCAAAACAGGCCTGACAGCATTCATAAAACCTGTTCTGAATTCCCAGCGACCTTTCACGTTTCCAAGGTTCTCTGCCTTCCAGTTGGGACCATACACCACAGATTCTTCCCAACTGGTATCCGATGATGGGGCAGGGTAGGGAACAAGTGTCTCCTAGTGGTCACAGGTTACAAGCCTTACTGGATTCGTATGCCCTATTTACGTATCGTCATAGCAAACTGAGGGAGCCAGTCCGCAGAGGTGACTTTAATTTTACCTAAGAAAGGCAATTCTTCAATTTTACCATGTTGCTTAACAGGTTTGTAGTTTCTTTTTCTATTTTATTTTTTTTAATGTTTATTTATTATTGAGAGACAGAGAGAGACAGAGCGTGAGCATGGGAGGGGCAGAGAGAGAGGGAGACACAGAATCTGAAGCGGGCTCCAGGCTCTGAGCTGTCAGCACAGAGCCCGACGCGGGGCTCAAACTCACGGCCCGTGAGGTCACGACCTGAGCCGAAGTCAGACGCTTAACCGACTGAGCCACCCAGGCGCCCCAACAGGTTTGTAGTTTCACCAATAAAGACCTTTTTTTTCCTTTTTAACTTACTGTTCTAGTTAACAGTGTTGGTCATTGCTTGAGATGGGGCAACAGAAACTCTTGGAGCACCTGCCGTGGAGTGTGGCCTTTGCCAGTGGAACGCCAGCTGAGCATCCCTGAACCGTGTGTTCTTGATCGCACGCGAACCGACCATCTCTAGAATTAAACTAACGGGCACATCTCTCATATGCCACTGACCATACTGAAGTATTTTAAAGTAAATTACAAGTGTCATAACTGGCGTTGAGGGAAGATCATTGGGAAAGTGGCCTGTGGAAAGACTTGAAGGTGGTGGAGGGGTGAGTGTACAGCTTTGGGACGCATTCAAGGCTGCGAGAGTAGTTAAGTCCGATATCCCTGAAGCAGAGAGTGCCTGACCTGTCTGAGGAACAGCAAGGAGCAAGGAAGCCAGTGTGGCTGGAGCCGAGTCAAGGAGGGAGGGAGAGAACAGTAGCGTATGGTGGCAGAAAGGTGATAGGGCCGCATCGCCCAGAGCCTTGCAGGCCATTGCGAGACGGGAGCCGCTGGAGAGTTCTGCGCAGAGCAGTGACGTGATTTGGCTCAGGTTTTCACGAGACCAATCAGGTCGTCTTCTTGAAATTAACTGATGGGGACGAAGGCCACAGCAAGGTGACCAGCCAGGGACCCATTGGAACAGGCCGGGCGAGACTGGCCAGAGCAGTGAGAAGTGGTTGGAGTCTGTATATGCACTGAAGACAGAGCAACAGGGTTTGGTGACAAATCGGAGGTAGGGTGTGAGAGAAAGAAAGAACTGCAGGTAGACTCAAGGTGTTTGAGCTGAGAAGCCAGAAGGCTGGAGTTGACATTCACTGAGATGGCGGGACTGAGCGGGAAGGAGGTGTTGGGGAGGTAGATCAGGATTTCTGTTTAACAAGTTTGAAATGTGGAGTGGAGATGCGGACTATTCAGCTGGACACAGGAACTTTACGTTCAAGAGAGAAGGATAGGCAGGTGTTCTCAAGTTGGAAGTAATCAACGGAGAGATGGTGCTTAAGGCCATCACTCTGGACAAGGGGGTCCAGGGAGTGAGGTAGAAAGTAGATAAAAAAGAGAAGAGGTCCCAGGATCAAACCCTAAGAGTCCAGCAGTAGGAAGTCAGGAAGATGAGGAGGACTTAGCCAAGTCTAAGAAGGAGCCACCAAGGAGACGGGAGGAACACCCCAAGATTGTGTCCGGGGAACTGGGGGAGGAAAGTGAGCAAGGAGGAGGCGGTGATCCATTGTGACGATGAGGACAGAGATCGGAGGTTTAACAACACGGAGGTCACCGGTGCCCTCGACGGGACTCCACCTTGGTTGAAATGGATGCAAGAGAGAACGGGACGGACGGACAAAGTTGAGGCAGTGAGTATAAAAACCACCCTTCCGATCAGTATTGCCGAAAAGAGCGAGCAAAGAATGGGAGGTAAGTCGCTTTAGGGTGCTCTTTACTTTAGGTCGATCCCATATTTCCCGGTCATCTAACGTGTGCCAGGCACGGGTGCCAAAGGAACGGAGCCGAACCCCTGGGAGCTACCACCAACAGCCACAGGCATCCTAGTGAAGGATCGCACCAGGCTCTCTGGGAACAGAAAGATGCGGAGACAGCTGCGAGGGGAGATCGGGGAAGTGACATCTGATCTGGCCTCGAAGCCAGGGTGGCGGTTGCCAGGGGAAGAGAGTCGGGGAAGAAAGCCGTGCTCAGCAGAAGGGAGAGTTGTCAGGACCTGAATCCAAGGTGCTTGGAAGGAGCACGGTGGGAGCCGAGTCTAGTGAGGTTGAGTAGGCCACAGGGCTGATGGCCTCGCGTGGAATTGGAACTTGTACTCGGTGGTCAGTGAGAGACGATGCTCTAATTTGCATTTTGGTACGATGCCCCGGGGGAAGGGCAGCAGAGACACCGGTGAGAACTTTTTGCAACAGGCCAGGCAAGAAACGGCGGGGCCCCAAGTAGGGCGGATGCCTTGCGGAAGTTCAGGAGGGGAAGGATGCGGTGAAAGCCACAGGACCCAGTGACAGACTGAGACGGGGACCGGGGGGGGGGGGGGGGAAGGGAGGCACGAGAGGGAGGCATGACTCAAAGGTTTCTGGCTCCAACGAAGTGAGATGGGTTGATTAATTTTTATGTCTCCACGCACGATAGAATCATGAAAAATCGTTCTTGGTTGTCTGAATTTAAATATGGAAACCCTAAAAGACAGTTTTGAAATTAGTTTGTAAGAAATCCACCCCCTCCCACACCCCAAAATGTCCTGGTTCACAGAGACTGTCGGCAGGGGTTCAGGGCAACTGGCCACCGGCCACCACGGGAGAGGCCACGCCCGGAGCCGGGGCACTCACAGCCTCCGTGAGGAGCACAGAGAGCCTTGCCGAAGAACATTCCAGACTCACAGAATCCCACGGGCAACGTGTGATGCAAAGCGTTATCTTTCGAGGTTCAGATGAACGTACTCGGGGAGCTCAGAGAAGAGAAAGACCCTGACAAGACATCTAATTAGGCCCTGAAGGGTAGGAGCGGTTAGGAGAGATGTAATCATAATTACAAATATTTACCAAGCATCCGCCGCATGTCAGGCGCTGTTCTAGGTGCTATGGGAGCCCAGTTAATCCTCACAACAGGCCTAGGAGGTAGGTCCTGCAATGACCCCCTAGTTTACAGAGGAGGACGGTGAGGCACGCAGAGTTTGGGGCCCCGGGGAGGTTCCCGGGGAGGAACGTGCTGCTTGGCAGAGCCAGGGTTGTGACTCCGGTGTCTGGCTCTGGATTCTTACCCTTGCCCCCCCCCCCCACCCCATGGCTCCCAGGTGTGTACAAGTGGAGAACAAAGGTAGCTTAAGGCAGCTCGGGAGTGAGTTTGGGGTGCAGCGAACCCCCTCGCCTGGCCCAAGGGAGCCGTACTGGGCAAAGCCGGAGGTGATCTCTGGGCTGCTGGGGGGTCGGGGGGGAGGTGATCTCTGGGCTGCTGGGAGGTCGGGGGGGAGGCTTGGCAGGCAGCTCTCCTTAACCCCCACAGCTGGTTGCCAAGGGGGTACTTCTTGACCATAGAAGCCACCGGGGAGAAGCAGAAGGGGAGAAAGCCGAGAGCGGGCCGCAGTTGGGGACCGCAGTCACCGGACCCCCCAAACGCTAGAATGGTGGGGGTGAGGAAAGTGGGGTAAGCGCTAATGGGCGTAGCAAACAGGACAGTGGCAGGACTCCAGGCCTGCAAAAGGTGCCTCCTAAGAACAAGTGGGTCCAGGCCCCTTGGCATGGCTGGGGGCACTGGGGATGGGCCCCCTTTCAGCTCCTGAGGGGCCTGAGCGAAGGTGAGAGCTTGTCTCCCAAGCCGAGTGAACGAAGCTTCTTTCCGCAGCAGGTTTTTTCCCCTCCTTTTCATTACATCCTCTGGAGCTGAAGGAAGAAAAAAGCCCAAGAATAGTGCCATGTGGGAGAGCGCCCTGTGCAGGCCTTTGATCCCCGCTTCTGTCTTACATAACCGTCCTGTTCTCCTTCCGGCGCTTTTCGGCTGAGGCCTCCCGTGTGTCTGTCTGTGCGTTTCTGCCCTGAGCACCGGCCCAGAGGGGCCCCCCCGCCCGCGTCACGGCTCCTCCGTGCAAAGTTCCTGACTCATCCCAGCCCCGAGCACTGCACGGCAGCCTGCTGGCTGCCTGGCCCGGTCACTCGGCCGCCTCCAGTGGCCGGCCCCGAATGGCAGGACTGACTTTCTAGCTCCGCTCCGCAGACAGGCCCGGCCACAGACTAGTGGAGACCCCAGACTAGTTTCGCGAAGAAGGCAGAGCAGCAGCGTTGCCCATTCGTGGTACAAACTCTTCATGACTCCCGAATGGGCCAGGGGCTGCCCTGGGTGGAGCAGGTGGAGCTGTGACCTGAACAGACAAGAAACTCTGCGCCCCAGGAATTCACATTCTGGTGCATGAGTGATTGAAGTTAGCCAGGTTCTTAAGAATTCGAGCCTTCGGCCGATGTTACCCTGATGGGCATTCCATCATCCTGTGTCCTGTGTCCCCACCACTGCCTCCTCCCCCAGCCGTGTCCCCCCTCCCGGTCCGGGTCACTGTGGGTGTTGGCACTGATTGCAGGGCGAGGCTAAGGTAATGTTCAGGTCTGTGGGCCCCTGCTACCCCGCGTAAGCTCCCGTCACGGCCCGGAAAAGGCACAGGCTTCCCGAGTGTCAGCTTTGGGGTGGAGACTTGAAGTCTTGTTCGGGCCAGATGGGGACAGAGGTGACTCACAAAGGCCATCTCAGAGATTGCTCAGAGAAAACTCCTACTCAATTGGAACGTCGGTTGGTCCAAAGTGGGGAACCTTGGAAACGTGCGTTTGTGAGCATAGCTTGGCTGGTAGATTTGGAGAAACATTGGAGAAAACATTCTGGAATCCATGATCTTCTCTTCTTCTGCTTATTCTTTGAGCTGCAAGCAGAGGGATGGTCACAGCATGCCACGATGCACCGTAATGTCACATCATCCGGAAAATGCCCTACGTTGTGTCCAGTAAGGACACAAAGCAGGCAGTAAGTGCAGTGGAACTGTACTGGGCATGCCACCTGCCCAATATTCTCTCTTTTGGCCACAGGGGCATGATATTCCTGTGGGGAAACATGCTTTCTCTCAACTTGGGTGGGCTTGTCAATCAAGCTGCCTGCCTTCAGTGGGCACAGCCACCAGGCTGGCCTATCAGACTATCTTTCTCTTGAGCAGACATGAGGTCAGCTGGCATGGATTTGTCTCAGTGGGCCTGTTGATAAGATTCTGCTGCTCGGATCCCAGATGGCTCTGATTCCTATCCTTTTCAAACTTGATTATTCAGTGCTGGAAGCTACCCTCTATCTGTCCAATACATTTGTTTTCTTGCTGAGATTATCCAGAGTTCTTTTCTGTCGCTGGCAACTTTAGACCCCTAAGTATTAAGAAAGCTAATCGGAGGCTTGTCCCCGGACCTGATCCTGCACAGGGAGAGGTTGACATAGAACCAGTGAGGCTGACAGGGACCTTGGAACCTGCTTTCCCCAGTGACAGAGAAGGCCTGGAGAGAGGAGGGTCCAGCTAGCCGAGCGACTTACCTGCACTGTGATGCCTGTAGAGTAGCTGGCCTGCCCCCACCCTTCTGCTGTGTGATCAGTGTTGCCATGAAGAAAATCCCTTCATATTTTGGACTAAAGTTTCCAGAATGTTCTCTTTACCTTGCCCGAGTCCAGAGGGGAAGGGAGGTGGTTCTTCTCAGTATTTGCCTGCATCTAGCCTGGCCTCCCAGGTCTGACTCCTTGTTAGGTCAGACTCCAACTTGGCTGTCTCCTTCCTGGCCTTTCCCCTTTCCTCCAGACCAGCTCAGCCAGGAGCCCTGGAGCTCCATCAGTGCTGGAGACAGAGTGTTCAGCAGAGAGGAAAGAACCAGAACTTTAAGCCTGCCAAACCCAGCGGCTACAGCTCAGCCACTCGTGGCAACGTGGCCAGCTTTTGCTCATGACTGCACCTCCAGTGGAGGCCCCGTGTGAGTGCTCAGAGTGGTGGCTCTCCAATGAGCCTACTCCTGAGAACAGTGGGCTATGTTCTTCTGGATTGTCATAGCACCCCATCTCTGTACCTTCCTGAATGCTTCACTCATCATTTGGGGTTAAAAAAAATTTTTTTTTACGTTGATTTATTTTTGAGAGGCAGAGAGAGACACAGCATGAGCGGGGGAGGGGCAGAGAGAGAGGGAGACCCGGAATCCGAAGCAGGCTCCAGGCTCCGAGCTGTCAGCACAGATCCTGACGCGGGGCTTGAACCCACGAACCGTGAGATCATGACCTGAGCCGAAGTCAGACACTTAACCAACTGAGCCACCCAGGCGCCCCATCATTTTGGTTTTAGAATCTGCTGCTCCAGAGGGTGTCAAACCCAGCTTGGAAGACCACCTAACAGTGACATTTTAAGAAGTTCCAAGTTCAAGATGGGAAGTTCGGCTAAATGAACCCTAAGATCCCTCCTAACACTGATTATTCTTTTTTTTTTTTTTAAGTTTATTTATTTTTTGAGAGAGAGCTTGAGCAGGGGAGGGGCAGAGAGAGAGGGAGAGGGAATCCCAAGCAGTCTCCACACTGCTACCACGGAGCCCCATGCAGGGCTTTGAACCCACGAACCATGATGTCACGACCTGAGCTGAAATCATGAGTCAGATGCTTAACTGACTGAGCCACCCAGGCACCCCTATGGTTTGGTTATTCTATATCTATTTCTTGCCTTTGGACTTTTAAAGGATTTTTTATTGTAAATTTTTCAAGCATATGGTAAAGTACAGAAACAATACCGCAAACAACAAATACCTATGTAACTAACACCTAATGGTCAAATTTTAACTTTTTATTCTGGACACAAATAAACCCTGTGCAGACTTGTTTCTTCTTTTTAATTAAATATTTATTGAGATATAATCCACATATAATAAAGTACAGCGATTTGAAATGTACAGTGTGGTAAGTTTTGACCACTGCGTACTTCTGTGTAACCATCACCCCAGATAGGACAAGATATAGAATTTTCTCTCATGTGTCTTTTTCAGTCAATCCCCCCTGCCAGAGGCAACCACTGTCCTGATTTCTCTCACAATAGATTAGTTTTGCCTGTTCTAGAACTTTATATAAATAGAATCGTACAGAATGAACTCTTTTGTGCCCGGCTTCTTTTGCTCATCATAACGTGTTTGGGATTCTTCCATGATGTTGCAAATACCGGTAGTTCATTCCTTTTTATTTCTGAGTAATATTCCATTGGATGACGATACCACAGTTTCTCTATTCACCTGACAGTGGACCTTTGGATGACATATTTACCCAAGATAAATGAAAACATATGTCTATAAAAAGAACTGTATAAATATATTCATAGCAGCTTTTCTCATAATGGTCCCAAACTGGAAACAACCCAAATGGGCATTCTATTTTTGTATGAGCATCTTCTCCCCTAGACAATGAGGACAGGATGCTTACCTAATTCATCTGTGCACCCCGACAGCATTTTGAACATATAGCAGCTGAATCCAGAAGTCTTTGCTGATTGGGTGAAAGGCAAAGGAGGATACAGAGTTCTTCAAGCTCAGTTCAAGAGGTGAAGTGTAAGGCAACTTTAGATCCCTAGGAGTAAGGCAGAAGGTTAGCCAGAAAAATGAGGGTGTTAGTTCCTACCAGAGCATCGGTGCTAACTAAGCACAGAGCCCGGCACAGGGCAAGTGTTCAGAACACATATGAATGAAGGAAAAGAAGTAAATAGGCTGTTGGGTCTTCTTGCCGTGGGGTCATCCTACCTTCTACATCACCCTTGCTACCCGGAAAGGTACAGCTTCCAGGCTACAGAGTCAAAGGAACGGTGTCAAATAGGGGAAACCAGTCCAGGGGAGGGCTCCGGAGATAAGGATGAGGGGGTTAAGAGTTTCCAGAGTAAAGTTAGAATCAGATTGAGTTCTTGCTCTTGTCCCCAGGCCCCCTTCCTTGTCTCTTTTATTCTTAGGTACCGGTAGGCTCAAGCACAGGACTCCTCCCTTCGGGGTCAAGAAATTCACCTGGAGAACCCCGGGGAAGCCCCCAGGTCTCAGAAGCACTGCCTCTCTCACTTCGACCGCTGCTTCAGGCTGACGCTTTCAGATCTTCATAAAGGCACCGAACAAAGCCAGATGATGGACAGCTGTTCAGTGGCCCAAGCCGGGGGCGCTGACCATTCAGCTCTTCAGGAAACCAGATGCTTGGCTGTGGCTTGGAAGCTGGTTTCACAAGGGGGTATAAAATGTGTTTCAGTGTATTTGTTACGATGCAGGGATAACTATATTTCCTTAGATGACAAGTATTAAAAACTTCAAGTCTTTCTCAGGCCGCAACTAAAGGTTTCAAGAGAAGTGTGGAGAAGAGAAGGTTTACTGGGAACTCTGCCCCAGTGTGACTCTTTTATCACAAGAGGATTAGTATAGGGGCACCTGGGTGGCTCAGTCTAAGCGGCCAACTTCGGCTCCGGTCATGATCTCACGGCTCATGAGTTCGAGCCCCGCCTCGGGCTCTGTGCTGACAGCTCGGAGCCTGGAGACTGCTTTGGATTCTGGGTCTCTGTCTCTCTCTGCCCCTCCCCTGCTCAGCTCTGTCTCTGTCTCCGTCTCTCTCTCTCTCAAAAATAAATAAACATTTAAAAAAATTTTTTTAAAGGATTAGTATAGAAGGATCTAGAGATTGTTATGTATGATGCCTCAACTCTAACACTTGGCCTGGAACCCACAGGCACCGAAGTTAAGTAAGTGGATTGGGGGTGGGGGTTGGGGAGGACACTAGGATTCCAAACTCCTTCATTCTTCTGGTTCTACAGCCGGCTGTTCATAGGACCTGAGGTAAGCCTGTTGGCCTCACCACTATAAACGCATTCGGGGGGAACGCTCACAGCAATCTCTTGCAATAAACACATGTGTTTGAAAAACCAAGACGAATGTTTTAAAGACCACGGCTCACTGTTCATTCCCACTGAGGTGACCTTCCTGCTCACAACGTTTTCTTTTTTTGGGTCCGATTCGGAAATGCTTTCAGTCAACTGTCAGTGTGGATGGAAACAAATCTGGAAGATTTTCTGCTTTCTATCCTTGTTGATAATACTCACAAACAAGGCCCCTACTGCCTTCACAGGATGGTGGACGGATAGGAAATTCTCATCCTTTCAGGTCTAAAAATAAGTATTTGTTGATAATCTGGACAATCTGATTGCTTGAAACAGCAGCAGCCTGTAGTCTTACCACATGAAAGAGAAGAGTGCATTTCCCTGGCCGGGCCCAGGGACACCAGAGTTAAAATAAATTTGACCTTTTGAAAAGGCACACTGAGAAACTTGTGTCCGTGGTTTCCACTCTGCGGCCCTCCCGCTTACGGGCCTGGTACTGAATTTTACATGAGATATTCTAAGTACATCCTTCAGGCCGAACATCATTTATTTCCTGTTAGGGCTTAAAGTGGATTATATATGCAGCTTGACCTTTAAAGAACTTAGGACTCAAGTAGGATTTCTAAGGATTCACTTAATGGAAGATCCTGCAGATTAAAGGTAGTTCAGTCAATAAAGAGGATTTTTTTTTTCCCTACTTTGTTGACTGACAGAACTATTGGTATTGAATGGCTGTTTGCTCACGTTGGCCTTCACCCTTTCTTTAAGAGGCAGCTGGCCCGTGGGCTTTGAAGGAGATGGACTTGGCCCCGCATTCTGGCCTTGCCCCTCACTCTTTGCGGGACGACTGCGGACCGCGCCTAAGCCAGTCCGATCGTGCGGCACGTGGCAGGGACCACCTCGCAGAGCTGGGGTGGGGGGTTGTCTGGAGACCAGAGACGAGCGAGTTGATGTCCCTTTCCCCACAGCGGCGTTCCAAGTGACAGTGAAAGCCAGTCTTAGGCTCAATTCTGCCAGGGGTACAAACGTTTATTAGCATGCCGGTAGCAGGTGTATGACCTGTTCACCCAACCCATTTTGTAGTGCTCTGACAAGGACCTTGCACGGGAGGTCTGCTCAGGAGTTCAGGCCATGCCTTCTGGTAGGTCCGCAGGGAACTGGAGGAGCTCAGGAGCAACTGGGATGCCCTTCGGCATTAAACTGCTGGATTTGCCCACGTTTTAAGCCTCGTTTATGCAATGGCACTGGAGACTGCACCATATTTCTAACCAATGACCTATTTTAGAGTACATCACCTATTCATATCACCAACAGAAATATTTCTGGCATCCCTTATGCTAACTAATAAACTCTTCAGTGTCCAGTGACATACTGCAATTTAAATGCCAAGTAACTGCCTCTGAAGGTATTGATTCTTGGTTAGGGCGCTTAGTCTGTTGACTACTGCTGTCCTGGAATACTCACTCACTAGGTGCTCCCAAGGTATAGATCAGAGGGATCTTGGCCAAGTCTCACACTGTTGCTATTGAAGTGTTTGTAACTTACCCTATAGGCAATGTAGCAGAGATCAAGGGCAAATTACTCCACCTCTCCCAATTTCAGCTTCCTCATCTGTAAAACATTGATAGCAATACCCTCTAGGGGTTTGCTGTGGGGATTAAAGGAGATAATGTGTACAAAATAAACAAAAGTGTGTGTGTGTGTGTGTGTGTGTGTGTTCATTCGCTGGCACATAGAGCTTCTAAATGTTAGTCCCCACACACTTATCTCTGGAGGAATCCAAAGAACGGAAAGAGAGCAACTTGAAAGGGTAGGAAAAGGAAGCAGAGACACCCAATACAGGGAGTTATGGGGAGCTGGGGCATTCCTTAAGTTTTAAGGAAAATGAAGGGAGGTCAAAGTCGCACTGCCACTCTTCCTTCAGAAATGTGCCCTTGTAGGGGCGCCTGGGCGGCTCAGTCAGTTAAGCGTCCGACTCTCGATTTCGGTTAGGGTCACGATCTCACGGTTCATGAGTTTGAGCGTCACTTCGGGCTCTGCACTGACTGTGCTGAGCCTGCTTGGGATTCTTTCTCCCTCTCTCTCTGCCCATCCCCTGCTCTCTCTCTCTTTTTTCTCTTTCTCTCTCAATAAATAAATAAAAACTTAAAAAAAAAATGTGCCCTTGTAGAAAATAACATAAAGAGAAAATTGCAAAAGAGAGACACCAGGTTTTCCTCGGAGATGTTTTGCCAAGGGTTTTTCATCAAAGATGCTCAGATGCCCACCACCCAAGTCCCACAGAGGATGCCATTACCCGTGAAAGATCTTATCTGATGAGGTCACCTTCGGGAAAGAAAGCACTGCCCAGTCTGGGGAAGGAGCCCGTACCCGTGGCCCCAAGGACTGGATAGCAGGTGCAATCCACCCCACACCCTCCTACAGAGACAGAAATGGTAAAGGGGATGCAGGAACAGACTGGCTGGGGAAACTAGAACCCAGACAAGGGGAAAACAGAAGCTGGAGGGCACAGGTGAGCTCAGAACCACGGGCTGTCACACGTCTGAGCTGCGCCTTCAGAAGGCCGGCCCCCCTTGCACACAACAGGCAACTGAGGTTCAAGAGGTGAAGGGTTCTTTTGAAATGAACGAAAGGATCACTGATTCAAGCAGTGGGTGCACAAGTGAACACGCTGGAGCCTGGAACTTGGGTCACTTACCTCAACATCAGTGGGGACTCTGTCAACCAGCCCCTAAACCAGCCATGGGTCTAGAACCCATTCTACAGCGGCTCAGGATAAAAGATCCAAGCATTTCAGAACAGACCAAATGTATCTTGAGTGCTATTGTTTCCTGGATTATTAAGGTGGTTGGAAACATTTGGGGTGGATGACCTTTGGACTACGCAGCAACCTGGCCCTGATTATGAAATGTTCTTAATAATACACACAAAACCCTGAACTTCTGCTCTTGGATGGACCAGGGGTCTGATCTCTTACATTTGGGGACATCACCAAAGATATCAGAACACACTGTGGATTTTGGATTTCAACTCAGCTCTAATACTTACTGAGCGCTGTAATCTTGGGTAAGGTACTTAGCTTCTCGGAGAGTGAGGCTCTTCCTGTAAAAGTAGGGGGCAGTAAAAGTTCCATCACAAGAGTGTAGCCTATGGTGGTGCGAATGTTTGGCTTTCATAAGCTGTTAGTTGAAGTTTGTTAAAGCACTTTTTTTTTTTTTATTTTAGAGAGAGAGAGAGAGAGCAAATGGGGGAGAGGTGCAGAGGGGAGAGAGAGAGAGGGAGAGAGAGGGAGACTCTCAAGCAGGCTCCATGCTCCAACTCGGGGCTCCATCCCCCTGGGATCATGACCTGAGCCAAAATCAAGTGTCAGACACTCAACCGACTGAGCCACCCAGGCACCCCAAAGTATATTAAAAAAACAAACTGAGTTTTAAATTTTGATAAGACAAAGTCACGATTGGGTCAGCCGGCTGGATAAGGCCTCTGGTCAGGCCAGTCATTTAGGGAGGAAGCCATGTTTCCTCAGGTGGTGTGTGGGAACAGGAAGTGGAAATGGCAGGAGAGGAAATCAGGAGTAATAAAACTGGAGCCTCAGACCCCACCTCCACCCCCCACCCTCCGACTCAAGAGACGTGAAGGTCTTTAGGTGGCAAGTCCCTGAGCAACAAAAGTGCTGAGAAGTCCCCGAGCCCTGCCAAAGCCTTTAATGCTGTAGCGTCCACGGCCCAGCTCTCCGGGGCTCTGGCCAGACCTGGGCCCAGTCCGTCGCCCCTTGCCTTGTTTCAGAAAGAGAACATCTGAGCGCCTGGGTGGCTCAGTCAGTTAAGCGTCTGACTTCAGCTCGGGGCATGATCTCACAGTTCGTGAGTTTAAGCCCCGCTTCGGGGTCTCTGCTGTCAGCACAGAGCCCGCTTTGAATCCTCTGTCCCCTTCTCTCTCTGCCCTTCCCCCACTGTTCTCTCTCTTTTTCTCCCTCAAATGAATAAATAATACAAAAAAAATTTTTTTTAAAGGAGAATCTCGTCTGTGGCAGAGGGTGTGGAGGGCAACTCCATTTCCTTCTTTTCCTCTGTGGAGTCCTGGATGAGTTTTTCTCTTTTCACCCTCGCCAACTTTCTTCCTGTTCATTCTTTCCCTCCTTTGTCGTCTTTTTTCTCCATGCTTCTCCCCTCCCCCCCTCCCCTCCCCCCAGTCCTTCACCTGCCCGGAGGGGTTGTTATCTGCCTGTCTGGGTCTTTGGGGAAATGACAGAAACCATAACATGTCACCACCAGAGAGAGTCTTAATTGAAACAGCTGAGGGTGGAAAGGACGCAAAAGAAGATGATGGACTCAGAAAATGTCACAAGACATCAGTTTCTCCTCTTCTGTGTGTTTTACCTCAAACAAAGCTTTGTTTTGTCCAAGCTTCGTGCACTGAAACAGAGGTTATCTTCAGATTCTCTCTTTTATCACTCTGAACTTGACCCCAGGAAACAGCCAAACTCAGATTAGTGTATCTGGCGGGGTGGGGTGGGGGGGAGGCTTAGTCTGTTTTTCCTTACATGTGGTTTCTCTGACTCATTTGCTGCTTATATTTTCCTCTGAGGAGTGACCAAAATCACAAATCTTCAAGTCTGTTCCGTGAAGCAGCTGGGGACAGTAGCAGAATCCTGGGAACTTCCTTCCAGGCATCAGGAGAGACCCTGGCACATATCATCCTGTGAGCTGGCTTGCACAACACGTGTGCTCTAGAGGACAGATGTGAGGGCCCCACCGACTGCCCGGACAGAGGCCCTTGCTTTCTTTTGAACGAAAATTGATCGTGTTATGTATGTGTTTCATTATAAAGGTTCAGATCATAAAGACACCACCCCCTCCTAGTTACCATTGACATTTCAGTGTGATTTCTTCCTGTCCTTTCTACACAAATAGAGTATATATAAATCATTTGGGGGAAACATTAGATCACACATGTATGTGCCTGTTTTTTAAAACCAAAACATGGAATCTATAACTGCCATTTTCAACTTGCTTTTTTAAAAAAATATTTATTTTTAAGAGAGTACAAGCGGGGAGGGGGGTCAGAGAGAGGGAGACAGAGGATCTGAAGCGGGCTCTGTGCTGACAGCAGAGAGCCTGACGTGGGACTCGAACTCAACTCACGAACCGCGAGACCGTGACCTGAGCTGAAGTCGGACACTTAAACGACGGAGCCACCCAGGTGCCCCTGCAGCTTGCTTTTTAAACTTACCAGGCTCTAGACATCTGACTGTGTCAAATGTAAATTTACCATGTTGCTTTTACAATGCTTTTAAATGGCTCCATAGCGTTCTGTCCTGTGGATATACCGCACTTTATTTACCTTATGTCCCATTGATACTTTATTCTCTCTCTTTTTTTTTTTTTTTTGCTATTATAAATAATGATAAGATACATACCCTTACCCATATATATCTATCCAGTTATTTCTTGGAACAAATTCGCAGAAGTGGAATTTCTGGGTTTACCATTATTCTCAGGGCTGTCCCTTCCCCTCATCCCTGACCACCACCTGTTTTCGCAAATTTCGTTTCTTTTTTTTGAGCATTTTGTGTTCGCATACATTTCCCAACTAGTTGAGGGGACTGTTACATTGTGAGTAAAACACAGGAGAAAGAGGCAAATACCCTGGATACACTGCAAGCATTTCTTTCTTCCAGTGTCCATATTTAAACCTCATCTTCTGGGGCTTCCTGGGTGGTTTAGTCAGTTAAACGTCTGACTTCAGCTCAGGTCATGATCTCGTGGCTGGTGGGTTTGAGCCCCACATCGGGCTCTGTGCTGACCGTGTGGAGTCTGCTTGGGATTCTCTGTCTGCTCCTTCCTCATTCACAGTTTTTCTCTCTCTCTAAAATAAATAAACTTTAAAAAAAAAATTGTCTTCTTAAAGCCCCTGTACAGGCTACACCAGGTTCCCGTCACTGTGCCTTCTTTTCCTGAGTTAACCCTTTTCTCTCAACACACCCATTGCTTTCCAAACTCCATGGCGTGATTTGCGTGGGGAATGCTGTGATCTGAATTTTCTTCTTCAAATTCCAGGAACAAAGAAGCACCTGTGCTGATCAACTATTCTGATTTCCCGTGTGACTGTCTCTTAGGTCAACTATCTGGTCTTGTCCTCCTCACTGTTCTGCTCATCATTGTTCTGTCTCACCTCTTCAAACCCGACGTAGGGACCTGATAATCTGGGGCTGGACACGGTGGACAGGGGAGGGGTGGGAGGCACATTTGGGACCAGGGAAAGACCCGTCAGAGAGATCTTGTTTCCTTTCTGTTCCTGCTTCTCCTATCTGCTCGCTCTTTTCTTTTTTTCCTTTTTCTTTTCTTTATTAATGTTTTAGTTTTTAGGGGCAGAGAGAGACAGCACCAGCAAAGGAAGGGTGGGAGGGGGGATGGGACACAGAATCCGAAGCAGGCTCCAGGCTCCGAGCTGTCAGCACAGAGCTCGACGCGGGGCTCAAACTCATGAACCACAAGATCATGACCTGAGCTTAAGTTGGACACTTAGCGACCGAGCCACCCAGGTTCCCCGTCTGCTCACTCTTTCAACCTGACCAGGGGGGTCAAGGCAGAGAGGGCACAGAGGGCAAAAGGCTTTTGACCTTCAAAGTCGCTCAGCAGCTCCAGGGAATGCACGGAAATGGAATTTGACGCTGTGGGTGGGAAAGTGGCCCGGAAAATCTCCGTGGGAGGCTGGTGAAAATGTCAACGTTGAATACACAGCAGACCTGAGTCCACAGCACTCCTGTAAGACAGAGCATACCTGGGTTTCTGTTCAGTCTCTTCCACTCAGATGGCTCTTGAGAAGATAATAGGGGTGACGTGTCTTTGCTCTGAAAGTAAGTTGAAGCACCACTCGGACTCAGTACAGTAAGGCTTCACGTCATCAGACCGGGTCTAGTCCTGACTAACATGGGTAATTAGAAAATTGACAAGTGCCATCAGAAAATTGACTTCTGAACATAAATGGTAGAAATCACGTGGTCTCGAGAGGCCACTGTAGACACGTCCAGGACTTGATAACTTTATTCGAAACAACACTGTCCCAATTCTTCCAGTTTATCATATTTGTCGATCTCTTTCCTTAAAAATCAACAAATTCTTCTCCAAAGTACGGCAAAGCTAAGGTTGTGGAGACAGTAAGGGCCAGCAGGAGAGGTGGGATTGACCGTGACCATCCCCACTTGGGAGATGGAGGAAGTAAAGTAGAAAAATCTATAATCCCCGACACGAGACTCTAAACCAGACTCACCTCCCCTCACCCCCACGAACCTGGGACAGCAGGCACTTTAGGATATAACCAGCACCTTTTCCTATCTCTTTCCCACCACAAGTGGATTCATGAGGGTCGCCATCACTCACCCCGGAGTGGGGTGAATTCACGGAGAGTCAGCGAGCACTGGGGGGGTGGGGCGGGGGAAGGCACCTCCCACATGTGGGGGACCATGGAAACATCGGGCTCTCCTAAAACCCTTCCTTCACTTCAGGCTGGAGACTCCTGTTTTGTAAATTTTTCATCTGACATCGCCTCGGTTTTCTCAAACTAATATGAACCATTTTGCAGGTCTCTACCTCTGGCATCTATCCCTCGGTAGGAACCCCAGTGACAACAGCTGTCTACACCCGGGCCCGGCCCACACTGTCAGCTGCTGAGCAGTCAGAGCAGCTGAGGCCGGGCTGGGCAGGGGCCACACCTGTGTTTCTGGTGGCAGGAGGGAGCGAGGTGGAGGGGGAAAGGGGGCAGGGAGACAGGGGTTGAAGCTCAGCTTTGCTGTTCCAAACCCCAAGGGTCAATGTGGCCTTTGCTAATCAAGCTGTGAACACACACCAAAGTGTGAACTAGGATTGCTAATTATCAGATGCTAATCCAAGGCCCATTTAAAGTCTGTCAGCATTTCGTAGTCCCTGGGCCTAAAGAGAATAACTAGAGGTGTAAGCTGTGTTTTGAAATGAAATGGGTCGGAGCTTCATTAGTTAAAAGGCTCTGCTGGGCTCGATTGGATTTTGTCTGATGGTTTCTGCTCCCTACCCGCTATCAGCGGCTTGAGAGTCTGAGGCCTTTTTGTTTTCATACCTTGGCTCCTGGGCAGAATGCAGTGCTGTGTGGCTGACCGTCTTAGAACCCTGGCTGGGCCCTGTAAATCTGAGGGAACTGTGTGTGTGTGTGTGTGTCCGTCCTCTTCTCTCTCCCCTTCTTCTCAACCTCTTGCAAACTCCAAGGAAGCAGTCTGGCACTTTAACCTACCAAAGGCTGCTTTTGTTAACATCAGTTATTGGAAGTTCTAGAAGCTTCTGAGTCTGTTTCGTAAGGCCTGCATCTCTTTCCTAATACCATAATTAAGTAGCCTAACACTAAAAGGATCTAAGTCTTTCTTTTTAAGTCTGCATTTTATACCTGGAAGGCTTTAACTATTTTCCTGCTTTGGATCCTCCCCGAGAAAGCTTTGGGGGACGTTTAGAATTGGTTCAACTGTGTGCGCTCGGTCTCCCAGTAAGTGACTTACAAGGAAACAGGATTTAACAAACACGAGGAAAGTGTTTTACAAACAATTTGCCAGATGGCTCTTCTCCGCTTGTCATATTAGCTTGCTTTTGTGACTTATGAGTAAATTTCCCTGTACAATTCCCACCGGAGCTACAGAGTTAGCGAGAGTGTGTCAGAGGAATATCTAAATAAATCCTAGGCAAAGGGGAGTTTTCAATCATAGAACTTCTTGGTGACTGTAATCACATGGAGGAAGCTCACAGGGCTTTGAAGGATAGCATTTGTGAAATAACCCATAAGCCCTGTAGAGCAGACAAGACTGTCTCGTCACCACGAAACTGAATGGAATCCCATTTGAACACAACTTGTGGTTAAATCTCTCTCCTTGACTTGATGTGACTGTATTTTTTTCAGCATTGGGATTAGATGGACCAAAATAGTATGTTTGACACTGGCTTTTCTCGGGCCGCATGGATCACAGCTAGGAAAAGGAAAATGTCAAGCATTTCTCAAGGCAAAATATTTTCTTCATTTTCCATACAAACAGGTTGGGAATGGTTTTTCAACTCATTCAAGGCGGATAGGTTTTATAATTTTTTTTAATGTTTATTTTTGAGAGAGAGGGAGAGAGAGAGAGAATGGGGTAGGGGCAGAGAGAGAAGGAGACAGAATCTGAAGCAGGCTCCAGGCTCTGAGCTGTCAGTGCAGAGCCCGACATGGGGCTCGAACCCACAAACCATGAGATCATGACCTGAGCGGAAGTTGGACACTTAACCAACTGATCCACCCGGGTGCCCCTAGGCAGATAGGTTTTAATGGCTACTATCACCTGATGAAGAAAAATCAGGGAATATTACTGTGGGGTAATACTCTTCTTGGATTCCTCTTCAGAATGTCTTCTTAGCTAGGTAGGATTCTTCCTATTCTTAATGCCCCCCCCCCCCCAGCCCTTTTTATAATCTTCTATTTCTACCTTAGGTTATAATGTTGGTATCTTATGTCCCCTAATGATTTTAAACTTTTGGAGGCCAGGGCTTATAGCTTATTTGTCTCTACAGAGCCTGTATAACTCAGCATAGAGGTGGGGATTCAACACACTGAGCCAAATTCAGAATTTACTTATATAAACAAGTTCCCATAGAATCAAAAGCAAGGAGGAAAAAAAAAAAAAACTCACGAGAGAATGATTTATAAATAAGAATACCAATTTATGATAAGGGATTATGCTAATGCTGGCTGGCAAATATTTCTGGTTCTTCCCGCTTCTGGTCACACTTACAGGTTGTACTTCCCTGCCCACCCTCCCCCCTCCTGCCCCCCCCCCCCCCAGCCTGCCATGTGGTTAGGAGAAGCCACGTGACTGGTTCTCGACCTTGAGTTGTGAATAACAACGAGATGTGTCACTTCTCAGCTAGGACTGTGACGAACCATACCGATGGGACTGAGACTAAGAGGTTTCCCAGGATGTGGGACTTTCAGAGTTAAACAAGGCCAGTTGTCACTTTAGCTGGAACATTTAATTGCTAGTTTAAGACCCTCCACAGCCCTCTTTTTTACCTTGTGGCAGTGACTGACAACATTTAGGTAGGAGGTACTCTATCTTTCTAGATCCTTGAATCATACAATGAGCAGAATCCACCTGTAAACCCATGATGGGCATGGAAACCAGGGCAATAAATAAAATTTTGTTCTTACATAGCACTTAGACTGGGGAGTGTTTGTTATGGCAGCATAACCTAGCTGATACTGAATGCTACATGGATACAGATAACAATTGAGTCCGTATAAACTGATGAATGAGTGCTTCATGTTTTTTTTCTTCGAATAGGAACATTTGCTTGTGAAATCAAAGAATACCATACAGTGGCCTCACGAAATCAGAAGCAGAGCAAAAGGAGTTGGATAATCTTAACATGTTTTCAATTAATCTGTGCCAGGTTTATCAGCCATTTTCTTCTCTGAAGAGGCACATATACTAAGCAGACTTGGTCAGGGACTGTCTTTCATTGCTAGCACCAGAGAAGAACTGCCTGATTAATGCATTCTAATTTTTCCCTTCAAGACTCAACATTGTCTTGTACATTTAATTTCACAGCAGGCTGCTATTCTAAGTTCATAATGTATACAGAGATATTTCCGTAATAGATAAGGCATTTTCTAGCGGTATCTAGGACGAACCTTTGAGTCTTATTGGCAAATTTTCTGTCATTCATATTTGGGGGGGGGGGGATGATTTTATTCATTAGTTTAACAAAGACTTGTTGCTGCCATTTTCTGTCAGGCACAAACAAAGCAGTAAAGATCCCCAACTTAGTGGTTGGGTCTGTTAGTTGGGTCAGGGCTCACTATTATAATACAGACATAGTGACAGGTCAGTGGTTAAAGAAGATAGAAGTGATTTTTCTCTCACATAACAATCCAAGGGAACATTCTAGTTTGGCGGACAGCTCTCCCCCACACAAACTCCCGGGGACCAAGTTTCCTTCCACTACTCTTTTACACCACCAGCCGGGGTCTTATAATTGCCACTCAGCTGAAGCTTGAATGGTGGGTGGGTTTTCTGGTAGGAAGGAACAAAAGAATACAGAGGAGGCACCACCACTTTTTCAGGCTCAAACCTAGAAGTGACACACACCATTTCTATTCACATTCTGTTGAGGGAGAACTTAGTCACAGGGCCTGACTGCAAAGGAGTCTGGGTAATGTGGTCAGCTATGTGCCCAGACGTAAGGATGAAATGGATGTTGGTGGGCAGCTGGCAGCCTCAATTACCATCTTTTTTTTTTTTTTTTTTTAATATTTATTTATTTATTTATTTGAGAGAGAGAGAGAGACAGAGAGCAAGCAGGGGAGGGGCAGAGAGAGGGAGACACAGAATGGGAAGCAGGTTCCAGGCCCGAGCTGGCAGCGCAGAGCCCGAGGCGGGGCTCGAGCTCACAGACCGTGAGATCATGACCGGAGCTGAAGTCCGCCCCTCGACTGACTGAGCCACCCAGGCGCCTCCTCAATTACCACCTTCTAATTGGAGATATAAGAATTTATTACTTCTCTCTGTATACCAACCTCTTCTTCTCACTGTGACTTCCTGTCACCGGGTGAGGAAATGAAGAGGAAACAAAGGCATCACCTCTACCTTGAGGAATTTACCTGTGAGTACAAGAAATACTCCGTACGTATGACAGGCACACAGCTATAGGATAAGATGGAATGTTATAAAAGACAAACAAGGGTGCAAGTACAACATATGCAGGGAGTTCGAAGGACAGAGGGTGGCAACATGCTGTAATGTCCCTGAGGGACAGTAGTGCCCCGGGCTCCCCTCTGTGCAGTATTAACCCTTCTCTATTGATATTTATTCTCTACAACATCTTCTGTGGAACATCAATCAACTCACCCAGATTTTGTCTCTACCAAACCAAAACGAGCCTTCCTTATCATCCCTTGTGGGACATTTAACGGCTTTATGATGTCTCTCGGTGGTAGGGTGAATGTAAAACTTAGCGTCCCAACAAGGACAGTTTGGAGAGTGAAAGGAGATGCGCCTTCTCCTTGAACTAGTGCTACAGTGATCACAGTGAAACGTGATGACGTCAGGCAAACCGGGATGTACGGTCGTCCTACCTTCGGATATAAATTACCCTCTCCTGACAGCCAGTGCCCACTCACCCAGCCCTCCCTTCTCCATCCACCACCTTGCCTTCTCAGCAACTGTCCTATAGGTGCCTGACTCCTAGCTTCTAGATTCTGCCCAATTTAGATGAAAAGGCCACTATTCACTAGACTTAGATGTCCGGGAGCGGGGTTTTGGGTTCCTCTTCTTCCTTCTTCATTTCCTCAATGTTGAGAGGCTGGGGGTAGAACTTTCTTTTGGCCCCATAGTTCTTGTTTTATTCATTACAATACAATAGTGCCTTGTATGAACGGTCTGTGTTCCTTCGTCCTGGTTTCCCTACTCATAAGAGAAACAGGATGCAGCCCACTTTTAGGAAAACCTAGCACACAAATGCAAGGCATCTTATTTATTTATTAATTTTTTTTTAGTTATTGTTATTTGGTAAGGGTGGGGTGAGAATGATAAGAGTGGAATGGGGGTAAAGGGGAAAAGCCGTGGGAGCACAAGACGTATTCTCATAGTCTCCTTTTAGGAACACACTGGAGGAATTTACAGAACGTATCAAGCAAGTTGGAATTAAGCCAATCTACATGGCTCTATCTTTATTTTGGTGGGAAAGTGTTCGTTTTGAACACAAGTGCCTTATATGCTGACATTTGTCACTGCTGTGGGATATAGGAAATGTGCCTTGTTTGTTACGTAAAAAAATTCCAAATTCTGTGACCTTGTGACCGGTCACACAATGATCTGGAAAAGAGTGGTTGGGCACTCCAGAGTCCCCTGAAGTCACTGCTGGGTCCTTGAGCTGCCGGGATGCTCTCTTCTTGTCTGGCGAAGCTGGAAGCTGATGGCAGCGGACTCTCCGTGTTTTACGTGGGACCGATAGGATTTTGAAAGCTCTTTGCCAAGCTTCCCAGACTTTTTGGGATTTTAGGAAAAACCATTGGAAGCCATCTTTTTATTGTTTGGAGTTTCCTTAGAGACGGCTCACCTGTGATCGGGGTTGAATCCTAAATGGGAAAATCCATTCCTTTCTGACAATGTCTTGTTTGCTCAGTCATACAGGGTGGGGTGTGGGGGTGGTGGGGATGAAACTAGATGGAACCCAAGACATCAGTTGTTCCTTCTATGGTTCCTGAAAAGTCAAGGGCTCTAGAACCCAGAAAAATAGAATATGAGAATTTGGGGAAACACGTATGAAATAATGAAAAATTAACTGGCTCTCGGTTATTGCTAGGAAATGACACCAAAGCTCGCAGAGACATTTGATATTCAGAGACGTTTTCAAACCCAATTACACTCAACTGTATGAACCTAATCAAGTAAACCAGATACAAGGGATTGAATTGATTTTTTCCTCTATTCCCATGGACTAGAACAAGTGTCAGAGGCCGGCAACAGCAGAAAGGGACAGGAAACCATGAGCAATGCTGACTCACCTGTGAGACAGGCACTCTTGTTTCCACGCTATGTGAACAATGGGAGCAGATAATACTGACTCAGTGTGTGCCGTGCCTCATGCATTGGGTTAATTTTTAATAGCTTTTTCATTGAACCCTCACAAAAATTCCATGAAGAAGGTAATATTATCCTGATTTTATAGATAAGGAAATAGAGACTTAAGAGGATAAAAATGCAGTCCAAAGTCCCCATTAAGTAATCAGCAGTACCAGTCAGTGGCTCCTGTCTGGTTGACTCCAAAGTCCTGCTTTTAATTGCAGTGCTCTATCACATGCAATGAGCAGGAAAGTGAGTCTGATGTGCACATGATGTGGGACTTGCTCATGTGACACACTGAGGGACTTATACCTCTAGACGGTGTTAAACGACACGCCTCCCATTGCTTCCGCTTGTGGCATCTCAGGATTTGTTTCATGTTAGCCCTCCAAGGGGAGTTTAACTTAAGGCATATAATGAAGCAAACTGAATTTTATTTCTTTGGGGGGACTGTTGGGTGGATGCCAAAGGGGTGGCAAAGGGTTGGAGCTGACCTAGGTTAACACGTTTCTGTCATCGGGGGGCCACGGAGAAGCGTGGTTGATGGTAGCCCACCTCCCCTTTTCTGGGGGAAAAAAACCTTAGTGCATCCAGGTTGGGGAAAGCCAAAATCTTTCCTGGAGGAATCCTAGAGAATCTTCCATACTGCAGGAATCAGATATTTGATGACCCCAAGAGAGAGAGAGGGGAAAAAAATATTGCCTTATTTGTCCAAAGACGTAAAATGGAAAATATTCAAAACATCAAGCTATGGATTTGGGTTGGCAATTTTTTTTAAGGGACTTCTCCCTCTGGGCCAATTCTACATTGTGGTTTTGTCAGATAGGACCAAAAAGTGGTCTTGTATCTTGACTGTGCTTCCTCTAGGCAGGGCAAGTACTTGAGGTAGTTAATTCTGACTGTGGGAGTAAGTGTAATTTTATTTTTAAAAATATTTTTTCAGTATCGTCTACATCTGGCATGTGTTAATTTTACAATTATTAAGATAGAAATGTTAAAGATTTATATATTCTTGAGTCTCAAAACTACAACCTCTTTACCCTGTCATGTATTGAAAATGGTGTGTGTGTGTGTGTGTGTGTGTATCTGTGGAATGTCCTACTGTGACTCTTATCTAGAAGTGTTTCATTTGCTGATAGGTTCAATTTCCTATAACATTATACTCATTACTTCTCAGATGGGAATCACTGTTTTCTTTTTTTTTTAATGTTTTTTAAAAATTATTTTTGAGAGAGAGAGACAGAGAGACAGAGACAGAGCTTGAGTGGGGGAGGAGCAGAGAGAGAGGGAGACACAGGATCCAAAGCAGGCTCCAGGCTCTGAGCTGTCGGCACAGAGCCTAATGTGGGGCTTGATCTCACCAACTCTGAGATCATGACCTGAGCTGAAGTCAGACACTTTCCTGACTGAGCCACCCAGGTGCCCCAGGAATCACTGTTTTCTTATACCCATTAGTTAAGAAACACTCTGTTGTCTACATATTTTATTGACGTATAGCTTGAATAGGTAATATAGCCACCTCATTCAACGTACAAGGAGTTCCCTTCTGGAAGCAAATGAGGTTATGTTTCTTGTGTATTTTCCCAGAGATTTTTCTTGTTTATATAAGCAAACACGCATGCGTATGCCCACACAAATGTCCACTGCCATCAGTGTGGGCCCAAATGAAAACAAAACAAAGACTGAAAATAAAAAGGCTTTTAGGTTGCTCTGCTTTGGACTGACCTACCCCCCCCTACGCTTTATCTTTTTCTTTGGGATTGAGACTCTGGCTTCTCAATCAGATTCTAACCTTTCCCAACCTCTCATCCCTTCCTCTCCTACCTGAGCGAGAAAGTGCCACTCCTATTTATCTCTGATCCCAAACACCTGTTTCTTCTTGCCTTTAAAAACAAATTTACTGGGGCGACTTGGTGGCTCAATTGTTTGAGTTTCCAACTCTTGAGGTCGGCTCAGGTCATGATCCCAGGGTCATGGATGGAGCCTCACTTTGGAGGCTCAGCGCGGAGCCTCCTTGAGATTCTCTCTCTTTCCCTCTGCCCTCTCCTTGCTGGCACTCTCCCTCTTTCTCTCTCTCTCTCTCTCTCTCTCAAAAATTCCTATTCGATGATAAAATGAAAAAAGAAGTAAGAAGGAAAAAAGTGGAAGAAATGGGGAGAAGTCAAGAGAAAGGGGTTGCAGCCGGCCATTACTGCCTCTGGGAAGCCGTCCCGCAGCTGCTTTCGTGTGGCTGCCAGACTGTGGAAGGCAAGAGTCCATCAAAGGGGTGACATTGGTCCTCTGAGAGTACAGTGTCCCCATCACTCCTACCTCTGTTGGGATTCACAGAGAATCCCTCCTTCCTGTCCCTGGCCCACAGCCCCACACATCACAGGTACCTGTGCGCCTGCGAATAGTCTCATTTCACACTGGGAAAGGTGCTCAATCACAGTGACGGGGAATTTCAAGTAACAAACGGTTGCTGAGCTTTCGGTCTGTCATTAACTTGCACTATGATCAGTGACGGCAGGGATCACAAGCCTGTCGCTTTTTTCCCCGAAAAGTAACGTCGCCCCCTCTCCCACCATGGTTTGTTTTACTCAGAAGTACATGCTGTTCCTCCTACCAGGTTTCCAAGCACGCAGAACCACAGACGTCTGGAGGAGAAGGGGACCCTGGTGACCACGCGGTCTGGTCCACAGAGGCCCACGTCTCTCTCGCTGATCTGACGTGAGACCTTCAGTAGCAGCATTCTCAGGAAACGCACTTAGTTTCCCTGAAAAGAAAAGTCCCCTGGACAAGGTCATCTGTTTCTGATGGTGTTTGTCAAACAGCTTCAAATACGGTGACTCATAGTCACAGGTCGGGATAAACCTACTTGCTATCATTTATTAAAAATGAGTTCTCACCACCTGGGTAGGCTGACTGCCTCCTGTAAATCACGTCTCCGGAGCCCAGGGGGGATGAAATCATTTTTAATGACACAGTCTTTAGATAGCCCTGGCTTCATTTTGTTGTTATTTTGTCTATTTTGGTTCATAACACATCCTCTGCTAATATTTTAGCCCCCGAATGAGGTTACAGAACCATTGCCTGGTGAGAAAAATCCGCATTCTTCCCTGTCCTCCCAGAAATGGCATGGGTTCCATGGGATAGAGGGCTGGATGAAAGGCAGGCAGAAGGAACTTGAGGAGTGGAGGCGGGGAGTGTGGCTGACATAGGCATGGGGCCACTTGGGCAAACTGCTTGTCCTCTGCTCCGGGCATTAGCCACCCACTTAGTGAATGGAGGGTTCTGGACTGACCAGCTGCCAGTCTCTGGGGCAGATCCCCTTACCAGATCTGGTCTTCTGGTTGGAGTTTCAGATGCAGGTGTTCTGATTAGACATACAGGAACACAATTATTATACTCAAACTCCCAAGAGTAGATGTTTGAATTAGAGTAAGAAATATAACCATGAGGGGACCAGAGGACAGCTTACTCACTGGGCAGGTCGTTTTCTCTCTGTAGACTTGTGTATATGAGAAGCCAATTATAATTTTAAGAAGGGCCTTGATACAGCTAGAATTAGAGGGAAAAGAGTGAATTTAGAATGTACATCCAATTTTAGCTACCCCTTCATTGTTCTTGTGTGTGCAGCAGATTTGCTAAAGTAAAACAAAACAAAACAGCTTTTCAGATGATCTGCTGTTCTGTCTTTTTATTTACTACTTACTATTATTCTTGGATAATAATAATAATAATAATAATAAACATGCACATGTTAAAAAATTCAAATAAAAAAAGAAGATTCAGTGAAAGCAGAATCACATTCCCACGTATGTTCCCGGTTCCATCAATCCCTACCAATATCTGTGCTTCCTTTGAGACATATTCTATATGTGTAGAGACATACGTGTTTGTGTATTTCTTTCACTCGTATATGAACTTCTGGTAGTACTCTAGACGCACCATCATAAGCCTGGTTTTCTCACTTAACATTATACCTTGGATATCTTTCCAAGATGGCTGATTTTTCCATTGTATGGACATACCATAATTTGATGGACATATCTGTTGCTTACCATCTCTTGCTACAACTGCTGAAATAAATGATTTAAGGGCTGTTTTTAGCATGAACTGCTCTAATAAAATATCCATCTCTTCCAATGGAGTAGAACTCTCTTCTGAATGGAATGGTCTTGTTAACCAGACTCGGTGGATTTCTTCCAGGACACTGATAAACACTGGCAAAGTCTGACCCTTCTTTCTTTCTTCTTTTTTAACTCTCTCCCCTCCACCCTCCTGCCCCACTAAGGTTTCATGATTACCATTACCCTTCCTTCTGAGCGCAATGTAGTTAATTAGTCTTTCTAGTTAGACTCCTATTTCACTAAGTGCCTCTTTGAGATATCTAAGCCATAACCAGGTTTTGGCTTTCCCAAAGCTTTTCAGCCATATCTTTACAAAAAACTGTGCTACTTTTAGAGATGTATAATATAGAGATGTAGTGTGTGTGTGTGTGTGCATATCAAACTTGTTTTTTGGTGTTTTGGTTTTTTTTCCTTTAAAATTTATTTTATTTTATTTTTTAGTTTCTTTATTTAAATTGAAGTTGGTTAACATACCATGTAATATTGGTTTCAGGAGAGGAACCCAGTGATTCATCACTTACACATAACGCCCAGTGCTCATCCCAACAAGTGCCCTCCTTAGTACCCATCACCCACTTAGCCCATCCCCCTGCTTACCTCCCCTCCAGCAACCCTCAGTTTGTTCTCTGTATTTAAGAGTCTCTTATGCTTAAACTTGTTTAAGTTTTGAGAAAAGGAGGTTTACATTTCAGCAATGTAAAAATGAATATTTGACATCTCTGGGTTTTGTTTTGTTTTTTGTTTTTGTCTTCCAAGATTTTATTTTTAACTAATCTCTACACCCAGCATGAGGTTCAAACTCACAACCCCAAGATCAAGGGTCACATGCTCCACCGACGGAGCCAGTCAGGCGCCTCCTGACACCTGTGTTTTTAAGAGTCCCTCCAGCACATTGCCACAAGAAATTTCTTACTGACCACATGTCTGCAAACTTCAACCTGTGCCCTGCCCTCTTTCAGAACCTACCCTGTTTCTTATGGTGTGTTATTAAAAGCTTGTATAGCTAACCCTAACATTATCAACTTCTTCTCTCCCTTCCAAACAGATTAGAGTATACATCTCTGGGTATTTAGTGCCCTAACAAGAACAGACGTGGGGCCTGAAGGCACTATAATGATACTATTATTTATCAGTACCTCTTAGATACATGCTTGACTCTCAGGAGCCATGTCACTGAAAAATAAAACCCATTAGAATAGGCTAACTGCTACCTTATTGGTTATTTGCTTTGTACCTGCCGTAACAAATAGACTCCCAAGTATGTAATGGTTCTAACACATTCAAATTTATTTCTTGCTCATAGAACAAGTGGGTGATAGAATAGTTCAGCAGGATAACCCTCCTCCACATCATAAGTCTGGGACCCAAGACTGACACTCTATCCATTGGAAAGAGAAAAAAAATGGAGGAGCCCTGAATGGCAGGGTTTTATGGGCCGGACCTGAGTGTTTGTGCTGTCTGTTCTGCTCATATTCTCCTGGCCAGAACTCAGTCACGTGGCCACCTACCTGCAAGGGAGCCTGGGAAATACAGTCTCTGGCTGGACAACCACTTTCTAGCAAAGATTCTATACCATGGAGGACGGAGTGCTGATATTTGTTGTGTATATATATATATACACACACACATATATATATACATACATATATAGTTATATGTATATGTATATATGTATTGTATATGTATATATATATATGGTGTGTGTGTGTATATATATACATATATATATATATATATATATATATATATATATAATGTAACTCTCTAACAAACAGCTATTTGTTGTAGATATTATCATATTTTATAGCTGAAGAAACCAAAACTCAAAGATTAACTTACTCAAGGTCACACATGTAGTACATTTTGGAAATGATTCAATGATTCAAATCTCAATCTACCTGATTCGAAAACCCCGTGGTTTTAATTTTTATGTTACACCGCTTAGGAAGAACTGGCACTTTGAGGCTTTAATGGCTGAAGCAAAAGACAGGGACCAACCCAATGTTCCTCTTTATTTTGCTCATTTCTAGAGGCACCGTAGAGAAGGCCTGATGTTCTTAGCAATCGTGGTTTTCACACCATCCTGTTATCTCTTCTGCCTTCATTGTCTAGAATCTGGGTTATTATTTTTTTCATGACTTTGACAGTCTTTTTTTTTTACTTTTTTTTTAATGTTTATTTATTTTTGAAAAAGACAGAGACACGGAGCGTGAGCAGGAGGGCCAGAGAGAGAAGGAGACACAGAATCCGAAGCAGGCTCCAGGCTCTGAGCTGTCAGCACAGAGCCCGACGCAGGGCTCGAACTCACGGCCCGTGAGATCATGACCTGAGCCGCCGTCTGTTGCTTAACCGACTGAGCCACCCAGGTGCCCCTAGAATCTGGACTATTTTTAATCATTCTCAAGGTTTCAATTATTATTCATGTAAGGGTGACTCCCAAATATGTATCTTCAGCCCCAACATTTTCACTTTGGCTTACATTCGCACGTCTGACCACATACTCACCACCTCCATTGGCTTCCCAAATCCAACATGTCCCTGAACATTGTCCTCACACCCTAAGACCTGCCCATTCCTCAGGCTTGTCAGTCAACAGCTCTCTGGCTTTGATTAGCTCCCCAGGGTGGGAGTACTGAATTTGTTTTTCCATCGCTGCTCACCTCGTAAAGATTAAGCAAATGCTCGGCTATTTTGCATGTTTTCTAGACGGTCCAAATGTCATCACTCTTGCCGGGAGGGTCGAGGGACTGTTTCGAGATGGCGATGATGATTATCTCAAGAAAACTTCCTCATGTGCCTCTTCTCAATTTCTGTTTGACACCGAGGAAGTTGGGGATGGCTTCGAAATCATGTGCATCCTCAGCCACTCAGACCTGGCCTGAGTCACGGACGCCCACTCATGCAGACACATTCATTCATACCGATGAAAATGATCATGTAGGCCACATGGGTACCTTCCACTATCTCTAATCCCTCCATGCAACCTGTTCTCTGCGGGCGTCTCTTCTCGCCCTGCCTCTCCCGCCTTCCAGGTGATCCAAATACAGAAAAGATCCCAGTACATCAGAGGTTCACTTTCACACAGGTATTCTTGAGGGCTTGTGGGAAGGTGGTACTTGTCCTTAGCAAGCGGGGCCCATGGAAACACAGAACCCTCTCTGAGGCCTTTCATCTCCAAGGAAACCCAAACTACTTGCTACTTGATCCTGGAACCAGTTCCAGTTAGGGCTGGAAGGCCAATCACTAAATTAAAAATAAACACACACACACACACACACACACACACACCCCAAGATACCCTAGAATAAAGAATCATGTGAAAATGGCAATAATGTGAAAATGGTACTCAGAGGATTTAAATTCTTATTTTCTGCTACCTTTTCATTGTTTGCCCAAAGTAATTTTTTATGAAATGTGAAATAAAATATTTATACCTGTTGTTTAGTTTCCTCTTCAGGGACCAGGCATTGCTGCCAACCTCTATAAAAACCTTGCAGGGTGGGTATTGTGTGCATTTTACAGATGAGGAAACAGACCTCACAGAGGCTAGCTGACAAGCCACTTTCTACTTAAGTGAATAAAGTTTTTATTTCCCCCACATTTTTCTACCTGCAGCCACAGACCTAGGCAAAGGACCATATGTGCCCTCTGGGCTGCGGTTTCCCCAGAGTTAGTCCAATTCCAAGTTCAGAGGAGGGCCTCGGTAGACAAAGGAATAAAGGAATGAATGAAATTCCGAAGTGATTTAAAACGACAACTCCTCTGCCCAGGGGTGGTGTTAATTGAAATGGGCCAGGTTACAGTGCGGTAACAAGCAACCCTGAGGTTTCAGCCGTTCAGAACTGCAAAGGTCTGTTCCTTGTTCTCGCTCTGTGTCCATCGCTGGCCGTCTGGGCCCCCCCTCACGGTACTCACACAAACACCCGGGTTGATGGAACTGCTCCTACCCTAGAGGTTGCTGGTTGCACTGTAATTAACATTTAAACCGGAAGTGACGCACATCTCTTTTGCTCACGACTCCTTGGCGGGACCTATTCACGTGGCAACCAATGAGCTGCAAGGGAGACAGGAAGTGCACTTCTCTTGTGTGACTGGAAGGGGGTAGGTCTGGGATTATTTAGAAAATAGCTGTAATGACTACAGGATGTAGGATGTAGGACTCCAGTGATAGGAATGATATAAAAATGCTTTTTATCATGAGGGATAGTTGGTGGTTAGTGGTGATAATTAGGGATAAAAAGGCCTTACGTCGTTGTGTTAGCTTCCGATTAGGTTTTGCATCAGGAATTCATCCTGGGAGGTGATAAAAAGGGCCTGCGACCTGTAAAAGAGAATATCAAGTCCAATCTTGATCTCTTTAAAAATTTCAGGGCAGTCTTTGATTCACTTTCTTTTTTTTCTTAAGCTAATTTTATTTTGAGAGAGAGAGAAAGAAAGCATGAGTGGAGGAGGGGCAATAAGAGAGAGAGAGAGAGGGAGAGAATCCCAGGCAGGCTTCATGCTATCAGTGCAGAGCCTGACTTAGGACTTGAACTCATGAACCACCAGATCATGACCTGAGCTGAAGTTGGAGGCTTAACCACTGAGCCACCCAGGCACCAACCCCTCCCCCCCCCCCCCCACCTATGATTCATTTTAAGTTCCGTTTGTATATGGTGTGAGGGAAGGGTCAGCCTTATGTACCTGTTTATAATTTTACATATGAAAATCAAATTGTTCTAGCACTATCAGTTCAAAAGATTACCCCACTGGATTGCCATGTGTTATTAATCTTCCTACTTACCTGTGTATTGCTTATGTTCCCCACTCAAGATTAAGGCCTCGTTCTTCTTTTTCTTTTCTTTCTGGTTCTTGAACATTTCCTTTACTTTCTGGTATGTCCAACATACATTATCATGATAGCTTTTGTTTGTTGTAAGTTACCAAGGAACTAGTTACATTTCAGTGGGAGCAGGCTCTTCAGAGCGTGTGGTCTACCATACTGCTGTCACCCTCAATTTTCCACCATTCTCTGTCACTTTGTTTTACCTCGACTTCTTTTAAAACACTATGAAGAATTCCCTTGCACCGTTATCCAGTTTCAACAATTATCAACATATTATCATTCTTACTTCATCTAGTTGCATCTTCCCTCATTCTGCTTGGGTTTTTTGTTTTTGTTTTGAGAATGTGAAAGCAAGTCGTTGACATTTTATCATCCCATTCATAAGAATGCTGGTATTGATCTCGCTCCTAACATAACTGCGATACTTACCATACCTTGGTAACAGATGCCCTGACTGTGTAGACATTAATTTTCTACATGCCGTTTCCTTAATCTATTTTCCGAGCCTCTTCTCTTGCCCCCATAATTTTCCTCTCTGTATTCTTTGAGGTGTTCTTGATTTTTGAGGCCATCAATTTAGATAAGAACAGTGAATTCAGCTACTAAAATTTTCAGTTTACAAAGCGTATTTTTAAGCTGCAGGATTCTGGAGTTTGAGGGTCGTTATTTTATTTTTCCCCCCCTCAGATGTCCAGCTATCACCTGCAATAACTCTGTTTCACTGGCCTGCATTCTGATAATTTAATCTCATCCTTCCTGGCCGCTCCAGCTTCTCAGGTGGGCAGCTATTTTCTCTCTGGGACATAAGTCTGGTTGATGAAATACCTTTGATGGCAAAAATCTCACAGGCTGTGAAAGCAAAAGTGTCTTAATTAATGCTCGTTGAGTCAGTAATGAATCTATAGCCAAGGATTTGTGTATCTATTACTGTTGTCCTCTGAGTAGACTGAAGAAGTAATACAATTGTCACCTGAACAACTGCTCTGAGTTTTCATTTCTAAAGGCATCCTGTTCCAGGAAAAATGATGTGTTTAGTTGTTATATGAGACGTGCCAAGTTTGGTCTTGAAAATGCCTCTTGGGTCAGAGGAATATTTGTCATATAGGGCAATTAAACTAAGGACGTGGGGATTCTGTAGGGATATATTGTGTGTGTGTACATGTGCATGTGTGTGTGCATGTACTACAGTTGTGAGAGGGACAGGTTGAGGCTGCCAATTGCACAACCAGAGATTTAAAACAATTATAGGGTTTAAGGGGCACCTGGGTGGCTCAGTCAGTTAAGCATTCAACTCTTGATTTCTGCTCAGGTCATGATATTGTGGTTCGTGAGATCAAGCCCCACGTTGGGCTTAGCGCTGACAGCACAAAGCCTGCTTGGGATTCTCTCCCTCCCTCTGTCTCTGCCCCTCCCTTGCCTGCATTCTCTCTCTCTCTCTCTCTCTCTCTCTCAATAAATAAATAAGTGAATAAGTAAATAAAATAATTGTAGTGTTTTCTAAGAGTGGTTCTTGGGGTGCCTGGCTGGCTCAGTCAGTAGAGCATGGCGACTCTTGATCTTGGGTTTGTAAGTTTGAGCCCCATGTTGGGTGTAGAGATTACCTAAAGATAATAAATAAATAAATAAATAAATAGGTGGTTCTTAACTTTTAGTTTTCTGTTTTCTGTTAAACTTAAGTCTTTTTTCCCCAGAAAAATAAATGAGTGCAAACAGACATAAACATCTGCATGCAATTGAATGGGGTCATGTTTCCAGAAGCTTCTTCAGAGGTACCAGGGAACAATGCAGTTTGGAGATGGGAAGGGAAACGAAGCACTGTCTTCAGAGTGACAAGCACGGTGTGTGAGAACCAGAGTCCTGGGTATTTGGCTGGGAAATACAGGGCTTTGGAGCATATCTGTCGCCAGCTAGCTGTGCAATCTGGGTGAGTCACTTACTGTGAAATGGATATAATCATACCTACCTCTTAGGGTTGTTCTAAGGATTCACTGAGGCATGGCAAATTGCTAAATAAAAGTTAACAGAATTCAGTAGTGGGGTCCTAAACACCGTGTGTTTGCTTCTATGAGGCTATAGCTATGTTCTGGGATTCACCTCCAGTTGTCCCAACACTTCCGGACTTTTGGTGGCAATGGCTTTTCAACCATGCACAGAGCATTCCTGTACAGAATTAACTTGGTGTTAGTAAATAAGTGTTACTTTATATTTAAAAATCCATTTCAATGTTAATGCCCTTTTCTCTTAAATGGGTCTCAGTGGAAAGCCTGTCTTCAGCTGAGTGAATTCACCCTAAGGGGGAAGAGGCATAGTGGGATTCATCACTGTTAATGGAATAATTAATAGACTGTGTTTAAGACTGAGAATCAAATGCTTAAAAAACCCTTGATCCAGGTTACTGAAAATCAGGCCTAGGTTTTCCAGAGAACTGTTTGTGAGTTAGGTTGGTATCGTGAGTACCATGTGAGTAGTCTTTGGTAGGTGAGGAGGAGGGTAAGTGAGAAGGAAAGGAGAAATGTGGGCACGGTGTAACAGGAAAGGAAATTGTTAGAGAAAAGGCTGTTTAAAAATAGAGAAAGAATAAGGGCGCCTGGGTGGCGCAGTCGGTTAAGCGTCCGACTTCAGCCAGGTCACGATCTCACGGTCCGTGAGTTCGAGCCCCGCGTCGGGCTCTGGGCTGATGGCTCAGAGCCTGGAGCCTGTTTCCGATTCTGTGTCTCCCTCTCTCTCTGCCCCTCCCCCGTTCATGCTCTGTCTCTCTCTGTCCCAAAAATAAAAAAATAAACGTTGAAAAAATAGAGAAAGAAGGAAGTGAGCTGACCTATTGCTTTTCCCCTTTAAGAGAAAAACCAGGTGCCTTAATCTTCCAGAAATCAGAATGTTATGACTTTTCTACGCAGATGGGGTGGAAGGCAGGAATGGACGTGATGATGTACTTTCAATGTGACTCACCCTTCTTTTGAAGCTGGGTGTTCCCAGGAAGTACTTTTCCAGAGGGTCTGGCTGAATGGACAGAGCAGGGCACAAGGATTTGCGGGGGGGAGTGGGGGGTGAGGTTAATAAAGACAGAACCTGGAGAGCTTGCTCAAGAGAGAAACGGATGATACGTACAAAGGAATTGTGGATAATTCTGTTGGGTGTGATAACAGCAGTATGGTTATGGTTTTGTTAGTGACAGCACTAAGGGTTCCGGACGTCTTGCAGCATTACGGCACATAAGCCATGTCCAGATGTTAAAGAGATGCTGGAGAAATGCGGTATCACGATGCCTCTGATTGGCTTTTAAAAACATGAAGTAGACCAAATTTTTAACAGTCATTTTTGTGTAAAAGGCATGGTTAGCCATGGCCTCTCTGCCAGTCAGGAATATAAGGAAAATCAGAAAAAAAACAAGCATGTTTATGTTTTGGCAAATGGAAAAAACAACAACGCCATTTGCAAACTAAAAAATGTCTATGTTTTCATCTCTAGGACCAAGTCCCTCCAATAAAGCTCCGTTGGCTCTGTTGCCACTCAATTAAAAGCAGAAAATATTTGATTGGGTAGCAAGACCCATCGCTTCCTGTTTGCCTGCCAGTCTGGGAGGAGAAGAGCTGTCACTGTGTAGAATCATCCATGGGGCCATAAAGGGCATTCCCTATGGCTGTCTGCAGTCCCTGGCTGTTGTTAAATGAGGCATTTGCTTTGTCGTAAATTGAAAAACGTATCTTCCATCATTCCCTCGTTCTGCCCACGAATGCAGCCTCTGCGTTTCTCAGAATGCAGGGAATACACATTCTTTCCACAGATCACCATTCCCGGTGTAGGAGATGCAAACACTCATTCATCCAACAAATGGTTTGGGCCGTCAACTATGGATTCAGCATGACGGGACACAGCATGGTGACAGAGAGAAAGCCAGCGAGAGGCTCAGCCCTAGAGAGACTCACCTGCCATCGTAGTGAATTAAAACTTCATCTTTGGCTCAATGGTTCCCAACTTGTGGCTACTCATTAACATCAGGTGAGGGGAATTTAAACATTAGACCAAACCTTCATTTCCACTGAATCAGAATTTCAGGGACTGGGGCAAGGGCATTGACATTTTTTGAAAGGGGCTCTGGGATGGTTCAGTCTGTTAAGCATCTGACTTCGGCTCAGGTCATGATCTCGAAGTCTGTGAGTTCAAGCCCCGCGTCAGGCTCTGTGCTGACAGCTCGGAGCCTGGAGCCTGTTTCGGATTCTGTGTCTCCCTCTTTCTCTGCCCCTCTCCTGCTCATGCTCTGTCTCTCTCTCTCAAAAAATGAGAAAACATTAAAACGAAATATTTAAAGCAATCCCCATGATTCTCATGTTTAGCCAGGGTCAGAAAGGACAGATTTCAGCAAAGGGGGGCCAGGGTGCAGGATGTTACACAAATAAAACCGTTCAGGGTGCACTGGTCACAGCTACACTGTAGGAAGGTCTAAAGGAGCTGGAGGGTGAGCTGTGGATGCGTGGTCACGGGGACAAGAGTGAGGACAGTGCTTCTCGGACGCACATGTGCCCATGAATTGCACATGTGCCCATGAATCTTGTCGAAAAGCTGACCCTGACTGCACAGGTCTGAGGCAGGGCTCGAGATTCTGCCTTTCCAACAAGCTCCCGGGTGATGCTGGGAATGTTGATCCTCTGGCCGCACCTTGAGGATCCGGGACAAGAGGCATGCAAGGCTTGATAAGAGGCAGTGTGCATGAGGATTGAGACAACCAGGATATCAACCCCAGATTTCCTGGCTTGGTGGCCCAGTAGAAGTTGTAAAAGCTGTTACTTGGCAACAGCCGGACTTGCCTAAGAAATATCAAAGCCGTGTTCCATCGCCACTGACTCTGAACCAAAGAGGACAAGCACCTGGAGCGACACCCATGACCTAACGGAAGTCTGGGGCTGGTTTCTCACTAGTTTTTTTTGATTGGTTTTTATTGAAGTGTAGTTGACACGCAATGTCACGTTAGTTTCAGACGCACAACACAGTGATTTGACAATTCTAGTGTTATGCTGTGCTTACCACAAAGGCAGCCACCTTCTGTAAGGGGCTTGTTTTTAACTGTTGGCAGATTTCCAAATTCACTTTGGCCATTCCAGAGTAATAGTTTTCTTTTCTTTTTCTTTTTCTTTTTTTTAAGTTTATTTCTTTCTTTCAAGAGGTGGGGGCAGGGGCAGAGAGAAAATCCCAAGCAGACTCCAAGCTGAATCCTTTGGCACAGAGCCTGATGCAGGAGTCAACTCGAGAACCCACGAGATCACGACCTGAGCCGAAATCAAGAGGGGGATGCTTAACCGATTGAGCCACCCAGGCGCCCCAACAGTTTTCAACTCTTAATTACAGTGATCATCACAAACTCCCATCTTCAGCACTTAAAAAGCATGAATTTTTCCCTGGCAGGGAACTACGTTTTTTAAAAGCTCTATTGGGGGGCGCCTGGGTGGCTCAGTCAGTTGGGCGGCCGACTTCGGCTCAGGTCACGATCTCGCGGTCCGTGAGTTCGAGCCCCACGTCGGGCTCTGGGCTGATGGCTCAGAGCCTGGAGCCTGCTTCCAATTCTGTGTCTCCCTCTCTCTCTGACCCTCCCCCGTTCATGCTCTGTCTCTCTCTGTCTCAAAAATAAATAAAACGTTAAAAAAAAATAAAAAATAATAAAAAATAAAAGCTCTATTGGTCTTTCACAACATCATACTACTTGGCGGACAGGGAACATAGGCGTGGGTGGGGGTGTGTGGAGGGATAGGAAAATGAGTTCAGTCTGAATAGGTTAAAATCTGTGGTGCCTTCTGATGGGCAGGTTCGGGGCACACATGCGGCTGCACACAGGGCAAGTGTGGGCTGCAGAAAGGGTTCGAGAGCCATCAGGAGGCACGTGGTAGTGGGACCCACAAGAACGAGTGAGCTCACCCTGGTGGAGGGAGGTGGAGATGGGCTGGCGACGAGCCAGCAATGGAAACCCACGCCCGGTTTGGGAGTGGCTTCCCCTCTATGTGGAATTTTCCCAGATGGCCCCCTTGTCCCTCCTAGAGGAGCTTGTACAGCTCTTCACACACAGTTGCCCACCTGTGGAGGATGCACGCCCATGGGGCAGAACTACCACGTGGGTTCCAGAACCACGCTGCCCCTCCTTCCATTAGGTGCTGAGACCGACTGATCTGTCTTCTTCCCTCAAGTTGAATTTTCGTTCAGAGGCCTAAAGTCCCCTTTTCTAGTTTGGCTTTTGTCTGTTCTGCAATTTTAGTCTCCTAGTATCTAAATGTGTCCAAAAGTGTCTGGGCCCTAGGGGACCCTCGTCCCATGCAAGTCGGTGGAGACACGTGTAGGATCCCAGTGCCAGATGCATTAAAAGCTTAGCTTTGGCCCTGCCAGCCTCCTTGCTTAATAATAAAGCCACTGAAGCCTCTTGCTGTGAGGTGGCAGAGGAAGGGGGACAAGGAAAGAGCTGAATTCTAAGACCACTGGAGTTTATAAGAGGCCGGGAGAACAGAGGATCAGCTAACAGAGTACCTGAGGTCATGGTCACCAAACTGCCCCTACACTCATTCACCAAGTGAATATTATGGGAGAAAAAAGCAAAGCAAAACAACAGTAATCAACACCCCACCTCAACCCAACATCACCAACCACAAAATCCCAACTGTGGCGTGATCTCCATGGTTATTACGTTAGCCTACATTTTAGCTGCTGGCAGAGGTGGCTGTGTGTTTTTGTGATCCTCAGCCTCGGGGTTACTGGATGGAAGGGCCACCTAAGAAAGTCTTCTGAGGCACTGCCCCCTGGAGCAGAGATTCCTGGCTGAGTCTCTATACCCTTAGATCGTGTAAAGGAAGAACCTGCGGGAGTCTGGCGTGGTGGGGGTGAGGTCAGCACCTTAAATCGTCATTGACTCATGGCAAGGCTGTGGGTTAACAAAAATCTCAAGATTCTGTGCTCTTGACTGGATTTTTACCGACTCATTCCAGAATTCTGTACATCTCGTGTTCATCAAAACATCTGACGGGCACATACTGATATATTCAATGAATATAAGTGGGAAAAGTAAATTGCGAATGAATGCACTTTCCTTGGAAAGAAACTCTTACGAACATGATTTCCATGATGCTGATAGCAGGGCGGGGCGGGGGGTGAAGCTTTTTCTTGGGGACAGGTTAGAACATAGTGTTGAATGGCTGGTGTTCCAGAGCCTCATATGAGTGGCCAATATGATATAACAATTTATGGAGATGGTATTTAATATTCAAGTCAGACAATAACATGCTGGTATCTGCCAATGTAATTGAGGAAGACACGTATCCGTCAGATTAAAAAAAAAAATCACTTACACTTCTCCAGGGGTTGCTATGAAGCCAGCTCATTTCATGGATGATGCCTCTGAAGAAACACTGAGGTAGGTAAGGGAGGCAGAAAACTGTGGACTTAGTGGTTGTTCACGTAGCCAGAGGGTAATGATGTGGTATCACCCTTTTCACATCACCCTAGACATGGGGAGGGAAAGGTTGGCTAAGAAAATTAAATATTCACTCACAGACACATGAGAGGACACCTTCCCCCTCACCCTTTGTTTTTGAAACCCCATGACAAATCGATCAGTTTTTTTCTATATAGTCCAAACCCCCAGATGGGTTGTGTTGTTATACAACTTGTGCTCATGCAGGGAGATTATTTTATGAATTTTGTGTCAGTACGTGTCTAGGTTTAATAAAAATAAGCCTCTCTTGGAGACAGCTATGGACATCTGAGCACAGCACGGTCAGGGTGAGGGGTCTCCTGCAGGTACTATTTTGTGTTTCCTTTTATGAGAAAACATTACAAAAAAGTAAATAGCAAATATATCTTGCATACTCGTTAGTGGACATAAACTTTTAGTAAAATGCTAACCATCATTAGTTTAAAAAAATTTTTTAATAAAATTAAAAATCAAGAATTTCAAACAGACTAACTGTACATAATCTAAGTTTAAAGGAAAGTAGTTTACAAAAGAGACACCGGGAAAAATAACCGATAAGGGAATTTGGGGCACGGAGAAGTTTTGAGTCACTGTTTTTGGGCTGGCACAAGTAATATAACTGAGTGGACATCATCCACTGATGAGATATTTTTGGTTCCATCTCAATTTGAGCTCAGGCTCAGGCACTACCATTTACTCTCCACTCACATGCCAGCTGGGCTGATAAATCCCTTTCCTAACGTAAGTCCCTATCTGTAAAGAAGAGTCGGTTCCTTTTCAGGGCAGGTCATTTTCCTCTTGTGCATATGGAGGCTGGGACACTGTATGACACTCTGTGCTCCAGGAGATCAGAACTCGCCCAGGGTTTTAAAGAACACGAATATGCAGAACCAGGAGAGCCTTTAGAGATGAGTCACAAAGCTGACTTTCTAATGCTGGAGGCTAAGGAAAAGCCAAATGAACTAGAACTACTCAACCCCAAGAAGACTGGACGTTGAATATAATAAATAACCGTTCATATTTGAAAACAGTAACAATTCCCACAGAGACAGGTGCATCGCACGGGAGTTAGGAAGAATTTGCAAATAATTATATAAGAAACAAAAAAGGGAGTTGAGCATTTGGGTGCTCGCGTGGGATATTACATTATTATCTGTTAAGATAAAAAGAGCAGATAATCTGACTGATAAAAGGAGGACTTTTTATTCTCCCAACCGATGATGCCACAGCATCGACTATTACTCATGATGAATCACCACCCACGTTCAGTTAACGCCCCACACATGCTGAGGTGATTTCTAGGCAGAAGGGGTACCTCATGGCTAGTTGAGAACATTTACTGTTGGTAAAGAGATCCTCAAAGAGGAAGAAGGAAGGTATATTTTCATTATCCTATCCTTTTAAGGAGGGTGTAGCCCATGGGACTCCTCAGATAAAAATAACCCCTTTTGGCAGCCTATGCTACATTTTTAAGGAAGTGATAGTTCTCAAAAAGCCTGCCTGCTGAAAGCATTTCTTACTGATCTCTTCGTGTGTGTGACGTGATTCCCTCTAAGGGCCAGAAACTCTCTCGAGGTGTTTGTGTCCAAGAAGAAAATGTCTTGAGTGCAGAGGTGAGGCTGCCCATGGCCAGAGGACAGGCCAGATTCCGAGTGCGAGTGCGGTGAAGGTCGGAGCTGACGACGCTCACCTCACGTCCATCGTGGACTCTTGCAGCATTCTCTTTGAAGGAAGAACTGCTCAGTTGAGAGGATTTAAACCTTGATTGGATTATAATGGAAAAAAAGAAGCATGATGCCAAGAACGGTATTTTTGTGTTTTCGTTTTGCTGACAATAAACACTAGTGTAGTAATCAGCCATGACAGAAGAATGCTTCAAGCAGCCTCCAGAGGGGGATTTTTTTCCATCAGATTCTAAATTACATTCTTTATCAGAGTAGAAGAAAATGCATTAAATAGCCCTTGGTGCCCGATCAAGTGGGTGAGCCTATGCCCTTGTCTTGATTTTCACCTACCGAAAGGCTCTTCATCATTGGGTCAGCAGTAGATGTGAGGGCCTGTGTTCACTGTCCCGATGTTTGTGAGTGATATTCATTATGCATGGGATGATTATGAACACGGAGCTAAAAATCCTTCTCAAGCTCTTTTTACGCCATTAGATTCTCAGTGCTTTTCAAGTCTCTCTGTGAGAATAACTGTTTTTGTAGAAAACCGATTGGCGTATGGGCGGTGAAGGAAGCCACGGTTAATGTCATGTAGCAAGAGTATTGTCAGACCTCTCTCGTTGGCCCATGTTTATTCAGGATACATTGCTGGCTGGAGTGGGTTAAGGGAATGAAGCAAATGGTCCCATTCCAGAAAGGGGAATGAAAATCTATTCTTTTGTGCGAGGCTGGCTGAGCCCCATCTCTGGGCGCCGAATGCGCACCTCTGTAAGGTGGTCTAATGTAGTGGTTATGATCACAGCTTTTGGCACCAAGGAGGCTTGGACACATATCCCCTTTGGCATCACACAATCTGGGTCTGATTACCAGCTTTCTCCTTCCTACTCTGTGGCCTTGGGCAGATTCCTTCACTTCCTTGACCCCATGTTTCGTCATCTGGACAACTGGGTGAATAGCACCTAATTTACGGGGGTGATGTAAGCATTAAGTGGGATAATGTTGAAAAATGAGTTTAGGACTGCCTGGCACATGCTTGTTTGTTAAATATTCCAGTTAATGTCGTCAGAGGGGAGGATGAGCAGTGAGAGTCGCCCCGCAGGATTTAGCCAATAGGCACTCCCGTTCATTTCTTTTTTAGGGTGCCCTTAGTGCACAGGGTAGAAGGCCTCAAACTACCACACTTCCCAGATTCTTTCAGTTAGAAATTTGCTTCCTTTCATTAGATTTACTTGTGTGATATTTGCAAGGAGGAAGTGAGATAGTAACCATTTTCATGCTGCTTTTCGCTATTTGCTACAGGCAAGCAAGGTCAAGGGATGGTGGAATTTTCTGGAGTACCTGTCCAGCTCTGTGGGTGATCAGAAGCACTGACTTTCTGATCCTAGCTTTCAGATCCCTGTTTCTTCAGCCCTAGATTGCAGCTCTAGTGCCATGTTCTTGAACTCAGTAGATTCTAGAACAGCCTCCTGATTGCCTACTTTCTTGATTTTAGGAGAGGGAGCCACTCACTGGTAATCAGTTCTTTGGCATTCTAGGAGTTTCTCCTGGAAACTCATCTAAAATGCCACTTCTCTGGCTTTCCCACTGCTTCCTTAATTAAATCCCTGTGGATTCTGTTTCGGGCACCAAATCCTAACTTAAAAAGTAAACAAGTCCCATCAGAGAATGAAGATAGAAAGTAAAAGGAAAGGCCATGCTGGGAAAGAGAAGTTTCAAGCAGTAAGAAGAAATTCTTCTTCTCCTTGTCCTTCTCTTCTTTTTTTTTTTTTTTTAAGTAGGCTCCACAACCAGAGTGCAGCCCAGGATGGGGCCTGAATTCACAATCCTGAGATCAAGACCTGAGCTGAGATCAGGAGTCGGGATGCTTAACAGACTGAGCCACCCAGGTGCCGCAGAAAGAAATACTTTTAATTGATAAAGTAACAACCACAATTGAGGACAGTCCACATGGAACATGAAAACCTTAAGAAGGGAAGAGTAAAACTGCCCGAGGTCAGGATTTAAGGCCTTAATGTTATTAGGTAGACCATCAAGGATCACACTGATCCCATAGGAACTTGAACAAATTCCAAATGCCTGGTCACCAGATTTGTGTAAACAGTGGAGGTCTCCAAGACTCCCTTTGATTAGAGCCTTTGAGTGATATATAGAATCTTTCCACTGGCCGCTTACTCAACCAAGGAAGTGTTAAGAAACAGCTTCTCTCAGAGAATTATCCCATAAATGGTTTGAATAATGAAGTTTGATGGAAAAAGATCACTTTGGTTGCTGTCTCGATTAGACTGGAAATATATCGACTCTAGAAGCATCCCACGGCTGGGAAGTCATTACTTGTTGGTGCTTTCCTACCTGAGGCTTGATGAGTAAGCTGCGTTTCCCCTGGGGCCGTGCTCCTATTTCAGAGGCTGATCTGTCACGAGCATAAAGGGGATTAAGTATTACAGAGGCATTCTCGGCTATTAAGCATAACACGCTGTTCTGATGATGTTTGCATTCAACCATGGCTTGGAATAATCATGGATCTAAGAGCCCTTAAGAAAAGTCTCTCATTAGCACATTTATCCACAGGTGCCTAGAGATAACAACTCTTAGAGAAATGTCAGCATGCTAACTGGTCTTCAGCTAACACTAGTTTATCAGCAAGGGTTCTGTGAAAAAGGCACTTGAGTATAAAAAAGCAACCATTTCCCTGGCAATCTGTCGTGGGTAGCAAATTGGGACCATTCTGCCTCCTCTTCCTACAAGATACTGGCAACAGAGTTTCCGAAAAGGTCTGATGTGCCTGACCTTATCAACAACCACAAAGACTGTAATGAGGCTACAGCTGCCCCATCACAGCTGGAATCATTTTTGGAAAAGGCTTTCACTCCCATCCTGTTGGACTGGCATCACCAACGGATACAGACAGAAAACTAGTCATTGGTACAAGAAAGGATAAAGTTAGATGGATTTCTTGATGTGGGAGATTAAAAACAGCACAAAGCTATTTTTGTCCCTTGCAGCTTGTCCCATCAAGGGGTGAAACCTATTGCCCTACCCCTTCCACCTGGGCAGCCTTGGGACTGCCTTTGACTAATAAAATGTTGGAGAGGGTGATGTTGCACAGTCTCCAAGCCTAGGCCACAGGAGGTCTTGCACCTTCTGTTCTTGTCCCCCCAGAAATGTCACCACTGCTGCGTGAAGAAGCCCAGGCTAGCCCACTAGAGGATGAAACTATGCAGAACAGAGATGAACCAACCTAGCTAGGACCCCCTAGACCACTCAGCCCCGAGCTGACCCCCCAAGACTGCAGCCTCTCTGAGTACTCCAGGCCACACAGGCAAAAGTTACCTACCCCACTGACCTCAGCCTACATTACTGACCTGCAGAATTATGAGTAAATAAGATGGTTTTTATTTTAAGTCACTAAATTTTGAATTGTTTGCTCTGCAGTAATAAATAACTGACACAATCAGCTATATTGAGACTGACCAAGCCAAGGAGAGAGGGAGTGACGTACAATGCTGTAGGTCCTGATGGGCAAGCCAAGAGTTAAAATGATTTTATATCTTCAAACTGGACTCTGTAAGAACCATAATTAGCAATTTTTTGCATGCCTTGGGATGAATATACTTCCCACATAGAAACATATTCTTAAATGGCGCCTTGGATAATGGTGAATTCAAATACTTTTTTTTCAGTTTATTTATTTATTTTTGGGCAAGGGGGAGGGGCAGAGAGAGAAGGAAAGACAGAGAATCCCAAGCACGTTCTGGGTTGTCAACACAGAGCCCAACACGGGGTTCGATCTCAGGAACGGGAGATCATGACCTGAATCCGATGCTCAACCGAGCCACGCAGGTGCCCCTTAACTACTTATTTCAGACATCTTCCTGGCCTAGGTTTTTCTCCAACATAAATATTTACAGCTTGTGATAAAGTAAAAAATACACTTGGTCTTTATCCCAGTTCTTGGCAGAAAGCTCTTCAATCCTTGGGGTTTCCTCAGTGATAGAGTGTCTTTTGTCATTCATAAGGAACCCTGTTTGAGCTCATATTAATGAAGTGACTTTTGGAAAGCCCCTCAGTAACCTAAGGCTGGAGCTGGTTTTGGGGGGAACAAACCATGTGACTAGAGGATTGGAAATTTCAGTCCAAACCCTCTGCCTGCCTTCCCCCACTGAAGCTCTCCTTGGAGAGAGAGGGACTGAAGATTGAGTTCAATCACCAATGGCCAATGAGTAAACCAATTGTGCATATGTAATAAAGCTTCTATAAAACCCCAGAAGGACTGAGTGGGGCCAGGAGAAGGTTTCCAGTGTGTCCAGGCTGGTAAACACGTGGAGATTCAGGGACAGTGGGGCACTCAGAACATGGATGCTCCAGGCCCCTTCTCAGTTACTTGGCCCTGTGCAACTCTTCATCTGGCCATTCCTGGCTTGGATCCTTTTACAATAACCTGGAAATCTAATAAGTAAAGTATTTCTCTGAGTTCTGTAAGCCACTCTAGCAATTAATTGAACCAAAGGAGGGGGTTGTTGGAACTTTCAATCTGTGGCCAGTCAGAAGCACAGGTGAGAACCTGGAGGGGGCCAGTGTTGTAGGACCAGGCCCTTATCCTGGGGGATCAGACACTATCTCCAGGTGGGAAATGTCAAAATTGAGTCAACTGCTTGACAGTGTTGGAAAAACACACAACAGACAGGTCTTTTTGACTCTTCATTCCTTCTGTGGTCAACTGTTTCCAAACATCTGTATTGCTGGTAATTCAGGTCTCTCATACTCTATTCTTTTGAACTTGAAGATATGTTACATTCATAACCATTATCTTGCTGTTTTGCTCATTATTCTCATCTATTCCATCAGTTAATGGATCCATGCATCTGATGAACACACGTCATGCAAATTATTAACAGTGGAACTGGACAGGTCTGAATGTATCCAGGCAGGAGTGGCCCGTGTATACACATTGCTAACATGGAGGAGACTTCTGGAATCAATGAATGTTAAGCCCATAGCACAGAACTCCTAAGTTGTGTGATTTTCTTGGTATGGAAACGAAGTGGTAATGAAAGCAGGGAGGAAGACAACGGTGGGGCATTATATTTGTTTTACAGCCCATGTAACAATCATCCACAGGCTTGGTGTCTTAAAACAACACATTCATTATCTCAGAGTTTCTGTGGGTCGGAAGCCCAAGTGCGGCTTGGCTGGTTCTCTGCTCAGCATCACACAAGGCTGTGTGATGAAGAGGTACTCTAATCTGGAGGCTTCACTGGAGGATAATCCTCTTTCAGACTGATTCAGGTTGTCATTGGGATTAATTTCTTGGTGACTGTATAACTGAGGGCCCATTCTTCTCCTGGCTGGCTATCAGATGGAGGCTGCTAGCCTCCTGGAGGCCACGAACAAGCAGTTCCTTAACAATCACATTACCTCAACATGGCTGCTTATTGCATCAAGCCAGCAAGGAGAAGCTCTCCAGTGCACAGCAGCAAGATGGAGCCTCATCCATGTAGAACCTAATACAATCATGGTAGTGACATCCCATCACCTTTGCCACATCCTATTGGATAGCAGCACCAATGGATTCTGGAGAGAAGCAAGTCCCAGGCACCACCCATATGCAAGGGTAGGGGATTATAAAAAGTATGGACATGGGGGTGACCCCAGTGTCTGTCCATCATAAGCACGGAGTTTTCCAGAAGGACTCCTATAGGACACAGGCCTGTATTTTTTTTAAAGATGGAAAATAATGAAAGGGAGATGTGAGATGACCTAGAGCCCCAGACTGAAGAATGATGGGAAATAACCTTGGCTGATGTATTAATTCCTATAGCAACAGGCTTAAACCGAATGGTGTGTTAGACTGGATGCATCCTGGCTCACAAGAACGGAGTACTGAATTTTCAGGAAATTTGCAAGTCAGTTTTAAAATACAGCCATTATTATGATTCATTTTTTATTTTTATTTTTTAGGTTTTTTTTTTTTGAGAGAGAGAGAGAGAGAGAGAGAGAGCATGTGAATGGGAGAGAGGGGCAGAAGGAGAGAGAGAGAGAGAGAGAGAGAGAGACAGAATCTCAAGCAGGCGTCACACTCAGAGCAGAGCCTGACGCAGGGCTTGATCCCATGACCCTGGGATCATGATCTTACCTGAAACTAAGAGTCAGATGCTCACCAGACTGAGCCCCTAGGTACCCCAATATGACAATTATTAAAATTAAGTGGTATAAATGTACAATTATATTACAAAGATAATAAATATACAAAAATCCTTACATCCTAATTATTATTTTTTTTTTTTTTAATTTTTTTTTCAACGTTTATTCATTTTTGGGACAGAGAGAGACAGAGCATGAACAGGGGAGGGGCAGAGAGAGAGGGAGACACAGAATCAGAAACAGGCTCCAGGCTCTGAGCCATCAGCCCAGAGCCTGACGCGGGGCTCGAACTCCCAGACCGCGAGATCGTGACCTGGCTGAAGTCGGACGCTTAACCGACTGCGCCACCCAGGCGCCCCACATCCTAATTATTTTAGTACATTTGCCATCATCTGTGCTCCCATGATTATTTGCATCTATTTTATTTTCTAGTTAGAATACTATAAACCAGTGTGGTATTATATATCTCTTCTCATCTTTGCATTCAGGGACATCACATTGGTAGCTTGAAATCAGCTTCAGTGGGAGAACTTATACAACAGAAAATAGCAAATGCTAAAAATCTGGGCTTTTTCTACCCCGGGGGAGCTGGAAATTATCATTTACTAATACTCCAAGCCCACAAGTTTGTTTATTTTGATTCCTCATGCATCAAGAAATCTGGGCACAAGTGATGGCTACTGTTAGCTCAATGGCCCAAGGATGTCGGGGCCAAGGTCTCTGCGAACTCTTGGGTTTTCCTTCATAGTTCCAAGAAGCCTCTGCAGTTCTTAACATCATGTCCACATTCTAAGCAGGAAGAAGAAAGGAATAAAGTGGAAGAAATAGTACCCACATTTATGAAAGCAAACATCTCCAAGAAGACTTTTGAGATTCAAGGAGGGATAGGATGTATAGCTTGTTTAGCTGAGCACAATGCCTTTCCCTCCCCAACACACCTGGGTATCTGTTAGTAAATGCAATGGAGACAATAGATTTTAGGTAAATGGCAGTCAGTCTGCCACAGTTGGGTTGCTGAATGGACAGATCATACTTCACAAGAGTGTAATGCTTTATCATTTACATGTATAAACACATTCTTCCTTGTGCAAGCCCCCCGCTTGCCCCATATTACCACAGAATTTCAGTCCCATATTGTGAAGGATATTGAAATCTAGCGAGAAGAATTTATAATGAGTTCTTAAAAATTTGGGGAGCCTGGGTGGCGCAGTTGGTTAAGCGTCCGACTTCAGCCAGGTCACGATCTCGCGGTCCGTGAGTTCGAGCCCCGCGTCGGGCTCTGGGCTGATGGCTCGGAGCCTGGAGCCTGTTTCCGATTCTGTGTCTCCCTCTCTCTCTGCCCCTCCCCCGTTCATGCTCTGTCTCTCTCTGTCCCAAAAATAAATTTTAAAACGTTGAAAAAAAAAATTAAAAAAAAAATCTGACAAAAATTAGAAGGACAGACAAAATATCAAAAATGGGAGGGCAGTAGAACGAAGACCAGAGGACATGTATTAACACTTTGCTCTATTTTTGCACCAATACTTGATATTTATAGCTTACTCTCTCAAAGTTACTTCCTGCTGGTAGAATCGAGGCCAGTGGTTTGATGCAATTGCCTCAGGGCTTTCACATTTGCTTCCTGAAATTTGTTCTAGGTAGTTCATAGTTCATGGTAATTACCTAAGTCCTATTTCAATGTTGGCCTTACCGAGTTCTGCTTATTCTGTGGATTAGCTAGGGCTCATTCCTTGGTCACCTGTAATTAGAAACCTAGATACATGAGGAACTGACAACATCAGTTGTCTTCACAAAAACAGCAAGGTGAAAAAAAAAAAGTAAATTTTGTTTTCCATGGATACTTACTTTCTCTACTATGAAACAGTATTTTAAGAACTACTTTTAAAGGGGTAAAGCTGTGCTATACCCCTAAAATATTTGGTTTAAGAGCTTAATCTCTTAACCACTGAACTATGTTGCCTTTCAAATTAATGCATAAAGCGCCAGTTATTTATTAGTATGGCTATGCAATAGTTCATTGAATGAGGGGTACCTGGTTGGCTCAGTTGGTTAAGCGTCCAACTTCGGCTCAAGTCACGATCTCGTGGTCTGTGAGTTCGAGCCCCGCATCCGGCTCTGTGCTGTCATGACAGCTTAAGAGCTGGAGCCTGCTTCATATTCTGTGTCTCCTCTCTCTCTGCCCCTCCCCCACTCACACTGTCTCTCTCTCTCTCTCTCTCTCAAGAAGTAAATAACTATTAAAAAAATATTTTAAAAAATAGTTCATTGAATGGAACTGAATATATTTACCAGTTCCCTATTGATGGATTTGAGGTTGTTTGCATTTTTGCTAGTGCAAATAATGCTTCAATGAATAAACTTGTATAAGTGTGTATCAACCACAGTTTCTTATTTTCTGTATTCTTGATGCTTGGGCATCTGGGGCCTTACCAACTGGGGAGAGCCCCTCCGGGGCTAGCCAACTCTTGGAGCGAATGGCCCACTTGTGAGTGTGCTTTTCAACTGCAAGCCCAATAGTCCATAGTCCATGTCTCTCAACCAGGTCCTTTCTTGAGCTCTTGTTCTCCTGGGCTGCTACCCATCTGCCCTAATCATGCCGGGGCCAAGTGTTAGACAACTAGGGGCCATCTCTATGCCCAGAGCCCACAGAAATTATTCACACTAGTTGATCCTAAACCTATCTATCCTACTTACCTTGCCTCACCCACTCTTGCCCTCAAAAACCACAACAGAGGGGCGCCTGGGTGGTTCAGTCGGTTAAGCGTCTGACTTCGGCTCAGGTCATGATCTCGTGGTTCATGAGTTCAAGCCCCGCGTCGGGCTCTGTGCTGATAGCTCAGAGCCTGGACCCTGTTTCGGATTCTGTGTCTCCCTCTCTCTCTGCCCCTCCTCTGCTCACACTCTGTCTCCCTCTCTTTCAAAAAGAAATAAACTTTAAACAAAACAGCAGCCAAAAAATAGCCACAATAGAGACTCTTGCTTATCTTAGCCTTCACTCCTTCTGCCTCCTGGCAGATGCTAGTGCCTCTCCATATGACCCTGCATGGTGTGGTGTGCCTCCTACCCGAAGCCCCCGGGCCTAAAACCCTTCTCCCTGACAGTCAGATTCGCGTCTGCACGTCTTAGCATACCTGATAAAAACAACATGCTATTTTGCACATGGGTGAGTAGGATAAATTCCTAGACGTGGAATTTCTGACTCAACAGGTAATGTGCATTTTCAGTGCACATTTGATAGAGAACAGATATGGCCAAATAGCCCCTCCAAGAAAGTCTATCAGTTTACCATCCTACCAGTAATACATGAGAGGCCTTGCTGACAAAGGGCGATCAACTTACTGATTTGTCCATTACGAGAGGGGTAAGAAAATGGTGTACCTTTATTATTTTAATGTGCATCCTCTCACTTTGAGTGAGACTGAGTGTCTTTTCATACGTGTAAGTGCCATTTGTTTTCCTTTTCTGTGAATTTTGTTGCCCTTCTTTGCCCATTTTTTTTCTATTGGGTTGTCTTTTTCTTCATGGTTTGTAAAGACTGTAAAGCAGTCTTTACTGCTGATATGGATAGTGTCCTATCAATTTGTAGCAGCCCTCTGTGATACAGGGTCTAAAGACAAATGCAAAATCTGAAAAAGCAGCCTGGAAAAAGACACAGAGACTAATTCCCCTAAGCAGAGCAACAATTGGACTGACAGCTGGCTTCTCGGCCACAATAATGGAAGCCAGGGGACAATGGAATGATGAATTCAAAGGACAGTAAAACCTTGGTTTGCGAGCATAATTCGTTCCAGAAACATGCTTGCAATTCAAAGCACTTGTATATCAAAGTGAATTTTCCCATAAGAAATAATGGAAACTCAGAGGATCCGTTCCACAAACCAAAAATATTCACATAAAAATGATTACAATACTGTAATATAATACAAAATAATAAAGAAAATACAAAATATCAAGAAAAATAAGCAAATGAATCCGCACTTACCTTTGAAAACCTTTGTGGCTGGTGTGAGAGAGACAAGCGAGAGGAGGGTTATCGTGTAGGAGGACTTTCACTATCGCTAATGGAACCACTGGTATCTATTAGCTCAATGGAATCTTTTTCTTTTCATGCAACTTTCATAAAGAACCAATCCAATGACCTAGAATGAAGCAAAGTTTTTGTAAGCTTACTCTCGTATGGAAAGGCAAAGGCCTGTCCATAGGTGCTTTAAAGTGACAAAAAATACACTAGGTGCCGGGTGTGGGCACCTTCAACATCCTGAAAAACCACTGATTTCTGCCAAACACCATGGCCTGAGATCAAGCATCTGAGCATGAGAGACAATCACCCACAATCCCACAGTGAGAGAGAGAGAGAAGAACCATTGGCTAAGTTGTGATCACGTGACAGTGTCACCTACTACTCCTATTGTAAGACATTGCTCGTTTATCGAGTTAAAATTTATTAGAAATGTTTGCTTGTCTTGCAGAACACTCACAGAGCAAGTTACCTGCAATCCAAGGTTTTACTATACAGAAAGTAAATAACTGAACTCGGAATTCCAGACCCAATGCCAATATCATTCAGAAACAAAGAAAAAACAAGCCATTACTTTTAAGAGAAATGGAAACAATCCATCATCAGCAGACCTGAAGGAAATAGGAAAGGGAATTCTTTTAGGCAGAAAGAAAATGATCCTCAGCTTAAAGCTAAGAGATGCAGAAAGAACAACCTGAAAAGTAAATATATGGGTAAATCCAAATAAAAATGGAATATATAAAATAATAATTAAAATGTTTCACAGATTTGTAAGTATGTATAACTCAAAAGGCATGAAACCATGGTACAAAAGCATGAATAATTAAATGGAGTTAAAATGTCCTAAGGTCATTGCCTTGGCCAAGAAGTGACAAAGCAGTGGTTTACATTTGACTTAAGCGAAGGGTAAATGCCTCAATCTCTAGAGTAACTGATGAAAGACTGGTTTTTTGAAAAGTATAATTAGCGAACAAATAGAGCAGAAAACTGGAGTAATGCAAAGCACTTAATACAAAAGAACATATGAAAGAAAAGGAAAGGAACGTAGCATAGGTAGGACCTGGATGCCTGGGTGGCTCAGTTGGTTAAACGTCCAATTTTTTATTTTGGCTCAGGTCATGATCTCACCATTCGCGGAACGGAGCCCTGCGTAGGGATCTGCGCTGAGAGCGTGGAGCCTGCTTGTGATTCCTCCTCCCTCTCCCTCTGCCCTTTGCCTGCTCACATTCTCTCTCTCTCTCATAAAAATAAATAAACTTAAAAATAAAAAAAGAATAGGTAGGACGAATAGAAATTAATGGTAATGTAGTATGTTAAAATAATCAAATGTGTCAGTAATGATAGTAAATGTAAGGAGATTACTCCAATTAAAACACAAAGCTTATCAAGATGGATGAGGAAATACTCAAATTACATGCTGCTTATAAGATACTAAATATAAGGATACTGAGATGTGAGATGTAAAAAAATACAAAAAAAAAAAAAACACAACAACAAGAAAAACCCACCAGGCAATCCTATTAGACAAAGTGCTGTATCAGACAAAATAGGCTTTAAGAAGCATGATTAAATTAGAGGGGATATTTCAGAAAGAGAAATGTGCAGTCAATCATGGAGACATAATAATTCTAAATTTGTAAGCACTAATAACAGTGCACACACACACACACACACACACACACACACACATATATGCAATTGACAGAACCGAAGGGAGAAATTGACAAATAATCAGTGTGGAAATTTTAACACTCCTCTCTCAGTAACTGACAGAAGTAGCTAGCAAAACCAAAACCAAAAATTCAGTAATGAAAAATAAGATTTGAACAATATACTGAACAGAATTGACCTAATCAAGATTTCACTCAACAAGTCCAGGAATTATATTCTTCTCAGAAATATCTAGAACATTTACCACAATTGGGCCATAAAGTCATAACAAATTTAAGAATGAAATGGGAAAGAATTTCAGAACACTGTAGAGAAGAATACTCTTAAGTCACAGGGAGATTTAGCAACAACAATGAGAAAAGAAAATCCCTGAGCACTTGGACATTAAGTGATGTGTGTGTACATAACCCATGGATTTAAGAAAAAACCATGTATTTTTTTCTTTTTTAAAAAAAACTTATTTATTGGTGCGCCCGGGGGGGCTCAGTCAGTTAAGTATATGACTTTGGCTCAGGTCACGATCTCACAGTTTGTGGGTTTGAACCCAGATTGTGGTTTATAGCTCAGGGCCTGGAGCCTGCTGTGAGTTGTGTGTCTCCTTCTCTCTCTGCCCCTCACAAGCTCATGCTCTGTCTCTCGCTCTCTCAGAAATAAACATTAAAAATTTTTAAATTATATATATATATATATATATATATATATATACATGTATATATATACGTATATATATTTGAGAGAGAGAGAGAGAGAGAGGGACCTCAATCCCATGACCCTGGGATCACGACCTGAGCCGAAATCAAGAGTCAAATGTTCAACCGACTGAGCCACCCAGGTGCCCCAAGAAGAAGGTATATTTATAAGGAAAATAAAAATATTTTGAAAAGAATTATAATGCAAAATGTATCAACACTTGTGAGATGCACAAAAGCTGTGTTTAAAGGAAAATTCACAGTTTTAAATGTTTATATTAGCTGAAAATCCATGATCTAAGCTGATATACAGGAAGTTAGACAAGTAACAGAAAATTAAAGTGGAAGGAAGGAAGGAAGTAGGGAAGGAAGCAGGTAAAAGGGAATAATAAATGTAAGAGCAGAAATCAGGGCAACAGAAAACAATGTACCTAGGATCAAAAAGCCGAAAGAAGGGTCTTTAGAAAAATCTAACAACGTTAATAACCCCCGGGTGAGACTGATTAAGAAAAAGAAGAGAAGGCAGAGATAAGCAATATTAAGAATTTTTCAAAGCAAATTGTAATATTCTACAGAGAAAAATAAAGAGATGAAAAAGAACATCATGGACAACTTTATGCTACACTTTTAGGAATTTAGATGAAAGGAATATTCCCAGAGAAACATCACTTGGCAAAATAGACACACACAAAAATTGAAAATCTCAATTGTCTTGTAGCCACCAAAGACTGAATCTCTAATTCAAACCTTCCTTCAAAGAAAGCATCAGGCCTGGATAATTTCACCAGTGTATTCTTTCAAGTCTGTTAGGAGTAAGGAAGACCAGGCTTTTTCAGAGAATAGAAAAAAAAGGAAATACTTCCCACCTTAACACCAAAACCTGACCAGTACGTTACAAAAGAACAAAAGAAGTAAGTATTGGTCAATATCTCTTAGAAACAGAGGTGCAAAAATTCTAAGCAATATACTGGAATTTGAAAATGAAATTCAGAAATACACAATATAGCTATCATGACCAAACTGGATTTATCCTAGTAATATAAGGAAAATCAGTGCAATTAACCACATTAGTAAAATAAAGGAGAAAAATCATACGATCATCTTAATAATGCAGAAATAATATTAAATTTAACACTCATTTAAAATAAAAACTCTTAGCAGAGTAAGTGTAGGTGTATTAATTGTCTCTCTTTTTTTTAATGTTTATTTATTTTTGAGACGGAAAAAGACAGAGTGTGAGCAGGGGAGTGTCAGAGAAAGGGAGACACAGAGTCAGAAGCAGGCTCCAGGCTCGGAGCTGTCAGCACAGAGCCTGATGCGGGGTCGAACTCACGGAGTGTGAGATCATGACCTGAGCCGAAGTGGGATGCTTAACTGAGCCACCCAGGCACCCCTGTATTAATTGCCTTGGCTCGGAATAAACCAAGTACTCCAAAACTCTGTGGCTCAATACAACAATCAACACTTATCCTTACATTTTCAATGGCTTCAGAATGTGGGAACATCTTAAATTGGAATTCTCCCTCTGGATCTTTAATGAGGGCTCAATCAATATGTTGGCTGGGGCTGCAGTCGTATTGAAGAATAGCAGAATATGACACCCTAAAATAAGACTGCAGGGGTTCACGACATGCCACCCCCAAATACGCTGTTTTGGTATAGTGATTACTGTGAGCTGTAGGCACCTGGAAAACAGCAAATGAAGGGAGAGGCTTTCATTGAACTTCCCTTAAATGCCCAACGAGAGATCCTTCAAAAAAAGCTCACCTGTTGTAAATCCCCTCCCTGGAAGTATTATCCACCAGGGGGGGACTGACTCCTGCCACTGGAGAGGAGACTAGAAGTCAACACCACACCCACACACTTTTCCACAAACTACCACCCCTCCTCTTTATTATTCAAAGGGCCCATTCATCTTTCCTAAAAATCATTTCCTCTCCCCTAAGTGGCCTACATCCCTTCTTTTTCCCTATTAAGATGATATTGAAGCCTGAATTGCAAGCCACCTAGGGGAGTTACTCATTATTTCCTGGGTACCTCTCATATATGCATAAGGAAGACATGATCATACATTTCTACTTGTTTTTCTCTTTTTACTCTGTCTTTTATTAAGGGTCTCAGCTAGGAACTCAGGTTGAGGGAAAATTATTTTTCTTCTCTGTCAATATCAAGACTTGATTGGGAAGCTCTGCTCTCATGGTGTCTCACATGGTTAAGAAGTTGGTGTTGATTATTAGTGGAAGCATTCTTCTTATCATTGTTATCACATGTAAACCTCTTCACGTGGCTGCTTGAGTCTTCTCAGGAAGTAATGATTAGTTTATTCCAGGATGAGTGATCCAAGAGAGATTAAGATTTCCAAGAGGTTAAGTGGAAACTGAAATGCTTTTTTTGTCACTAATTTTGGAAATCACTCATTATTTCTGCCATATTCTATTGAACACACAGGATTCTATGTAGGAGAATACTATACAAAGACTTGACTACCAAGAGGGAAGAAGAATTGGGCACCATCTTAGAAGCTGGTTTCTGCAAAAAGGAACTTCCTTAATCTTACAGTGTGTGTCTACAAAAATCCCATAGCAAATGTTATACCTGACAGTGAAATTCTGGAACTTCCTCCTGAAATCAGGGCTGAGACAAGAATGCTCAACTGTAACCACTTCTACTATACATTGTCCTGATGCCCTACCCAAAAAAAGAAGAAGGAAAAGATGTAAGAGAGTGACTATATTAGGATTGGCTCAACAGGAAGAAAAAAAAATGTCATTAATCATAGGTAATACAATATTACATAGAAATTCCAAGTAATCTACAGATGTACTTTTAATATCAATGGGTGAATTAAGATCACTAGATACAAGATCCATATATAAAAACTAATAGTTTTGCCAGCAATAAACAATTAGTAATAATATTGAGTATTCTCATTTAGAATAGTTAAAAAAAATCAACTACTTAGGAATAAATTTAAGGAAGACATGCAAGACAGCTATACGGAAAACTACATTATTGACAGAGGGGCACCTGGGTGGCTCAGTCAGTTAAAACGTCTGACTCCTGATTTCAGCTCAGGTCATGATCTCACAGTTCATGAGTTCAACCCCCACCTGGGGCTCTGCTCTGACTGTGCAGAACCTGCATGGGATTCTCTATCTCCCTCTCTCTCTGCCCCTCCCCTGCTCGAGCTCTCTCTCTTGGTCTCAAAAATAAATAAATAAACATCTAAAAAATATTTTAAAAGACATTACTGAGAGAAATTAAGGAAATTTAAGAATACTGGAATAAATGGAGGACATCATATAAAGATGTCAATTCTCCTTGAATTGATACCTAGATTTAGTGCAATCCCAGTAGCCTTCTTTTGTGTGTGACAGAATGGACAAACTGATTCTAAAATTATGTGGAAATGCAAAGGGACAAGAATAGCCAAATAATCTTGAAAAATGAGGTTGGAAAATGTATGCTACTGATATCAAGACTTTATTTAGCTACAGCAATTAATACAGCATGTAACTGGTGCAAGGATAAGTAGGTGAAATTGATGAACGGAGTCCAGAAAGAACTGTACATAAATGGACACTATATTTATGACACAGGAACACTGCAGATCAATAGGGAAATGACAGTCTTTTCAACAAATGGTGTGGGGTCAATTGGATATCCGTGTAGAGAAATTGAAACTTGACCCCTACCTCCTACACATAAAAATCTATTTCAAGTAGACTATATCTTTTAATGTGAATGGTAATGCAACACATTTTCTAGAACACAGCAGAATATCTTCATGACTTTGAAGTGAGCAAAGATTTCTTAAACAAGACACAAACCAAGTATTAACGGTCAATTGTATTCATCACAGATGTCTCCACAGAAGGGAAGAGCCACTAACACTGTGGGCGAAAGTATTTGCAACACATAAAACTGGCAAATGACTCATATCCAGAATACACAAATTATTGCTTACATATCAGTTAGAAGAAAAGACAGATAACACAACAAAGGAGCAAAAGAACTGAAAAGTCACTTTATAAAAGAGAATATCCAAATAATACAAAAATATTATTAACATTTGTATTCATTACGTAAGCCATATATAACGAGAATACATATGAAAAACATCTAGCCTCGTTAGTTATCACTCGTCACCAGGAAAATGCTGGTAATGCTTTATTTTATATATCGATATGGGTGGTGGTTCCATAGGTATGCTCACTCTGTGACAATTTATAAAGATGCATACTTATAACTTATGCATTTGTATATTTGTTGTATTTCAATTAAAACATTATTTTAAAAATCGCTTTCCAGTTGAAGGGGCTTTAGATGGCCTTGGTCCTTTTCAGTACAAGAAGTGACAGAGGTCTCACAAACCCGCCACGTGCACCTACTTACCTGTGTCATAACAGGAGTGCAGACAAGCAATGTTAGGAGTCTTCTTTTCTTGGGATGTTTCTGACTGTTTTCATGCAAATACACTGCGTCCATGAGCCAGAAGCCTTCCCAGATTCTCAGGAGAATGATCTACATTGGGAGCCCAGGGGAAGCTCCCCCGACTGCTGGTTTGCTGGCTTCAGCCGGAATCATAGCTTGAGTTGTGTTGCAGGGAGACTGTCATCTAGTTCAGGGAGCACCAGGTTGATTTCTTTCTTTCTTTCTTTCTTTCTTTCTTTCTTTCTTTCTTTCTTTCTTTCTTTCTTTCTTTTCTTTCTTTCTTTTTGGGCTTTGTTGATTGCATTTCCATTTCTCCATCTCACAGTAGTAGTTCCACAACTACTACTTTTTGGGTCTTGGAAAATCCGATGAGCTCTCTGCAACCCATTCCCAAGACAAAAAAGTGCACATCGGTGCTTTCAAAACAATTTTGCCACAGTTTGGCAGATGGGGGTGGGGATAGACCCCAGGAAGTTAAAATAGTAGAGGATTCGTGTAATTGGTTTCTCTGCTAGGCAAAGAACTCTTTGGGATTGCTATTTAAATTCCAGCCATCACTTTTTTTTTTTTTTTTTTTAACCTTTTGGGTTGTAAATAAGGCACTTACAGATCCAGCTAGGCAACACCATGTGGGCCGGGGGTGGGGTGGGGTGGGGGAAATGATGAACCGGAAGCTACCTTCCAAACACAAACCCAAAGCCCTGGGTGTGTCCTTTTGCTGCTTTTAGAGAAGAGAGACAATTGCTACTTCTGGCCTCAGAAGCGCACGTTCATTAATCGAGAAACTGAAACAGAGAGCCCTGAGGCTTTTTCGGGTGGAGGCCTTGGGGGTGTTGGTGTCTCAAAACTCGGTAGCTTTCTCAGAGGATGCTTTTCTTTAATAGGATGTGGGAGGAGCATCTCGGTGCTCAGATCTTCCCTTCTGTGAACCCACCCCAGGCTGGCCCTCTGGAGAAGCGTGCCGGCTTTCCAGAACCCAAGAGCTACCTGACCAAAGGCCAGGGGCCCGGCCGGTGCCAAGTAACCATGTGTATTGAGCTGCAGGACCAACCCCCTTCTCCTCTCCCCTAAACCCTTTGTTAGCAAAGGGTAGCTGAGGAAGGATTCATTTGTGCGGTAACTTCGTACTTAAATTTAAGGACGGGTCTGCTTTTTCAATTTTATCCCGTATAGCTAAAGAGGAATTTTAGGAAGGGGGGAAATACTTCACAAATAATTAAAATAACAACACAGTCCTCGCACTTACGTTGTCTCCTATTAAAAGATAAACGGAGACATATTAAAAGTTTTAGGAGTGTATTTGAGCCAACATCAAATCGAATCGGAGTTCCAGCTGGAAGTGGGTAGGGGCACGACTTTTATAGAGAAGATGGGAAGCAAAGCAAGGAAATTATTTGATTGGCTACAGTTTAAGCAGTTGCTTGATTTGAAAAAGGCCTAGTAGGCTGTTTGTCCTTGGTTGTCCTTAGATTTAGATTTCTTAACCTTGAGGCATTTACCTACTTCGGTTTTAGTTTGCTTACATGGGCTGCTAAGGTATTAGAACCACCTCAGTCTAACCGTCTCTTTGTTTAATTAATTTAACACCCTGTACTGAGTATTTAATGCGTAAGAGCTTTAGAAAATGCTTTTCCTCACCTCCCTGTTGGAGAGTGAATTATGAGCCTACTTCTAATATCTTGAGGTGCCGCCTTAACAAAATACCCGGATAGAGTTAGTCATGAAGCAAATCGACAGTTCCTGATGCTGGTGAGCCAAATTGGTTACAGCATGTTTGCTTTCAAATAGTGTCTGTAATCAGAAGCAGGTTCTCTACCCCAGACAGAGTAAAGGGGTATTTGGGCAATTTAGACACCAATCAAGCAGCTCATTTGGGATGATTCCAGCTGGTTTAGCCTTTCCTCATGATTCTATAACCTGAATACTTGTCTATGTTTGTATGTTTTAAAATCTAGAGAGGCTTGAAATCCAAAGGCGTCTTCCAAAATTAGTTTGGGCTTCAAAACACGTGAAGAAAATGCTGTTGTTTTAAAAAATACATTCTTTGAATTGGTCATAAATTCTTAGAATTTGAGATGAGCACACACACTCCCTATTCATATTTGCATTTTATGACCTGAATAATACACTTTGCATGAGGTCGCAGATACATAGGAAGTGGCTGACAAAGATTATGAAAATCAATGGTAATAACAACCAGACCAAAATCCTTAAACATCAAAAAAAAAAAAAATCTATCAGAATGACTTAGAGACGTTTAATGATACTGGACGGGTAGTTTTCATTTTTAGAGAAATAAAAAAAATTCTTTTGTATAGATGCAAATTTAGACATTCCAGGAATGCAAATGACTTCATCCTTAGTACCTTGTTGACTTAAAAAGTTATTTTCTCTATTTCTGTATAGGAAAGTCCAAAAAGAATCTATGACATAGTGAGAACTCTCTTTTTAAGCATTAGGTGTTCAGCAGTAACGATATTACTATCTGTGCTTTGTAAAACCAAACCCAAGCAGGGCGGCAGCCCATGGGCTCAGAGGGAAATGGTTGCCTCAGAAAGGCCCTTTGCTGGATCATGTTTTAGGCCAATACAGATACATTTCTTACTAAAGATACTGCAGACACTAAATGCAGATACTAAACCTCCAGTGTAATGTGCAGTATAGCATGAATCTGAGAAGAAGGAGAGCAAGAAAATTCTTGGTCTAAGGATATTCCTGTTGTAGGACACTGTAGGAGAGGGGAAAAAATCTTTTTCCTATACCCATCTTAGGTTTCAGGCAGTGGCCTTGCAATTAGACTAACAAACTACAGATGCACAAGAGAAAAAACAAGCCGAAGTTTATTAACAGGTGCATTGATCATAAACGTGGGAGCACCCAGTGGTGAGTAACTCATAGGGCTGGTTAGAAACCTGCTGATACAGCATCTTCACAAAAGAACATTTTCGAGAAGTGACAAGACCAAAGGAAAGGACTTTAAGTTTCTTTAGAGCAACAAATTGTGGGAAGAAAAATACATGAGGAAACTAACGGTGGAGACAAGGGCTAGTTTTACAAAGTTTGTTAGGTGGATTCCTCTGCTGTTGTCTCTGGATGGATCAGGGTCTAGAGCTGTCTCTGGAGATTGACTTCTGCCCTTCCTGGTAGAGAGGGGAGAAGGAACGGACACCTTTGTAAATTTCTGTCCTGCTTATAGGGGAAGAGGGGAGAGCAGAGAGCTTTTCTTGTGTCTGCTTCTTGTCCATTGCCTTCAGCTCAAAATAATCTTTATGCCCACATGGCATGCCACCCTTCACCACTCCCTTGGTTAAAATATTTGTCCGGGGCAGCCATGACAGGGGAAATGGCAAAATAGAGCAGAAGTTTACGTGTGATGAAAGGAAAATAGAGGGCTCTAGTTAAAAAGAAATTACATTTGAATCCCGATGCATATGCTGACCTGGAGCAGGTCGGGTAATCTCTCAGAGGCTCAATTTTCTCAACTCTAAAACTAGGATGTAAATAATATTTACATTATTAACAAAAGATGACTGAGTGGGATAATGTCTGGGAAAAGCCTTCCTAGACCATAAGTGCCGTACGAGTAATAGTACGACGGATTTTTAATTGTATTTTGTAGGGAGGTAGAAGAAAGTTGACGAGATAGATACGGATGGATTTTCACGTCTGTGTGTGTGTGTGTGTGTGTGTGTGTGTGTGTGTGCGCGCGCGCACGCGTGTGCCTCTCTTCATCAGTTTGTAAAATATACACCAAAGAAATTAAATGAGATAATTTGTTTTGTATAATTTTTATTTATAAATGATTGAAAGTGGTCACGTTAGTTTTAGAATCATCCGTCTCTATTCTTTCTGGCAATAATTAGATTGTAGGGCCAGATGTCCATTCAAACTATAGTTAGGAATGTGCATTTGTATACAAATAAGTATATAATGACACTAAAGGTATTTTTAGCTTTATGGGAACATCCTTTCTTTCTCTTCCAGCCTTTTTTTCACTGTTATTGCCCAGTCCCTCCAAACCCAAGCCTCAGATAACTGCCCTTATTCTGGCACCACGCATGAGACTGATTCCTAGGGGAAAACCTTGATCCAAACCACCATGGAGCAAATAATAATCCAAGTCTGTGGCTTCCATTTTTAGTTACTTTTAGCTTGTACATTTGGATGAATCACTTCACCTACGGTTAACCCTATGGAAGTTTGTCGAAGAATATTTTCGTTATGTTTATAAAAGACATAACTGAGTGTTCTTAGAAAATCTATTTTGGACTCTTGCCCAGCTACATTTCACATCGCTGCTTGAAAGAAGAATTCTTCTTCTCACATGGCCTGGCATATTCACGGCATCTGGAGGAAATAGTGGGTTTTGGAAGCTCTATGATTCTCTAATATTCACGTACAATAGATTCTGTTTCTTATTTCTGCCCAATAAATTTAGAAAGCTAGGGGAAATTCATAGGTTTTATAATCTGGCACTGCTGTACTGATGAGCCAGCCTCCCCCCCACCCCACTGCCTCCTCTACCCACAATTAGTCCTGATTTGTGCTACATGCCAATTTCCCTGGTACAAATACTTTCACCATGGCTAATTTCAAGCTGACATCAGGTTAACAATGGACTGTTCAGAGCAGGTACAAGCTGGTTTCAGCTTCACCATAACATTTAGTAAGACATCACTTCTCAACAAAGAAAGGCCAGGTGAAGAGGAATGGGAAGAGTGGCTGTTTTTGGTCTGAGCTCTTTGGCATAGGCTATATGCATTGGGAAGATGTAAGAGTCACTTTTCACAATAATTAGTTCAGGAAAAGTCAGTGTAGTTCACTCTCTCCAAATTCCCCATTATTTTTCCTTCCCATCACATCTTTTCAAAGAACCTCTAAGAAAGAACTGTTTATTAGAAATGATAATATAGATATGGTTTACTTTAAAAAAAATAAAAAAGCAGACTATTTAACACATAGATGTGTATAAAAATACAAATCCTCAAAATGTGTGTGATGCAACAAAAGCAGTGGTTAGAGGGAACTGTATAGCATTGAATGCATATGTTGGAAAAGAAGAAAGTTCTAAAATCAATAGTATAAACCTTCACCTAAGGAAATTGGAAAAAGAAGAAATCAAATCCAAAGTAAGCAGAAGAAAATCAATAATAAGAATTACAGCAGAGATGAGTGAAATTGAAAACAGAAACTCAATAGAAAAATATAAACAAAACTTAAGTTGGTTCTTTGAAAAGATTAGTAAAATCGATGAACTTCTAGCTGGACTAACCAAAGAAAAAAAGAGAGAGGATACAAATTACTGATATCAGAAGTGAAAGAGGGGCTATCACTACAGATCCCATGGACTCTAAAAGAATAAGAAAGAAATACTATGAACAGTTCTATGCCTCAAAATTTGATAACTGAGATGAAATGCACCAATTCTTTGAAAGACATAACTACCAACACTCACACAGGAGAAATAACTTACTGAGAAAGCCTATAGCAGTGAAAGAAATTGAACCAACAATTAACAACTTTCCAAAACAGAAAAGATTATGCCTAAACGGCTTCCTTGGTAAATTTATTTTTTTATAAAAAAGATACTAAGTCTGTACAATCTCTTCCAGAAAACAGAAGCAGAGGGCACACTTCCTAACTCATTGAGGAAGTAGACCCCTAATACCAAAACCAGACAAAGACATTACAAGGAAGAAAACTATATACCAATGTCTCTCATGAACATTGATGCAAAACTTCAGCAAAATATTAGCAAATAGCATCCAACAATGAAAAGATATATAAAAACAAAAAAAAAATTCTCACCATGACCAAGTGGGATTTAACCCAGGTATGCATGGCTGGTTCAACATACAAGAATCAATTAATAAAATCTTTTACATCAAAAGGCTAAAGAAGAAAAATTATAAGATGATATCCAATAGATGCAGAAAAAGCATTAGACAAAATCCAATAGCCACTCATGATAAAACGTCTCTGCAAACTAGGAACAGGGAAACTACCTTAACTTGAGGAAAAACAGCCATAACAAAACCCTACAGCTAACATCATGCTTAAAAGTGAGATACCAGATACTCTTCCCCTAAGATCACAAATAAGGAAAGGATGTCTCCTTTCACCACTCAAGTTCACCATTATACTTCAAGTTCTAATTAACACAATAAGACAAGAAAGTGAAACAAAGGTATACAGATTGGGAAGGAGGAAATAAAACTGTTTTTGTTCATAGATAACATGATTGCTTATGTAGAAGATCTCAAAGCACTAATAAGCATCTTATGGTAAGGTTGCTATATATCCTTGTAAATATCCAAGGTTAACATACAAAAACCAATTGCTTTCCTATATATCAACAATGAACATTTGGGATTTGAAATAAAAAATATGACACCATTTACAATAGCACCAAAAATTAGCTACACAGGTGTAAATATAATGAAATATGTACATAATCTATATGAGGAAAACTAAAACATTCTGATGAAAGAAATAAAAAATAAATAGAAAGATATTCCATGTTCATGGATAGGAACACTCAATTTTGTTAAGATGTCAGTTCTTCCTAATTTATCTATAGTTTCAACACAATTCCAATCAAAATCCCAGCAAATTATTTTGTGGATATTGACAAACTAATTTTAAAGGTTATATGGGAGGTTAAAGACCCAGAATAGTCAGCATAATATTGAAGGAGAAAAACAAGGTTGGAGGACAGACAGTACCCAACTTCAAATCTTACTATGAAGCTCCAGTATCTAAGACAGCATGGTGTTGGTGGAAGAATAGACAAATAGATCAGCAGAATAGAACAGAGATCCCTGAAATAGACCCATACAAATATAATTAATCTTTGACAAAGGGGCAAAGGTCATTCAATGGTGAAAGGATGGTCTTTTGAACAAATGGCAGTGCAACAACTGGACATCCTTAAGCAGAAAAAAGGAACCTAGACACAGAATTTACATCTTTCACAAAAAATATCTTAAAAGAGATCATAGACCTAAATATAAAATGCAAAACTACAAACCTTTAGAAGGTAGCATAGATAAAAAATCTAGATTACCTTAGGTTTGGTGATGAGGTTTTAGACACCACACAAAAAAAGCACGATCCATGACACAAAAAATTGATGAATTGGACTTTATTAAAATTAAAAATTTCTTCTCTGTAAAAAATAACATTAAGAGAATGAAAAGACAAATCACAGACTGGGAGAAATACTTGCAAGCACACATCTGATAAAATACTTGTGTCTAAAATATATAAGAACTCTTAAAACCTGATAATAAGAAAACAACCCAACTTAAAAATGGGCAAAATATTTGAACAGATAGCTCACCAAAGATCTATGAATGGCAAATAAGCATACTCAACATCATATGTCATCAGAAAATTGCAAATTAAAACAATAATGAGATGTTCCTATATACCTTTTAAAGTAGCCAATAGCCAAACACTAACAACATCAAATACAGTGAGTATATAGAACAACCGGAACTCTCATTCACTGCCAGTGGGAAAGCAAAATGGCACAGCTACTTTGGAAGACAGTTTGATAGTTTCTTACAAAGCTAAACATATCTCACCATAGGATCTAGCAATCCTTGGTATTTTCTCAAATGAATTGAAAATTTATGTCCACACAAAAACCTGCACATGAATGTTATAGCATCATTTTTCGTCATTTCCAACACTTGGAAGCAATCAAGATGTCCTTCAATGAGTGAATGGATAAACAAACTGTGGTACATCTATGCAATGGAATATTATTCAGTGATAGAAAGAAATGAGCTATCAAGCCACAACAAGACATGAAGGAATCTTGAATACATATTGCTAAGTGAAAGAAACCAGTCAGAAAAGACTGCATACTGTATGATTCTAACTATATGACATTCCTGAAAAGGCCAAACTACAGAGACAGTAAAAAGATCAGTGTTTGACAGGTGTTTCGGGAGGAGAAAGGGAGGGGTGAAAAGGTGAAACACAGGAGATTTTTAGGGCAGTGAAACTATATGCTGTATGATACCCTAACGGTGGATACTTAACACTATGCATTTGTCAAAACTCATGGAACTGTACGACAATAAGAGTGAATACTAATGTAAATGATGGACTTTAGTTAATAATAATAATATCAATATTGGTTTATCAACTGTAGCAAATTACTACACTAATGCAAAATATTAGTAACAGTGGAAACTGGGAGGGGGAAGCTATGTGGGAACTCTGTACTTTCTGCTCGATTTTTCTGGAAACCTGAAACTGCTCTAAAAAGGTAAAAGCCACTAATCAAAGAAATGTATAAAGTCAACTAACACAGAGACATGTATTTTTTTCTCCTACAGCAGAGACTGGCACTTTTTCTGTACAAGATCAGATGGTAAATATTTTAGGTTTTGTTGGCCACGTAAGCCTCTATGATTTCCTCTCCTTCTCTTCCTCTTTGTTCTCCTCAACCCTTAAAAAATATAAAAACCATTGTTAGTTTGCAACCTGAATTGGGCCCAAGGACCTTGGTTTACTGGTCTCTGCCCTAGAACACTTTCCCTCTTTCTTTACCTCTATGCTCATCTACATTTGAAGTGGAAACTTGTGATATTTAAATCCTCTCCATGTGATTCCCCCTAGTATTTGCCACGCTTTTAGACAGAGTAATTTTGAAAGCTTTGTAAGAAAAATCAAGAGTGAAGAATTAACTGGAAGTAAAAGAAAGAGCACTTTTTGTTCTCTGGTTTTCAATTCCTCTTACCATGGGTGGGGATATTCATCGAGAGGAAATCTGCTATAGGTATTGGACTTACCCTGTGCTGAGAATATTTTATTCAAAATGTTTTAATTCAAATTATTTTAATAGAAGCACTATGAAAACATGATTAAAGAGTAATTTAGTAGAAATTGTGAAAATGTAATTCCATAATCCTAAAAAAGCTGGTTTTGCATATTAATTTTGAATTGTATACATTGGTTTATTTTCCATGGTGTACATATTTCTTAGTATTTTGTTACTTTTTATTAGTTTATGATACAAAATGTCTCAAATTTTTATATGTCTTTAAAAATTATTTTCTTTAATAATACATCTGACTCTGTCATATTAACATATGATCATATATTAAACAGCTCTCCTCCCTAGGGAATTATTTATGCTGCCATGAATATTTTCATACCTATATCTTTTTGCTTAGCTGAATTAGTTTCTTATGATAAATTGCTAGAATATTTTAATACCTATATCTTTTTGCTTAGCTGAATTAGTTTCTTATGATAAATTGCTAGAAGTAAAACATCCATATTAAATATGATGATTATATTTGTAGTTCATGCTATATATTTCCATTTCTCTTAAGGGACAATCTATGTATCTTTTTTACTAGAAAATTAAGGATTACATTTAGGGAAATGATTTGAATGTAAATTTAAGTTTCATCTCTGAGAATCACTTCTGAGAATTCAATGAGCACTTGTGTACCAAAGATGAATTAACACTTGGTTTCTGCCCTCATAGTATTTACTGTTCAGTGGGAGAACAGAACCAGGGCAAGGATATGATATTTAAAGGGGTACCAAAAAACTCAGTTAGCAAGATAAATAGTATTTTAATGCAATATAAAAAAATCAGTTTGGCAAACCATGGCCCATGGCTGGCTGGCTGTTTTTGTGAATAAAGTTTTATTGGAACAAGGGCCAAGGTTGGTGTAAGACAAGTGAGGCAAGGTTGTACAAGGGACAGGTTGCATCTTGTTATTTAGACTTTCAATATTTTGTTTGTCATGGATTTTTTTTTGCATTGAATTTTATTTTCATGACTATTGCATTAAACTATCATTTATCTTGGTAATTGAGTTTTTTGGTATCATCCTAAATTTTGTTCCCAAGATGAGTGCCTCACTCATTGCACCCTAGTCCTGTTCCTGTTGGGGAGATCCATGACGCAGTATAGTGAAAGACAGTGAGTATGATGAAACGTGTGTGCGTGGTTGTGTGTGTGTTTTCCAGTGGTGATGGTTTGTATTTCATCACCCATAAAGACTGTGGTGCTAGGCAGCATGTAACAGGAGACATCCACTTGTGAGCATGTTCTGTCAGCTAGAATCATTGAAGAAGGCTCCGGTTCATCCTCAGCATAGCTGGCTGCAGATGTGCTTACCTCTGTGCAGGATCAATTATGCAGACTGAAAATCTAGGCCAACCATTGCCACCTAGTAAGGGCCATTTGTACTTTTTGATTGACTAGTTGGTATAATCTTTATTGTCTCTTAATGCATTAAACATATTATTATGTTCTTTTAAAAGAAATGTAATAGTGAGAACGATTCATGTAGAGTGTATTTGAAAAAGCTAGGTCAAAAAAGCTCTCGCAAGGCTTATCCTTGTCAAAGATTACTACTTGCCAAAGCATTATCAGGAAATCCTTTCTTTTATTTAAAAATTGTTTTAAGAAATAGTTTCTAAGTTTGCTAGGAAAATGAACGGTTTTTCTCAAAGTCCAAATAGAGCAGACTTTGGGTCCTTAAACATATTTCCCTTTCTAAAGCTCACTTACTTTATGGTAAAATCAATTTCAGGAAATGCTGAAAACTAAATCGTAAGTACAGCTACTGTTCCATTTTTTTGGACTTCTATTAGAGTATAAGACTACAAATAACCTAGGATGTTATAGAAAGACGTAGACTTTAAGGCTAGTCAAGGCTTTGGAATGAAAAAAATACTTAATATTATATGGTAACCTTAGGAGGGTTCTTGCAATTCTACAATTCAATAATTGTATGAAATTTGGGCTGTGGGTAAACTGTGTCTGAGAAACAGAACTTGGCAGAGAGGCAAAACATTCTGGTAGTCCTTCTACTGGACCGTTATGAAAGAAGAAACATCCTGTGTTTGAATAGATGCAGAAGAAAGTCATTTCAGAACTGTTGTAAGGTTTTGTTGTATTTATATTACACTAATGGTACTCCTCACTTGGGAAAAAACTTCCATCAGATTCCTGTGTGCTTTCTCCTGGCTCAGCAGTTTGACATGAATGGATAGGGTTGAATATGAAAGTCTGTGGAAGGAGAGTCAGTCTGCCTTTCCCCAGACAGGAAACAGAGAAGATTAAAGATGCACTGGTGTCTGTCCCGGGCTTCCCTTAGGCAATGAAAACAAATAGGGCACAGAATTAATATTCTTTCTGCAGCTTGTGGAAGGCCTTTAGGCAGAACATCAGTGACCATTTTACTATCTATATTCAGGCTACGTTTTGACGCATGATATTTGGGGAAAGTGGCAAGCATTGTGTAATCTGGGATCATCTGTAAACAAATGTCAGTTTTCTAAACTAGATGAGAGCCAGTTGGGGGTTGCTCTGTAGTCAGGGCCAACCTGTTCAATCTCAGATGTTCAGAGAGGAAAAGGAGTGGCGACTGGTGGTGGATAGAGGGAAAGCATCTTGAAGGGGCCGGTTACTGTCAGGGGCCATAGCCTGCCCACCGTCTACTCTGGTCACTTTCACATCAGTTCAATCACTACATCTGGAGCACTTCCTGCATGCCAGGCTCTTTGCTAGTATGAAGATACAAAAATAAATGACACACGATCGTTGATTAGTGCATAGTCTAATGGATGCAAGGTAAGAGGAAGAAGGTTTCTCCGAGATTAATCACATCAGAAGCCCCACCACCAAACTCAAGCTGCAAGCTCCTTCCCCACTTGCAATGGCACTTCTGACTCACAGGATTCAAGAAGTTTGTGGGTGACCAGTGACGTCCCATTCCTTCTTACCGTGTGTGCTTTATAAATGCAGTGAGGAAAGCATGGGGTTTGCTTTACCCCCAAAGTCACAGTTAATAACTATGGGAACCAATTTCCTGGTTCCATCTGTGCTCATTAGGGAAGGAAGAAACCAAGAAATGGGCCTTGTTGCTGGGGTCCATGTTCACCCACCCTGGGCCCCCGGCCAGCAGTTCTTTCTTTTCATATGAGGGTGAAAAGTATCCTGGGCTGAATGTCTAGCCCTATTTACATTTTATGAGAAAGATAGATTAGCATAAAGGTATAACACTCCGCACGGGCACTGAGGAGGGCACCTGTTGGGATGAGCACTGGGTGTTGTATGGAAACCAACTTGACAATAAATTTCATATTAAAAATAAATAAATAAAACTGTGCACGGAGTTTCCTGATTAGTGCGATTAACAGGATCGAGTACCATGTTAACACAGTGCTTCGCAATGTGAACTAGAAAGCATGTGTCCAAGGTTTACTGGCTGAGACTTTAGGGCTAGTTAAGCCATGGTGCTTTCCCTTTGCAGTTGTAGGGCAAAGACAATAAAAAAGAACAGCTCCCGGAAATCTCACGAGTCCCGTCTCAGCAGATGGAGAAAGACGTGTTAGGTCTCCCTTTGGCCAATCAGAGGTTGCTTTAGAATTCTGCTGTGTCTGGATCTGTCATGGTAGATGGTGCCTATTTGACTTCAACTGAACTGGCTACTAAGAATGTGTGTATGTTTGTGTGTGTTTATTGGCATGTCCACACTTCAGATTCAATAGTCCTCCTGGTAGATGATGCTAGATGAGGTTCCTCATCTTATGAAAGGAGTCCTTCCATAGATTAAAGTTCCTTCCAGCTCTCAGATTCTGGGAGCCTATGATTCTATATTAAGTTTCATAGTATGCTCAGCTTTTTTTGTTTGTTTGTTTGTTTTCAGGTGTGGGGAAAGGACAGACAGGGAGTAGGTTTATATCATTTATCATCAGGAAGTTTATCAAGAAGAGAGACAAACACATATGAAACACCAATAACAATGCAAGTTAGTGTATAACTAAGTTGGGAATTATTTAAGAGGCTTAAGAATTCCAAAAGGCAGGGTATCCATGGGATCTGGGAGTCCCCACCTGCCCCAGTGCATAATTTTTCTGCAAGACCTCTAGGCTCTCAAACCCAAGCCTGCATGGGAGAGCCAATTAGGGCAAAGCTTTCATGTACTGTTTGTTTTGACCCTGTGGTCCTTCCTGAAGAGATCCATGTATTTTCTTTTTTTCTTTTTTTAAGCTTATTTATTTATTTTGAGAGAGAGAGAGCAGGGAAGGGGGAGAGAGAGAATCCCAAGAAGACTCCACGCTATCTGCACAGAGCCCAATGTGGGGTTTAATCTCACAAACTCTGAGATCATGACTTGAGCCACAATGAAGAGTTGGACGCTTAACCAACTGAGCCATCCAGGTGCCCTTTTGTATTTTCTTTTTTTAAGAATAATTTTATTTTTAAGTAATCTCTACACCCAATGTGGGGCTCGAGCTAACAACTCTGAGATCAAGAGTTGCACGGGAGGCAGTGGCACCTGGGTGGCTCGGTCGCTTGGGCACCCGACTTCGGCTCAGGTCATGATCTCACCACTGTGGGTTCGAGCCCTGCATTGGGCTCTGTGCTGACAGCTCAGAGCCTGGAGCCTGCTTCAGATTCTGTGTCTGCCTCTCTCTCTGTCCCTCCCCAGCTCACGCTCTGTCTCTGTCTCTCTCTCTCAAAAACATTAAAAAAAAAGGGGGGGGGGAGTTGCATGCTCTTCTGAGACAGCCAGGCGCCTTGAGAGATCCATGTATTTTCCAGACACAACTTTGACCTCCAATAAATTGTAAAAATTATTAAAGCAATGACCACAGATCAAGAATTAGTGCCACCATTTTCTAAATATGTAAGGAATAATATTGTTAGTAACAATAGCAAACACTTATATAGTACTATGTTCAAAGTATTATTCTAAGATTTTTATATCTTTTAACTTGTTGACTCTTCATGAGGACCCTATGGGGCATATGCTATTATTTTTATGTTTCCCATTTTGTAGATGAAAACGTCAAGGCATGGAGAAGTGAAGAAGCGTGCACCTGACCCAGTTTGCAGAGCTGGAATTCGAATCCAAGCAGTCTAACTCCAGAGTCTGTGTTCTGAGTCTCTCTAGTAAAAGGCTGCTGTTTAACATAGAACATTCTTCACTTCTATTCAAACCAATGAAGTTTTCTCCCCCATCTTTCATAATATTGTCTGTAGTCAGAGAAAAGGGTACTGACCCTGTCACTGGGGTGGGGGCTGGCAGCTGCTTTTCTCTCTGTGCTGGCTGCTTTGTTTCTTGCACAATCCCTCCCATGTCCTAGCTGACACTGAGGGCGTTATGCAGGACCCCCAAGGGGTACCAGAAAGGTGCTGTGGTCCTAGAATCTGCTGTCTATCCGCAACCAGGCCAGATCTTTCCCAACCCTAAGCATCAGAGGTGAAGTCATGCCCACAGGACCTGTTTTTAATTTTAGCAAATGCCACCTATAATTTAACCGTCACTGTTGACATTATGGCACTTTTTCACCCAGTCTTTTGTCTGTACATTTCCCCTGACTGTTCCCTTACTATTGAAATTTTAATATGTAAGCAGGTTGATATACTGTTCTTTTGTTTAATACATCACCAGCATTTTCTCCTTGTATTATAAATTATTCACAAATATAATTAAGTTTTTTTTGACAAATGAAGGAATTGCATGCCCACGACAAATATTTCAAACTGTACTGAAATATATTTTGATGCAATACTAGCATATGTGTGAATGAATCATTTTCGTTGACATAAATAGATCATATGATATACACTATTCTATCCGTTGCTTCCCCCTTTCTCTCTCCCTTCCCCCCAAAACACAGAGAAATATGCGAATTTGGAACTAACATTTTCCTTTTCCTTTTCATCTAATTTCCTCTTCTGACGGTTTTTGATACAAAAGTTAAGACAAGTTTATTGTAACAATGGCAATGGTACAAAGATTTATAAAATGAAAGCGAGCCCTCTCTTTTGGCCTCCTCGCCAAGCCCATCCTCTTGAGCTACCAGCACTAACACCTGCTATCTACTTTCCACGATTTTCCCTTGCTCATTCAAACAGATGCAAATGCATATTTACATAGAGATAGATTCTTTTCTGGTTTGTTTTTACTTAAATATAATTAAAGTAAATGCATTAGTCTGCAACTTGTTTTTTGGTTTTCTTCCCTTGACAACGTGGAACATTCCTAACAATTTGAGAGATGTGGCTCCGTTATATTTTTAATTATTTTCTAATTGCCCCACCCCCACCCCACGTGTGTGTGTGCACGCGTGCGCACGCGTGCGTACGTGGTCTCACAATTCTTCTGTGCAATTCAGCTTTGCAGGCACCTCTGCACCCTTGCTAACCAGCCTGTTGAAGTTTCAGGAGGTTCCTGGATCCCAATCCTATCAGTCTGGTAAAAAAGGGCATTGCCTTACTGAATATACTTGAGAGACCCAGTCCAACTGGATCCCTGTTCCTTGAGGGAAAAAGGAACGAGGGTCCCGTGGCCCGCCAGCTTCTGCACACGGAAAGCCTTTGGGCATTTATTAGGTGAGTCACTGGGTCTATCTCCCCTGTCCTCAAACTCACAGCCTTTGAGGGTGAATGTTATGGTTTTAAGACAGCCAATGAATTAAACCCCTTTCTTCCTGTGAGTTCTGTATCAATCAAAAGATCAAAACAGAAGTCTGATGAAAATATCCTCTGATTAGCCAGACTGAGTCAGCCTAGAACTAGGGCCACAGAGATACTGAATCCGTTTGCCCATCTATCCTCAGACGCGTGCGGGCACATAGTCAGAGCTGGACCGGGTCAGGCGCCTCCTGCAAGGTGTGCACCCACACACCTGACAAGGCAGCCTGGGAGGGTGGCGCTCCAGGCACACCTCTTCTGGGACAGGACCCAGGGGTGGCCCTTCCTTCTTGCCAGTCCGACCACTCAGAGGAGCCAGGCTTCTTCTTCTGGTGAGGAGACAGAGAGGTGGGAAATTGGGTAGACATACTGACAGGGAGGGAGTTCTGACTCTAACGGCTGAAGTAGGAAGGCTGGAATGGAGAGGGATGCTCCCACAGATCACATGCTGAAGAGTGAGTCATGCCACGAGAGGTAGATTTATACCTCAATCTGTTGTTCAACAAACACAGTGTCATCATTTTGTCCAGCCCCGTGCAGGTACCACATATTTACGCTGGGATGACGTACATTGCGGCAACACCTCTCACAGCCTTGGTGGCTGGCCAAATGTCCACAAGCAGGTTCCCTCCCACCCCGTACCGAGGTTGCATTAGAAAGACCCAGAAGTTCTGGATGACTGATGAACACCCACATCTCACAGAAGGATGGGGACAGGGTGATGTACACCCAGAGACAGCATCCGCCCACAGCTCCATTTGCTCATCTGTCAAATGAGGAGGTCGATTGCAACCATCTCCCTGGGGACCCTATTGTGCCAACCTTCTGTGGTTCTGAAACAGCACCTCCCCCGTAACTGCTGAAGACCACCTTGTCCATAAATAAACTGGTGGAACTGTGAACTTGCTGAATGTCTAATGGCCAAGAGCACCAGAGAGCTCTTTTAGTCAAAATGGAAGCCCAGGATTTTACTTCTTTAAAAAAATTTTTTTTGATGTTTTTATTTTTGAGAGTAGGGGGAGGGGCAGAGAGGAGACACGGAATCTGAAGCAGGCTCCAGGCTCAGAGCTGTCAGCACAGAGCCTGACTCGGGGCTCGAACTCATAAACCACGAGATATGACCTGAGCCGAAGTGGAATGCTTAACCAACTGAATCCCCCAGGCACCCCAGGATTTTACTTCCAAGCCTAATAGGCAAGATAGGGATCTCTCAAGACCTGGAGCAATAACACACTCCACATCCACAAACACCACCTCTCTGGGAGGATAGGCTGGTACAACCTTTGAAAATATTCATTAAAATACAAAACACACATACACCCCCTGATCTGGCCATTTTACTTCAGGAAATTTACCTTTAGAAATAAACCATGCAACCGTGCAACCGTGCACGGATATCTGCACGAAGATAGTTTTGTAGCATTCTTTGCAAAAGCAAAAAACTCAAAATAACTTAAATGTCTATGAATAAAAGATGGATTAAATAAAGATGGTTCATATATAGAACGGACTAACCATGCAGCTATTAAAAACTATAATAAGGGAAATCTGTAAGTGCTGGCAGGAAAGGTGTTCAAGACAGAGTATCGATTGAAATAGCAAAATGCCTATACTATGTGTGGTATGATTACATTTCTTGGTGTGTGTGTGTATGTGTGTGTGTGTGTGTGTGTGTGTGTGTGTGTGTCCGTGGGGGCGGGGAGGGGTTCTTCAATATACTTGGAAAATAAAACTCGTACCCCAGCCTCTTCACAGAGTCTATTTTTGGGAGTCTGGATCGTCTGCATGGGAGTAAGTTTTGTTGGAAAATAAAGAACTTTTTATATTTTACTTTTATGCATTTCTATAATCTAAGTTGTTGGTTTTTTTTTAAACAATAAGTACTAATGATTTTTATGGCCCACACAAAGAAAGCCCCCTCAATCCTCAGAGCCTTCCTGCAGAGAAGAGTTAGCATTCTTGTCCCAGAATGTAGGACAGGGCTCTACTGAGTCAGTGGAAAGGAAGCATGCTAAATGTAGAGCACTAAGGTGATATTGTTGTCCAAAGGCTTCAGGGCAATTTTGGGCGATCTTTGGAGATCCACACCAGGGTGCATTGAACTTGGGTAAACTAGAGGCCAAGGTAGAGGCCCAATAATCTGAGTCCACATATACACAAAAAATGCTGCTCATTTGAATAAGAAGAAATAAAAGTGTGCACACCATACATCACACGATTTAGAATTCCTCTTGGTAGGATGATTTCTTCACCTCCCTGTCCTGTAGCAAACTGCATTTCCCATGGTGGGTTCACATGCCTGCTTGGTTCTTATGATTTACTTCTTTTATGTCTGTATCTATGCCAAATCATGCACAGTGGTTCACAGAGAAATGAAGAGACCCCTCTTCTGTGAATTGTTCAGAGCTGTCTACAAACTCTTTGTGTTGTTAAACCTCACGTTGTCCAACCTTATGACTCTCAAGAAAGGTAAGATCACATGCCTATGCAGGCCCAAATGTGGCTGGATCTTTCCACTTTCTTGACTGCAGGACCCGAGGCCCCTTTCCATGTCAATCTCCTCCCTTCGGTAGAATGTCTGAGTTCACTGGAGGTCTTCAATCTAAATGATCCTCTTGGCAGATTTTCATCTCACCACGCTGTGTTGGTCTCTTGGCAGATCTCCCCTTGGGACCCTCTGGGGCTACTGTGGCTGCAGACCTGCTCACTGATCTGTAGGGACTGTTTCCTGCAGACCCCTCAGGGCCACCTGAGGGGGGCCGCCCACCCCACGGTTCTCCCCGGATCTGCCATTCCAGCTGATGGGCACACCCAGCACGAGAGCTCCCTTACCCCAGACTTCTGCTCAGTGCCCCGCCTGCTGCTACATTCCAGACTGCTGATATTTACTGTTCTTCTGCAAAATACATAGGGACAGGGCTTCTCTGCCTCTGTCTTCCACAAAAGCTGTTGGAGTGGTGGAATGGGCAAAGGATCCCAGGAAACAGTCCCCGTGTTGTTCCAGGGACCACTTCCCTCCACCTCTTACTCAGCTGTTGAGTCAACACTGGCCGCCACCTTCCCTGAGGCTAGAGGCTTCCTTGAGTTCTCCTTGTGCAGTTTGGTTTCTGTTCATCTCTTGCCAACTTGCTGAACATGTCTGTGGTTATCTGACCCCTATCCGTGGACATGCAGGTTTTCCCCTAGGGTTCTTCTAGCTGATGAAAGCAGCGAGCAGGGTACTAGAAGATGCAACAGACTATCAGCTCTACATGCACACTGCGTCTGAACCTCTGCTCTGGAAAGCGGAGGTCCACCACTACCCTAGTGAGGCACAGAAAGACCCTACAGGTTAGACAAGCAAGGGAAAAGAGCCATAATGAAGGAGAAGGAATAGGGCTGAAGACTAAGAGGAGATGGCAGGTAAACTGCCAAAAGAATGATGGAAGAATTTCAGGGCAAGGAGAGAACCTGGGTGGATTAGTCGGTTAAGCATCTGACTTCGGCTCAGGTCATGATCGCACAGTTCATGAGTTTGAGTCCCACATCAGGGGAGGTTGTGTCCTGCTTTGGGTGAGCCCTGCTTCTCTCTCTCTCTTTCTCTCTCCCCCTCCCTCTCCCTCTCTCTTTCTCTCTCTCCCCCCTTCATGGGATTCTCTCTCTCTCTCTCTCTCTCTCTGTCCTTGCTCGTTTGCGCCCCCCCTCAACAAACAAACAAACAAATCAAATTTGTAAACAAACAAACAAAAAAGAATTTCAGGGCAAGTTGATCAAAGGATTGTTCTTCAGTCTTCAGCCGTGGCCCAAATGAATATCTCTGACGGATTCCACAGACAGGTCTTGCAGAGCAGATCTTTGATGGTTTGGAAAAACACTAGAGCTCTGGAAATCCTCACATATACAATACCATTCTAGCATACCCTGTCATGTCAGAAGCTGGTGTCAGAAGAAAAAGAATCATGGCCAGTGAAGTAGGAAAGTTGGATACTGAGCTAGGCCCATGCTTTAGCCAAGGGGCTGACTTCTTCACAGTCCCCTCAAAGCATGTGATTCAAACTGGTGTCTCCCCAAAGTTACAGATGAGTATGTCATGGATTGTGGGATCGTGTGTCCACGGCTGAAGCTGAGAACATTAAGCACCGAAGTGCTAAGGGCCGAGGGTCCTGTGCAGGAAGCCATGGCTTAAAGCTTCCCCAACTTGTTTCCCATCGAACTTCATTCACCTGAGCAACTTCCCTACAAAAGCTAGCTCTTCAGTCTACACCCAGTATGGCTGCTTGTCACTCTGGGAACCCTCTAGAGGGGCCCATTTCCTGAAAACTGTTCTCAGCCTCCCCCTGGCTTCAGCCAGGCCTTGAGGAACCAGGGACCAGTTCTACATTCTTGCAGTTATGGAGAGCCTCTTCCTTGTTCCTTCTTCCTGATGTTCTGTTTTGTTTTGTTTTGTTTTGTTTTGTTTTGTTTTGTTTTGTTTTGTTTTGTTAATAGAGGACAGGGGAAGGGAGATTAGGGAAGAAAGTCTGGCAAATGAGATTCAAGTTATTTGGTGGTAGCACTCGGTGGAAAATTCTGGCTATAAGCCCAGTTACTTAAAATGATGTTTCTAGATATTCAAAAATATAATTCTAAAGACGCTTCTATTTTACAGATGGTCAGCCCCCCAACCTTCATGCGCAAGAGATAGAAATGAAGAACCAGGCCAGTGGTGAGTCACTGAGGTGAGTGCAGAGAAGGATCTGAGGGCATCTAGGAGGTGGTAGGGGTGATGCTGAGTCCTGGCTCACCCAGTGTCAGAAGCTGTGGGTTTCCTTTTAGCTCTGTCTGTAACTAGCTACGTGATCTTGGGCACATTACTTTATTTCTTTCCGCACCTCGGTATTCTCAGTAAAAAGATAGGGAGTTAGATCAGATATTCTAGAAGATTCCTTTTAGTTCAATATACTCATATGGATTATTCATATAGATATGAATCTATAGTTTTGATTGCTCCTCTACTCAGAAGTTCCTTATAGGATGATGGTTTAAGACAAAGTCACTGATCTGTAGAGATGACTAAATGGTGTCAGATTTAATGGTGGATAATTGATTCAAATTTAATTGACGATTTGTCTTTTGTTACAAGACATTGCACACTAAAGTTGTGGTGTTAGCATTAATAAGAATATTTTAAAAATATTATTTATTTATTTACTTATTTATAGAGCACAAGCAGAGAGGGGAGGGGCAGAGAGACAGAGAGATTGAGAGAATCCCAAGCAGGCTCCACACTCAGCACAAAGCCCTGTGGGGGGCTCGATCCCACAACCCTGGGAACATGACCTGAGCCGAATTCAAGAGTCAGATGCTCAACTGACTGAGCCACCCAGGCTCCCCTAAAAAATCTTTTAATTCACTTTTCAAAGTGCTTTCACTTGTATAATTTTTAAAAATCCTCTAGTTACAAAGAAGGCATTAAAAGAGGCTGAACTAAGCCCACAAATTTTCATCATATCTTTCCCTGTCTTTGCAACAGAGAGTTCCAAGAAGTGTCCTTTTAGGGCTCGTAAATTCTTTCCAGGTAGCAGGTGGCCACCACAGAGTGCGCCTGGTCATCTTGATCCTATTGTCCTGCTTCGCAAGAGGAGAGGTGGCCCCAGTGACCTCCTCCTCCAGGCCGGCCCACTGCTTCTGGTTTCCAGACAAAAGTATTGACCCTTAGCAGTACCTAGAAGCCTCAACAATGTACTGGACTTTAGCCTCTTCCTGAGAGGAGTTATTTTTCATGGAACATGTTTCTAGACTAGGTGGAATTCTTAGCAATGGTTTCATCACACACTGAATTCGCTTCTCCGTCAATGGCTTTTTGGCCAGCGGTCTCTGTATAATTGCTTATGAGAGTTTGCTAATAGGCTACACAGGCCCACTTGTTGTATTGGGTTGTTTGCCCGGGATGTGGCGTCTCTGGCTGACTTCAAGCCCCATGTCTAGCATGCAAGGCAGACCAAGCCATTTCATCTGGTGCTCTAAAGGTTAGGAACCATTTCACACACTGTTGAGACAGTCACTTGCTTCCTTGTGACGACAACTTTTTTTATTCCACTGAGTCTGGGTATGTGGAGAAATTGGAGAATGACCAAGAGCTATTTGCTTTTATTTTTCTTCCAAAAGAGTTTCATGGACTAAATTCATTAATTTATAAAAACTTCATCGAACAAAACTTGGTAAAAGAAGCCCTCACATTTATCATCATCATCATCATTACTTTCGTAGACTACCCAATACTAGTGAGGGGCAAATTGCATAGCAACTGAATTTAAAGGGAGAATCTATGTATCTTGTAGCCTAGATTCCTGCTCTACAAATGGGGGCACTGAGTTTCAGAGAGGAGACAAGATTTGCCTGAGGTCAGAGTTGACCGAAGCATAAAATGGGATTAGAACCCAGGTTAAAAATAGCGATTTAGAAATTTTATATCTTTGAAGCCAGCCAGTACATCCCAGAAGTTTTTGAGACAGATAAAGTGACAGGATAATCCTGGAACCCTCAGACAAATTTTGGAGAGTTTTTTTCTTTTTATTATTATTTCTTATTCCACTGGCCCTTAAGGTCCTATCTACAGGCCCCCAAGGAGCCCTCACTTATTGTGGCCCTCGTTCCATCAGAGGCGGCTGGTCATGCATCGCTGGGAATGGTTGTTGCCATTGGGAGTGATGGAGGTCAGCTTTGTTTATTGGAAGCTGGATCCCTCAGCTGATTGAAGGAAAATCAGGAAAGCTTTTTCTAATTTTTCATGAATTCTTCCCTTTTAGGTGACATTATTTTGTGGAAGGCATACATATTTGGTTTCTTAGGGCTGCTGGAACATAGTACCACAAACTAGGCAGCTTAACCAACAGAAACACATCGCTTCATGTTATGGAAGCTAGAAGTCCAAGATCGAGGTGTTGGAAGAACTGGTTCCCTCTGAGGCCCAGGTGAGAAAATATTTCTATGCCTCTTGCCTACTCTCTAATGGTTTCCTGGCGATTTTCAGGGCTCCTTGGCTTATAGAAGCATCACCCTGATCTCTGCCTTCATGTTTGCCAGGCGTCCTCCCCGTGTGTGTGTCTGTCTCCACATTTCCCCTTTTTATAAGGACATTGGTCATATCGGATTAAGGTCCACTCTAATGACTTCATTTTAACTTGGTTACCTCTGTAATGACTCTGTCTCCGAATCAGGTCACATTCTGAGGTACTGGAGATTAGGACTCTGACATCTGAATTTGGGGAATGGGCACACTACACACTGAATGCTTCAGGCAAGTAGGAATCGTCTGTCTCACATACCACTGAGTGCTCCAGGGTCCGGCACAAATCATGGTGCCTATCAGACCCTCAGAAATGTGTTGAACTAACGAACACACTTAGCTAGCCTCATCTAATTATACTAGGGGTTTTCAGATTGGCTTTTCATAAGGTGTTAATTTTCCCTCCAAGATGTTGATTATCCTTGGTGATGTGGGGATTGGAAGCTGCATAGGCAGTAATCCCCAATCCTCAGTGGAGCCAATTTAACGTCAGAGTATTCTCACATGAGCACTTTCAATTGCACTGTTACCAAGTAGAAAACCAACGGATATTGACTTTTGTCTGTCCTGTCCGGAGCCTGGGGGAAGGTGTACTGGGCAACAAATCGATCAGAAAGCAGCAGTAGCAGAAGGCAGAGAAAAAATGCCTGAATAACAGAGTTGGCGGACCTCTCTTCCTGTCTGGGAGATCCTATTCTGCCTTTGACTTCTGATGATACCAGGATAGGTTGACACATGAGCATCTGTGTGGCACCAGCCATGGGAACGCTGCCCGGGCAGACGGGGAAGTTCTCACAATGTCACTGGGGCTGGGGGAGAGCCAGTTCTGAGATATCTGTGACCCATCTGCAAGAATAGTAACTCCTTACAAATGAAAGCTGGACTCAGAGGCCCAAGTAGTAAATCCTGTGTCAGTCCTTTATATTTCCCACTAGAATTGTTCATGCACATAAACAACAGATGGAAGAGATTAATGAGACACATTATATTCAAGTAGAATAAATTGGTCTGAAATGTGGATGTACTGCTCTCATTTGGCCGAGTGTAATATCAGCTCAAACGGAAGATTGTAGCACACTTCAAGGCTGCCTGGGCAATTGTGGCACAACCTTCTAGCACCCATGCAAGAGGACTGAGTCAGGAAGCAAACCCATTTAAAATACCTGTGCCCTTTCTGCAAAATATTGGTGCATCCAAAGCCTGTCCCTTGAGTTGCTTCCAAAAACGGATGCCTTTAATAAAAGCAAAAGAGCACATGACACAGGATCTAGTCACTTGTTTATTTTTGTGTGTTTGCTCTGTTATATTTTGAAGTGGGCGAGTTGGCTTGTGAGTGTGTGCCTACATGGCCATCTGGGCAAAAATGAGAACAGATTTGGGTCCCCTTGGTTCTTCTGTTTGATTGGAAATTAGCCTCCTCCTTGGACTCTAATTTGCAATGTTTAATGGAATAGAAATGATTGGAAGCTTGTTGTTGATGGTGCGCGGTAGAGACAAAGCTGTACTTAGTGTCACAAACGAGCTCTTTGCCCATTTATTGGTTAGCTCAATGAATGTAAATAGATCACTGCATCTAATCACTTAGACACAGCACTCCAGGGCTCAGGCCAAGACCAAGACTGATGGTCTTGATACCCTGACCACAAGATACCCTGAGTTTGCTCCTGGGCTGCTGTGCCTTTCAGGGGATCTGCTTTGGGACCACAGGGCAGTCAGGGCATCTGTGCCTTTCTGGCAAGGCACAGAAGGCTTGACTCTGTGCAGCTTTACGTGGTGATTCTTTTCACGATGAATCTGGATTGCCAGATCTGCCCTGCAACGAGGGTGAGGCCGAGAACCGAACAGCATTTGTCTCTCATCTGAACTTGTATGCTTTGTGGAATACAAAGTGGTCGCTGGCCAGCTGCCACTTTCTAGGATGACATTCCATGGGCGGCTGGCATGCCCCACTGCTTGTAAAATGTCAGAAAGTCTTTTGACTCCGGGCTAACCATCCCAGGTGCATCCTTCTGTTTTTGCTTTTTTTTTTCCCCCCGACCTAGTTTGTGTTTGTTGACAGGTCTTGGTCACTGCTTACTTACTAGCCAACCACCTGTTCGTCTGTGGTCCAAGTACGCACATGGTACTTCCTAAGGAATCTGCCTAATACAGCTTAGAGTGGGAGCCTTCTTTCCACTACTCTGGTGCCACGTTTCTATTAACACCCTTTAAGATCATAGTAGGTTTAAATATTTTCATTACAAAATATTTCAAACCTACAAAAAAATACAAAAATCACAAATGCTTATGTTCCTGCTTCCAAACTCCGTTGAAAGCTTTTTAATTTTTTTTTTTTTTTTTTTTTTTGCCATAAAATCTTAAGAGCCACACTTGGTGTCTCCTGGGAATCCCATTTCATATCCCTCCCCTACTCCCTGGCTTCCTGACTCACACTCTCCCTCCCCGGAGGTAATCATTATCCCAAGTTTCGTAGGTTTCAATTGTATGTGTGTGTTTTTTTTCCTTTTTTCTTTTTTTACGCTGTTACTATACATGCATATATTCTTAAAAATTTACAGTGGTGTTTTGCACATTTTAAAACTTTACATACATGTTGTCAGTTGGTAGGATCCTTTTCTAACTTGGTTTTCATCTAGCGTTTTGTTTTTTGGAGATTGTTCCGTGTTGCTGCATTTTTTGTTATACTGTTATATAGAATTGCATTTTATGAATATAGTGTAATTTGTGTATCCACTCTCCATTTGATATTTATGCTGTTTCCTTTGCCTTTTACAAAACGCTGCAATACATCTTCTAGTGCCTTTTCCCTAGTTTGCAGACGAAACATTTTTTTCCCAGCATATACACCTCTTGGAATTGCTGGATCTACAAATATTGCCAAATACACATCTGTGAGTACGCGTACGAGGTCCCGTTTCTCCACAATCTAACCAAATGTTGGTGTTACCCCATTAACATTTCTTTTTTTAAAAATTTTGTAAAGTTTAGAGAGAGACAGAGACAGCATGAGTGAGGGAGGGGCAGAGAGAGAGGGAGACAGAGAACCCCAAGCAGGATCCGTGCTGCCAGTGCAGAGCCTGACATGGGGCTTGAACTCACAAAACTGTGAGATCAGGACCTGAGCCGAAAGCAAGAGTTGGGCGCTTACCAAACTGGGCCACTCTGGTGCCCCCATATTACCATTTCTTAAGACTAATTTTCTTTAGGGCAGTTTTAGGTTTACAACAAAACTAAGAGGAAGGTCAGAGATTTCCCATATACCTCCAGCCCCTACGCATGCATAGCCTTCCCCATTATCAACATCACTCACCAAAATGGTTTATTTTTTATGCTGACACCTCATAATGACCCAAATACCTGAGGGTTCACTCGGTGTTGCACACTCTCTGGGACAAATAGGTAAGGAAAAATGTCCAGGATTATAATATCATACAGCATATTTGCATTGCCCTAAAAAATCCTCTGTGCTCTGCCTCCGCATCTCCCATCCCCCACCCCTGACAATCACTGATCTTTTTATTGTCTCCATAGTTTTGCCTTTTCCGGAAGGTCGTGTTGCTGGAATTGTACAATACGTAGCCTTCCAAGGTGGCTTCTTTCACTTAGTGATGAACCTTTGAGGTTCCTCCACGTTTTCATGGCTCCATGGCTTATTTCTTTCACATTCACATTCTTCACCAATCTGAGGGTATCTCAGGGTTGTTTTAATTTGCATTTCCCTTGGGGCACTTGGGTGGCTCAGTGGGTTGGGCGTCCGACTTCGGCTCAGGTCATGATCTCACCGTTTGTGAGTTCAAACCCCGTGTAGGGCTCTGCGCTGACAGCTTGGAGGAGCCTGGATTCAGATTCTGGGTCTTCCTCTGTCTCTGCCCCTCCCCCGCTCACATTCTGTCTCTCTTAAAAATGAATAAACTTCAAAAAAAAAATTTAATTTGCATTTCCCTAATTATCAGTGCTGGCGAATATGTTTTCCATATGTTTATTTTCAGTGTTCTTCTTCTGTGGTTTGCCTCTTTCTGTACTTCGCCTCTTTTGCCCTGGATATGTTTGTCTTTTTTCTTATTCATTTGTAGGAATCCTTTATAAATTTTGAACATAATCCTCTGTTAGCTTTAAATGTTGCAAATATCTTTTCCCAGACTGTGCCTTGCCTCTAACTTTGTTTATGTGTCTTTTGATGAACACAAAGATTTAAATTTAATGTCGTTAAATGTGTTGTAAAAGGTTTGCCCTCTTTTTTTTTTTTTTCCTGTCTTTTTAAGGAAGTCTTCCTACTACCCACCAGAGGTCATAAATCTATTATTCTGTATTTTCTTCATTAAGTGTTATGGGCCTGCCAACCTTAATTTAGGTTTCTAATTGACCTGGAATTGAGTTGTGTGTGTGTGTGTGGTGCAGGGATTTAATTTTATTATATTTTTCATAAGGCTTACGAGTTGCCCCAGAACATTTTCTTTCCATAACACCCCTTTTCCTCCTGATCCGGTTCTGCCTCAAGGTGCAAGGATAGGGGATGGTGTTAGAGAAGAGTGGGTGATTCCTGGAGCTGAGGAAGAGGGGCCACCCACAAGAATCACGGTATAGACAGACGTAGCCCCTGACAGAGGAGTGCCAAAGTGGGAGGAGGTGTGGGAATAACCTCCTCCTCTCTCTTCTCAGGCTTTCTGTTCTTTGGCCGTTACTTCCTGTTGGTCAAATCCCAAAGGAGGTCAGAGGACATCAGCCAGAGGGCTGGTGCCTCAGCGTGTGGGGATCGCCTCCCCAGGGGTCAGAGCAGGGTGGCGATGGGGATCTGTCGATGGTGCAAATGGAGACCAGCCAGGCCTCATTTTATTGGTTCTCCCAGAGAGACACCACTCGGTTTCACTAGAGTTTTCCAACCTGTACACATCCCAGTTCAGGACAGTTCAAAAGCAGATTTTCCAAAACTGGGTAGCCAGTCCAAAGCCAGCCGTGCAAAGAAAGAGCAGTATTTCCCCTGCCAGAGAAGCTAGGCTAAATAGAATCTTCAAGTCATGTGCAGGCTTCAGATTGCTTGAGAGTTTATGAATCCCTTTGGGAGGACGTGATCCTGGGTACCTGCTCATATTTAACAGTAGAGATCTAAAAGCTGGTTGGAAGTATTGAGAGAATAGTGAAGCTGGTCAGCGTTTATCTTCACTGCAGAGTGATCGAGGGGGGCTGTTGGAGAAACACCGAGGTCCTCTCGGACTGTCAGGCTCCCTAGAGAAAAGTTTTATTTATTTTTTAAAACATTTATTTCTTTATTTGGAGAAAGAGAGAGAGAGAATAAGAATGAGAATGCGAGGGGGGAGGGGGAGAGAGAGAGAGAGAGAGTCCCAAGCAGACTGCACTGTTAGCACAGAGCCCGATGCCGGGCTTGATTTCACGAACCGTGAGATCATGACCTGAGTGAAATCACGAGTCGGATGCTGAACTGACTGAGCCACCCAGGTCCCCTTCTTGGAAAAAAGTTTTAGAATTGCCTGTGTTTACCAAGTGGCAAAAGAGGGCTGGGACCTCAGTGTTCAGTTCCATAGGCCACTTTATCTCTCTTTTTGGGGCAGGAGACTGGATCATTCCCTCCCAGCTGCTGTAACAAAATCACCATAAACCGGGAGGTTTATAAACAGCAAACATTATCTCACGGTTCCGGAGGCTGGGAGGTTCAACATCAAGGTACCAGAAGATTCAGTGTCTGATGAGTGCTTGGCTCCTCATCTTCTTGCTGTGATGTCTCATGGTGGAAAGGGTGAGGGAGCTCTCTCAGGACTCGGTCTGAGGCTCTGCCTTCATTATCTCATCACGTCCCAGAGGCCCCATTTCCTAATACCATCACCTTGGGGGTTCGGGCTCAACATATGAATTTTGGGAGGGACACAGACATTCAGACCATCCCAAATACCCATGCCTTCCACTGTGTCTCAGTGGCCCCCAGCCGAGAAGACTTTCTGGTCAACCACCTGCCTGGTCATCTGCAGTGTGGAGAAGAGGAGGGGCTCTAAGGGTTAACTGATTCCCAAACGGCTTTCACCGAATCCTCCTTAATGTAGTCCCCTTTCTTCTCAAGTCCAGGGACCTGGTGCTGCCAGTGTCTGAGCCCATGAGGGTGCTGGCCTGTGAACCAGCCTTGCTCACAGTTCCCCCCACGGCCAGTGGAGGATTTGGGCTGAGGCCGGTCTGCAGAATCCTTTCTCATTATCCACCTGTGTTCCAGCATCCACATCTTAACTGCTGTTCCCACCTCTCCTGTCTCCCTGTGCTTGTGCATTTTTGCCCTTGTAAGCAGTTCCTTCTCTGCACTTTCATAGTGGATCCTCTGGAGGGGGAATAATTAGGTGCACGGGCTCAAATATCATAACCCAGAATCCTTTCTTCCATTTTCTATAAAAGTATTAGCTTTGGGGCGCCTGGGTGGCTCAGTCAGTTAAGCATCTGCCTTCGGTTCAGGTCATGATCTCACGGTTCATGGGTTTAAGCCGCACATTGGGCTCTCTGCTGTCCGTGCAGAGGCCGCTTCCGATCCTCTGTTCCCCTCTATCTCTGCCCCTCCCCGCTTGCACTCTCCCTCTCTCTCAAAAATAAATTAAAAAAAACTTAAAAGTATTAGCTTTGAGACGTGAATGGTCTATTCATTTATTTCAGTCTTTCTTGCCTTTTTAAAATAGATGCATTCAAAACTATCAATTTCCCTCTGAATATTCTTCCTACGGGTTTTGATACTTAGTACCGCCCATTGCTGGTGCGTTCCAAATATTTTGTCATTTCTACTGTGATTTCTCCTTAGGTGTGCAACTTACTTTAAAAACAGATTTTTAAACTTCCAAACATTATAAAAGAATCTTTTCATTGCTGATTTCTTATCAACATGTGGTCAGAGAAGATGGCTTATATGACATGGATTCTTTGAAACATGCTGAGATTTCTTCTGTCCCTGTAGTCATGGTCAGTTTCTGTGTATGCTGCCTTCTGTGCTTGGAAAGAATGTGGTCTCCATTTGTTGGTGAATGATTCTATGTCTATTAGCTCACATTTGTTGGTTTTATTCTTCTAATTTACGCCCTTACTAATCTTGTATTGGCACAATCAATTTCTTCTTACATGGGTAGATTGGCATGAATATACATATTTGCAATTGGTGGATTTTTCCCATTAAATTATATATAATGTCATTCTTCGCCCCTAAATTAAGGCTTTTGCCTTAATTTTTGTTTTGTCTGATTTATTCTCCAGCATTCTTTTGTTTTTTACGTAGTTTTTCATAGTATATATTTTCCATCCATTTATTTTCAACATTTCTCTCTCTCTCTCTCTGTGCGTGCATGTGTGTATTTTTGGTATGTCTCTTGTAAGTAGTGAAGAGATGCAGGGTTTTTTTTTTTAGTTTAAATTTTATGTATTCTTTAAATATGTAATCCAGCATAAATTACCAAATTCTAAATATACTAAAGAGGAAACAGTAAAAACTCTCCTTCTCATCTTCCCAGATTCTCTCTTCAGAGGCAGCCAAAAAATTATTAGTTTTTTCCAAGTAAGATCACTGTGAATACAAATAAATATAGTAGCTACATTTATTTATTTTATGGTGGCATTATATGTACTGTTCTGTACCTTGCCTTTTCAGATCTCAGAGATCTACCCTTAACATACATAAAGAACTTCCTCATTCTGTTGAGTGACTGCAGTTGATTCACTTTCGAATGTATCCTGGTCTGTTGAACTTATCTCCCATCAGTGGATTTTTAGGTAATTTCCAAATCCTTTACAAACAACGTTGTGATGAATAATCTTGTACAAACATTATTTAAATACGTGCGAGTGTACGTATAGAAGAAATTTCCAGAAGTGGAAATGCTGGAACAAAGGGTGCATGCTTTCATAATCCTGACGGATCTATAGATGTCACCCAATTACCTTCCACAGAATTTTGTCAGTTTACGCTCCCGCCAGAAAAGAATGTTCTACCTCATTCTGACGCCCACCTGCTGGTTTTCCCATTTCATCACCAAATCAGCCAAGGACCAAGGACCAAGAGGACCAAGTCAGCAAAGTGTCCTCTGTTGGGATTTTAAACATGGTACTGATGAGCCGAGAGATGGAAGAGTGAGCGAAGTCAAACGTGGGGTGGTGAGGCGGGAACCTGTAGCTCCTTGAGGCCTCGCAGGGAGGCAGTGTGACTGGACCCCAGGAGCCGGGCCTTGGAAGCAGCTGGAAGGATGACAGGCCTGCCTAGCAGGAGCTGGGAGGATGGGAGGGGGGGCGCTGTCAGGAGAGAGCTGGAGGATAAGTAGTTGCCCCCGGATAGAGATAACCCCCGGGCAGCCAGGGAAGGGGAGAAATACCCTGGCTTCTCCCTTCCACTGCCTTCCAGACCGCCTGCCAATGCCTCACGTTTCTGAAAAGGACCCGGATTCAGCCAGAGCTTAGGAAATGCATTTTCCCATGAATACAGACCAGAGCAGAGAAAGAAGGGGAGCAGCTCTGAGAGCAAATCAGGCCAGTGACTGGCACAGCCCAATCTTTTTGTGCTCAGTCCCGTTCTCACCGGCCGCCCATATTTAATGGTCATGCGACAATGATGTCCTGTGCAGTGTGACAGAGCTCAATGATCCTTTGTACCAGCACTCAAGCCCTTCCCCCCAGATGAGGACGTAGAAAGCCCCTCACTTACCACAGGTGTCTCAAAAGCCTAGATGTTCAGGTCTGGACGTTTCTTCTGATTGTGAACTTAAGTACCATTGGCATCCCTCGTACATAATCATCAGGGAGTGAGAAAGAAAAAGAAAAAAAAAAGTTAGCTAATAAATACCTACAAAGGCAGACACAGCTGTTCAGTCTTCATATCTGTAGCTGGCCACGAGGCTGCAGGTGATGTTTATGAGTTTCTCCTTCCATGACCCGTTCAACATTCCCTTTGTCCTCTGCCAACACGTGGCTGTTTGGGGAATCTTTACCTGGAAGAGTGGCAGGAATCTTTTCTTTCCCCCAAGAGTCTGATTTCTTAATAGTCCCGCCTTTATTGAGTAAAATGCCTTCCATTTACTATGGTCATGTGGTACTAAAAGGCACCAAGAGATTGCTTTCTGCTCCAGACATAGCCTTCCCTGCCCATGGTGTATCAGAAAGCCTATTTCCTCTGGGTAAATGAGATTATTCCCCTCCACCAATCTGATAACCTCTTTCTCTGCCCATTGGTTCCAAGTAGCCCAATGGCAATCTCAACTTCCAGTTCTGTGCAACTATTCTTGTGTTGCTGGTGGACACATTCCTCTCTTGGGAGTCAATACTCCTAATTGGGCAGAGCCCAGGGTTGCAAGACTGGAAGCTTTCTGTGATGGGCCATCAGGTATAGTGAGAAGTCATTCCTCTATCTCTGCTCCTGGGCACCATGGGGGAAACCACATATATATGGGTTTCTGGTTCAGACCACGTACTGCATCCTGTCGGGACAGTATCCCAACTGTACAGTCTCAAGCTTCCAGAAGGCCGTCCTGCCAGATGCTTCTTGGTGATATGGTACATATTAAAACGAGCCAGGAAGGAAAGAGTTGGCAATGGATTTGAGAGTAAAATAGGCGAATGACTGGCAAGCTCACCGATGTGGTGCATTATCCAATGTATTGGATCTTTGCCAGTCTTGTAGATGAAAACCCTTGATGTGTTTTTATTTTTCATTTCTTTTGAATGTCTTTTTATGTATTTAGGAGCCACTTAGATTTTCCTTTTTGTGAACTCTTGATTTTTAAACAATTTATGTTTATTTATTTATTTTTCTTTTTTAGTAAGTAAACTTTACCCCCAACATGGGGCTTGAACTCATGACCCCCAAGATCAAGATTTGCATGCTCCACTGTTCCACTAACTGAGCCATCCAGGAACCCCATGAACTTTTGATATTTGTGCTTGTTTTTCTTTGGAAAATTGATGCCTATCTATGTTTTAGTGAAGTCAGCCCCTGTCTATAGATTTTTTCCCCCAGATTTGAAGTGGTACTTTGTCATATACTAAATTAAAAAAAATTATATTGAGTTCTATTTCTGGACTTTTAGACCTGTTATCTTGGTCTATCTTCTTATTAATGTATTAATATTACCTTATTTTATTTCTTGTGCCTTTCTATTGTAATGTTTGCGGGCTAATAACCCCCCTTCCCCACCCTTGGTCTCCATTTAAAAAAATTTCTGGATAACCTGGCTTTAAATTTTTACCACATTACCTTCATGATTAGCTTGTCTAGACCCCAAAGTAAGTCATGTTATTTTTGTGTTGGGATCACATTCCCAAACACCACTGTCTACTGGGCCCTGTACAACATGGCCCCTGGCTTCCCCTCAACCTCATCTTCTGCCACGGTCCCCATATTTCCTCTCTTCCACTCTGGCCTCCTTGCTGTTGCTCAAACAGGCCAATTCCTTCATTTGCTGTTTTTACTTCACTCTGTTCGGCGAGTTTGAGAGGCCCCCACAGTGAACCACACTCCCGTCCGCAGTCATCCGGAAGGGAGCTCTGCCTGCCTGGGATTTTAGGGGGTAGCAGGTCCAGCCTCCCAGTCAGTGAGCAGTTACTTCTGTTCCTGGCCTTGGGGCTGAGTCTTAATCCTCTCCCGGCACTAGAGCCACCATTGCCCATGAAGCCACAGCCACAGCCCCGGGCAGCGGGCTGCCCCCAAGTTCTCAGCCACGGCACCACTTCTGGCTCAGGCAGGAACCCGTTAGTCCCTGTTTCTCCAGGCAGCTGACCTCTTAGCTTCCACTGCCTGATTCAGACCCCAGAACCCAAGAGGCTCAAGGCTCCAGTTCCACCCGTTGCTTTGGTTCCCATCTGCTTCTGGTCTGTGGAGATGTTTAGTTTGTTTCTGAGGCCAGCTATGTTTTACTGGATTTCTCTTTTGATATGTTGTTGCTCATTTTTATGTGTTTGGAGCAGAGGGGGTGTGACGAACCATGAACTTGCAGCCCCATCTTGAACAGACCATGCACTTAGACTTGCAGCCGCTCAGTTACAGCACTCTGAAGTCACTTTCACACAGGCTACTGCTAACATAATACATCATCTACCCTGTACCTGTGGGGTGGTTTGGGGCACAAATGCTGGAGCTTAGATCAACTCCTCGGCAGAGCAGTCGATGTGGAGGAAATGCAGGTGGGCGTGGCTGCAAATCTGAGGTCCCCAACCTTCTGCTGCCCTTATGCTTGGCTGGCTTCCTCTCTGTTTGCTTCAGCCCTTGATCTGGCCCTTTCCCACAGCAAATACTAATAACAAAACCATCACTGTTTTTATCATTATGATCCAGGCTGTCAGCTTAATCTCCTGTGGCAACTTTCACTCTTTTAAACAGGACGCATTCTTCCTTCTTCGTGTCTCAGGGGATTCTTTTCTTATCTAAGGCTTATTCTTCACACTGTCATCATTCCTCCCCCTGGCCACCACCTCAGGTTGCCTGAGTCATCAATTTCCCCTTCATTTTATGCATGAAAACTGTACAATCCATATATCACGCCTGGCTCTTTGATCTCAGCATATTACCACGGGTGAGTGTCTCTCATCTTCAAAACAGTACATGACTCCGCACCCCTTTCAGCTACGACCTACCTTCCCCATCCTCTGTGGATCATGTTCCACAGACCAATCTCGGCTTGCCACCCCCCAGTCCTCATGTCCTTCTTTAGGTTGCTGCAATCAGGCAGCGATGGAACTCCCATTGTTCCGCTAAAACCATGCAACAAGTACGTCATGAGCTTTAATTGCCGCATCTCCTGGTGCCTGCTTGGGTTTTATTGCTTGGCTTTTCTGCAACATTTGCCACTTCTTCCCTCTTGAAACCCTACGATTCCATGGCTTGTATGGTGCTCTCACCTCTTGTTCTCAGGACGGGTCTCGAAGAGTTGCATTTTGCCTCCTTTATGTTTGGAATGCCTCCTCCCAGCCCCGGCTCTAGCTTTGATCGTCTTCTTTCCTCACCCTGCACACGCCCTCTAGCTTTCTTGTTATGTGCAACAAGTGTCCTGTGGCATTTGTGTGCACGTGACACCTGTACTGGATTGCATGGTATTCTCCCAAATTTGTGTTCACCCGGAACCTTAGAACGTGATCTTACTTGGAAATAGGGTCTTGGCAGGTGTAATTAGTTAAGACGAGGCCATCCTGGGTTGAAGTGCTGCAGTTAAGAGCCACCCAGTTTGTGGTGTGTCGATACAGCAGCTGTAAGAAATAAATGCATCGGTTCTCTCTGCACTTGGGGAGACTTCCCCAGGGTGAGGAGGCTGTGCCCGTGCAGGGCAACCCAGTACCTCCTTATAGCCCGTTCGGTCTGCTGGCTCAGCTCTCTCACATTTACAGTTTTAGATCAGAGATCTTCTATTTGACAGAGACAGTAACAGAGGGAAAAAAGACAGGACTTGTCTTAAGTGCTGTGAATCCCTGAGCAAGGTGCAACTCCTTTCATTGTTCAGTGGGAGGCTTTAGTTTCTGTCTTCCTGGGTTTCAAGATTCAGTGAGACGTCTCAGCATATAGTCGAGCCCATAAATGAGCCTTTCTTTGGAAGGCACCTACAGAGCAGCAGTGGGTGGGGTTCTGCTTTTTCTTTGTCTTTCATTAACTTGACACCATCAGCCTCAAGCTTCAGTTGGCTCTTGTCACTCACACAACCTTCGAAGAGCCCGTTTGGAATGTGATACCTTTGCGGGAGTCCTCTTTCTGGGCTAAAATGCCAAGGCATCTTTTGGGTCCATGACCTTGAGGTTTATGCTAGGTCAAGTGTCCCTGTCATCGCCATTCCCCCCCCACCCCTTTCCATCTTCCAACAATTCTAACATTTTCTTAAGAATTCTGAAGTCATCAAGAGAGCCAGCCTCCTGCTTCTGTAGTGATACTGTTTTCTCCAGATGCTTGCTAGCTCCCTTCTAGCTCTCCACACCTGGTGATTTACTAGCCTGAAAGCTTCCTGGGTGAGCTCGTTTTGCTCCTAGAGTTGAATGACAACAGCTAGGAGAACACTGATGACCACACTTGCGTAGCATGTCCTATCTGCCAACATATATGTCATATATGTTCTTACATATATGAACTCACTTGTTAATCTTTTGTGCCTTCTTTATAATCGTCTTTCATGTTAAACATTTTTGGTGTGCCATTTTAGTGCCTCTGTTGGTTTTGTAGGCAATTTTTTTAGTTATTTTCTCATGGTGGCCACACACTCTAGGTAAATACCGACTTAATTCTGGCAAAGTAGAGCAACTTTGTCTCACTACATCCCCACCCCAACCCTATGCTATTATTGTCATATATTGTACATTTATATATATTACAAATGCAGCAACAGTGTTATAAGTATTGCTTTATACAGTCTTGTGTTGTTATAAAAAGCCTAAGAGAAAAAATATATTCATTCCTTCCTGTGGATTCAGGTTAGTTTGGTGTCATATTCTTTTAACATGAAGGACAAGGAGAGAAAAAATCCATTTAACTTTTGTTGACCCCAAAATATCTTTATCTTGCTTGTATTCTTGAAGAATAGTTTTGCTGGATATAAAATTCTTGGTTGACAAGGACAAGCTATTTATTTGTTGCACTTTAAATATGTTGTCTCACTACTTTCTGGCCTCTATTGGTGTGATGTGAAGTCAGACATTAATTGTATTGTTCCCTTGCACACGATGTATCACTTTATTCTTCGTTTCTTTTCTTTTCTTTTTTGATTTTTAGCAGTTTGTGGTGTATGTGGGTGTGGCTTTCTTTATGATCATCCTATGTGGGGTTCTTTGGGCTCTTTGGATCTATAGGTTAATATTTAAAATTTTTTTTAGCGTTTATTTTTGAGAGACAGACAGACATACAGAGTGCAAGTGGGGGAGAGGCAGAGAGAGAGAGACGGAGACACAGAATCTGAAGCAGGCTCCAGGCTGTGAGTTGTCAGCACAGAGCCCGATGCAGGGCTTGAACCCACGAACCATGAGATCACGACCTGAGACGAAGTCGGATGTTTAACTGATTGAGCCCCCAGGCAACCCTGTAGATTAATATTTTTAGAATCAAGTTTGGAAACTTTTCAATCATTATTTCTTCAAATGTTTTTTCTGCTTTTTTTCTCTCTCTTTTTCTGGAACCCTCATTACATGTATGTTGTCTTTCTGGATGTTTTCTCTCAGATTTCTGAGACTATTTTTTTTTTAATCTTTTCTTCTCTCTGTTCTTCAGATTGGAAAATTTCTATGAATCTGTCTTCAAGTTCAAGTTCACTGATGGTTTCTTCTGTAAGCTCAAATCTGCTTTGAATCCTACTTTCATTTTACACGTGGAGAAACTGAGTACTAAAGAAGTTAGACAATTGCTTAATGCAAAGGTGGGCAAAATGTTACTTAAAGGGAAAAATAGTAAATATTTTAGGTTTGCATTCATATGGCCTCTGTACAACCATTCAGCTCTGCCACTGTAGCTCAAAAGCTACATAGACAATATATAGACAAATGATTGCAACTGTGTTAAAAAAAAACAAAAAAACTTTTATTTACAAAAACATGGGACCAGCCTGTGGGCTGTAGTTTGCTGACCTCAGGCCTGAGTTTTGCAAATAGCAATTAGCATAGCTGGGATCCAAGTGTCCTTTCTTCAAAGTCTGTGCTCTTTCCATTGTCTCACACTGCCTCCTACGAATGGATTGTTCTAGTCTTTTCAGTGGTGAAATCATCCTGGGGGAACCACAAATACTAGACAGAGCATCAGATTTATTTTTCATCACTTTCTTTACTCAAGGATTTAGAACATCTGTTGTAATAATAGATTCTTCCCTATCTTTCTTTCTCTCTACCTTCTTTCCTTCTTCCTTGCCATTCTCTCTCTTGCCTTCCTTTTTCCTTCCTTCCTTCCTGCCTTCCTTCCACCATTCCCTCCTCCTTTCTTTTTTACTATCAGTCACCTTTGCAGAGTGACTGTACTACCTTCCTTTTCTTTTCTTTTTTTTTAAGGATCTTTATTCTCCACTGAAATGTTTTCATTTTTTGCCTGGGGAAATTGCTGGTGACACTCTGTGTTATAATCCTCATGTAGAAAAGTAGTAATTAGAAAAGAAAGTAAGGATGTGAATGGTGCTGTTGGCGTTCCCACCTATAAGCTATAAATAGAATAGAAGTAATCTATTTTACTTTGATGATCTTTGATTTTTTTTTTCATAGCCTCAAGAAAAATCTCCTAGGGGGGCAGAAAGTAGGGAAGGATGCAAATTTCAATTTCTTCTCAATTTTCTAAGGATGATTCCTTTCTAGAATAATTTCTTTTCCTCAACCTGGCTTTGTCATTCATAACCGGACATGCACTGTTCTGGCCAATCTTGGGCTGTATCAATGGCTGCCCTGGGCTTCTAGGGAAAAACTTCCATCCCTTGTGTTAAAGATCTGGTACCAGCTCCAAAAGGTGAATTGGATCCTAGAGTCATACCTGTCACAGCCCTCCTGTGGCCATGAAACTTGGGTACATCCAATAGAATGTTTTTAACAGAAAGCAGAATACCCAACTGAAAGTAGCTTAAATAATACACTTTTGAAATCATGCATAATAAAAATTTCTTCATTAGGGAATTCCAGGTCACTTCTGTCATTCAACAGTATTACCAGGGACTGTATTTTCCCCATTTTTTTCCTCTACCCTCTTCCCTGTAGTGGCTGCATCCTTAGAATTATCTCCTCAGGGTTAAAAGTTGGTGGCCAAGGTTGAAGGGATCATCTGTAGACAAAACACTTTGACTAAAGAGAAACCCTTTCTAGAATGGGTCAGACACTCAAGCTCTCACTGCAGAGGTGGTTGTTAAGAAAACTGATGCTTTAGCTCTCTAAAATGGAGTTGGTTTCCACTAGAATAGAAGAAGTGGGTGGGAAGCGGAAGGTTAGGCTGATGACACCATCAGTTTTGCAGGAACCTATTTAGTCCAGATGGTTTTGCTCCAGGAATGTTTTCACCAGTGGGTATGGGATATAGCCTTTCCCTGTTAACCACACTCAGCCATATTGTTGGCTGGGCATGAGGTGAAAGGGAGACAGCATCTCCACTGTTCTTTCTGTCCTTTGCCTCCTTAGCAATCCCTGGTGAGGTGTCTTTCCTTTTAGGTTCCTTTTGATCTCTATGAAGTGTTGGCAATGTGTTCTCTCTTTGCAGAGAATTTCCTTTTGTTCGTACCAGCAGTAACAACTTAATGTAAGCCCTGCGGTCAGTCTTTCAGAATTTGTTTCTTCATTCAATCATGTACTCAACGTCTGTCACATGCCAGGCACTGTGTCAGCCACTGGGGTTACAAGATGAGTCAAAGAAATGCCTACCCTCAGGGTCACAGTTCTGGGCTTTGAGTGGTGCTAGGTTTTCTTTCTGGGCCCATCACTCTGTGACTCTGAAACTTTTTTTTTTCTTTTATGCTCTGGACAAGGGCTGATATCCTTCAGATAGTACTGCAGGAAATCACCACTAGTCAATTCGAACCAGCTCATAAGATGAGAAATATTTGTTCTTCTTGTCCAGTCTCTTTATCTTTCAGCTGGAATGCCTGCACGAGTCTAGTCAGCTCTGAATCTTCCACAGGATATAAGGCGGGACTAGAAATAGCCACAGTCCTCAACATTAGTTGGATTCCGACTGGAAGGTTATGTGAGAGAGGCATTACCTGTCCGGCCATGGCTTGGCCTCCAGGACAGTGGCGTGAACGATCCTGAAACAGATGCAGTCTGTAGTCACACCCAGAATACCGACACCAGAACATTTTACAGTAGAAAGGTTACCAAAGCTCTCTGCCTCATCCTGGAATCGGATGTCCTTTCCTCAGACCAGGAACTCAGCTGGGTTGGGACATAGGAGAGAAGAAGCAGGTGACATTGGTGGGAAAGGACCCCCTGCATCTTCCCTCACCACTTCCCTTATCTCAGTGCTCAGAGCAGCACATAAAATGATGTCACAAAGATCCCTTTGGCATCTCAGAACAGAAGCTTCAGGCCATTGGAGGATCTGCTTTGGTTTTTCTTTGTTTCAGCGAAAAGGGAAAATTAAAAAGGCAGCTTGACTTCAGAGATGGCTGAATGTCAATGGACCTGTAATATACATCGTGAAGAATGTTCTATCAAGTATGGGCAAGCAGGGACTCATGTATATGGATTTCATTAGAAAAAGAAATCTGTTACTTAGTTTGGGATTTGGGTCATCTATATTATTTTTCTTGAATTTGAAGTCACTTTCCTAGTGGAATATGTGTTTTTAACTTGCTGGGGAGAGGAGGGCACTTCTTTTATTTAGATTTAAGTGCACTTTGGCTAAGAACAGGGCTGGTGAACTCAACTATGAAATGCTCTTTGGTTCAGACATCTTTATCTCACCCACATGGGGAGATAACATGGAAATTGACCATCTCACGCCTTCTGTCAGAGATTGGCAGCTCCAATCTGAGGTTTGTGATTTGTGAGGGAACCTGAGTGAAAATGGCACACACGGCTGAGAAGATGATCCCAGGCATGCCACTCGCTATACTTTTTTGCCCAAACTTCACCTGATGGTGAAGACAACGTCTATTTCCCCATGCACCAATTCTTACTGAGATTCATGTCTAGAAATATTTATCATCGTACTATTTGTAATTCAAAATAATTTGCAAAGGGCCATAACATGCACTGATTGGAGAATGGTCAATAAATTATGATTCAGCCATACGATAGAAGAATTTTACAGCTATTAGAAATATTATTAGGGGCACCTGGGTGGCTCAGTTGGTTAAGTGTCCAACTTCAGCTCGGGACATGATCTCACAGTTCGTGAGTTCGAGCCCCACATCGGGCTCTGTGTTGACATCTCGGAGCCTGGAGCCTGCTTTGGATTCTGTGTCTCCCTCTCTCTGCCCCTCCCTTGCTCATACTCTGTCTCTCTCTCAAAAATAAATAAAAACATAAATAAATAAATAAATAAATAAATAAAATATTGTTATAAGAGGATATTTATTGACAGGGAACAACCTTTTTTTAAAATTTATTTATAATGTTTATTTATTTTTTAGAGAGAGAGAAAGAGCACTAGCGGGGAAGAGGCAGAGAGAGAGGGAGACACAGAATCCAAAGCAGGCTCCAGGCTTTGACCTGACCTGACCTGAGCCGAGTTGGACACTTAATCGACTAAAGCACCCAGGGGACAATCTTATGCTATAATCTTAACTGAAGAAAACATTAAGTGAACTATAATGGCATGACTTCAATTTTTGAAATCACATAAACATAATTATATGCACATATACATATTTATGTAGTCATTTATTCAACAAGGATGGATGGAGTGACTTTTATCTGCCAGATACTGTGCTGGATGCTGAGGATATGAGCCAAACAAGGGTAATTAAATCCCTGCCTTCATGGAGTTTATAGTCTCTTATGCATAGGAAATGCCATGGCAGCAAATACATCATATGTTCATGGTAGTTTTTCTGGTTACTGGGTGACTTAAACTTTTTTCTTTATGTATTTCTATATCTTCTAGATTTCCTGATAAAATTAAATATCTTTTATAGATTAAAAAAAGACAACAGATGTCTTTTTATTCAAATGGACAGAACTGAGGGGCACCTGGGTTGGTTGAGCATCCAACCCGTGATATTGGCTCAGGTCATGACCCAGGGTTGTGGAATCAAGCCCTGTGTCTGGCTCTGCACAGAATGTGGAGTCTGCTTAAGATTCTCTCTCTCTCCCTCTCCCTCTGCCCCTCTCCCCTGCTGGCACTCTAAATACATACATACATACATACATACATACATACATACATATGTAAACAGAGCTGAAAACCTGCCTCCTGGCATGAGACGCTGTCCCTGAGACTGAAAGGTCAGCTCGACAAATTGAAAGAGCTTTGCCTGGGGACCAGGAGGCTGTCATTAACCCACTACATGACCGTGGACAAGCGACTTTCCTCTTTGGGTCTCCATTTCTCTTCCCGTACGATGATAGTCTGACCCAGATGATGTTTAAGGTCTTTCCAGCTCTAATATTCAATGCATGAAACAGTACCTGCAGAGACTTTAGATGGGAGGAGAATTTCCATAGAAGCAAACCTACAGGTCAGTATAGCACCTGCTCTTACCATACCAGCACAATTTTGTTGTGGCTTCTTATCCCACACACAAATGTTATCTTTAATTTATGTGCAAATCATTTTTTCATGCATTCTAGTCTCTTCCTCCTCTATCCTTTGCCTTTTTCATACCCAGGAGAAACTAGGGGGAAAATGATAATGATAATCCTAATCTTCTCTTTGTCTAATTCTCCGTGTGCTCTAAAGCAAATAATTTTTCATCCATTACTGACTATCCTTCCTGGTCCCCTCATAGATGCAAGAGACAATACAAAGTGAGAATCAGACATGATTTTGACCCTCGGAGCTTGAAACATCCATGGAGAGACGTGGTGAGGGCTTACGAAGCAAGGTGAGAAGGGCATAGCAGTGCATGCCAGGCTGGCCCATGTTCCATCACAATATGGCACAGGTATTGACAAAAAGGAGACAATGGCATGAGTGAGACCAGTCAGGAGAAGATTTCTGCAGCAGGCAAAGTGTGAGCTAAGCCTTACAGGATGGGCATGATTTAAATAGATGCAAGGAGAGGAGATCATTTCTAGCAGCATAACCACAGTGACCAGGGAGGAAAAGCCATTGACACTAGGGTTGTGAGACTGGGCAAATAAAATTATAGGATGCCCAAGTAACTTTGAATTTCAAATAAACAATGAATGATTTTCTAGTATAAGTATGTCCCGTACTTAGCACATACTTACACTAAAAATTATTTGTTGTTTATCTGAAATCCTAATATACCAGGTTTCCTGTATACTATCTGGCAACTCTAATTGGCGTTTGTTCATGTGAGTATGCATTAACATCTAAGAAAACCTCAACTGTTCTAAGAAGATGATTCAAATTCCTATCCCACCATCTTGGACATTTAGGGACCTGTACTGGCTCTGCCACTGAGTGTCTACTGGGTTCTCTCGAGTGAGTAATTCGTGGACTCCACTCCTTGTTGCACCATTTACAAAATGAAGCGTGTTGTACAGATGTCTGTGTGTTCCGGGCAGGGTATTAGCATGAGCATTTTTGATATTAGATAAGGGAACCAGATCATGCCTGTCATTGCCCAGATAGGAAAAGCTGATGCCCCTCTCTTTCATTTCTAGCCCGTGGCATTCACTGATCCATGCTAACACTTTGTCTCCTGTCCCTTTGTCTGAGCACAGCTGGAGTCACTCAATTCACTTGCGTTCTCAGAACTGTCTGCATCTTCTATGTGTGATGTGACTGCCTTTTCTTCACATTGTTGTCCCACCCTTCTCAAATTCCTCCCCAAATGCAATGGTCCCTGTGACCTCTCTTGAATGCCTGCTGGAGAGGAACAGAAAATATTAAGATCCCAGTTCTGTCTTCTCTGTCCCTCAAAAAAAAAAAAAAATTGCCACCACCATAAAAGTCAGCACAAGGGAAGGCAGCAGGGGCAGATAATCATCTGCTCCTTCTCGACAGGATGGAATCAGCCAGATTTTCACTTGTGGAAGTCACCCATTTTCCAGACGTGAGCATCATTTTTCCTTCCACCAGAAAACTGCAGGAAAGGCCACGCCCTGTCCCTGTTCTCTGCAGCACCTGTGTGGTGTTGGCAAAGGACTGTTTTTCCACAGTAACAACAACAGATTTTGAAACGTGTTCCCTCTTCTCAGTTAAGTGCTCATTTACATGAGGCAAATTCTCTTTGTTCAAGAAAACTGGGCCTCCAGAAGAGGTCATTTGCTTCCATGAAGCTGCTCGCCCACTTATAACTCTCGAGCTCTCCCCAGCACTCTTGGCCTTGGTGACCCGACGGCCTGGCAGGACCACCAAAGCCTCCGAAGCGGCCAAAGCACAGGCTCCGCGCCAGGCAGAAACGCGACTTTGATGGGATTTGTTCAAAGTTGGCTCTGGAAACAGGCAAGTCATTTGCGTATTACCTGCTTCCGGGTCAGGATTACTTTACAGTAGATCCAGATGACCCCATCCTATCGTGCATTCTTTTTGGATCACAAGCTCTTTAAAGAGGGCTCATGAGGTTCTAAGTGGCTGAATTCTGCACCCACCGTTGGAGGTGCTTTAGAGTTCAGCTGGAGCTCAGTTGAACCCCCAGCAGTGAGTATATTTTGCCCACTTTGCTCTGACCCGGGCTTGCATCCGGTAGGAAAAGCGGCCTCCTGAAGCCACCGAACAGCAGACGTCACTGGGCATCCAAGAACTTGTGTGTAGATTCTGGGGAAGGACCTCAGAGTCCATCTCATCCACGTGACTCCTTGCTCAGAAAAGAGATTGCCTCCTCTTTAGACCATTAGGAAAGCTCCACTTTCCCAGACAGACTTACTTTTCACCTACCCAATGCCCGCGGCCCACGCATCCAGGTATGTGATAGGGTAGCTGCCTGGAGGAGCGTGGGCCTACTGGCTTTTGAGAGAGGCCTGTGACTTGGCAGGGTGGTGGCACCTGATCTGGCAAAGGCCACGTACTTCTTTTGTCTGTATTGAGGCCACATAGGAGAATTAAGGAACATAAATTCTGAAAGATTAGATTGGATAAGAACAAGGCAGCTGTTGTTTTGCCAGGGCCTGAAGGGTATTGCAAAGTTTGTTGGACCCACTCCTGTTCTATTTAGCAGTTTCCCCCGTCTTCGTCAGCTCTGGCTGCTAAAACACAATACTATAGATGGGGCGTATGAAATACCATAAACAGACACTTCTCCGAGTTCTGGAGGCTGGGAAGTCCAAGATGAGGGTACCAGTGTGGCTAGGTTCTTGGTGAGCGCTCTCTTCCTAACTTGCTGTTGACTGCCTTCTTGCTGTGCCCACACATGATGGAGAGAGAGAGAGAGACAGAGACAGAGAGAGAGAGAGGTTTCTCTGGTATCTCTTCTTATAAGGGCACTAATCCCAACATGGAGACCCCACTCTCACGACCTCATCTAAACCTAATCACCTCTCAAAGTTCCACCGTGTTGGAGAGTAAGTTTCAACACAGGAATTTTTGGAGGGCGTGAACATTCAGTCCATAACACTTCCTTTCTGCTTCAAATATTACTGCTGTTGTCCCTCCCCTGCTGACTAAGTGCATGGTGTGGCTCATGAAAAGGGGCGGAAGCTGTATCTGAACTTGGCTGAAAGGAGGATGGACAGCTGTTACACTTCTGGGGACTCAGCTGGGCAGTGGTCAGGGGCAGCACCAGAAAGATGGTCTCCCCCTGCTCAGAAGATCCCAAGCCTGTGAGCCTATCTGACTAGTCAAACATGGCTCCAGACTAACTTTCTCTCCCAGATCTCATCTGGACAGTTAGGACATTTCTAGAAAAGGATGGAGTAAAATTTTAGTATCTCCTCTCCCCTTTCTTTTATCTCTAGTGAAATGAGTTGAGGGTGACTAAATGGATGCACTCACTCTTCCAGAAGCTCTCTTAGTATTGACTTAAAATCCATGAATATCACAGAAACTGTCATGGTGTCACCACTCCTGCATATTTCATTGTCTCCCCTTATATTGGTCTCTTCCAGGTGCTGCTGTCTTAGCCTAGATCAGGCACCCGAGGCAAGTACCTTCTCTCATTCTGGGTCTTCACCAGAGTCTGAGGCACTCTTCTTCATTCAGTGTTGGAATGTCGCTGGTCTGGAAAGGTCCTTAGAGACATCCAGTCTGTTTCCTTTAAATAAAAAAAAAAAAAACGTTTATTTGAGAGGGAGGGAGAGAGAGAGGGCATGAGCAGGGGAGGGACGGAGAGAGAGAGGGAGAGAGAGAATCCCAAGTATGCTTCAGGCTGTCGGCGCAGAGCCCGACGTGGGGCTCGAACCCACGAACTGTAAGATCATGACCTGAGCCGAAGTTGGACGCTTAAACGACTGAGCCATCCAGGCACCCCAAGATCCAACTTGTTTCCTTAATTAATTAATTTTTAAAAAGTCTTAAATGTTTATTTATTTTTGAGAGAGAGAAAAAGAGAGAGAGACAGAGACAGAGTGTGAGTGGGGGAGGGGCAGAGAACGAGACACAGAATCCGAAGCAGGCTCTAGGCTCCAAGCTGTCAGCACAGAGCCCGACGTGGGGCTTGAACCCACAAGCAGTGAGATCATGACCTGAGCCGAAGCTGGATGCTTAACTGACTGAGTCACCCAGGTACCCAGGAAATTCAATACTTTATTCTGATTTTCAAATGCCATAAACTTAGCCAGTACCTGGCTACACTGTTTAAATATGACCAATGGGTCAGGGCCTTACCTGGTCTCTCCCTGCGGGGTTTTAGAATATTCTTTGAAGCCAGGAGCAATCTGGATGAAGGGAGTTTGGGCACGTAGGGGTCATGAGTGTCTGTGAGAACAGTGGTTAAGTTTTGACCCTCTTTGAGAGGGCCACGTACACTGCAGGAGGAGAGGGCTTTGGGCTCAGTGCGGTGTACTTGTTTCCTGAATTCTAGGTGTGCAAATCATTCATGGCCAAATGTTTACTGTTCTCTAGGAAAATTCAACCCTGTACTGAGCGCAGGGAAGGTGTCTGTCTGTTTGCTTGTTTGTTTCTTCTTGTAAAATTGTAAATTCCTTCTGTTGCATAGAAAGCTCTCCTAAATCCTCCACATTTTAAAAAGCTTAAATTGTGTGGTTGTGTTTGGAAATCATCTCGGGAAAGCCTCTGCAGGTCAGGATAAAGGATTAGTATAAGACTTTTCATTTAGATGGAACTCATTAAAAGTCAGGCATGCGAAGGCTGCTTTCACTATTGCACTGGAATAGTTAACAAATAAGTCACAACCACAGCAACAACAGTAAGTCAAACCTACCACTGCAGTTAACATTTATTTAGCCTTTGCTGTGTGCCAGACATTGTGCTAAATGCTCTGCAACCTTTATTTCACTTAATTCTTGAGACCCATCAAGTGGTTATCTTGGCGAAGAGGCAGCCAAGGAATCTTGTCTCTTAGATATTTTCCAACTTCTTAGCCCAAATGGCAGAATTTTAAGTCTTAAGGTAGAGTGAGGTGAATAAGTGAGCCTGCTCCTCACTCTTTTCTCAAAGGAAGAAATCATTTGATTCTCTGGAAAGGGCATTGAAATCCATTTGGCTCGGATATACAAAAACAGTGCATTCTGGGCTTCCCGCTCTGGAAAAGGACAAATGGGCATTCAAGGACTGGCCATGTGCTCAGTCATTTCCTGAACAATATTTATTAGGTGTCCATGGTGCTAGGCATGACGTTGGATACTGATCCATTGTTGTCCATACACCTAGTTTAGAGATGCTCTTGGATTTGGAGCACGAATTGAGTTCTAAGACCTTTATCTAGGGCCATGGAAAACAATAAATGCTTGATAAGGTTCCATGAAAAAGGCTAAAGAATATGGAAAAGGATAAATCAAATGGGCTCAGAGGCCCCTCCCACCCTCAAGAATCTGTTGCTGGAGCTCCACTCCTTTCACCCCCAAAGTGTGATGTCCTTAGGTAATGTCTCTTAGCACAGCACAGATCTATGTAGAAGGCAAAGCTGTCCTGACAGGAGGGACCATTAGGACAAAACAGTGTTGGAAGTTACAGAGACATAAGTTCAGTCACATCAGCTGCAACCCACCTGACTGATATCCCTTAACGCATTCACCGCATCTCTGTAGTTTCTCTTTCTCGCTCTGGGCTTCCATTTTCCTTTCCTTTCTTTCCCAGATAAAGGCTCTTCTTCCTTTTCCCTGGCCAATAAAGAAGTACGATCCATTCTGGCTGTGTGCTTGGGCCTCACCTTTGAGGTCAGATTACAGCCTAAGTACCTGAGTCTTAATAGTTTCTTGTTTTCCCCTGAGGCATTTCCCGGGATTAGTCTTTGCTTTGCTCACTGCCTCTGCTCTTTCTCTTCTGGTTGTTACTTTTTTTTTTTTTTTTTTAAATACCTGACATTTTAGGTCTTTATTTTATAATGAATATATCTTATGACTGTAAAAGTGCCATCACATCATACTTTGGTCTTCTGTAGTTTTCTGAAAAGTTCCTTTCATGCGTATTTTTTTTAAAAAAAAATGTATACCATTTGAACTTATTTAGGAGGTATGGCACGGTGACCTAGTTTTTGCTGTTGTTCAGGGACAGAGTTGAATTGTCAAAGATAATACCTTATCATCTGGTTTTTTTGTTTTTGTTTTGTTTTGTTTAGCCAGTTTCCTAAAAAAAAAAAAAAGAGCCTAATGCACAGCTACAGTGCTAATACTTTATTAAGAAGTGCAGGGGCGCCTGGGTGGCGCAGTCGGTTAAGCGTCCGACTTCAGCCAGGTCACGATCTCGCGGTCCGTGAGTTCGAGCCCCGCGTCGGGCTCTGGGCTGATGGCTCAGAGCCTGGAGCCTGTTTCCCATTCTGTGTCTCCCTCTCTCTCTGCCCCTCCCCCGTTCATGCTCTGTCTCTCTCTGTCCCAAAAATAAATAAACGTTGAAAAAAAAAAATTTAGAAGTGCAAATCCAGGGTAACCAGAATTGGGGAAAAGAGAAGTGAGGTAGAGAAGCTGCTACGTCATAAGGGATACAGCTAGCTGCTCAGCCACATGGGATGAATCAAGGCAGGTGACACAGAAATATCGTGTTCGGAATAGTCCCCTGGAGGAGGAATGGAGAAGTAGTTTATTTGTTGGCTCCCTTCTATCTTTTGTCTCTCATAGATCAAGGTTTTTCTCGTGGGAAGTTAAGCCCTGCATTTGCAGGTTGCACAGCCCAGCTCCAGGGGAATCCAAAGCTCCTGCCCTGGGTTTGAACTTCAGGCAAATGCAGGCATGGTGGGAGCAGCTCTGGAAGACTTCAGGGCTAGCCTCAGATGGAGCAAATAGTGGGGGTGCCCTAGAGAGGGGAGGTTGATTAAAGGGGGTCTCCTAATTCCATGGTGGGTCCAGCCCAATCAGGAGGTGGGAGATGGCCCGGGTGGGGAGGGAAAAACACTGGCTACCGTGCTGCTTAAAAAATGTTAGGGGTCAGAATTGGCTCTGTCTTCAGGACCTTCAGGACAGCAAGAGTCAGTGAACTTTTTCTTAAAAGGTCAAATGGTAAATATTTTAGGCTGCAGGGATTATGTGTCAACAGATAAAATGAAGGCTATGATGCAGGTACTTATGTAACTATTTAAAATGCCATCATTTAAAAGTGTAAAAATCATCGGTGGCTGGCAGACCTTAAAAAGTAGGCCCAGTTTGGCCGAAGGGCTATGATGTGCTGATCCCTGTTTTAGAGAACAGATGTCTAAGGGTTCCACTCAACCTCCCTAGAAGGTCTCGGATCTTCCCAGGCACCAAACAGAATTATGTTTTTCTAGGACTTTTGTGAGACCCAGGTCTTGGAGAAGAGAAGTCACCTGGGGTTGGCCTGATGGGCCAGTGTGGTTTGGACTCTGCCTGAAGGCTTCACTGATTGGTTTCAGTTTTGCTGGGGTGTGTGCAACGCTGGGCTGCCATCGGCTCATGCTGGCTTGCCGAAGCTGAATCTGCACATACTTCCCAAGTCCACATCCGGAGGTGGCGCCTCAGTATCTCGACCTTGGCCACAGCACTAAGAGCTATACCACGGAACTCACCGAATGGTCCCGGTCGGGGCTTCCTTGGGAGCGGGAAGAAGAAGCACTTGTAAATATTTACCAGTCCACCACTGGCCATTTGCCTTTCATTCATTTCTCCTGGAGCGTTTTTCAGCGATGGTTAGCCTGTCACTCGGGGGGAAACACGGAGAGCTGACAGGAGGGCTGAACGAACAGGGCTGCTGGTTTAACCTTGTGGGGAGAAGCCAGATGACCTGAAGGAGCTCAGGGCCTGTTAGTCATTTGCCTACTTGACACGGTCCCTTGCGTGTGCCACAGTGCCTCAAACTCATCCAGTCCAAAAGGGTCTCAGAGCTTCCTCACCCTTAATAAATGGCACTGCAGCTACCTGGATCCTCTCTCTCCCTCTCCATGTCTTTCTAACTTCTGCCCGCCAGTCAAATGAACCCTCATGTCCTGCTGACAACGCTTCTTCTGCATGGTACCCTCATTCCCGCCCTGCCTGACCTGTTAGCTGGTCTCCTCTCACTGGTTATACCCCCTGCTGGCCCATTCTCCTGCCCAGAATAATTCTAGAATGTCAGTGTGCCCTTTCTGGCTTTAAGCCTTTCAATTATGCTGCTTCTAGAATCAAGTCGAAACTCCTGATCGTGCTTTACAAGTCCATTTGAGTCAGTGAGGCTGCTGACCCAGCCCCGTCTCTAACTCCTGGGGTTCTCACCGTCTTTCTCTATGTTTTGGTCCCGCTGAACTTCTGTCACTGGAATGGACCACGTTGCTGCTCACACGCTGTTCTCTGCCCACGCCAGTTTATCAGGCGAATTCTTTACACCCTTCCCATTTTAGCTCACTGAGTCTGACTTTCTTTGAGAAGTGTCCTTCACCCTTCTGCTCAGGTGGCAGGGCCGGCTGCTTTGTCTCCAGCGGGCAGCAGGTGTCCGGGGCCTGCTACTTAGCTGCCCCCGGATCCTGTGCCCCCTGAGCTTCCAGCCTAGCCGTGCTCACCGCACGGTTTATTTGCTCACTCTCTGTGAACCCGAGAGGGAGACCCCAAACTCTTAAAGCTACACCACAGTAAGACACCAGAACACCTTTAGAACTAACCGAGTGGCTCCCGGAGCCCAGCGCTTTGTAGCAGGTGGATGTGGCTCTAGTTTTGGGGGATCCCTGGCATTACGACACGGTCCTCAGGCTAAGCAAAGGCAGCCGGAATGGTGTACCGTGCTGTCCGACGGTTTCTGGCCCATGGGAGCTGCTTCCATCCTTCTCCCAGCGGTCTGTGCACTTGGGTTTAACACTCATGACTTTTTGGTGATTGGGGAGGATCAAGATAACAAGGAGCCTCCGTACATGGGACACACGCATAACACATTTGGGGTGTTGCTGTTGCAACTGTAGTTCTAAAAACGGTAGCACTTGAGACCCTTTCAGAGGATCAAGTTTGAATGAAAATGAAAACAGTTCGGGGGCGGGCAGCAGTCTCAAGGGCACAATCCTGCATGTCCCACGATGGTGACCGGGATTAAGGTAGTGTTTGCTAGTCCAGGCTGCCTTCCTCCTCGGTGCCGCTCGCCATCTGTCAGCTCACAGCACTCTCTAGTATTTAAACAATTTCCAATTGCAATCTCTTAAAATAAAGCTTAATATATTCACATCTGGTGGTTTCCTGCTCCAGTTATGCTTAGTTTTGGCCTTCATTTTTAAAAAACTATTCTGTGATTGCTTTGTGTTGCTTTGGGAGGGTTTCTGGATTAGGGATTTGTGACTCTCTTTGATTGCATTGTGATTGCATTTGCAAGTGACAGAACAGAGAGGAAATCTGAAGGCTGTTTTTACCATGCGTCTGTGGGTACCAGCCCTGGCTGCAGATCAAAACCATTAGAGTGATTTTTTTTTTTTTTTTAAAGTACAGATTGCTGAGCCCTGCCCCATACATCCCGAACAGAATCCCCAGGCACGGAGCAGGACGTTTAGTTTATAAAGCTCCCCAGGTTGAGTCCGATGTGCAGCCAGGAATGCTAACCGTAAATACTAGTGATTTTCAAGTCTTATCAGAAATTGTCAGTTTCACAGCTCTCTCTTGAAGAATCCTTTCTTCTGTGTTGACAGTTGACATTTTCATTCTGAGTATTAACAATGTGGAAATATCTGAATTCACTGTCTAAACATCAGGAAAAATGGCTCAATAATATGAGTCTTCAAGGGGACTATGGAGAAAAGCATTTGAATTGGGACTGCCATTCACATTAATTCCTAAAGGTAGGAACAAGTGGGCTTCCTATGGGAACACTGGTAAGTGACAGTGTACCGAAGGGTATACACTCTCCTCCTCCTGCCTTCACGGAGCAAAGGAACACCAGTTGTGGAATCAGATTGAGTTGAGTCTTGGCTATACCAACTTGTCAGTAAAATAGTAGTCTCCACAACTGTAAAATGGATCTAAAAATATTTTTCTTGAAGGATTACAGTAATTTCTAGAGATATGAAACACGCCTGGCATTATACTAGTTGCTAAATAAATAATAGTCATTCTCCCCTTGGGTGTAATGAAAATCCCAGAGTTTATGGGTAGCTGTGAACACTTAAGTCCACCCATTCTTTCCTGGGGGGGGCTGGTGGCTGAAGTGCTGAATAAGGGTCTTGCCTCTACTGCATTCTGTTTCAACTTTTTCAGGTCCAGTGTTCCCATTTGGTATTTTCCCCAAGCATTTGAAGATGGAAAGAAACTAGTGTTGTACTTCTGGACAGTAACCTTTTCTGGTGTTCTCTCAAATTTAAAGCTAACAGCCGGCCAATGGGGTGGAACATCTCAGTTTAAAGCAAGCTTTGGCATAAGAGACTCTTAAAAACGGAGAACAAACTGAGGGTTGATGGGGGGTGGGAGGGAGTGGAGGGAGGGTTGATGGGGGTGAGGGGGGGGGGGTGAGTGATGGGCATTGAGGAGGGCACCTGTTGGGATGAGCACTGGGTGTTGTATGGAAACCAATTTGACAATAAACTTCATATTAAAAAAATAAAAAATAAAATAAATAAAAATAAAGCAAGCTTTGGGGCAAGGCTGTCTGTGTTGCTGTCCCTCCCCTCGATACAGAAAGACAATTTCTGTATCTGGGATTTCTCTGCTAGCCAAGGACTCTCTCCCATCTCCTCTGATCTTCAAAGGCTTTCCTCCCTCACCTGTCTGCCTCACCAGGGAAAATGATCCTCCTCTTGCCTTGCTTAAGCTCCACGGCTTCTTTTAATTGCTCTTCTGAAACTTGGAGCTTTTTTTCTAGCACAGAAGCCTTTTGAACAAAGCAAAAGTTCTTTTTGCAAAAACTCACCGGAGAGGTGTTACAAACCTCAGCAGTTGAGTGAATGGAGCAGATTGCGTATCTTGATAAGACCTGTTCTCTTTCCTTTGACAGGGTAAAGCCCCTTCTGAGGAGGAAGGGAAGAACACATTCCCATTCTTGCATGAATTTACATTCATGAATTATAATGTCAGACTGTTTCTCTGGATCTTATTTTTAAAAGCTGCTACCTGCTGTTATTCACATACTCCACCACCCTAGAGGAAAGGGTGTATTTGTTAAAGCAGAGCAGTGGTGACAATGTTGCAGGGCAGATGGAAATTTTGCAAGATTTTACCAGATGGGGAAGGGGAGGAGGGGAGCGGGTGGGTCTGGGGTAAAAAATCTCCCATGAGAACACTTTGGATAGGACCTTACAAATGTGGCTGAAATGAACAGATGAAGAAGGAGGAAAAGGCAGAGCTCAGCAGGGCAGCAGCAAAGGGGGTGGGGGGCTGGAATTCATGGGTAGCCCAGCAGTGGTTTGGGCTAAGACTAAGGAAAGAGCTCTAACTCATCTAGGAAAGGCAAGTGCATTAGACCTAAGACAGTCTGGCTGGAGAGAGGTAGAGCAAAACGAATGGAAATGGCTTAAGTTGAGGAAGTACCCAGAAATCTACGATGGAAGACAACTTGCTTCTTGCTGACTACAAGATACAGACGTGACCCTGGACGTGACACACTGGGGTGAATTTCCAAAGGACAGGAAGGGAGTCAGAGAGAGACCGAGAGAGACAGAAACAGATAAAGACAGAGAAAGAGAGGGTTTTTAAAATTTTTTTTCTAAATGTTTATTTATTTATTTTGAGAGAGAGAGAGTTAGCACAAGTAGGGGAGAGGCAGAGAGAGGGAGGGAGAGAATCCCAGAGAGGGAGAGAGAGAATCTTAGAGAGGGAGAGAGAATCCCAAGCAGGCTCCGCAATGTCCACAAAGAGCCTGACTCTGGGCTCAGTCTCACGAACTGCGAGGTCATGACCTGAGCCGAAATAAAGACCTGAACACTTAACTGGGCCACCCAGACATCCTGACAGAGAGTTTTGTAGATGCAGTATTTCACAGAAAAACAAGAAATAATGAGATTCGGTATTTGGAAAAACTTAGAGGAGAGAAAGAAAGAGGTATTTACTGACACTAACTTGCATATCTGGGTAACATACACACACTGTTTATAATACAACAGCCAGGAAATTCACCTGCTGTACAATGTCACAGGAAGAGCAGGGCTATCAGGGATGATTAGATGAGTGACTGTCAATACAGTAGAACAATGTTGACTCAGGGCTAGAAAGGTCCAAACTCCAGCTCAGCTCTCCTGGAACTTCAATCTCCCTTGTCTGCCAAATGGGGACAGCAGTTCCCCCCTATCTCAATAAGTTCTGAGAGATGGAGTGAGAGGTTGGTCCTTGGGTCTCAATCAGTGCGCAAAGATGCACTGGTTGTCCAACAGGGCACCAGATATTTGTCAGATTTCCAACAACCAGTTCAACACACAGGGTAATGGGGATTCAATTTGCTACGCGCAAGCTCTTGCCAAAAAAAAAAAATCATGTTTTTACAGGGACGTGTAAGAACTTTGCCTCCTGAGCTGTAAACAGTTCTTTTCAACAGTGACTCAGAGTTGGAGAGGGTGGGGGTGGGAATCAGACAAATAATTGAAAGCTAGAGATGCTTTCCAAGGCAACGGTTGCAATGTTGCAATGATTGACAGCTTGCTTTGTGCTGGTTTCCATCTTTGAGTATCGTGGACTACTGCATCAAAACATTTGACTGTGTAAACGTTTGACTCTGAACTACCGTCTGAGCACTAAGTAATGGTAGCCATATGGCTTCATAAGGTTGCCCCCAGGTCTCATAGATCATCTTAGGGTGCTTTATTCCACTCTGATTTAATTAATGACCTCTTTTGATACAACGTGAATTGATGTTCTACTTTCTTTCTTTACTTTTGACCATTGATTTCACGTTTATTTCCTGGCGTTTTCAAGATATTTTCGTGTGTGTTAATCTAGAAGGTATGTTCTGCCCATTGTATATCCTTTTTATTTTGGTTTGCTTGTGGAACAGGTGGAATAATGGCCCCCCAAAAGAGGTCCATATCCTAACATCTATGACTCTTATGATACATGGCAAAAGAGAATTAAAATTGCAGATGGAATTAAGGCTGTTCATCAGTTGACCTTAAAACAGATTATTCTGAATTATCTGGGTGGAACCCATGTCAACACAAGGTTCCTACAAGTGGAAGAGAAAAGCAGAAGTGACTCCATTCGAGAAGAACTCCGTCTGTCTGATGGCTTGGAAGATAGAGAAGGGGCCATGAGCCTAGGAATGTAGGTGGCTTCTAGAAACTGGAAAAGGTAAGGAACGGATCCTGCCATAGAGCCTCCAGAAGGAACACAGACTGGCTGACACCTTGGTTTGGGCCCCTGGTAAAACCTGTGCCCGACCTCTGACTTCTAGAACTGTAAGATAATAAATTGTATTGTTCAAGCCACTAAGTTTGTGGTAATTTGTCACAGCAGCCTTAGGAATCCAGTACCATTTGCGTCTCCCACAATGTTAGCTTGGTCAATGCTGCAGCATCGGAGAAAGGGCAGGAGTCTAAAAATGAGCTCCTGTGGTTACAGGGGTATGAGGAGCAGCTTTATCCAGGACTCTCATAGCCGAGGAGCTGAGGGGGAGAAGACCCTGTTGTGGAGAAGCCGTGGCTGGAAGAGCATGAGCCGTACCCCTAAGGAACCTTCCTCATCTTTCCACACCATTCACACCCTCTGCTTGATTGTCATGGGCTCACTTCCTGTTTCAGTCCTTTATTTACCAGAAGTGGCTCTCCTTTTCTGAGAATAAGTCCACTTGACCATGTAGAGAGAAGCTGTTCAGGAAACACGTACTGAAGTTTCACTTTGAAAATCTTAATGTGAGAGCTGACGTTAGAAACCTCAAAGACCCCCAAGTTTAGTAATGGTTTAGAGAACTGGTAAGTGTGAAATGACCCAAAGGTAGGTACACTTGACTTTTCAGAAACTAGTGATTAAAATGCCTATTCTAGCCTTCACTCTAAACGATGGAAGAGTAAATCATTTTAAATAATTTTAGCCTTTTGGCCTGAGGCCAGCCACATTTTTCAGACCTGTTTTTCCTCCTGGGACTTACTTTCACAGAACTGCCCCTCATCAGCGCCTTGTATCTGTAGCTCCCCTGAGGTTTGTTAGAAATGCTGGATCTCTGCCTTAGGGTTCCTGAAGTGTCATGAAGTGGATACTTGAGTCATTTGCTGTAAGTTAGGAATTCCATCAGCCAGAGCGATCTGTGGCTTGTGGCCTCCTAAGGGCCACATAAAAGTGTGAAGGGAGAGATCTCGGCTTCTCCACCAGAAATGGCACCACCCAGTCACACAACGTCAGCCAGGGCCCAGTTATCCGTGGACGGTCCATGGAGAAGTCTCAGAGATACTCTTCCAGAAGGATTAGCCCTGTGAGTCACTTTGGGATGTTATGGCTTTCAGTGACCCATTGATACAGGTTAGAATTCAGTGAAAATCGAAATAAAAATAAAAATTAAAAAAGAACACAAATAAACCAAAAAATAATATGAAATAAAAGCCTACAAGGTAGATCCTGGACTGTCTATAAAGGGGAGAGAGTATTACACAAGCTATTATATTACAGTATGATAAATGCCATGATATGAGAAATGCCATGATATGATAAATGCCATGATATGGGTCGCCTCCCTTCCCTCTCTCTCTCTTCCAATTTCCTTTCCTGCTCTTCTTTCTTTCTCCTCTCCCCAGTTTTTCTCTTTTCTCTTCTTTGCAGAGACCCAGAGCTACTTGAGGACAGATGATATTTTAAGGCCTTGCTTTGTAAGTGCTCAGAGTATCGTTTGTCTTTCCCTCCGTGGTCTGTGTTTTTAGAAAGTGTTTTATGTTTTCTACTTTAGATGAGGGTGGGTGACTACCTATTCCATTTCATTCTATTCTATTCTTTCCAGCTTTATTGAGGCCTGACAAATAAAATTGTATACATTTAAAGTATACAACATGATGATTTAATATAGGTACACATTGTGAAATATTTAACACAATCAAGTTAAATAACACATCGGTCATTCCGCATAATCTCCTTTTGACTACTTGGCATTTTAGAGGGACTCCCAAAAACACTGAAGTAAGTCTTTCACTGAGAAATGTCACATACTTTCACAGGTAGGGGAAGATTTAAGGGCCAGTGTTTTAGGATCTCCTCCGATTATGACCCTAAGCCTATTTATCAATCCAGTGGGAGTATTTCTCCAGGCCAGGGTTAAAAAGAAAGTCCTTTTCTGCTGTGTCTTATATGTCACCGAAAATAAAGGACCCAAGTCTGTTTTTTCTTTGGTTGTTGCTATTTGTTTGTATTTGTTGTTTAGATTTCACATATAAGTGACATTGTACTGTATTTATTTGTCTTTCTCTGTCTGACTTATTTCACTTAACAGAATACCCTCTGGGACCATCCATGTTGTCTCAGACAACACAATTTCACTCTTTTTTATGGCTGAGGAAGGTTCCATTATGTACATACATCACATTTTCTCTTTTTTTATTAAAAAAAATTATTTTTTTCAACGTTTATTTATTTTTGGGACAGAGAGAGACAGAGCATGAACGGGGGAGGGTCAGAGAGAGAGGGAGACACAGAATCGGAAACAGGCTCCAGGCTCTGAGCCATCAGCCCAGAGCCTGACGCGGGGCTCGAACTCCGGGACCGCGAGATTGTGACCTGGCTGAAGTCGGACGCTTAACCGACTGCGCCACCCAGGCGCCCCACATCACATTTTCTTTATCAGGAAAGAAAGAAGGAAAGAAAGAAAGAAAGAAAGAAAGAAAGAAAGAAAGAAAGAAAGAAAGGAAGGAAGAGAAAGAAATGAAAGAAAGAGAAAGAAACAGACCCATAAATAAATACAGAAAACAAACAACTGGTTGCCAGAAGGGAGATGGGTGAGGGGATGGGGAGATGGTGAAGGAGATTAAGGGATACAAACTTCCAGTTATAAACTAAGTAAGTCACAGAGATATAAAGTGCGGCATAGGGAACAGAGTCAAAATATTATAATACCTTTGTGTGGTGACAGGTGGTAACTACACTTGTGAGCACAGCATAATGTACGTAGTGGTCAAACTATCCGCTGAAACTAATATAACATTATATGTCAGCTATATTTCTATAAGAGATTTAAAAATAAAGTAAAAATTTAAAAGTCCCCAATGAAAAAGGAAAGCTCAGAACTTAAGACACGTTCCGTTCCCCAGGGGAGGGTAAGTTCTTTTTTCCTGCGTCAAGCAGTAGCAGGCATCAGCAGGCCGGCAGCAAACATCCGGGAGCTTTGGGATTAGGCAGGATGTCCGTCTGCCAGCTTCATGGAGGAAAGGAACAATGGCTGTTTAATTTGCTTTTTATAGCAAAGCCCATTTGGGAAGAACGAAGACAGGAGGATCTCAGAAGAGCTTCCTTTCCCTGAGGGTTGGCCCATCTGCCTGAGCGTGCTGAGTGCCCCGAGCGTCGCCTCTGCCAGGATGCTGGCCCACGCGGCCACTGAACAAATGACGTGCCCTGGGTGCAGGGAGGGCTGTCAGGGGCTCCTGCCTGGGGCTGAGTCAACTGACTTTTGCCCCTCGGGCATTACAGGGACATATGTTCCCTGAACATCATTAGTACTTTTCCTCCTAGAAGGCCTCCTTTGTCGGGTACTGTTGGGGGAATGAACCAGAACTGAAGCTCACCCCTTGCAAAAGATAAAACATTTAAGGAAAATGAACCAAAATATTTTTAAATATCACATATCTTTGAGCCTTTGAAAGCAGAAAACAGAACAAATTATAAACATCCATGAATGCCCTTTGAGGCATTAATATGAATAATAATTTTTAAACGCAATGAATTGGATTATCACAGTTCTTTTATTTTTGTGCTATGAATACCACATTGAGACTCACAGAGGTATGCCAACTAGCTATAAGCTGCTGGGCTTTTGGGTTTGCAAATATTTTTCATCATCTTCCCCTTCCTCGAGTTTTGACATCTTTTCAGAGTCTGTTTGGAAGTACTTCCTTGTTTTGTTTTCTTCTTCGCCCTCATTTCTAGCGAAGCTATTAAATTGCTTTGTTGTAGTCATATGTCAAGTCCGAATAAATAAGCTCTGGAAAGAACCTAGTGAGTTTCCTATGAACTAACAGCCCTTCAAGCTGTTGACAGACCCGTTTATTTTATTCTTATATCAAGGTTCCTGCCTGTCTCGCAGTGACCCCAAGATAAGGAAGGTATTTCAGACTCTGTGGGTGGATGAGTCAGGGGTCTTTCCTGAATGGCTCTGACGGGGTTGAGGGTTTAAGGGCACAGGCAAGATCAGAGAAGGACCTCTCTGGTGAGAGGGTGATCCCCACACAGCGAAGTCTGCCCCACTGGATGCTGGTTGTCTTTGTGCGGCCTTCCCCTCCTCAAGGCGGAGACAAAGTCACTTGAGGTGACCTATCATTGCCTCGTGTTTTTACTTGGATGCAACGCATACCTGAGTGAGTCCCAATGCAAGATAATGATCCCTTCAGTACCTCAGGTGACATCATTTGGGGATTTGTTGAGTGACCTCAACTGTGGTTGGCAAAAAAGAGATAACAGAATGAAAATATTTGTCATGTGAATCTTTCACTATCTTTCTGAGTCAGACGTGTTCTGATGTGGTAGTGGGAGTACAGAACACTCTTATGACTGCTCTAGACATCAGGGATGGAAAAGTCTTAGGTCATTTAGTTTACCCTTTAAGACTCATAGAGGATTATGGGTTTCTGTTCATCCTCTGGGCTGACTTAATCTCCACATGCTTTCTTCTCAGGAGAAACCAAGTGGTGGATGAAGATTTTGGTGTTGGGGAGATATTTTCAAAGAGCCATGCCAAATGGTGCCATTCCTATGTCATATGATTATATACATCTACTGGTAGAGCCCTGCCCAGGCTGTCCAACTCTCCATGGAACTTAGAGCAAGCCACTTACAAATATTCTGGTCCCTCAATTTCTCTTCTTTGCCAGCACTGTCTGATAGAAATAGAGTGTGAGTTGCATATGTAATTTAAAATGTTCTGGAGTTAACATTTAAAGAGTAAAAAGAAAATGGGGCGCCTGGGTGGCTCAATCATCTCAGTTCATGATCTCACAGTCATGAGATTCAGCCTCATGTCAGGCTCTGTGCTGAGCGTGGAGCCTGCTTGGGATTCTCTCTCTCCCTCTCTCTCTCTGCTCTTCCCCCACTTGTGTGCTCTCTTTCTCTTAAAGTAAGTAAATTTTAAAAAAGTGAAAAGAAATGGGTGACATTAATTGAGTAAATTTTATTTAGCCCAATACCTCTACAATATTATAATTCCAGGGTATAATTAATATAAAAATTAACGAGACACCTTATATTCTCATTATTTATACTAAGTCTTTGAAATCTGTTGTGTTTGAGTATTCCACAGCCACATGTGGCTGGTGGACAGAACAGTTCTATATGAGGGAACTGTTCAAAATAGCACAAAACGACATCATACTATAGTAATCTCCAGTCATGGGGGTTACTCTCCAATAAATGATTGGGAACCATTCCCAGAAATAAAAGAAGTTAATGTCTACTGCTTTTTGAAGAATATTACATAGATTTTGGAACTGAATGAATATCTGCTTTATGACAGATGCAGGTAAGGATATCCAGTGACGCCAAGATAAAATATCGTCTTTTTTCCCTTCGTGGGCTGGAAGTTCAGATAAACTTCAAAGGATCAGGAGGGGAGCTTGTTGAATCACAAGAGACCATTGAGGCGTGGCCAAGAATAGGTCAGGGCAGTCAGACATGGAAAGATAGATGCCCTAGAATTAGCAAAATCAGCATATTAGGGCTGTGAAAAACTATGAATATGTGCTAGGAGTAATCCATTCTACTTTGAGCCGTAGTTTACCAATGTGTCCAAGTAGCCCCCTAGATGGCATTAACTCATCTCGAAAGATGTCACGAAGATTGAGCTCATATTTAGAGATGGAGGCCTGTTCAGAAAGACATTGAGATGAAGAAAGGGGTTGCTGTCATAACAAGTGCAAACAGGAAGGTGGTGGCTTGAACAAGAATTGACAAATCCTTCGTTATCTTTCCAGTCTTGTCCAAGGCGGAGGGTGTTCTGGCCACGCAGTGCACACATTCCAGGCCACCTGGCAGGCACACTATGCCAGCAGAGAAGGCTGGCTCAAAGGGCAGCCTCCAAACACAAAACAATCCCACGTCCTTGGTTCTGACTGTGGAAGCACAACAGCTAACCCTTTTCAAATACCTACTACGTACCAGGCTTTTCAAGGATTCTTCTGGAAAACAGACTGTATTGGTTTGCTAGGCCTTCCATAACAAGATGCCACCGACTGGGTGACTTCAACAAGAGAACTTTATTTTCTCATGGTTCTGGAGGCTGGAAGTCCAAGATCAAGGTGCTGACAGGGTTGTTTTCCTCTGAGGCCTGTCTCTTGAGTTAGCAGAAGGCTCTCTCCTGTGCACATGTGCCCCTGGTGTCTCTTTTCCTCTTTGTTTTTTTAATGTTTATTTATTTTTGAGCGGGAGGGAGGGGCAGAGAAAAGGAGATACAGAATCCGAAGCAGGCTCCAGGCTCTGAGCTGTCAGCACAGAGCCAGACGCTGGGCACAAATTCATAAACCATGAGATCATGACCTGAGCCGAAGTCAGATGCTCAACTGACTGAGCCACTTAGGCGCCCCTCTTTTTCCTCTAATAAGACATCAGTCATACTGGATGAGGGTAAAGCCTTCAGTTTTACCCAGTCACTTCTTTAAAGACCTTATCTTCAAATACAATTCTATTCTGAAGTACGGGGGGTCAGACCTTCAACATTGAATCAGAGGGAACACAGTAGCTGCTGTTACCGTATGTACATTCCAGTTGAGGGAGGAGGCTCAGAGGGGTAAAGTGACTTATCCAAGGTTGCACAGCCAATAAGGCCTAGAGCCAAGACTCAAATCCAGGTCTGTGGATTCCACAACCAGTACAGTTAACCACTACCAGAACCAGGAATGAGGCCCAGGGTTACAAAATCGCTCGCTTTTCAAGACAGGGAAAATCTGGGTTTTAATGTAACATCTCCAGAGTTTTAAATGCTGATGAATTCGAGTTTCTTTAAAGACACTAAGCAGGCCAGACAAAACAAATGGGGGAACTTCATGTTCACACTGTTTTGCCCCTCACTAGTATATGAGGAGGCTGGACTAGATAAGGCCAGAGTTCTTACCTGTCCTGATAGTTCATGATTCTCTGACACCATTTGGAATTTATGAAATAGATTTTGGTGGGTACAGCCTTTGGGCTTGGATGACTGGACGTGAATCATCTGTACCTTGACACTTAGTAGCCATATGCAGAGGCAAAAATTCCTTAACCTTTCTGAGCCCGGTTTTCCTGTCTGGAAATTGGAGATTGTACCTCCCACGTGGATGTGAAAATTGAGATGTTTGTGCCTGGTGAGCACATAGTAGCTGATGAGCAAATGGCTAGTACTCAACACCACTGGTATCTGTCTCCATGGGATCGCGGTCCTATGTGCAGAAGGCCCACGTGGCAATTTGAGGGCATACGAGCAGGGTCACCACCCTGACAAGTCTCCAAGGTTCTGCCATCTTAACTTCAGTTTTGGAATCTTCAAGAGTGTGTGTGTGTGTGTGTGTGTGTGTGTGTGTGTGTGTGTGTTTATGCCACCCCATAATGAGAGGGATAGGTTAATACCTTAGCAGGAATTAGTTGGTGTTTATTCACTCAACCTGCATTTAGTGAATTCCCAATGTGGTGAAAGAGATGTCATTTTTCAAACTCAAATCTGCATAAGAAATACCTGGGGAGGTTGTTGATAATATAGGTACTGAGGGGCGCCTGGTTGGCTCAGTCAGTTAGGCATCCGACTCTGGATTTCAGGGCTCAGGTCGTGATCCCAAGGTTGTGGGATGGAGCCCTGCTTTGGATTCTCTCTTTCTCTCTCTCTCTCTGCCCTTCCCCCCCCCCAAAATATATGAATTTTAAAAAACTTTCATAAAAAAATAGTAACATAGATTCTGAGATGCCACTCCCAGAGAGTGGGAACTTAGACTGAATAGAATCTGCATTCCTACCGCTGTCGGATACTGATGCAGGTGGCTTCCAGCCCATATACTGAGGCACATTCCTGCCTGGAAGGACCTCCGAGCTGCCTCCCCACCCACGGTCTTTCCCCCAGGGTGACTGCACCTGGCCAAGCTGCCACTCAGGCTGTGACCCGGCATCAGGCAGCGGGGTGGGGTTGGGGGGGGGGGAAGGCGGGAGGGAGTCTGTCTGAAGAGGAGCGAGCTGAAGTCAAATTCCTTCCAGTGGAACCAGCCAGTTCTTTGTTAATACATTTAAGTTGGAAAAAAAAAAAAAAAAAAAAAAAAAGGACCGTTTTTCTGTCCTGAAATAAGCCATGATTGGCAAGATCAGAATTTGGTGTGTTCTGATCTCCCGGCCTCTAGTTCCATTTGTATAAATAGCCCAGTGTGCAAAAGCTGCCGTGAACGACTGACTTCCTTTTTCACCAGAGACCTTGGGCAGGGCGGCGGTTTTGCCCATAATAAAGTCATCAGTATGTTTGTGGCTGTAACCGGGCCAGTCATTTCTCGGCTTCACACCCACGCACCTTGGTGTGGCGGATCTGCAGTATCCCTGGTCGCTCGCTGCGTGGACTCGCTCAGAGATGCAGGGGGGAGTGGAGATCAAGGCAAGGAGCAGGGGCCCGCGCGCCCCGGGCCCGGCACCTGCCTGCCTGGGGTCAGCGCCACGCGCCTGAGCTTCCGCCGCGACACAGGCTGCCCAGGTTTTTTTCCAAGGGCGTCTGGAAGAGACTCTGGGAGGGTCCCGACGAACCATGCGGTGATCCCTGGAGGCCGAGCTGAGGCGCGTGGGCGGAAATGACCCCTGGTCTCTGCTTTCTGCTTGAAACGCTCGCTCTGCACATACCACAAGTTTTTTTCAGAGGTTAGCCAAATTTGCATCTTCTCCCCCAAGCTAGAGGAAGTGCTGGAGGAAGTCACGGATTAAAAGAATGGGGCGCAGGCTTCGGTTAGGGGCTCTTCTTGGCAGCTTTCCCTTTTAGCTAGAAACCCCAATTACCTTTACGCTGTTAACCCTCGACGGCACGGGTCAGTGGTGTACCCACTTGGAGTTCCTTATCTCAGAAAGCCCTTTCTCTCCCTTTAAACACGAGCTTTAAACTAATCAGCTGCCGTTGTCCAGTGATTCAGCTCCAGCTCCCTGGGGGGACACCAGCAAATCACAGGACAGCTGCTCTTAACACGGAGAATGTAGAGCTGTGCACAGGGTGTTGGGGGAAGGTCATGGCCGTGGCACTGGAAGGGAGGGCCAGAGGAGAGAGGAGGTCGGGATGGCCCTTTCGCTTTCGCCTTGGGAACGAGGATGAGCCTGTCTTTGATGCCTTGACTGGTTCTGCACTCTTTTCCTCCCGTCCTAAATTCAGCGACGTGATACGTATTTAAGGAGTCGGCCAAACCTCAAATTACACTGTCTGAGAACCGAGCCACTGCAAAGAAAGCAGTTCGGTTATTGGCATGAAACGACAGGACGCTGGCGCGTGGAGAAACCACTAGTAAAAGTGGAAGGAAACGGTTTCGGAAGATACGGTTACCTGTGTAAAGGAAGCTCAAGTTCCTACCATCCATTTCTGATCAAGCCTGAAAGTAAGTCTGCGCGTGTGGGCGGCTGTCAGGAGGGCTCTGCTGGCCCCCTGCTCTATCTAAACGTTCTGCCTTTGTTCAGCCTGGGCCGTGGGATGCTGAGAGCCACCTTTCACGTGGTTTCCATTAGGGACTGTCTTGTGCCAAGCACATCCTGAGTCTTGTCGGGCTTCCTCAAAGTTGGGGGCGTTTGTGGCCATGGTGTCTCACCAAGCAGTGCTGAGCTCTCTGCCATCTCCCCTCTCCTCTGGGGCACCTCTCGCAAACTCTGGGTCTCATTCACTGCAGCCTGGGTCGGCCCCTAACGGCTCCAAATTTTTCTCCACTAACAGCGCGTATTTCGTGCCCCTTTCCAAAGGGCTTGGGGCCGAGGCCGACATCTCCGCCCTCAGCTTGCTTTCACAAACCAACCCACACGTTTGGCACACAAAAAAGACCTTCCCAGTAACATCTTCTCCCCTCGTTGGAGTGGCTGGGGGAGATGGAAGGCAAAAATGTGTCCTTGCTGTGATAGAGTGCATGGATTCCCAGGTTTTCTCTGCCCCCTGAGACAGTCTGAGCCTCACTCCTGTGACATTGTGGGAAACCCGGCCCCCTTCCCCATATCTTTGGGGCTCCCTCTGGGACAGCTGAGAGCTGCTACCAGCCCACTGGCTCGCTCCAGGAGCCCACTGCTCAGGGCTCCTCCCTGCTCAACTCTGGCCATTTCGCAGCCGCCAGTCTGTGCTGCAGGGGCTCCCTCCAAGTCTGCTTCTCAGGGAAGGAGGGATCCCGGGTCCTCCCTCCCATTCTCCAAGAAATGGTTAACCTAAGGCTCTTGTGTTTAACGAACTTTCCAGAGCTTGAAGATAGTCCAATGGAATTACAATGCAGAAAACAGAAGCAAAATCAATATGAGGTATTTATGGACTGAATGTTTGTGTGCCCCTCAAATCCATATGTTAAAGCCTTAACCCCCAGGGTGGCCAATTTGGAGTTCGAGCTTTGCAGGAAATAATTAAGGCTAAATGAGGTCATAAAGGCGGGACTCTGATCCCATAGGATGAATGTCGTCTTAAGAAGAGGGTCCAGAGAGCTCGCTGTCTCTGCACACGAGTGTGCTCACAGACAGGGAAAGGCCACGTGGGTACACAGCGAGAAGGCGTGCCATCCAAAGCCCAAAGGGAAAGCTCTCACCAGGCACCAACCATGCCAGCACCTTTATCTCGGACTTCAGCCTGTGAAAAATAAGCTTCTGTTGTTTAAGCCACCCAGTCTATGGTATTTTGTTATGGCGGCCCCAGCTCTCTGGGTCCCCGCCTGCAGGCTATCCCACACTCCCTACGGGCCATCGCATGGTCACTCTTGCCCGCCCAGAGCAGCTCAGGTGCTGGCTCAGAGACCCTCTGTCTCTTGCTCCTCCCTGTCTCTTGGCCCCAGGCAGAGAGAGGAAAATGCTATAATGCCATAAACGAGCTCTACAAAGACCTCCCTGTCCAAAATGAAGATGGGTTTTTATTTAACATCTCTGTCTGAAGCAGTTTCATCTGGATGACACCGCTGGCTTTTCCAAGAACCAGCCTTGTTGGGGAAAAGGGAGCATCTCTCTATCAGCCTTTTACCCTCGAGTATAGAAGGCAATGCAGCTTCTTTTCCCTTTAATAATAAGAAAAATTTTAGACATTTACAAAATTGATAGAATAGTACAAGGAATGCTCACATACCCTTTACCTAGCCTGAATAATTGCCAGCATTGGCCTTGTTTGCTTTATCTACATACATGTAGCTCTGTGTGTGTGTGTGTGTGTGTGTGTGTGTGTGTGTATGTGTGTGTGTGTGTCTGTGTGTGTCTGTGTAATGTGTTTGGCTGGTTCATTTAATAGTAAGTTTTACAGGAGCACCTGGATGGCTCAGTCGGTTGAGCGGCCGACTTCAGCTCAGGTCATGATCTCACTGTTTGTGAGTTTGAGCCCCATGTTGGGCTCTGTGCTGACAGCTCAGAGCCTGGAGCCTGCTTCAGATTCTGTGTCTCCCTCTCTCTGCTCCTCCCCACTCAAGCTCTCTTTTTCTCAAAAATAAACATTAATTTTTTTTAAAGTAAGTTGTACAAATTGTGACACTTTATCCCTAAACATTACAGCTTGCACCCCCTAAGAATAAGGACATTTTACAAATCACTATACAGGGAAAGCAACAGTATTTCCATAATGCACACAACTTTTAAAATAGCCTTTTCATTGTTTCTGCTATTCCGTCCTCACACCTGAGGCCATAAAACAGCAAGAGGTGTCAGTACTTGGGAAGGCCAGTGCCCAATTTCCCCAACCACATTGGGAAATAAAGTTGCTAGGATCTTAGGTGTAGGATTAATTTATGATCAGAGCAGAGATGGGTAAAGTTACCCATCTGCAAGGGCTGCCAGATCTTCAACATATGACTGGGTGTCCAGATGAAAGGTATTAACATATCTAAAGAAAAACCCTTTCTGGTCAGAAAAGGCCAGGATCCAGAGCAAAGACGAGATCCAGAAGCAAACGTTTCAGTGGCCATCACGTGCCGTTAAGACTGCCTGCTCTCCTGGATTGAACCAGACATCTGGCTGTTTCAGCTTTCTGTCTGATAAAACAAAATGGTGCTTTTCAAAGGAAACCTGAAAATGTCTATGAATGTCAAGAGGCTGTGAGTGGGAGCTCGGTGTTTCTGATCCCTGCGTGGTGAGAGAGGCACAGAATGGATACTCCAACTCGCTGGAGATGCTCTCCCTGTGGCTCTAAAGTCAGAAGTAAAACTTGGTTTTCAGGACAAGCTCTGTTCTGCTGTGCTCTCTGTCAGTCATATGATGTGAGAAAAGTGTATGTTTATGGGGTAGGTGGTAGTGCTGGGTATAGGTGAGGCACCAAATATAAATATTATAGATAGGGCTGTTAGGTGTTCTGAGTTACAGTTTTCTCCCTGGGAGGTTTTGAAGGCAGCTTTTGTGGGGGCCCTGGATGGGAGTCCAGGGACAGCAGGGAGGGGAGAGGCTCTCTGTTCTGAAGATGTCATCTGGATTTAACTGCATGGGTGGTGATGGGTCATAGACGTGGTAGCTGATCAGTCTGGGATTTTTTCACTTTTGGTTGTGCCTCACAAGCAATCACTCCTACCCACCCCTTTTCAGAAGAAGGCCTGCAGGGCTCTTGGTTATTGCCCCCGTCATCCCCTCGCCCAGACAGGAGAAGAGATCTAGCTGGCCAGAGGTGGTGGCAGTGAGCATGCGTGACTGGAAGGGATGGGAGGAAGGCACTGCCAGGGTTTATGGACGCCTGGGGGAAGCTGGGTGCCCAAAGGGGCCCGTTCGTTGTTTTACCTTCCATTCAAACTCAAAATTCAAACCAATACTTAAATCATTAGGAACAAAATTGTGCAACATGTTTAGTTTGAGGAGTCTACTCATTTGGCCAATGGTCTATTGACCCCTCAAGGAAGCCTCAGAAGCCAGTGAATAAGAGCTGTGGAAGTGAAGCCCAGAAAGATTTTTCTAGGACATTTGCCAGCTACACAGCATTGTCAGAATATGGTTGTATTTCCAGGAAAAAAAAAAAAAAGCTGGTGGCAGGGAATACCATTAATTAGTTATTCCCGAGTGTCTTTGCATCTTCTGGAGGATTGTACTACACCCTACTTGGTCTGTTTGCTGTTTGGAAATGGGACATGTGCCTCAGTGTGTGGGATTCCTATTAAACATGAAATTTGACCCCGCAAGTACTATTGAATCCCATAAGTATTGTCCATGTAGGAGTGGGCCTCAGCTAATGGACTTCAAATATCCCAGTCCCATTTGAAAGGCCCTCTCTGTAACAAGAAAGGTGAGCTGGCTCTCGTAGCATGATACCATTCAACGTGGGATTGTTCTGATTTCCCTTCATTCAGATTCCATGCCGGAAAAACAACTCTTTTTAGCTGCCTAGGGCTATTGTAACAAAGTACTACAAACTGGATGGTTTCAAACACTAGAAACTTATTTCTCTCACAGTTCTTGTGGCCGGAAGTCTGAAATCAAGATGTCTGCAGGGCCACACTCCCACCGAAATGTGTAAGAGAGAAGGCTTCCTTGGCTCTTCTAGTTTCTGGTGTTTTCTGGCAATCCTTGGTGTTCCTCGGCTTCTAGATGCATCTCTCCAATCCCTGCCCCTGTCGTCACATGGCTGTGATATCTGTGTGTCTCTGTGTCTCTTCTTATAAGGACACTAGTCAGAATGGACAGTCACCCTATGACCTCAATATTAACTTAATCAGACCTGCAAAGACCCTAAGTCCCAATCAGGTCATGTTTACAATGAATGGGGGTTGGGCCTCAACACATGTCTTTGGGCGGTGGGGGGACTCAGTTAAACCCTTAGCTTATGCTGTTGTGTCCATGGAGACTCCCTTCTGGGAAAGTATGTCTTCGTCATACGTCCTTTAAGTATTCCAATTCCTGTGTCAATGATTTCTTATTGTAAAATTTCTACATTTGACTTAGAGAATGGTTTCGCTTTCCATGTAGCTGGGCTATAGGAAAATAAGGCCCTGACTGACTATATGTGGACTGGGGTTTTCCATTTCCAGAGAGAATAATGTCTCAGTGTAAGCTAATAAACTGGCTTTCCACTTTGATTCATCTCATGATCTGTCTCTGCAAAGAGAGGAGCAGCTACCATCTCTGTGCCAACAAAACCAAATTTCTGAACTTCTAGAGGCTGAGGAATAAACTTTGTGCTAATTTACCAAGATAACGACCAATCATAAGGAGCACAAGGCAGCTGTGGCATCTGGGTATTCCCCGGGCCAACGACCCAGTATTACACTTGCCATGTGGTCCCGTGTGAGGCCTGTTATTTGTCTTGTTTTGGATTTCCAATATATGGGCTTTTGTTCTGTGTGAGGAATAAGTATTCCAAAGAGCATTTGGTCCCCTTGGTAAAGCAAACAAAACTCCCAACCACAGACAAAAAGAGTTGATTAAAACCAAGAATGTTTCAGATCTTGTCTCAGATTCAAACTTACTAAGAAAACAGATAATTTTTAAAGAAAATTGGTGGATTGTTGGTATAATGAAGTAACCCAATGCATCAGTCAAAAGAATCCTGATCATGGCAAAGTCTCAAATCTCTGAGGTTATGAAATCAAATTTCAGCAGATTCATTCTAGAGGACAGCGGGGTTTTCTTTTTCAATTTTAAGTGAATTAACTAGTGAGGAAATGCAGTGCAGATGTATAATGTTTATGACAGGCAGTGAATCTGGCACCTTCCATGGCAATAAAACAGAGACACCTGCACTCTGTTCAGCTAAGGCAGAAGACACTGGCATAAACAGTGGTTGTGCGAAGATGAGGACCAGATGACTGATGGGGCTCTTTCAAGGGAATGGCTGAGGTAGGAACCGACCAGAAGTGGGGGAGGTTATTTAGTTGACCAGGGTCCAGATGGCAGTCAGGCTTCCCTGAAGGGTAGCACTGTAGGGCAGCGGGGAGGAAAGGCAGGGTTAAGCTGACCTGGAGCAAATCTCTCAGGACAGTGCTTCTCAGATGCCAGTGTGCCCAAGAGAATCACCGGGAGAGCTTTTTAAAAACACAGATTCTGATTCGGTACATCTGGAGTGAGGCCCATATATCTGCATTTCTATCAAGGTGAGGCAAATGCTGCTGGTCTGTGAACCCCATTTTGAGTAACACAGTGCTAGAAAACACCTCAAAGCTGGGAGTCGCTACTGGAGTTAATTTTCTGTGGAAACAGCGAGGGCTCAGAGAAAGAGGAGCTTGGGAAAGCAGTGTTAGGCTGTGTATCTGTTAGCACGGTGCAGCTGCTAATGGCAGGCATCTGAGAGCCCAATGTTAATCACACCTAGAATAGAAAGCTTATAAGGGTTTCCCAGGGTTTTTCCAGTTGGGCAACGCCTCTCAGAAGGTAGAAAAGCCAGATGGTTTTAAATAGCTCGCTCTTAAAAAAAAAAAAAAGTCTGGGGCACCTGGGTGGCTCAGTCAGTTAGGCGTCTGACTATGATTCTCGCCATTCGTGAGTTCGGGCCCCGCGTCAGGCTCTGTGCTGACAGCTCAGGGCCTGGAACCTGCTTTGGATTCTGTGTCTCCCTCTGTCTGCCTCTCCCCTGCTTGCACTCTCTCCCTCTCTCTCTCTCTCTCTCAAAAATAAAATAAACATTAACAAATTATATATACAAAAACAATGTCTGAGTTAGTTGGATTCTAAGTTACAAGGACGTATCAGGGAGAATTATTTTATCATCCCCTCATTTGGCATCTCCGAGTCAGTTAGCATTATTATTATTATTATTATTAAATAATGATGAAAGTTGTAACTACCCTTTACTGCATGCCAACTGTGGGTCACATGAGGTGCCCACCATTTACAGTGGGGCCATTCTCGTTAAACATCTGTGGGCATGTAGTATTGTGCCAGGGTGTTTGGAGAATCACAGGATGACATGGTACCTCTCCTGGGAGTGTGAATACTACTTAAACATGTTGGAGAAAACCAGAATTTTTCATGTTAGAATAAGCATGCAAATATTACAGCATAAAAGGCAGTCTTTCATCCCCTTTGCTCTTACAAGGCGACATTGATACTCTTCCCATCTAGTGGTAGGGTCTATGTCTCTTCTCCATGGACCTAAGTGGGCCTTTATGACTATACTAACAGAGTATGGTAGAAATGACACTGTGTGACTCCCGAGGCTAGGTCATAAGAGTGCCATGTTGGCTTGGGATGCTCACCTTTGGAACCCATCCACCATGCTGACAGTAAGTCAAGTAACGGAGGTAGAAATCCATGTGGAGAGGAACTGAGGCCCCCAGCTCTCAGCCCTGATCTCCCATCCTACTGTCAGCACAAACTTTCCAGGCATGAGAATATGGCATCTGGGGAGTGATTCTTCAGTCCCTACTCAAGTCCCCCCAGTTGCTACTGTGTGAAGTAGATATGAGTGTTCCCCTGTAAGCCCTGTCCAGGTTATACATGTGTGAGGTAAAGAAATCGTTGTTTTAAGCCATTTGGTTTTGGAGAATCCACTTTGCTTGCAGAAATAAGTAACTAGATGGATAGAGGCCGATAGATTGGCAGTTCTGTGAAGTGCCATGGGAGTAGTGATTTACAGGCCAGCCAGGCAGGATCCCAGGCAGCCTGTGTCCTTGTCACTCCTCTACCTATGAACTATGGATAGAGGAGTACCAAAGCATGTACCAGAGCACAGAAGAGGAGTGCACTGGGGTTGGAGGCCACTGAGGCAAAAATAATGAGAAAGTGTATTCTCTACACTTGAAAGGGTCAAAAGGTCTTTTAATGTTCTTGAAGACCAGTTTTCCCTAGGAAAGAATTAAGTAAAAAAAAAAAAAATAAAATAATAATAATAAAAAAGAGGAAATCCACTTGGATTCACTTGAAATAAAGCTGCTGGGATGAAATCAATGTAAAAACAAGACTTGAGAAATGGTAACCGTGGAGAGAAGAGATCAATCTTGGTAGAGGCTTGCATTGCAATGTGAAAAACATGTTAGAATCTAAATGAAGCAATTGCGGTCATAAGCACTGGATGTTAACTTTGACAGTGGAGGAAGCACACAATTAGGATGATTTTGATCCAAGCAAGGGGGTTGCTGGAGGGCAGAAGGATGGGGAGACCAAGAGTATTTGCCAGAGAAAAACACTGCATGGAACAGGGAGGGCAGATACTCAGATCGAGACACATTCATTCAGGAACGTGGGAGACACATCTCACACAAGACATGGTCTGGGGGACATCGTCCTTCCATTAGCTGTAGGAACTCTCAGAACAAACCGTTTCATCTCCTGAGCCAACGGCCTTAAAGCTTTAAGTAGCCTGAGTTCAAACTCTAATGTGTAAAACACGACGTCAGATGTGTCCCCTCGTTCTCTGGTCCCCTGTCCTTCTGGTGTCCCTCTTTGAAGGTCAGAGCCTGTTACTCTTACTGTGCTGTGAGCCCCACTGGAGGCAGGGAGGTATCTCCTCCACACCGCGGATGCTGGGAAACAGCTTGTTGATTGCCTGGATGAGTGCAAGCGTATGGGAAGGAACCCAGCACCCATTGGTGGAGGGGAGCGCCTGCGGAAGGAGAGGGCAATGGGTGTGCTGGGCTGGGATACCAGGGGTGGGGATGCCAGGAGGTCAAGTTTCAGGAAGTCCAAAGTCGTGCTTAAGACCTTCTAAGTCAAGTGCTGATAAGACAGGAAGTCTAACCGGTCTTTTTCAGTTTCCCTCGCCCTCCTCTGGGGTGGGGGTGGGGGGTGCCTATGAGCAGGAAAAAGACCCACAGAAGAGGAGGAGTTGAAAGAATCCAGATGACTCCCTAATTGGAGCCTGAAAGGGGCTGGGCCACCATCCTGCAGAACCGCATTCCACACCCTTCTAGCGCTGCCCCTTCCTTTTTGCCAGTCAGGGCTCTGGCCCTCCAGCTAGGCAGCCCTGGGTGCGGGTGGACAGGACAGCCTCTTGATCCTGCAGCCTGCCTGCCACATGCCCAGTCACCTCTGGTGACCCAGAGTCCCCGATGGTGGGGAACCCCAGATGTCGCCCTGAAATCAGAACATTTGCAAGCTAGGGACGACCCAGGCAGTGTAGTTCAACCCCTTTCTTTTATAGCCAGGGGAATCCAGGGATCTGAAATGCTAAGCAGCTTATTCGAGGTGGTGGTGAGCGGGGCAGGAGGTTTAGTCTCCTCGCCCTGGTTTCCACCACAGCCCATGCCGTCCACGACTGCCTCCCTCCAGAGAGAACTTTGATGGTCGCAGAGCAGGGTTCTCTGCCATCTCCCTGCTTTGTCTCTGTTCACCCTCCCCAAGGTGGAAGGAAGTGGGTTTTCTACCCTCTTCATCCCTGTGTTTATCTCCATCCTCCCCTGCAAAGCAGGGGGGGTGCGGGGAGGGGTGGGTAAACATAAGTTCCCATCGAAGTTTGGCTATGAGATATCACCCGCATGACAAATAAGACTTGGTACAGTGGAGATCCCTCTCTGTAGAATGTGGGGATCCTGGCTGCTGTGGGTTCAGTTGTGCTCTCCAAAAGATAGATTGAAGTCCTAACCCCAGGTACTTGTGAATAGAAATAGGGTCTTGGCAAACGTAATGAAGATGTAAGTTAAGGGGCACCCAGCTGGCTCAGTCGGTAAAGCATAGGACTCTTGATCTGAGGGTCATGAATTCAAGCCCCACTTAGGGTGTGGAGCCTACTTACTTAAAAAATTAGGGCACCTCGGTGGCTCAGTCAGTTAAGTGTCAGAATTTGGCTCAAGTCATGATCTCTTGGTTTGTGGGTTCAAGCCCCACTTGGGGCCCTGACAGTTTGGAGCCTGAAGCCTGCTTCGGGTTCTGTGTCTCCCTCTCTGCCCCTCTCCTGCTCATGCTCATGCTCTGTCTCTGTCTCTCTCTCTCAAGAATAAATAAACATTAAAACAAAATGTTTAAAAGAGTGTTAACGTCTGTTTAAAAAAAAAGGTGTAAGTTAAGATGAGGTTGTGCTGGAGTTGTGTGGGCCAGTGCACAGGCCAATGAATATTTTTCCTTTTTAAAAATTGTTTATTTACTTATTTGGGGGAAGGGGTAGAAAGCGAGAGCTAGAGTGAGACTGAGAGAGAGAGAGAGAGAGAGAGAGAGAGAGAGAGAGAGAATCCTAAGCAGTGTCTGTGCTGTAAGCATGGAGCCCAACGTGGGGCTCAAACCCACAAACTGGAAGATTATGACCTGAGCCGAAATCAAGAGTTGGATGCTTAACCAACTGAGCCTCCCAGGCGCCCTAATATTTTTCCTTTTGTAAAATTTATTTTTCTTGGGTGACTTGTAAAAGCAGCTTTATTGAGTTACAATTGACATATGGTAATGAATTGCACGTGTAAGTAAATACCCAGAAACAGTCACCCCATCAAGACAGTGAGCATATACATCACACTTGGAAATTTCCTCTTGCATCTATATTTTCTTATTAGCTACTGAGACAGAACAGATTGATGAGTTGGGCTGCAGACGTGTAACAAGCTGATTTATACCTTCATGGTTACTTCTCGAGGCATCTCTAGTTTCTAAAAAGCCAGGAGGAAGGTGACAAAATTTAAGGCTTTTCTACTATGAAGTCTTATTAATCACCTAAATTTCCAATGATTAAGTATTTGACCTCAAGGGGCTTTTGATAAGATTAATTGGAAGGTATTTGCCATAGAAAATTTATTTTGCTACACTGTAAAGCTTCTAGTGTCACAACATCTGGTCCTGGGAATTTGACTCAAAGAATCAAGGACTCTTGGAAAAAAACAAACAGAACTTCCAAGGAATTTTAGGATTTCCTTTGTTTATGAGCCATAATTCCAGGAGGAAGGAAATGAACACTTATTAAGTGCCTTCTATATGTCAAGCGCTTTACATAAAATAAATAATTTAATCCTCACAAATAACCAGAGGCAGAGAAGGGATTACCACCACGTTTACAAAAGGGGAAATAGGATCTGAGAATCTAAGCAACTTGCCTGAGGTGACATAGCAGGGGGCATGAGCTGGAATTAAAACCCAGAGCTCTACGATTCGAGACCATCCTTTTCATATCATGAATTTACCCTCTGCTCCCTACCCCTGGACAGATTGACTTAGATAGACATAGCTACACACACACATATATGCATACATAGGAGGATGTGCTATATGTTCCATTCTTAAAACCTCCAGAGGTACCCAGCTGACTCAGTTGGAAGACTGTGTGACTCTTGATCTTGGGGTCGTGAGTTTGAGCCCCAGTTGGGTGTAGAGATTCCTAAAAAGAAAGAAAGAAAGAAAGAAAGAAAGAAACAAACAAACAAACAAACTAAAAAAAAAACAAAACCCTTCCAAATGGCTTAGGAAAAAAATACAACGGTCTAAAACAGGACATGGAAGCAAACGGGTCAAAATACATGGATAATTATAATTTGTTATTGATATAAATTTACATACATGGAGTCATTCCCAAGTTTTTTAGTTAATAAGACCTGAGAAGTTACCACGGCCTGAGAATCGTACTGTGCACTTTGGCAGTTGAAAAGTAGCATCGATTGGCAAAGACTGCTTCGTGTGTTTGGAGAAGCAAGGCACTCCGTGGGAGATTGTGTGTGGAGACCGGTAGGGCAGCAGGGTTCTGGAAAGGGCTGACTGGAGGGCGGGGAATCAGAGCATTGGGTGCGTAGTTGGGGATCTGAAGACCCAGAGCTTTAAAAGCCAAACAGTGTAGTTTTGGCAAGTTGCTCATGTTTACACAGAGAGCTAATAAAGAGCTAGCACTGAGCTAGGACTAGGTGTCGGGCGTCCTGCCTGGTATCTACATCTATCCATGTCTGTATTCTCCAAAGATGAAGTCTTCATATTGCAGAGCCAACCTCAATTAACTACAAGCAGAGAGGACAAGGACTGTGGCATCCATCAGAGTCCCATAGGGACGCTGTGACACTCAAGGTAGGGGACGGAAGAGTTCCGTGGAGGGTCCCTTCGCTGAGGTGGAGCAGATTCAGCACCACGGCAGGAAGTCGTTATCATCCCCAAGTGCAGAGGGCAAGGGTGCAGAGAGGGTGCCGGGGACCGGTGAGAGCAGTAGCCAAAGGTCGGGGAACACAGACCCCATCCTCACTCACCCTGCGTCCTCTGCTGCTCCTGGTTCCTCCTATTGGCCCAAAACAGAGGTCACAGGAGTTGTGTGGGGACTATGCTTAGAGATGGGGTCCCGGGGGTACAGGGCAGAGTGGAGAAGGACAGAGGGGGCATTTGGAGGGACAGATGGAGAACATCCAGGGCAAAGCCTGTGCCGGGGGGATCTGGGAAGGCTTTTCTGGGCAGTGCATCAAAGGAGCTATTCCAGGTGCCCTAGAATCTCAGAGTTTTACATTCACTGCCTTTCATAATCCAGTAGCTTGCCCTGGTTCACAGCAGAGACTCTATAAACCAGGACCTTATTCTTATTGTAGTCATCTGTTCCCTGCAGCCCCAGATACAAGTGCCAGCTGTTTAGCTCAAGCCCTTGCTAAAGAGGCGGTAATGGGTCTATTCTTAGTGATCACATAGTGATGGGTTAGCGACTTCACGTTCAAGGTGGTGGGTGCCCAGATAACCCTGAATGACAGTGTTGTTTACTGGTTCGAAAGAAGTCCTCCTCATTAATTCATTATCTTACTGGAGAGGCAGTTGCATTTGGGCTCCAGCTTTTCAATGAGAATGGCTCTATTTCCGACTTGCTTGGAAACTATTATTAACTATTATTCCAAACAATACGTTTGCATATTTGACAATCCGGAAACCAAATTTAGCTGTGCAAATTATAGACAACTGCTCTCTTGTAATGTCACTGTGATGTCCCAATTTTTAAGAAATGGAAGATTAACAAAGCTGGCTTTAAGTGCTTAAAACAATATTTTATGTAAAAAACTATTTCCCTTCGAAGATTCATGGATCTCTAAAATATTCCCAGAGCGCTCTGGAAGAAGATAACTATGAAATGTTTCTTTGAAAGGAAGGGGAAGCTGTACAACATCGAATAGAGGCCCAAACCCTTCAAAGCAATAAATGACATCAACTAACAAAGAAATTATTTTGAAACTAAGAGAGACTTAAGAGGTAATTTAAATGATTTAAACACCACCCTTTTCCCCTCCTCAAAAACCCCCCAAGACAATGCTCATAATGTTAGACTGACCTTTAGCATATGTGATTTTAATGAAAGACAAGACATTTTTCAGGCACTGAATATATCTCAAACCTCCCTTTAAAGCAGTGATTTCTTGTACAAGCCCTTACACCAATTTGTGCAGAAGGGACATCTGACCTTTGAAAAATATTCCACGAGTCTGAATCATCTAAATATATTATATTTTCATTCTTGCATATAAGAGAAACCAACCACAGTTGGCTAATGGAGAGGTTAGTATCACAGTTCGAATGGCACTTACTGGGATCCCTCTGTGCAATTTTAGGCAAGTTACTTACCCTCTCTGAATCTATCTTTTCATCTTTAAAATAAGGATGATAATACTATCCTGCACGTTTACTGTAAATGGTGAATGGATTTGTGTGTGAGCACAGAGCACAGTGTTCAATACATGAGCATTAAGGCATTTTTCCTATGGGAACTTGTTACATGGAGCACAGTGAGAAAAAGCCAACTGCGTAATATGAGAATTCTTAGAGCTTGGGGCTCTTACTGAGAATGCAGTGGACCTAGGAGATGAAAGGACAGGGTCATATACATGGAATATGAAAAAAATACCATGGTTTCTGACAAACCCGTCAACCATATGCCAACTTGAAGGTGTCGTGCTATTAATTTCAAGCTCATCTGTTGGGGTATCACAACCAACTTGCTTTTCTTGGGGTTTCCTAACCAGGTAGCTGAGGAACCATGATAATTGGGACAATGATGATATACCTACACTTCCTGCCAAATGATTAGTATATTTGGGCTTTTGCCCGCAGGGTGGGAAATGATACTTCTAGACCTAGGGAGGATGTTGATATGAAATTGTGGCTTTGCTCTGATGGTAATGTTTCAAGATTTAAATAGCTTCAAACTTAAACAGCCCCAATAGGTCAGAAGCTCTACAAACCCAGGGTTTTTGTAGATCAGTAGTCTTCAAACCGCTCTGCCCTGGTCTAGAGATCTGCCAAACTTGAAACTTCAGGGGAAAGAGTAACCTCTTCCACGAAGAAGAGATTTTTATAAATCATACATGATGGGTTATCCTCAGTTTATAATTTATACAACTTGTAGTCTTCAAAATGCTTACTTTTTACAATTATTGTCAATAAATACGAAGTTTTTGGAATATTTTTAAAAGTTGAAATTTATTTTTTTATTTAAAAAATTTGTTTTATGTTTATTTATTTTTGAGAGAGAGAGAGAGAGAGGGAGGGAAAGAGACAGTGTGTCAGTAGGGGAGGGGCTGAGAGAGAGGGAGACACAGAATCTGAAACAGGCTCCAGGCTCCGAGCTGTCAGCACAGAGCCTGACGTGGGGCTCAAACTCATGGACCGTGAGATCATGACCTGAGCCAAAGTTGGATGCTTAACTGACTGAGCCACCCAGATATCCCGAAATTTATCTTAATACATCTATGTGCACTCTAATCATTGAAACTAAATAGAGCATAGACTAGAAGAAAGGGGGACGACAGAAGAAATCTCAGGAGTCTGCTGTAATATCTCCCCTCAGGGGCAATTAGTAGTAAATTGCATGGGTAGATAGGGAGTATGACTTAATTCTTAGCTATATTTATTACCTCACTCGGAGTCATTCTCTAGAATATTTCTGATGGGTGACAATTCCGTCTTTATTTTATTGTACGTCTTTAGTTTTAACTACTATTCAAATTTATCAAAATTGTACATAACCTGGTTAAAAATCAAGCTGTATGTAAAGGGTAATAATGAAGTTTTTAAATGTTTTTGTTTATTTTTGAAGCAGAGAGAGAGACAGAGACAGAGTACGAGCAGGGGAGGGGCAGAGACAGGAGACACAGAATCCCAACAGACTCCAGGCTCTGAGCTGTCAGCAGAGAGCCCAATGCGGGACTCAAACCCACAAACCGTGAGATCATGACCCAAGTGGAAGTTAGACGCTTAACTGACTGAGCCACCCAGGCGCCCCTAAAGGTTAATAATGAAAAACAGCTTTCCCCATTTCTACAACAAATCTGGGATCTTGCTGTCTGGAAGTGGTCATTTCCAATCTATTCTTTTAGCTGGTTATTTTGGTATTTATCTCCTTGGTGCTAAATAATACACATATACTGCTATTTCTTGATTTACCAATTTTAGACATTATTAATTTCTATTGTAGCAGTCAAGTTTACTTTGGTATACTCTTCTATTTCTCTAATTCTCCCAAAGACTGAAGGGTTAAATCATATTCGGTGTTTACTCTGTTACTGTTGTATGTATATTGTTCACCTCTGAACCCAGGGATGTGCCATAGTTACAGTTTGCTTTAGAGAGTTTTGTCTGTGTTGGAGATAATTGATTGCCTTGGTCTTTTTTATTTCCTTAAACTTCTTTGACCCTCACCGCCCCCCCCCCCCCCCCCCACACAGACACACACAGACACACAGACACCACACACAGGATTGTTCAGGTCTGTCAAACACCTCCTGTTTCACTTTCAAATGGTCAAATATCTGATACTCAGTCAGCTGCAGAGGCATCCTTCCATGAGCCCTTTATTCTCCTCCTCCAGCCTGGGTTGGTTTTAAGCTACACCTGCTGCCCAGCTATGTGTAGGATTTTCCTCACACCTTTCCTGTGCATGACGTCAGCATGTCATTTCACTCCCTTATTTCCCTGAAGCACATTCCCCAGGAGCTTCTTAAGAAAGGGTGCATCAGAGGTAAAATTCTTGACTCCCTGCATATTTGAAAATATCTTTCCTCTACCTTTGCACTTGGTTGTCCATTTGGCTGGTAATAGAACTCCAGCTGAAAATAATTTCCCTCAGAATTTTGAAGCTGGTGTTGGCGTGATGTGTTCTAGCTTCCAGTGTTACCCTAGAGCATTCGGACGCCTTTCTGAACTCATTTCTTTTGTATGCGACTGTTTTTGTTCTCTCTCAAGGCTTTTAGTATCTTCCTTTTTATGCCTGGCATCCCTTTTTCATTATTTATTCATTCATTGTGTTGAGCACTTTGTGGTTACTTTCAATCTGGAGACTCAGATTATTGAGTTCTGGAAAGTTTTCTATTCTTTCTTTGACAATTTCCTCTCTTCCGTTGTCTTCATTCTTTTTTTAGAACAGCCATTAGTTGATGTCAGACTTCTTGAATTGATTCTCTACATTTCTTACCTCTGTTCTGTTTTTCTTCTCTTTTCCTTTTGTTGCACTTTGGAGTGATTTCCTCACATTTATCAATCAGTCCCATTACTAAGCACTTAAAAATGAATGTGAATAATATATGCTTATGCTAAAGGTTCAAAATTGTAAAAGAGAATGTAGGAGTAAGCTTCCTCTGGACCTCGTTCTTCAAACACCCAGCTCACCATGTTGGTAGGGACATTTGGCACAGGAGAGGATGGGGCTGGAAAACAGGAGCATTCTATAAAAGTTTGCATACTGAATAACGGAAGTCTCAGCTCTCTTTCTTCACCCTGCTCCTAGAATGCAACCATCCAGGGTGTATATTCTCCTGGATAGAAACTGGCTAAGAGGTTTGCTGGAGAATAGAGCCTTGGCTATCAGCATCTTTGGGTCTTTCCTCCCTGGTTGGTAAGATTCCCTAACATAGTACATTCTAATGTCCTGTTTCGAGAGTATAAGCCTGAAGCCCAGCTGCTAACATTTTGAGAAAAGAGAGTGGGTGTGGGATGGGGTGTTGGGGGCTGGGGCTGTTAGGGGAGCTGCCTCAGTATGTAAATTTCTACCTCATCCTCTTTCTGTTTTCCATATTGTGCCACCACCCCTCAACCATGCCTGGTCTCTCAACCAAGAGACCTTTTGTTTCGCCCTCTCTGGAGCATAAACTCTTAATCTTCTGCTGGGGAAAGGGAGCAGAAGTCATCTGGCTGAGTTGAGTAAGGGAAGGGTTCTGTAGTTCTAACCGCTTTTTCTGGTCTTTATATTGGATGATTTCTATTGATCTAGTTTCTTGCTTACTGATGTTTTCCTTTGTTTTCTCTACCCTACTCTTACTTGTCTACCTAGTGAATATTTTATTTCAGATAATACTATTCTGCTTTAGAATTTCCATTATATATTTTTTAGTAGTTTCCATATCTCTGCTGAGATTTCCTACCTGTTCATATATTATGAATATATTTTATTTTATTGAATATAGTTATAATAGATGCTTTGAAATCCTTGTCTGCATCTTCACAATATTAATTCATGAACATAGCATGCCTCTCCATTTAAGTATTTTAACATTTCTTTTTAACAGTGTTTTGTAGGTTTTGGTGTGCATATATTACACATCGTATCAGATCTATTCCTAAATATTTCACATTTCTTCATGTTATTTATTATACATGATGCTTTTCAAATTTCAATTTCCAATTATTTGTTGGTAGTGATAGAAATAAAATGGATTTTTTTGTAGAGAATGACTTCACCCCTTGTAAACATGCTAATTAGCTTTAGTAGCTTATCTATAGATTCCACTGGATTTTCTATATATGCAATTATGTTGTGTCAATAAATAAAGAGGGTTTACTTCTCTCTTTGCAATATGAGTATTTTTTTTCCTTTGTCTTGCCTGATTGCACTGACCAGATCTTCTACTACAATGTTGACTAGAACTTCCCTTGTTCCTGATGTTAGGGGGCAAATTTCAATCTGTAACATTAACTGTTACATTAAATGATGACAGTATTTCATGTTGAGAAACTTGTGTTACTAGTTTCCTGAGAAGTTTTTTAAAAATCTGGAATCGGTAATGGATTTTATCAAATACCTTTTCTATTAAGATGATTATATAGTTTTTCTTTCAAAATTTGTTTAGATGGCAAGCTACATTGTTTTTCAGTGTTAAAGCATTCCTCAGATGAACCCCATTTGGTCATTTGGATGAATTGCTCTTTTTGTACATTGATGAGTTTGATTTGTTAAATATTATTAAAATTTTTGTATTTGTGGTCAAAATAAAATCCTTGTCTGCCACTTCATTTTATTTTATTTTTTAAAAAAATGTTTACTTATTTATTTTTGAGAAAGAGAGAGAGAGGGAGAGAGAGCAGGGAAGGGGAAGAGGGAAAGGGAGAGAGAGAATCCCAAGCAGGCTTTACACTGTCAGCACAGAGCCCGATGTGGGACTTGAACTCACAAACTGTGAGATCGTGACCTGAGCCGAAACCAAGAGTCAGATGCTTGACTGACTGAGCCACACAGGCTCCCCCTTTTCTGCTACTTTAAACACTTGGATCATATCAAGGCCAGTTTCTGTTGATTACTTTTTCCCTTGAGTATGAGTCACATTTAAAAAACATTTTTTTAAACGGCCAACTAATATTTGACCAAGCAGGAAAGAATATCCAATGGAATAAAGACAGTCTCTTCAGCAAGTGGTGCTGGGAAAACTGGACAGCGACATGCAGAAAAATGAACCTGGACCACTTTCTTACACTATACACAAAAATAAACTCAAAATGGATGAAAGACCTAAATGTAAGACAGAAAGCCATCAAAATCCTCGAGGAGAAAACAGGCAAAAACCTCTTTGACCTTGGCTGCAGCAACTTCTTACTCAACACATTTCCAGAGTCAAGGGAAACAAAAGCAAAAATGAACTACTGGGACCTCGTCAAAATAAAAAGCTTCTGCACAGCGAAGGAAACAATCAGCAAAACTAAAAGGCAATCGATGGAATGGGAGAAGATATTTGCAAACGACATATCAGATAAAGGGCTAGTATCCAAAATCTATAAAAAATTTATCAAACTCAACACCAAAACAACAAATAATCCAGTGAAGAAATGGGCAAAAGACATGAATAGACACTTCTCCAAAGAAGACATCCAGATGGCCAACCTACACATGAAGAAATGGTCCACATCACTCATCATCAGGGAAATACAAATCAAAACCACAATGAGATATCACCTCACATCTGTCAGAATGGCTAGCATTAATAACTCAGGCAAAAACAGACGTTGGCGAGGATGCGGAGAAAGAGGATCTCTTTTGTACTGCTGGTGGGAATGCAAACTGGTGCAGCCACTCTGGAAAACAGTATGGAGGGTCCTCAAAAAATTAAAAATAGAACTACCCTATGACTTGGCAATTGCACTACTAGGTATTTATCCAAGGGATACAGGTATGCTGTTTCGAAGGGACACATGCACCCCCATGTTTATAGCAGCACTATCAGCAATAGCCAAAGTATGGAAAGAGCCCAAATGTCCATCGATGGATGAATGGATAAAGAAGATGTGGCATATATAGGTGTGTGTGTGTGTGTGTGTGTGTGTGTGTGTGTGTGTGTATCGGAGTATTACTCAGCAATCAAAAAGAAGGAAATCTTGCCATTTGCAACTACATGGATGGAACTAGAGGGTATTATGCTAAGCAAAATTAGAGAAAGACAAATATCATATGACTTCACTCATATGAGGATTTAAAGACACAGAACAGATGAACACAAGGGAAGGGAAGCAAAAATAATATAAAAACAGGGAGGGGGACAAAATACAAGAGACTCTTAAATATGGAGAATAAACAGAGGGTTACTGGAGGGGTTGTGGGAGGAGGGATGGGCACAATGGGTAAGGGGTATTAAGGAATCTACTCCTGAAATCATTGTTGCACTATATGCTAACTAACTTGGATGTAAATTAAAAAAATAAAATTAAATTTAAAAAATAATAATAATAAATAAACAAATATTTTTATTAATGTTTATTCATTTTTTGAGAGAGAGAAAGAGACAGAGCATGAGTGGGGGAGGGGCAGAGAGAGTGGGAGACATAGAATCCGAAACAGGCTCTAGGCTCTGAGCTGTCAGCACAGAGCCCTACACAGGGCTCGACCTCATGAACCAGAGACCATGACCTGGCCAAAGTTGGACGCTTAACCGACTGAGCCACCCAGGCGCCTTGAGTATGAGTCACATTTTAAAATTTCTTCATACATTGAATAATTTTGGATTATATTCTGGACATTGTGAATATTATGTTGTAGATAATCTGGAAAAGTGTTGTCGTTTTCCAAGCAAATACCTCAGTTGCACTCAAACTGAAAACTCTGATATTTAGGTGATAGTTCAGATCTCATTCTAGTTCTTGTACCTTTATTTGGGCTGTTTTCACTTTTCCCTGTGATGTGTAGCTTGAAAGTCACCTAGATATTTGGTCAGAGTTTATACATATCATTTGTGGTTCCTTGTCACTGGCCTTCACCTTTCCAAAATTACAACTTCACTTTCCAGGGGCTATGGTTGCCCTATGCTCTGCCCTCTGGTTCTTTAAGCCTGGAAGACTAGATTTTCTGCTGGAGTTTTAACTGTGCACCTGATCACCTTCCCTTCGTCTAAGAAATAAAAAGGGATGGGGGAGCTCGCCCAGCCATCCTGTGCCATCCTCTTCTTCCAAATGTCAACTCCCCTCTCTAGAACCTGTTTGCTTTTGCTCACTAGACAGTGCCTTCGGAGAGGTTATTTCTTCTACTCTTTACGGTTATAGCCTGTGGGAGGGCAGGTCTAGCAGGAACTTACTCTACTAAATCAGAAGTAGACTGTAACTGCTTCTCAAACAACTTTTTAAACAATTCTATCGTCAGTCACTAACTCTGCTTCCAAAATAACTGGGTGCCACCAGTTTCTGGGATTTTGGAGTTGATGTGCACGAATGACAATACCACTGCTACTATATTCATCCGTAGAAAATCTTTTAGTGAGCATTAATGATTATTTGTTTTAGAGAGAGAGAGACAGAGAGAGAGACAGAGACAGAGAGCAGGGGAGGGGCAGACACACACACACACACACACACACACACACACACACACACACACACAGAACCCAAAGCAGGCTCCAGGCTCTGAGCTCTCAGCACCATGAATGGTGAGATCATGACCTGAGCTGAAGTCAGACGCCACCAACCCCCCCTCCACTGACTTATCCACCCAGGTGCCCCGACTTTTAGTGAGCATGAGATAGCATACAAATAAAGTAGGAGATAACGGAAAATTGTGTCATGGAACATTCTAAATCGGACATAACCTATTTAGCCTCATGTGGCAGAGGTTAGGTTTTTCAGCTGCAGGTGGGCCAGAATAGGAGCATTCCTTTAAATCTGTATTTTTAAAAACGTGGCTAAGGACTTGTAACATCAGAATTACCTGGGGTGCACTTAAAAATGAGTATTTTTAGGCCCACCTGAATCTTCCCAAAACAGAATATAGGGGTGGAGGCTAATCATTTGTAGACAGTGCTCCATAAGGGCTGCCCGTCATTCCGATGGTCTTAGGCTATATAATCAACAAATAGCCTCCTGATGTGTGGGTGACCTTCCAGGGGCCAGGCTGCCGGAGAGTTACTGCCAATCACAAGTCTGACTGTTACCAGCAGCACCTGACTTCAAGGAAGTCAACGCGTTCAGGATGGTAAACACAAATAGTTTGGAAGCATATTGTATGATAGGTAACGGTTTGTTTTTGTTTTTTTTCTTTTTATAGCATCCGTTCGAAGTGAGGTTTTAGAATAAGACTTCAGGGCTGAAATTTGGAGGTGCTGTTAACATTTATGTTCTGTAACTTCCTGTCAAGAAGTCACTCTAATGGAGAACAAATACGACCCCTTTGCTAGAAAGACGTGACCTTGTCACTGTTCTCTCTGACTTCCTCTGACCTTCATTCAGTCAGACAATATCAAAGGTTTACTCTATCATAATAATCTCATAGCACCAGTCACTGTAGAACACTACATACATACCGGAAAGCTTTATAAAGGTTATCTCATTAATTTCTGGAAGTTAATTTTTATTTTTACCTTGCTATCAACCCAAGGGCACAGAGAAAGTGTAATTGGTTTGCTAGGTCCATTTAATTAGGAATTGGCCTAATTCTTAATTCATTGGCTACTCTAGTCAATCAACTTAGGTCCCAGTAAACTTGTTCTAGAGAAGTTAGTGTACTTTTTATTTTTTTTTTAAGTTTACTTATTTATTTTGAGAGAGGCAGAGAGAGCAAGCAGGGGAGGGACAGAGAGAAGGAGAGACAGGGAATCCTAAGCAGGCTCCATGCTGTTACAAAGAGCCTGATGCAGAGCTGGAACTCACGAACCACAAAATCATGACCTGAGCTGAAGCCAAGAGTTGGACACTGAACCAACTGGGCCACTCGGGCGCCTCTAGTGTACTTTTTACAGGATCCCTTTATCTATTGAGGTACAAACTGTTTCCTGAGAAAAGCCACCCCCCCACCCCCCGCGACAGCTATACCTTAAACTGCAGAAGAAGAAGATTTGGACATAATCCAGCAAGTCTTTACTTTCAATTGAAATAAAATTTGAATCTCTTTAGGGCCTGAGTCAAAACTTTTGGCTTCATTCACTGGTTCAGAATTCAAAATAATTTCCCCCTCTGATCTTGTACTCCTTTCCTGAATATTATTGAATTCAAATCCCCTGAAATGGAGCTAATCTGGTCTAGTTGAAGTTTTAGAATTCTTTAAATCCTCAAACAGGTTGAGTTTATCTGGGGCTCGGAAGTGGTGAACCTCAACATTACAAGGTTTTCTCTGAACTCAGACCACCCAATGATTCTTCTCCTGCAGAACTGTTGTTTAGCCCTGAGGTGCAGATTTTCAATTTCTTCCTCCCTCCTTTCCTCTCTCCCTCCCTTGCTTCCTCCCTTCCTTCTTTTTAATTGTTTGTTATTCCCACTTTTCAGACAGGGAAATTGAAACACTAGAAAGATAAACACTGTGCTCATGTCTCGGTTACACACACCTTTTTTTGGGAGGTAGAAAAAGGAACAAAAGGCAGGTCTCCCTCTCCAAGGCTATATAACCTCTCTCTCTGGGCCCTTTACAAGGCCCCAAGTCATATACCCTTGGGGTATATGAACCCTTAGAGGGCCTTTGGAGAAAACAAGAGAGATTTTTGGATTATCTTAATATTTCAAAAAATCTAACAGAAATTGCACATGTCTCAAAATAAAACTACATGAATTAACTAGAATGTCATGGTATTTTTGCTTTTGATTAGGGTTAAATTAATTCAGTTTGATAACATTGATTATCATGCTGATCTGAAGCTGTGATTACAGTTATATACGTCTTAGATGATTAAAATGTGAAAATAGGCTAATTATGTCTTAATAAATGCAGTTTATTTGATAGGCAGAATCATAAAATCTGAAACTAACGAGAAAAAATGTGACAAATTCTGGGAACTCTTTACATATATCTAGAACAGGTAGAGTTCCAACAAATATAAAACTCCAAAACATATCTGTTTCAAAATTCTTTCAGAATCACAAAACCCCATATACTTGTTCTTTCTGCTTGCCTTAACACGAACAGTGTAAGGTCAAATTGCCCATTCTTACACTTTGGACAATGGGATGACTATGGTCCATTGACCAGCTAATGCCCATAAATGACAGCTATTTCATCTTAAGTACGTGTGTGTTAACTTATCTAATTTCAGATTATTGGGGTGATGTCTATGGATGCTACTGGTACATTAAAGGAAGGGTTTTGAGGGGCACCTGGGTGGCTCAGTGGGTTAAGCACCTGACTTCAGCTCAGGTCATGATCTCATGGTTGGTGGGTTTGAGCCCTGCATCGGGCTCTGTGCTGACATCCCACAGCCTGGAGCCTGCTTCAGATTCTGTGTCTCCCTCTCTCTCTGCCCCTTCCCCACTCATGCTGTCTTTCTCTCTCTCTTTCTCTTTCTCTCTTCAAAAATAAAAACGTTAAAAAATTAACATCAATCGATCAATAAATAAAAGAAGGTATTTGAAATCAACAACACAATTATTATATTGAGAAACAAACAGGTAAGTTTAATTTATCATTCTGCTAAAGCTCAATAGCTCTCTTTCCCATGTGCTAACAACTCGTGGCAGTTGTTCAGGGCAGTTACGCTAGTTTGCAAAGTATAAATAGACGCAGAACATATTTTCTGATCTCTTATGAATCATTAGACTAGTCGAAAGACCTTTCTTTGAGGAAATACTCAACTCGCTTCCCTGAGCTAATTCTATAGACTGAGGTTTTCATAATCATGTTACAATCACTGTGGCTTTGGGCGTCACTTTTGTGACTCACCTGGCTCAGCCTGCCTTGGACACACAGTCTGGAGTTCACGATGCTGAAGGGCATCTCAGCAATGGCTGAGATCATTGTTTCCCCAGGGCATGGCCTTTAAAGGTTAAATCAGTGGGGAGATGGTACAGGCTCCGGGGCTTAGGAACATGTGGCTTGCTAAGTGTAGGCTGCGTTCTTGCCTGGTATGTTCTGGTTCCAGAGATCTTTCTGGAGTGTTTCTTGGCCTTGAGGAAAGGTCAGACAACATTGCTGTCTCCAGGCAGGTGCCTATGAATTTCGACCTAACACCGGAAGAGGCTAGCTGTCAGTCACAGGGGGTTATTTGTGTGATCACTGCATGTCTGTTGGAAAACAATACATAAGAACAACAACATGTGACGTAACAGAAGCTTAATCCTTCTGGTTTCCTCGTATGTAAAGGAGGGGAGGTGCAGATGGTCCCTGGGGGGGACCTCCCAGGCTCTGACCAACTTTCTATATGTCTAAGCTACCTTAATAGCAAATCTCAGAATAAAGATTGCCCTGCACAACACTCTTGGCCAAATTAAACCAGACAGGTGGTAGTTCACATGTGTGCAAGACTCTCATTTCCGGGTAGGGGAAGCTAGGTTGAGACAAAGCTATGCCTCAAAGTACATACTTTAATCTAAAAAAAAAAAAAAAAAAAAGGAAATTCCTCCTGTGGAGGGTGACTCTTTTCCTTTGGTTTCTTCACACGAATACAGAAAACAACCAGCTTGTGACACTTGTAAGCATCTGCATCGGAACATTTCATCCCAGGATTCGAAGGGTTAATGATTATAAAATTTTTAATTGTGCAATTTTCTATGATCTCAGATGTGCCTTTAAAGTTGTTCCTTTCCAGGGGCACCTGGGTGGCTCAGTCAGTTAAGTGTCCGACTTTGGCTCAGGTCATGATCTCACAGTTTGTGAGTTCGAGCCCCACGTCGGGGCTCTGTGTGGACGGCTCAGGGCCTGGATCCTGCTTCGGATTCTGTGTCTCCCTCTCCTCAGCTCCTCCCCTGCTCACATTCTGTCTCTCTCTCAAAGTAAATAATGATTAAAAAAATTTTTTTTAAATTCTTACTTTCCATTTGTCTTTCATCCTGAGCTCCCTCCCCTGCATGAGATGTGTGGGGCTTGGCATCTGTGAGCACTCTAATAAGAATTTCTTTTTAATTCGGCTGTCATTTATTTGGACTTCAGTCTATGCTAAATGCCATTGTTCTAAGCCTATATCATCTAAGCCTCACAATAACCTAATGATTTGTTCTTGTCTTCATTTTACAGATGAAGAAATGGAGATTTTTGAGGGACTGAGTAACTTGCCTAAAGTCATATAACGTGAAAAGACAGGATTCAGACTAAAGCATGTTTGACTTGAGAGCCTGTGTTCTTAATCACTATGCCATACTGTTTCCCTAGTTTTTGCTGAAAGAATGAATAATATGTGCTCTCTCACACTAGGGAGAGCATAGTATGAAAAGATCTCTGCTTGAAGACGTCCTCTGTGATGGAGAGGAAGGGTCTTGGGGTGGGGATTCTCTTGCCAGTTTCCCCAGCAAAACCAGACATAATGACTCAATACTACTTACAGAAATTCAGAAATACGTACACACAAAGCAAAAGTCCACACTTCACAAGAGCACATTCAAGCAAATGACATATATTAAACCCATTACAATGGTTATTCTTGGGGGTGAGGAATAGCAGTAGGAAATAAGGCTAAAAGGCAACAAATAAATACAGAAGACAAGAGGAGGGACCTTGTGAGGGCCCAGCGATGACCATGGGGTGTGACTGAGAAATATCACAGATGCAACCCTTTGCACTTGAGCATCTCCCCTCCCCCCAAAACAGAGTAAGAGCCAGGACAAGGGGAAAGTAGATCATGTTAGGAAAAGATTTGGAATGGGAAAGAAAACATGAGTGAGTGTCTCCTTCCTCACATTCAGAAATCATTCATTTAGTCTTAGAACGGAACGGCTTTGAACATCAGCTACACACAGGCATGAGGTTGGCTCCATCAGACATTTAATTTTTGACAGAGAATAAAAGGTTTGAGGTCCTATCATTTATATATTGAAGGGGAAACAGTCTCAGAATGTGCAAGCCACAGGGATGGTCAGAGTTATTTCACAGATAAGAAAGCCAAAGTTCAGAATGGTTGAAGATGTTACTGTTGCTAGGGTCAGATCCCCATGCTTCTTCTCAAGGCCTCTCTGCCTCAGCTGGTCTCTGGCCATCCCCTGCATGGTGATATCTCTCTGCTTCCCTTGCTGAACTAGGGATGGGTTTTCTTGGCCAATTTTCCTCCTCTTCATTACCTTGACTCAGAAGAGCCTCGACTTTGGGGTAGATAGATGTAATTGAATATGGGCTGAAAAGCTCAGTAAATGCTGATGATAATGGTCATTGATATTAAATATTAAGGAAGACGTTCTTTGACTCTTCAAATGTTTCAGTGAGGAAATGAGTTTTGTACTACTTGCTCTGGATTGTTGTGGCTTTTCATTTTATTCTAGTTTCAGCCCTCGTGTTAACTAACTGTATGAATGTGAAACTATCACATTGATCTTGGCTTTTGTATCTTCATTTGTCCAAAAGAGGACGGTTTTATATTCCCCAAATAGCCTTCTAGCCAAGGCTTCTATGGTCAAGGCTCCTTTGGGGCCCCAGAACTAACATGCCTCACCAAGACATGCACGGGAGAGCTCATGCTCACAGGATAATCTCTACGTAGGTCTTCTACATGTCAGCTCTTCCGCTGGGTGGGAGTCCTGTGTCATTTCACCCATAAACGAGCAATGAGGTGCTCGTGAAGAGCCAGGTGCCAGTAGAGACAGACAGTCCTTGCCTTCCAGGCACTGTCATCTTATTGGAGGAAGAATGACAGATAGACAAAAGCACACTAAGAGCCAAACCATGACAGGGAGAACAGGTGTCATGGTGCTTGTCCTACATCCAATCTGGCTGTGAGCAGTGAGGGAGAACTTCTCAGAGGAAGAGGATTTTTGCTGGATTTTGAATCGAGGTAGGCTTCTGAGAGCAAAGGCATCAAAGTACAACAATTGACGGTGATGTCATAAACAGATGAAAGACACAGTCAAGGTGCCCAAGGCATGCTGGGGCCCAGATGCCCCAAGGCATGCTGGGGCATCTGCAAGGAACTGTCTAGAGCAGAAGACAATAGTGTTCAGATCTCAGCTCCCAGATGAATGTAAACTAGGAAGGTGACCAACTAAAAGGCATTCTTTACAGCATGTTTTGGTGAGTAGGCATTGGAGTGTGTATCCAAGATTAAAAGTAGAAGAATGTGAGTTAACAAAGGTGGTTAGTGAATCCCCAAGCAGAGTGTGGCTGTGTGGAGAGAATCAGCACCAGCCGGGCACTTCCTGGGGGAGCCTGGAACCAGCTGACTGTTTGAATATGGACAGGACACAAATTCACCAGGAGTTAACACAAAGACAAAGAGGACGTCTAACCTACTGAGAGATAACACAAAACTGTGAATAACGGATACGTATTGAAAAATACGAGGTGAGTGGAGGTCATTGCAAGTCAGAATGATTTTAAAAGGTAGCTTAAAACCCAACTTTTCTAACAAGAAAGAGTGACTCTATGAGAAGACAATGCTGCCAAGAGCTTTTCCTGCCCACATTGAAAACGTACGCATGCCACCTGAACAATTTTGGTTTGCATCTGAATAAGTTCAAGTGCCTATCAGAGTCAATAAATCTATAAATCAATATGCTGTTTCAGATACAATGTACATCAGCGTGTCCCCCTGGAACCTGGAATAATGCCCTCCTATATAATTATTTACACATGTGTACAGGTAGATAGATGATAGATAGATAGATACATAGATAGGTAAAGGATAGATAGATAGATAGATAGATAGATAGATAAGGATAGATAGATAGATAGATAGATAGATAGATAGATAAGGATGGATAGATAGATAGATAGATAGATAGATAAGGATAGATAGATGTAATTGAATATGGGCTGAAAAGCCAGATTGGGAGTGAATTGTGAGGGGCCTTGCATGCCTGTCTATGGAACTGGGCGTTTCTCTTTGGACAATAGAAAACCATTAGTGTTTCTATTGAGAAAGTATGGAGTATGGAGTTCAGATGAGGACTTTATGGATTGAGCTTCTGTCTGCTTTTTGGAAACTAAGGGTGAGTTAATAAACTATAAACTAGGAGGCATAAAGTTGCTGAAAGCCATCTGTAAGGCCAAATGGACCTGTTCCCATAACAGCCATTAGCTTTGCTCCAGGGAGTGGGGATCCTGAGTGCAGGACAAGGCTTACAGGGATAGTAGTTGTTTAGGTACAGCTTCCTCTAAGGGCTCTCTCCATGACATCAATGTGGCAATGCTGGGACACACTTAAGCTTTGGGCTTCCTTCTCTGACCTCACAGATCTTCCCTCCTGAAGGTCTCTCTACCTCCAGTAGAAGAAAAGAAGACAGATTTTTGGAAAGAATAAGAATTGAGTTCAGGCTGTGGTAAGAAGTTTGCCTAAGGTTAACTGGTATTTATATGACATGAGATGGAAGCAGGATGCTTACATTCTTAATAGAATTCACAAATAATTGCCTGTCTCTCTTTGTTGGGCATGCTTCTATTTAGTAGTCACCTTTTTTTTTTTTAAGTTTCTTTATTTATTTTGAGAGAGAGACAGAATGTCCAGGAGATGGCCAGAGAGAGGAGAGAGAGAATCCCAAGCAGGCTCCACACTGTCAGCACAGAACATGACTTGGGGCTTGATCTCATGAACCATGAGATCATGACCTGAGCTGAAATCAAGAGTTGGACACTTAGCTGACTGAGCCACGCAGGTGCCCGTAGGTAGTCACCCTATACTCATACATAGAGGAGATGTTAGGAGACAAACAGAATGACAACTAGACTACTTGGCTTTTCTAAATATATTGTTCTGGAGACTTATCTGAGATTATTAGACCAATACTGATGGCCACCTCTAATTTAAAAAAAAATTATTTTAGAGAGAGAGAAGGAGCACATGAGTGGGGGACAGGGACAGAAGGAGAGTAGAATCTTAAGTGAGTTTCACGCTCAGCACAGAGCCTGACATGGGGCTCCATCCCACGACCCTGGGATCACGACCTGAGCCTGAAGCAAGAGTCAGATGCTCAACTGACTGAGCCACCCAGGCACTCCAGGAATCTCTAATAATTTTGGTGCGTTAGGCAGCCCACAGCACAGTTTCAAATATGTCTTTAGAATCTCACAGCACTGCTTTGTCATCATCAGAGCTGGTGCCGTTACCACCCACTTCCGTTTGACGACAGGAAAACTGAGGCTCAGAAAACTTACGAAAATTCCCTGGGAACTCCCAGCAAGTGAGCTGCAGATCTATGATTTAGATTTAAACCTTCTGACCCCCAGTCCAGTGTGCTTCACTTTCTGCCACATGAAAAAGCAGTCTCGATTTTGATTCTGCATCAGTAAAGTTCCTTTCTACTAGCTCATTCTGCTTCTCAGGCCTTGAGACGCTGCTGACCTCCAAAAGAACAGTGGTCAAGGGCCGAGGCCCTACCCGACTCCCAGGACAAAGGTTTCGGTGAAGGAGCACACCGCCCAATCACACATTCTTATTTGCTCAGAGAGGATCATATTACAGGGTCATCTCTGTTCCACTCCACGCTTCCGTGTTCATTTACGTACACAGAGAAAACTGTGTTTGGGATTTTCAAAGTCTAGCAGAACATTTCCCTATTTCATCACTGACAGGTTTTATTTTGTTTTGTTTTGTTTTTGACCCATTGATATAATCTGTTCTTTACAGCTTGAATATAAGAGCAGAACTGTGAATGAGTATGAAAAATGTTAAGGATATAGAAGGGTCCAGACTGGTGTTTCCAATAGAGGAAAATACCCCAATGATGTCACTATATCAGCTCCTTTGTTTATTGAGAAGGGTAGCTGTTTCAAAGGGGGAGAGAGGGAGAGATCGATTTTCACTTGAAGGCACGGACCTTGAGTTATTTACCTTTGCATCTTGCCCCTGTCCTTAGCTCAGCTTCCAGAAAGGTGCTATCTCTAGAAGATATGCTAAGTATGAATGACTAAGGACCCCGGTGACCACCTGCTCATCCCCTACATTACTCGTTTCCATTCCTATTCGTGGTTTAGGACTTTAAATAGCTTTGAATAATCCCTCTAGTTTAAAATTAGATATGCCAAATAGAGCCATGGAATGGGGTCTCCTCTGAACCAGCTCTGGGGGAGGTGTAAAAATAGTTATATTTAGAAATACAGCTATTAATAGCTTCATTTGCTTGGCTCCTGGGTGGCTCAGTCGGTTAAGCTTCTGAATCTTGATTTCGGCTCAAATGAAGACCTCATGATTTGTGGGATTGAGCCCTGCATCGGGGTGTGTGCTGACAGCGTGGAGTCTGTTTGGGATTCTCTGTCTGCCTCTCTCTCCGTCCCTACCCCTGCTTGCTCTCTTTCTCTCTCAAAAATAAATAAACATTTTTCAAAAATAGCTTCATTTTCTTCTAAGGCTCCTCTGCTCATAGAAAATAAAAAAAGAGTGTCAGATATTCTCAACCCTATGCCCCCTCTTCAGGGTTTTGGCAACTATTTCCTGGCTTGGCCTGTGAAGTGACAATGGTGGTCTTACAGGTGTGGTGCTGCTAGAGGGAGCGGCTGCGGTGTGGACGGAGGACACTAGTGTTCAAGAAGCCGGAAAGCCAGCCACCTGCATTCTTCCAGCCAACATTCATTCCAGTTTCCTGTGACTTTTCCAGAATCCTGACTCCTCCAGTGAGAAGCCCCCTGGAGCAGCGCTTCCCAAAGTATAATCAGCAGTGTGACAAAGGCTGCTCTTGATCTGTCAAAACTTCGGTTTTCTCACCCATAAATCATGGACTATGGGAACCAATAAGGCTAAGTGAGGATTAAATGAAATAATACCTGGGCTTTCCTGCCGGGAATACTGGTCCCCTTTGCCATCCCCCCTTGTCTTCTCAATGGCCAGAAGATACAACACATCCTTGAGTCCCTGTAATATCTTTCTACCTTCTTTTCTACCTATGTGGCTCCTTGGCCTCAAAATCCCATTCAAGTCCCATTTCATCTGTGAGACTTCTGTGCAATGTCTGCCTAGCCTTGTGAACTTCTTGCGTTTCTTAGAGCAGAGTGGTCCTGGTTGAGCCAACATTCGGAACAGGCACGTGGGGCTCCCACATGTCCCTAGGTGAGTTGCTTTGCATGGAAGGAGGACCCACAGGGGATCCCTGAGTAGAAAAATCTAGGTGCCAAGACACCTTGGGGGGGACAGAAGAAAGAAATGGTGCCAATAGTGTGTACGTTGGTGGGAGGGGCAGCCCAGTACCTTTGGAAACGGGTGGCATCCTCCCCATATCTATATTTCCACAGGAATCAAGCTGGCTCTAATATAGTGAAGGATGGGGGTATACAGCTCACATGGGCAGTGTTGGGGGGTCAGATGTGGGGACACAGGAACACAGGCTCTGGGCAGGCAGCCTTTCCCCAGCAGAGCCCAGTGAGAGAACAGCAAGCCTAGAACCGTTCATAGACATGAAAGCCGTTCCCAGAGGGCTCTGAGAACTACCTGGGGACGATTTTGAAAGGATTTTACGTAGACAAAAGGGATGAGGAGACAGTAGAATTTATGACTCACTCATACTCACCAGCTGATTATGCTCCTAAATAATGCAGACCCTCCCACTGCATAATGTCAACTTCCCAGGTAGCAGAGTAGATCCCGCACAGCGATGTGGGTGCTTCCTGTTCAATATGGATTGCCTAATATAGCATTTGGTGTCTGGAACTCCTTCGCCTGCCAGACTTTGAGCTACTTACTGTTGCTTGAGATTCAGAGTAAGAAGGAAGGAAGAGAACAATTTACTATTTGTTGGAACTTCGTCATTACCAACAGATCCTGTTCGGTAACTCTATCCCCTAAGCCCAACCCCCATGGCCTAGGCCATGTGTTTTTTTTCTTTACTTCCTGAGATATTTATTTATTTTTTTAAAATTTATTTTATTTTATTTTATTTTTTAATATATGAAATTTATTGTCAAATTGGTTTCCATACAACACCCAGTGCTCATCCCAAAAGATGCCCTCTTCAGTGCCCATCACCGATATTTAATGATCACAAGGACTTCTGCAGAAATGGGTCAATTCAGAATTGAGTTGAGAAACACACTGAAACAACTTCATGGCTCTACTGAATTGAGGAGAGGGTTTTAACTTGTCTCAGTCTAACTGAACAGAACTGAAACTGTGATCAAAGATTATTCATTTTAGCCATATTTGCACTTGGCTCCCTTTTTAAAATAATAATAATAATAATAATAATAATAATAATAATTTATTTATTTATTTGTTTGTTTATTTGGAGAGCAATTCAGGGAGAGGGGCAGAGAAGGAAAGAGAAAGAGAAAGAGAAAGAGAAAGAGAAAGAGAAAGAGCAAGAGAAAGAGAGAATCTTAAGCAGGCTCCATACTCAGCTTGGAGCACGATGTGGGGCTTGATCCCACTACCCTGGAATCGTGACCTGAGCTGAAATCAAGAACTGGAAGATCAACCAACCAAGCCATGCAGGTGCCCCTGCACTTGGCTGTTTTCAGAATTGACATTTCTTGGGGCACGTGGGTACTCAGTCAGTTAAGCGTCCAATTTCGGCTCAGGTCATGATCTCATGGTTTGTGGGTTCGAGCCCCGCTTTGGGCTCTGTGCTGACAGCTCAGAGCCGGGATTCTGCTTCAGATTTTGTGTCTCCCTCTCTCTGCCCCTCCCCCACTCACACTCTGTCTCTCTCTCTCTCTCTCTCTCAAAAATAAAACATTAAAAATAAAAATAAAAAAGAAAGAATTGACACATTGAGTTACTGAAACCATTACTACTAACATAAGAGATAAGGGCCCTGAAATTCACAGAATTTCTGAATGATGCCTTGAATGTCTTTAGGTTTTTTTTCATAGGATGCTCAAGGACCAGGTCATCATTTTCTGAGTTAATTCACTGAACTTGGGGGTTATCCAGCTGCCTCCTTGAGGTCCTTGCTGGCCAAGGAGTCAGCTGTGATGTCTGGGTGAGCCTTCGGGTTGGCAGTGTCTGTCATTAAACAGCCTTTGCTGATGGCTTGGAGAGCTCACATTTTGGTCACAGAGAATGGACAGTGTTTACTCTGTAGTGGTGGGATATGCTCCCAGGATGGATGGTTGCCTGACAAGTGTCCACTCCAGTTCCCAAGCAAGTGGCTGGCAGTGCACTTTCTTCCCACTAAACACAGGAGAGGCTGTCCCTTCCTTCTCTCTCCCAAGGTGATTACCATTGCTTCCCCTAACCCACAGCTCGCCAATTCTTTTCCAAATCTTATAAATGCAAATGACATGGAGGATGCTAGGGTCGTGGGGACAGTACTCGTTGTCCGTAGTGTTGTCACCTTCTGTCACCCAGGTGCATGGCCTGGCTTTCATTCAATGCCCCATGTTCCTGGCACACGAGGAAGCTTAGTGTGGTCTGGCAGGGCGTGCTGGCTTCCTGCTTGTGTCGGTGCTGCCTCCACTGCCCAGGAGGCAGCCAATGCCCCCCACTCTCCGCCGGCTGAGGCTTGAGATGCCTTTTTGTTCCTTACCACTTGGCCCTGAAAACAGTTGTCTTCTGACAGGCTCATCGTGCAGTGTGTTCCCATTGTTCTGTAGCTCTTGCCAGAGAAATAAGAGTGGCCTGTTCTTTCCTGATCTTTCTCTCTCCAGGAGTGCCTGTGAGAGGCTCACAGGGGGCAATCAATAAATATTTGTTGAGTGAATTGAATAAATGGAACAGCTTCTGGATCACTTACCCACTCATAAAAATTCTTCATGTGGCCATAAGTCTGACTTACATAGAAACTACACTGAAAGTGAACTGTAATGCCTAGAAATCTTTATTTGTTGCCCCAGTGCAGCGGATGGATTACTGGATGGTTGCTTGGGATGGAGCCATATAGCGGAGCACTGCCGGGTCAGGGGATGTTGGGGAAGTTGGCAGGTAACATTTCTTTTCAAAAGTTGCCATGTGCTAGGCACTGAACAAGGCACATTAAAATGCCTTATTTCACTTTATCTGCACATCAGCCTCCTAAGGAGGAAGTATTGTCCTGCTTCAGTGATGAGGAAACTGAGGCTCAGGGAGAGGAAGTCACCTGCTTGAGCACACAGGTAGTAAAGGGCAGAGCCAAAGTTAGGAGTTATGTCAGAGCTTCTGCTGTTCCCATCGTCCCACAGCTGAGTGGCTACCGCGCTCAGGGGGACATCAGCGTGATCCAGGTTTTGGGATGCGTCGCTCTGGACTCTTCAGAGAAAGATTCAAGTCACAATATGCCGAAAGTCTTATATTTGCATAGCACTTGAGCGTTTAGAGGATGATTCTACATCCACTATTTCGTTTGCCCCTCACAGTAATTTAGTCTGTTATTAGCAACACGTCACCAATGAGAAACTGAGGTAGGAAGAGAGAAGCTTTGATGTTGCACTTAGGGTATCTGATTATGAATCTAGAACTCTTTTCATTAGGTTTCAGAGAAAAGAAAGCACTTTTACAAAATATAGTTCACCCTTGAACAAAACAGATTTGAATTGTGTGGGTCTGTTTCTATGCAGATTTTTAAAAGCAAATATATTGGAAAAAATTTTTGGAGGTTATGATTTGAAAAAACTCTCAGATTAACTGCATAACTTAGAAATACTGAAAAAAATTAAGAGAAATTTAGGTATTATAAGAATACACTATGTAATAAATATACAAAATATGTGTTAATCAACTGTTTATATCATTGATAAGGCTTCTGGTCAACAGTAAGCTATTATTATTACTACTTAAGTTTTGGAGGAGTCAGAAGTTACACACAGATCCTCAACTGTGTGGGTGGTGGCCACTCTTAACATCCACGTTGTTCAAGCATTAACTATATTGTGAACAATGTTCAAAATGGGTTTAATTTTACTTTTTTAAAGCTTTTTATTTTTTTAAAATTTTTACTTATTTATTTTATTTTTAGAGAGAGAGAGCAAGCAAGCACGGGAGGGGGCAGAGGGAAAGAGAGAATCCCAAGCAGGCTCCATGCTGTCAGAGCAAAGCCTGATGTGGGGTTCAATCTCACGACCCTGGGATCAAGACCTGAGCTGAAATCAAGAGTCTCACAATCGACTGAGTGAGCCACCCAGGTGCCCCCAGGTTTGATTTTAAGTACAAAATACTAGGCTAAAGCTCCTTAAGCCAGGAATTATATATGATTTGCCTTTGTGTCCCCAGCACCTAGCCTGGTGTGGGGCTTATTATGGGTAATCAACACGTACTGAAGGAATCAAGGTCATTGGTAATTGTGATGCATCTATGCATCTGTGAAGCAATGAGCCTCACAGTCCTTGTTTCAGAGTCATTCCTTCACCATAGCTGAGTGTCACCTTCATGTTCAGTGCAGCAATTAGTGACTAGGGCAGTGGCTTAAAAATGTCTTAGTGGTAGCACTCTCTTTTTCAAAGCAAATCTGAGGCAGAATCTTGACGTAGTAATTGTTTTTTAACAAATGGTATATTGGACAATTTATGACTTTGGCATTTGATGGAAATTTCCTTCAGTGGAAAACTCCTGCAAGGTGTCTGTGTTCTCCTGGGTTTCCAAGGAGAGTCTGAAGATCTCTAAATGCAATGAGTAGATTGACCACAATACTGATCATTTCCTGACTGTCAAACATGAAGGCACTATGGGGGTAGAAGGGACGAGGAACAGAACAGTTGAGGGGAAAACAGCAGGTGTCCTTCTTCTGGATGTCAGAGTCACATACGTTGTGGATGGAAAGAGTTGGGGAACACAGGATCAGAACTCAGGGTTGAGTGACAGATATCCTATATATTAGTTAGGCTTCTTAGATGCAAACAACAGAGTCCACCTGGGCTAGTTTAAGCACTGAGAGTTTTATTAAAGTGTATGCTTAGCTCATAGAACCATTGAGAGGTCTGCTGAAATCCTTTAGTGTAGGCAGCACTTTCAGGAACAATTCCCTAAACCACACTGCAGAACTAGACTGCCAAAGGGCCTGTTGCCTCTGCATGGTGTGATGATGCTCATTCTAGAATTACATTGTCCTTGATATGACTAAGGAGTCACCAGACTCAGAAGCCAAATCCAAGGGACCATGCCTCTCTATCCTGATGCACATCAGAAAAATTAAAGTCTTGCCATTGGCCTTTCTTCCTACTTAATTCAATTTGCAAATGAAGACGAATACAAGTGCAATTTGATGGTAGAGCCTATATCACATCCAGAATCTTTACTACTAGGGCATCTGAGAAATCTAACATCCACAGGAAGGTTGGGACGGATGTTGAGCGAATCCCCAGTAATGCTGCCACCTGCCACCCTGGTACTCAAGGTGCACACACATCTTCCCCTTCACTTGCATTTCCAAACAATGATGGCAATGACAGATGCTCCTGCCCAACCAAAGCTATTAGGTTGGATATAACGAAATTGCTATTTTTAAAAATTTTTTTGATCTAGAAATAGCAAACCTGTGTGGTTTAATAATAACTGGCTCAGGTGTGGTCAATCACGTACACATGTTTACCCTCGTCCCGAAAGCCTTCTTGGTTAGGGCATCCACCTCTGAGTAATACTCATTTTCCCTTTAGGTCAATTACAATCCAGTCATTGTCTGCTAACTTATGGATAACTTAGAAAGATAGTCATTACAACCTCACAGTAGAAGAAAAAGAGAGGGATAAAAGAAATGAGAGAGAGAGAGAGAGAGGAGAGGAGAGGGATAAAAGCAGAGGAGGCAGAAAGAGAAAGAGAAAAAAAAATGAAAGAAAATACGGGCAGCTATTACAGCTCTCTTTTCTACAAATGGTCAAGCAATGTTATAGTTGGTATTTATAATTTCCCTTCCTCTACTACCAAATCCTTTCCAAAGTCAGTACTTCAACAGGTCAGGGCTCTTCACTGTAGGATGCCCCAAACAGTTATTCCTGGGGACTGAAGCCCATGATAATCTTGCCTGTACAGGGTTGCTACAGACTTGATAATTTGTTACCATAGATATGACCATTTTGGGAGGTGCCCCAGAGGATCCCCTGCCTTCCAGACATATTTATCCCTGCCCCTAATGTGTAAACAATGTGCTTTTTTCACCTTGATCACCAAGACCAGTCACCCTGGCTAGAAAATGATTCCTTGTTTTTGGTTTTTTGGCCTACTGTCTCAGTGGCACCAAGAACCCAAAGTAGCTAAATGGCAGTCTCAACGTCCACTTCGATGGCACAATTATTGTGTCCTCTGGTAAATTAAGAGCTCCAAAGCTGAAAAGCTCAAAGTCTGAGGAGTAGGAAGCAGATATTTCACCAATGGGTCATCAGATGTAGGAGTGAGAGACATTTTGCTGCTTAATTCCTGTGGCCATGCACTCCGGCTTTGGGAGAAACATCACCATTTATTTGTTGCTGATTTGGAACATATACCACGTCCCACAACCTTGCTTGCCATTGTTTCCAACTAGCTCTGTAACTGGGCCTTAGTGAGCCATTCCCCCATTCTATGAGGCCATCTGTTTCTGGATGAAGGGCATATGGTAAGACCAGTAAATCCTCTGAGCATGAGCATGAAGCCTTACTTCTTTTCCCATGAAATAACTTTCTTTGACAGAAGCAATACTGTGTGGGATACAATGATGATGAATAAGGCATTGAGAAAGTCCATAGAGAATACTGAGTAAGCCCATAGATGCAGAAGCATAGCAGACAGGGAAGACAGATTCATGTCTAGAACAAGCATACATTACAGTGAGCACAAATTCTGTTCAACAATCCAACAAGTAAACTCCCCAAATTATTTCTCTACTCCTAAATATGGCATGGAGAAGTTGCTGATTACAGCTACAGAAACTCAAGACAGCCTTGCATACAGTTTATGATTGGGAGACACACTGTCTCAGTGGGGCCTTGAATAGATGGACTGATAATTCTGTTCTTGTCCTCAGCCAACCCTTCTTCTATTCCCTTATGCTTTTTCAAACCATCACCACTTTCCCCAAACTCACAACTCGCCCCTTTCCTTCTCATTCCCAGAAGATGACCCTTCTTCCTTCTTCAGGAAAGATGCTGAAGCTCTTAGGCAAGAACTCTCACATGTCAAGTAACCCTGGGCTGCTTGTCTTCAAGGTTCAGAGAAGTAGGAGGCTAAACATTCCACCCAAATTCTACATTCCCTTGTCTTTCACGTTCCTGCTCCATCAACTATCCCCTTTGGGATTGTCACCCTTACCATGTCTACTGGCTTCTGCCTCCCATATTGTTAATATGCTCAGAATTAACCCATCTTAAGCAAGAGGAACACTCAGATGGGGAGCCTCCCTTAATACTACATGGCCCTCTAGTCACCACCTGACTCCTTCTTTCTGGTTAAAACTTTTCAAAAGAAGGGTCTATAGCCGTGTCTGGCCTTCTCACTTTTCTTTCACTCCTCAGTCTATAGAATTAGATTCTTGATTCCCCTCTTCTCTGAAACTGCTTAGGTCACAAATTTCAGCCCCACAATGTAGTGTCCAAACTCAGGGGCCACTACCATGCTTATCTCATTTACTGTCTCTGCGGTGGCTGACAGTATTTAATTCTCCCTTCTCTTTCCTTCCATGACTTCCCTGACTCCTTAGCCATCTGGTTTTCCTCTTGTTTCTTTCAATCCAAGTAGCTTCTCTTCTACCTACCCACCTCTTAAATGTGTTTGTGTTCCTCAGGATTGCCACTCTCAGCCCTTTTCTCTTCTTCTTCTTGCAGTCCCGAAGCAATCTCCATTCACTCCAGAGTTGTTTTGTTGTTGTTGTTGTTTTTTAACTGTCCCTACATGTCGATGACTCTCAGGTCGATGCTTTTGGCACTGACTTCATTCATGAAGCTCAGATCCACATATCTAATTGCCTATGAATCATCTCCACAGGCATCCCAACCTTAACAAGGCTCAAACTGAAATCATCTCCCTTAAATCTGCTTCCTACCTGACTAATGACTGATGATGTTGTCAGAGAAAGTAAAGTGCAGGCTGGAGAACAGTCTAGGGGACATAGGCATAAGAACACAGAACTGATAGAAGAATTCAAGACAAAGAACACTTCTGGATAAGCAGGAATCCTAGGGCACAGCTGAGTCTGAGAACCAAGGAAAGGGGCAGAGACCTCATATCTACAGCAGTGCTTGCTGATTTAATGGACTGAAGGGGCAGGAGCCAGGAGGCCATCTGGCGGAACGAGGTGTGGAGTGTCTGGGGAGGGGTTGGGACTGTGCAGTGCTCCCATCAGTGTATAGAATTAACCAGCCCCAAGCTTCAGATGAGATTCATTGGTGGAAACACCAAAGATTCAGGATGTTCGGCCCTCTTTACTGAAACTTTCTAAGAGGGACCAGGCCAATGGAAAGGGCTTTGAAACTCAGCAGGTGCTATAGTTGCTTTCTGCACCAGAGCCTTGAATCTTGCATTTCTTGCAACTCCTTTAGCACTGAATGATGTGCCAGACAAACTGAGGAGCCTCAGTAAATAATATTTGGAAAGAGCTTTGTATGTTTTATCCCTAACACCTGCTTTCTATCATCTCTGTTCTTTTCACTGAGCCAGTAACATTTGCCATCAGAACTGGGGAATGGCTGGGAATGGGAACTTGGTAAGAAGGAGGAGAAAAGAAGAGAAAATATACTATTACATGCTTGTGAATTTCTCTTTTGTAAACTTATTTGAAAGTTATGGATTTTTATTGGAAAACATAAAAAATGGGAAAGCACACATGTTCTAGTGTTTTCTTTATAGTGCTAGATACATACAACAGGCAAAGCCATCACAGAAAATTCCAGCACCTCCACCAGTGTCAGGTTATCCGCCCATGATCATGTGAATGGAGTCAGCCATACTCACAGGGAATTTAGTGCATCTCGAATCACCTTGTCACCATTTGAAGGGGGCATCTGCCTCCATGGAGCACAGATGGCATTTGCCCCTACATCAACAGCACAGAATTTCATTTTGCCCATTCCCTATTACTACGTTGGCTTCATTTTATCACAACCCTCTTTTGTCCTGCCCAAAGCAATCTGCATAACTCTGTCAAAGGTATGATAGGTTTCTGATTTTTATCTCTAAATTGTGAAAGGAGAGTTGGCATTTAAGAGCTGTAAGTCCTTCCTTTAAATGTGTGTTAAATGCACAGCAAGGAGAGAAGTGATTTCATCTTCTGTGGGGCAATGGACTTAAACAATAGGACTTATGGGAGAATGGTGTAAAGTGAGTTGCAAATTAATTGCATAGCTAAGAATTAACTTCTCTCTTATCTTCTCTGTAGCCCATTTCCTTCCTCCAAACCTTGCCCCTGGTCAGTGGTCTATGCTTCTGTCCCCATCCCTGACCATGGCTGGGCTGCTTCTGGGGAACTGTGGTAATGGAGCTGATACCCTGTACAACTCATGTCATGAACACAGTGTGTCTTGCCCGAGAATGTTTGGCTGCTTGGGGTCTTCATGACCCTCTACCACTCCTGGGATGGGCAGCCTTAAAAGGAGCCCAAATGGAACCCCATCCCAGGAGAGCTGCCCTGTGACACAATCTAACCTTTAAGCCTAAAGAGACCAAGGCTTTCTATGCAATTACCTTGCCTGGTCAGAGGTTAAGAAAAAATTGGGGGGACGAAAAAATCTTCCAGCCTTCTGAAGTCACACTATGTAGTTTTAACCTTGTTTACTCAGGTTTCTACCTGTGAGATCTCTTCAGTTCAATTAAGCGAGCATTTTTTTAAAGCCCTAATATGTGCCAGACCCTAGGCAAAGAGCTAGAGACACAAAGCCTCAGCTTTTTTAGGGAAAGAAAGCAAATGTGTAACTAAGAAATCATGACACTATTTACGGATAATCAGTATCATTGTAAGACCAGTAACTGAGAAGGCTAGTTTGGCAGGTACCACAGAGGCAGTGGCATTTAAAGGATGAATAGGATCCTTAAGCAAACAGTGGGGACAGGGTGTCCTTTAAACAAAGGCAATAACAAAACAAAGTATCAAGGAGTTTGCAGTCTGTAGCAGGACACATACACACATACACACATACACACACATATGCACATTCACACGGACATGTTTATTATTCTAAAAAGCAGAAAATGGCCCTCAGCTAGGGGTAAACTTTGACAGAGGGCTGCATACCAGACAAGTGGATGTAATGCTGGTCATCCAAAGAAGGAGAAGGACAATTCCAAGTGCAGACTGAATATGATCTTCCCACCAAGAGGAGGGCACCAAGACTATGAGGGCAGAAGGGTAGGGTGGGGAGTAATGTTTTAATTTAGAGAAGAAGCTCTCTCTTTGGATGGGATGGTCAAGGGAAGTAAGACTTCAGAAATCAAAAAAGAGGGAAGGATAGCCACTCTTCCATGCATGCTTGCCAGGGACACCTCATCCTCTTGGAGTCTGTTCCTTGTACTCAAGGTAGCACAGATCTGAACATTCCCTTACCATCAACAAGAGAGACTATGCCAATGGCAAAGGCAAGTCTACACTGGGAAGAGTACCCCTCCTCCACAACGGCCCCCTTCTCTCCAACTTTCAGAGACCTGCCCTGCTCTCCTACCTACCTTGGCTTTTGCTGGTTGTCTGCATTGCTCAGACTCATTAAAAATCTCCTTTGAAATGTCAGGAAGACACAAAACTCCAAGCCATAATCAGGGACTCTGGGGTAAAACTCACAAGTAATGCTCTCTGTATATATACCAATGCAGTTTCTTAAGAGTAGGAGTCTTTATTGGAAGCATAAAGTAACTGTAACAAAACTGAGGCAATCCCGGAGTTTATGGATTGGGATCAGACCAGTATTATCAACCACCAAATGTTTATTGTGCACCATGTGTATACAAAGGACAACCTTCTCTCCAGGAGCTCATAAGTAGGTTCCAGGTGAAGATGTTAAGTACCTAAAAATGCAAATAGCAATATAAGTATAAACTGATGCTGTAGACTGAATGTTTGTATGGCCCTCAATTTCACATGTTGAAACCTATTCCCCCAATGTGATGGTATTTGCAGTGGGGCCTTTAGAAGGTGATTAGGTCATGAAGGTAGAGCCCTACAGAATAGGATTGGTGTCCTTATTAATGTCCCAGAGAGCTAGCTCCCTTGCCCTTCTCCATGTGAGGACATATTGAGAAGACCGCCATCTATGAACCAGAAAGTGGCAGGCCTTCACCAGACCCTGCATCTTCTGGTTTCTTTTAATCTTGGACTTAACCTCCAGAACTGTGAGAAATAAATTTCTGTCATTTGTAAGCCACCCAATCTATGGCATTTTGTTAGAGCAGCCCAAAGGAACCAGGACAACTGAGATTTCCCAAGGTGATATGTGATTAAGTATTGTATGAGTGGTAGATTCTCTGAAATGGAAAAAGGAAGCCTTGGATTACCCTGTTTTTAGATCCATCATTGTATAAATCTGACATAAGTGCTTTGAGGTCAGAGTTTTATCATCCAAACTGGTTTTCTTCTTTCCCTCTGTTTGCATTAACATCAGAAAATAATTCAGAAGAGCAACAGTTATGTGGAGTGAAAGATTAGTTATCTGCAATAATAGCTATGTTATATTATATTTGCATCTTATAATGCAGGACAGACGTTGAGGATATTGACTAGCGAATTTATGGAGTATATCCAATCTTCTTTACTTGCAAACAGGTTGTGCGCTCAAGGTCATTTTTTTAAATCTTATTTTATTATGGCAAGAAAACGTAACACATTTTTAAGTGTACGATGTTGTACAGCAGATTTTTCTGTATTCACGTGTATTCAGATCCCTCAACTGAAACTTTGTGCCCTTTGATTAGGAATCTCCATTTCCCCCTCCCCAGCAGCCCCTGAAAACCACCAGTCCACTTTGACTTAAGACCATCCTTACATCTAGTTGTTTGCAAGATCAGGTGTCTCCAGACAAGCAACATGGGACATCTTCTCACCATTCTTAATATATTCTTCCTTCTATATTTGTTTCATTAGAGATTCTGTCTCATCTTACTAAAACCTTTAACACTGGTAATATTTCTGGGTATGTCAGAAATGATGGGGTTAATGCTATTCGCAAAATTTCTGAAAAGCAATAATTCTGACCACTGACAGAGGTCAACAGGAGACTAGGTCTTAGAGCAACACCCAACTTTCTTAAATGTATGTAACTTTATCTACAAGGCTCAAAGGGGAGAAGAGAATACACAGCACCAGGGCTTACTTGTAGGTATTGAGGATGCCTTCTGAGCTCAGGAATGAAGACCTTGTCTCCCTAGGCCTTCTATCCCAGCAATTTTGGGGCCTGAGGTACCCACTTCTCCTACCTTTCAATACTTGAAGCTTCACCAGCAATACTTGTTTGGAGTTCAGTAGGACCAGTCTCACTATGGTGTCTCCTGGTTTATCCTAAGAAGGCGTAGCCTCCCAGGTCGCACCTAACTCCCATCCTCTAATCCCTATAGGCTCTGTATACTCACTATTCTATCCCCATCTCTTTCCCAGTCCTAACTCCTGAACGTCTCCTGCCATGTTTTTACCACTCCTGGTCCATCATCAGCAACATCCACATTTCTTAATCCCTTATCTTTGCCTGAATCTTCCCTGAGGACAGTGCAGTCCCCCCAGGGGTAACTATTATTCTCCAGTAGTCTTTGTATCACTGGGCCTGGAGGAGAGCTACGTGTCTTCCATGAATCCTGTTGCCCCTTGAAGTCCTTTCCTCACCTTCCCAAACTCAGATGTCACCGCAGTAGGTTATACCACTCAGTGCCCTTAATTGTTGCTGCCATGTAGGAAGGGGGTCACTCCCCATGGTTTCTTCAAGATCTTAGCTCTTAATTTGTGGTCATTCTCTCCCATTTCTCTCTTGTCTTAATGTTGGGTGACTTCAGGATTCTCTTAGGTGGTCTTTCCAATGCCCTAGCCTCTCAGTTCCTTGACCTCCTCTCCTCCAGTGCTTTCGTCCTCTGCTCTACTCCTGTGACTCATTCCCCTGTCATATGCCACACTTGGTCATCACCAACAAATGTGAACCCTCTGTATTTTGGGTTCATGCATCCCAATCTCAGACCACCACCTCCTATCTGCCCAACTCAGTCTCTCTAGCAGCCTGATTCCAAGAGTTCACAGCCCCCTGGAACCTCCAATCACCTTATCTTACCATTTTTTCACTGTTCTGCACCTCCTTGGTGTCTTCTTTTCCTTGCTTATTCACTTATGTCCCAAGGTTAATCATTACTAATCATGGCCCTGCAAAAACCCTCCACACCCTTGGCCTCTCTTACAAAGTATTTGTCTGAGAAAACCATAACCCTGAGAACACCTGCTCTTCATCTACCCCACATCTGCACCTGTTCCAGGGCTGGAGAAACCCTCAGCCCCACTGGCCTCACATTACAGTCATGACTACAGTCCTCAGGGCGGCCTTCAATGCTGTTGGGGAGATAGATTACAGCACACATCCATGTACTTTCCCAGGATTCTCGACAATTCCTTCATGATTTCTCTTCTCTCCCTAACCTTCCTGTTTCGTCCCTGCTCAGCTGATGACCTTGCTTCTATTGCCTGAGAAAACTGTAGCAATCAAAAGAGATGACTAGTGACCCCATCACCCCATCCAGCTCCTCCACATCTGCCCTGTGTCCCCTGCCTTCCCATCTGCACAGATGGGCTCTGTGCTCCCGTCTGAAGACGACCCCTTAGTGGGTGGACTAGCTCTTACAGCCCACTGAGGTCTCAAGATCATTATTCTAGAACTTTCCCCCTCTTTCGCATCACCATTTTTCTCTCTTAAGAAACTAAAGTCTTCTTTCAACCACTTTGCAGCAGAATTCCTTGCAAGAAGTGTCTATACTTATTGTATCCAATCTCTCCCTGCCCCATTCTCTAACTCTCTCTAGGTGGGCTTTCTTGCCCATGATTCATCAGAAGGGGCTCTCACTGAGGTCACATCACTGAGGCTGACAATGGTCAGTGCTGCTCCTCACCTCAGTGACTATCCATCGCATGTGATGCAGCTGATCACACCATCCTTCAGGGAGCAATCTCCTCAGTCAGCTGCTGGTACCCACACACTCTTGCCTTTCCTCCTAAGTTACCAGATGCTCCTTCTTGCTCTCTTGTCCTTTGCAGGCTCCTCCTTTTACTCCTGACACTGGCTCACTTCCTGTCCCTCTTACCTATCCACATTCCCTCCCTTGGTGATCTTATCAAGTATCAAAGTTTTAAATATCATCTACATGTCCAGGACTCCCAATTTTGTAAATCTATCCCAAACCCTGCTCTGGGACTTCATACTGAAAAACCAATTGCCCCTTCTTAGCACCTCCACTTGGGACTTTGTGGGGCACATTCCATACTTGAGCTCTTGATCTTTCTGTCAAGCCAGCTTTGCTCTACTGTCCCTAATTTCAGTTGGAGCAACCCAATCTTTCTTCCTGTTCAGATGCCAAAACTTCACGTTTTTACTCAAATTATGCCTTCCCACAGGGCCTATCTTGACAATGTTTTTCAAAATTGCATGTCATTGTCCCCTTGCTCATCCCACTCTCCTTACATGTTCTATTTTATTTCCATAGCCCTTATCTCCTTTAACATATTCTATAATTTAGTTATTTATCATGTTAATTGTTTATTAGCTGTCTCCCCACTCCCACCCTCACTTCTACCTAAATTATAACCCTCATGAGGGCAGGGCTTTTTTTCTGGGCTGTTTCTTGATGTATCCTGTGCATCTAAAATACTGCCTGGCTGCGGGGTACCTGGGTGGCTCAGTCGGTTGGGCGTCCGACTTCAGCTCAGGTCATGATCTCACAGCTTGTGAGCTCGAGACCTGCACCGGGATCTTTGCTGATGGCTAAGAGCTTGGAGCCTGCTTCAGATTCTGTGTCTCCCTCTCTCTGCGCCCCGCCCCTGCTAATGCTCTATCTCTCTCTGTCTCTCAAAAATAAATAAATGTTAAAAAAAGTTTTTTTTTTTTAATACTGCCTGGTCTGTAGTCTGTGCCCAGTACAGTATTGCATTTGTTGAATGAATGAAAATGAGCAAATTAAGTCACAATGGCCCGAGCCAATGGCAGGGAATGAAATGACCTCGCATGATCACTGATGTTGTCTGTTGGCAGCACACAGAGTGACATGATGTTGTCAAGCATGACACTCTGTCCATGAGAGTTTGGATGTTGAAGTTTGCAAGTAGGGAAGCTTCTCTGATTCCTTCAGATGAAGTTGAATAAATTCAACTTCAAATTCAGTGATAACGGGAGGGCTTAGCTTTCTTTACGTTCATTGAGAATAATGGACACATGTTCTTGAGCCTTGTAACCCTTGCAGGCATTTATGAGACTATTACTGCATACCAAGTAGGCTGCCGAGCACCAGGCTATGGGTTTATTGCTCTACCACTAGCCCAGGGGCAATTGATGCTGATTGCTACCCACCTCCCTGCCCTTTCCAGGTATAGAATCCATGGCTATTATGATAGTCTGTGAGAAGTGGGCTAAAGGTCTGCCTGAACCTCTTGGGCTGCTAAGGGAACGACAGAGTGGAGCCAGTCTGTCACCTCCCATGCGTGTTGTTTATGGTCTGTTTCAGGCTGCAGCTCTGAGCCGGTAACTGAACCCGTTCTGGTGGTCTGAACATGGGACCTCTGGAGAACCTCAGATAAATGATCTACTCCTGATTGTGACTCCTCTAAGCCACTCCTCTGGGTCTGGCCGTGGTGGTAGATGGAAATGATTCACTCAAACAGGTGACCTGGCTAGATGAACCCACAGAATTCTTTGGGTTTGGTTACAATTACCCTCTTGATAAAATCCAAAACACACAAAGTCAGTCTTTTGGGAGCAAGAGAATCAACTGATATTCCCAGCACTGTCCACTGTGGACAGGAGGTTGGGTGTTGGGCACACCCAGCTAGGGGCCCGGCTTTGCTTGAGAAGCAGGCAGCCGGTACCGTGAGACTAGAGCAGCCGAGGGGAGGGGCAGATGGCACTGCCAGCCAGTGCCTACAATCAACTCATCAGCTGAGGCACATACAATGGGACCAGCAGAGAAAGTGGAGAGGTGGAAGAGGGCAGAGAGGGACTGGAGATTTGGCACATTACTCCCTATTCTTTGACCCCAGAGTTTCCTAAACTGCAGCTTTTGGACTATCTGCAAAAACATCACTTGGAAGGGTGCCTGGGTGGCTAAGTTGATCAAGCGTCCAACTCTTGGTTTCATCATGGTCATGATCTCATAGTTTTGTGGGTTCGAGCCCTGAGTTGGGCTCCACACTGACTGCAGAGCCTGCCTGGGATTTTCTCTCCCTCTCCCTCTCTGCGACTCCCCCACATGCACTGTCTCTGTCTCTCTCAAAATAAATACATAAACTTTTTTTTTTTAAAAAAAGAAAAGTATCACTTGGAGGTTGTGTTCAAGATGTTGAGTCTTAAGCCTTAGGTTCTGACTCGGTATGAGGTCTGAGCTTATACCATCTCCTTGGGTGATCCTGTCCTGGGTGAAGTTTGAGAACGCTTGTCTGGGGGATGGTCTACCCTTCTTCCCCTGCAGGCTGCCCTGGTGGGCTCACCACAACGTTGGACAGTGGCTGTGTTCCAGGGGATGGCTCCCGGATCTGTCCTTGGCAGCTCTCAGCCCATCTGCCTGGCTCCAAACCACCTATACCCAGGGCATCTGAAGCAAAATGCCTCATCTGTCTCTCCCAACCCGGCTTCCCTTCCTGATATGCTCATTCCTTTTCCTCCACAACCTGGGTTCACAGACTCTGAAATATTCTCAAATCCTTCTTGCCCTTTACACTTCTCTCCACCTAACCAGTCCCCAAGTAGGGTAGATTATTCCCACACTGTGTCCCTCATCTTGATGAAATTCATCCCTCTCCATTTCCCATAGCCAAGTTTAGGGTGCCCTTCTCTCATGCGGACAGGGTGACCAAGGTGACCAACCATCCTGACTTGCCTCGACTGACGGATGCAGGACTTGACATGCTGTAGCTGGGAAAGTCCCGGGAAAAGTGGGATGAGTTGGTCACCCTGTGCCTGGCCCACTGCAGCAAGGGGGCGGTCTCCCTCTGCCCCCACTGTCTCTCCATACATCACCACTGCACTGAATTCCCCCATGCATTGTTGCTCCTAACCCCCAAATCTTCAACTTTCAAGCATATAACTTGCTTTTTAATTAGTTTAGATGAATTACTGTGCCATTCAAGGCTCTCAAGTATCTGGCTCTACCTGCCTTACTAGTGTCATCTTTCCCTACATATAACCTTTATTCAACAGAGCTACTTGCCATGGAAGATCTCACTTGTCAGCCTTTATGCTGTTTTCTGGCTCCAGCCCCTTTTTTGCCCAATCTCACCCTTTTGAAATCTTACTGGTCATTTAATTCCCGGCTCAAATGCCTCCACCCCTGGGACACCACACATCTGATCAGCCAACCAGAAGCAATGTCTGTCCTCTCAGCTCTCATCATGACTCCCTAACACCGCCCCAGTGGCATTTGTCATGCACTGCCTTGATATATACCTACTCATTAGCTGTCCTTCCCCCTGACTTGACATTAAGTGTCTCCATACAGGGACCTTCCATATTCATTTCTTATACTTCGAAGCTCACCGAGCTTTGTATATGGTAGATGATTAGAGAGCATACATTCAGGTTGAAGGACAAATAGGCAAACTCTCATTATACTTTATCAGGCTGGAAGTGTTGGCTCATGAAGGGGGAAGGCATCAAGGTCACACATCACTGTGGGGATGGCCCTGCTCCCAGGTATACATGTCAAGTTCACTGTGACTTATAGGGTACACAAATGACACTTACGTTTCCCTGAAATTAGGAATAATAAATGCCAACATTTATTGAACATGTATGCTGTTCCAGGTGTTTCAAATGCACCGAATCAGTTAGCCTCAGAGCAACCCCATAAGACAGTCCAGGGGGACCTGGAGACAGACCGATTGGGTTTGAAACTCAGTTCCACCGCTTACGAGATGGTGTCCTTAGGAAAGCGGCTTAACCTGTGTACCGCAGTTTCCTGATTTGTAAAACGGGAGTTAAAATGGCAGCTAATTCAGTGCGCTGTTGCAAGGACTATTATACTTCATTGAATCCAAGATGTCATCCATTGTAAGATGAGCCATTACTTTATGTACAATGAACACAAGAAAAACATCTGTCGATTAAACTCTGAACACCAGAGATTGTTAGATGTGGCCTCTTTTATATGTTCAAATGTAGGAAAACATGTGTCTTAAAATCAGTGAAATGTGGCAAATAATTTAAATGAATGATGATACTGTTATAGGCTGCACTGCATCTCCCCCAAATTCCTATGTTGAAATCTTAACCCCCAGTACCTCAGAATGTGGCTGTATTTGGAGATAAGGTCTTTCCAGAGGTGACTGAGTAACATTAGTCATGTAAGTGCGTCCTAATTTAACATGACTGGTTTCCTTATAAGAAGAGGAGATTAGGGGACACCTGGGGTCTCAGTTAAGCACCTGACTGTGGCTCAGGTCATGGTCTCACAGTCTATGAATTCAAGCCTCACTTTGGGCTCTGTGCTGACAGCGTGGAGCCTGCTTCAGATCCTCTGTCCCCCTTTCGCTGCCCCTTCCCCCAACACGTGATCTCTCTCTCTCTTTCAATCTCTCTCTCTCTCAAAAATAAATATTTAAAAAATGAAAGAAAGAAGAGATTAGGACACAGACACACACAGAGGGAAGACCACACGAAGATACAAGGAGGTGGCAACCATCTGCAAGCCCAGAAGAGAGGCCTCCAAAGAAACCAATTCTGATAATATCTTGATATTGGACTTTCAGCCTCCAGGACAGTGAGGGAATACATTTCTTCAATTTAGGCCACTCAGGCTGTGGCCCTTTGTTATGGCAGCCCCAGCAAACTAATGCATACCCCTCAATAAATCTTTCTAAGACCACAGGACAAGGAACCGAGATATAGAACAGTCCTGTTCTAGCAGGAGACCTTCCAGCCCAACCTCTGCGGGTCCGTCATATTCAATTAACCCAGTATCAGCTTAGACCTTCCCTTCCACTTGGGTCTCAATGCACCGAGAAGTCAGCCATTCGCTTGGGACATAAGAGCTTTATGTGAACTACCACCATTAGCAATTGGCCTCTTATTATTATTATTTCTTTTACTTCCACTTACGAGGGCATAAGGGGGAAAGTGTGAGGAGTTTCTGAGTATCAACACACTATTAGCAGGATCCTGACTAAAATACACAGCCATGCTTAGCTCAGACCATCTTTAGCAAAACTGACAGTGGGTACTTGACATTAAAAAGGTTTATAACAGCAGTTATCTAGATTAGTTAGATCTTCAGATAGGACCGACACCCCTTCTCTTTTTTTTTTCTAGAGTGGGTTGACATTTGTGCTTAATATGAAGACAGATCAATAAGACTGCAATGTGGCTGCTAAGAGGCTTCAGCTCATGTTTGCTAATCTCCTGTATGGTGAAACACTGGCACCCAGACAGACCCTCATTCACATCAGAACAAAGCGCTAGTTATGTGTGTTGAAATTCCTTGGAGAAAATGTCTTGCAGGCTGTTGGGTTGTTCATGAATGCTGGAAATACTTCCCCAAGTGTTGCTCAATGTCCTGGGAAGGCAGTCTGCTGGCATCTGGACGCTCACCCCGGAGAGGGGTTGCAGTACTCTGGGGCATGCGGGTCTGGTGAGGACAGAAGGAGCATGGGTGGATGGGTGGGTGGAGATTGGGTTGGATGTTTTCTCTGTAATCATCCCAGACCTGGTTGGAGCCAGCTCCAGACTGCCCACTTTCTTGGTCTATTGAGAGTATCTCAAGCCAGCCCTGTCACCAAGGCTGCCACCTCCCTTGCTTGGGACTAGATTTTCCTGTTTTTGTTTTTGTTTTTAAATCATAAGTCCTAGTTACTTGGGTTTCCTCAGCTTTGACGTAGAGAAGTAAGAGGGTAGAGGAATGGAGGAAAGGTTTTTGATGAGCATCAAAGGTCTGAAATGGTTAGGTGGGAAGTCTATGGGTATAAGATGGAAACTAAATCAACTGTGGGCCCAGGTGTTTGGAGGTAATGCCAACAGACAGACTGAGTTGGTGACCATAGGGGAAAGGGAAGGCAGATGTGGTAATGGGTTGATAGTAATAAGTGAACACCACTAGAAGAGGGAGGAGAATGGTACTGAGCTAGAGCAGGGCTTCTCGTGTGGCCCCTGGACCAGCAGTATGAGCGCCACCTGGATTGAAAATGCCAATTCTTAGCCCCACTGCAGAGCCAGGAGCTATGGGAGTAGAGCCTAGCCAGTTGTGCTCCAACAAGACCTCCTGGTGATCCTGATCCATGCTAAAATTTGGTAGGAGCACATCTGGAATTAGGGAGAGACAGTCCTGGTAGCACTGGATTGGGGGAGGATAGGGGCGGGGAGGAAGTACTCCAGAAAAAGGAAAAATAATGAGGGCTGTCAGAATCAAAGAAGAATGTGAGTCAAGATTGTAGCAGTTCAAGGTTGTCTGGATTCTTAGTTAGCACATGCCTACCACTGACATCATGCAGAAGTTTTAAGGAGAGTCTCAGCTAACAAGGGTAAAAGAACAAATATGGATGCAAATTACTCTCAGAAATTAGAAAAAGGGAATTGCCTTGTTGAGATTCACCTGCAGATTCTAGAGGGGTTCATTTCTTCTCTTTTCACCCTAGTCTGGTATGGGTTGAATATGGGCCCCAAAAGATATGTTCATGTCCTAACCCTCAGAACCTATGAATGTGACCTTATTTGAAAACAGAGTCTTTGCAGATGTAATCAAAGTAAGAATCTCAAGATAAGACCACCCTGAATTATTTAGGTGAGCCCTAAATTAAATGGTATTATCTTTATAAGACACAGAAGAGGAGATAGACACTCAGAGGTGGGGATGAGAAGATGGAGTTAGAGATTGGAGTTATACAGCCATAAATCCAAGGACACCTGGGGCCACCACAAGTGTTAAGAAGTGAGGAAGGATTCTCCTTTAGAGCCTTCAGAGGAAGCATAGCCCTGCTGACACCTTGATTTTGGACTTCTGGCCTTCAGAACTGTGAGATAATACATTTCTGTTGCTTTCAACTACCAAGTTTGTGTAATTTGTTATGGCAACTCTAGGAAATGAATACACCCAGCCTAAGGGGAGAAGTCATGGGATATGGAGTCAGAAGAACTTGTGTTTTAAATTTTTAAAACTTGCATTCCCTTGGATTGGGTATCAATTCTCTGGGTCATGGCGGTCCCCACCTGGCTTGCATCACTCATTGCTTGACCTACCTGTCTCCTGTGAGCATTTGCGTTTTCGTCCTCTAAGCTAGATGCTCTCTCAGGTCTTCTCCATTTTTGACACCCTAGTATTCTAGCAAAGGCTGGGAGTGGTTGGGTTGATAATCTAAATCTTTGGAGAGTATCAGGAGAGAATGCTATCTACCATTCTTTGAACACCTTGGTTGATTCAACAGAGAGGATGAAGGAAACTTCTTCCTAAAGTGTATCATAATGCCTTTTTCAGAACAGGGCATTCAGTGATGTTTTTATGAAAAACTGAAAGGGAATGCTTCCTGGCTGGGTTTCAGTCATTTCTTCCAGAGGGCAGGAGGGTGTGACTTTGGAAAATTAGTGTCAGGTGACTGTGGATGAGAAGGGCGTTCCTGCAGAACAGAAGAAACAAACAGAGAGCTGCAGCGAAGATGTTGTATCATCGGGTCACCATTACCCATATGTGAGGCATGTGTGGTTGTTTGGAATTGCCCTCATATTCCCCACCCTTCAAAAATACAAAACCTGAAGTCAGTCTTTCCCAGAGGCTGTGTATTTTTCAAGGAGATCTCTAGCATTAGCTACTCCAGCAGGCAATTACAGATTAGACGGACCAATGCTAGCCCCATCCAAAGGGAATTATTTCTGGAGTACCAGAAAACACTCCAGCTAATAGCAGTGTGTGGCCAATAAGGTCCCAAGCTATGCTTCTGATGCTGGTTGACATCACGGGCTTCTGCTGTGCTGGGTTTTCTACCAACAATGCCTCTCTCTTCTGTGGTGTGTCAGTGAGAGAGACTGTGGAGGAGATGACTTATGTGTCAATGTTCCTCTTTGGCTTTGCAGTTGGGGTGAGGAGACGTGGTTCCAAGTGGGTCAGTGAGGGACAAAATTGGTCTTTGGTGACCTCTCTTCCTCCCTAGCCCCAAACCTCATTTCCATTTCAGTGTGCCTCTGTGACAACACTCAGATTTCACACTTTCTTCTCCTACTTTTTCTCATCCTCCTCTTCCTCTTCTTCCTCCTCCTTTTCCCCTTCTTCTTCTTCTTCTTCTTCTTCTTCTTCTTCTTCTTTTTCTTCTTCTTCTTCCTCCTCCTCCTCCTCCTCTTCCTTCTCCTCCTCCTCCTTCTCCTCCTCCTCCTCCTTCTGCTCCTCCTCCTCCTCCTCCTCCTCATTCTTCTCTATGAGCCCTGCTGTCCTTTGCCTCAACCCTGTAATGTTTGGATCTGTTAATGAACAAAAGCCCTAACAGCTATTAGCATCCTACCACTTCCAGGTAAGACAGTTGAATTTTAGTGACTTTCTTGAATCATGGTGAGGATTTCAGAGCCATGGTAGACTGGGAAGTGGGGAAGTGTCCCTCGGAAGCCCTTGAATCACAAGACAATAATGACTGTTGACTGTACCTGTGAACTCAACAGCCCCAAGACCAACACAGAAAGTGAACTTACTTATTTGGGTGCTCAGAGGTTTTCAGCTTCACCTCAGAAGTCAGTCCCAGGGAAAGAAATGTTTGCTCAAACTTCTCCTGAAGAAGGCCTCTCTCAGACAGCAGGCAGGACAATGGGTGCAGGGGAGGCTGAGAGAGCCAGGGGCTGGCTCAGCCACCAACCGGTCATGTGATCCTAGGCCCTGGGTCACAGTGTGTCCAGAAAATTCAGTCAAAATCCAGCTCATAACTCACAACCAACCACCTGAATCTGACCCTCCATGGAGAGAGGTGGGCATCTCTATTTCTGATAAGCATTGCTGTGATCTAAAGGATCAGGCAGTATGGGAAACAGATGCCTATGATTTCTCAGTGGCCTTCTGAGCCTCTGCTGTGACATTCTCCAGGAGGGCAGTAGGGCAAAGGCTACCGCAAGGGCCCAGGAGGCTGAATGCCTAAGTTCAAATCCTGCCTCTGTGATTTACCAGTAGGGTGACCTTGACAATCATGCCTTCTATGACTCCATTTTCTCATCTGTATAATGGACATACTAAGGATATCAATCATGTAGGCTTATTGATAAATAAATGTTAAATGAGCAAAGGGTTCAGAATGGTGCCTGAGCAAGGGTTCAGGAATATGTTAGTTGTGTTAAAACTGTGAAGGGCAGGGTGGAGAAAGGCATCTGACGGATCTTCAGAACTCAGCTCAGTGTCTCCTCCCTTCTCTGGAGCTCTGAACCAGGGTGCTCAGTCCCTTACTTCTGCTTTCTTGACCATCCTTGGCTTACTGATTACATGGCATTGTTTTGACTTTGTTTGTGTATGAGTCCAAATGCCCAGTAGATTCTAAGTGCCTCAAGGGCAGGGTAGGGGCTCGTTTGTGTTTTTACCCTCTGTAGAGCAGAGCTGGCAAATGACAAGCCCCGAGTCAACGCTGGCTGAGCCAAATCGATCTCTTGGGCCTCTGTCTGTCTGTCTGTCTGTCTGTGTGTCTCCTCTTGTCTCTGAGTCCACCTCCCTGGATTGGAATGCCACAGTGCTCTGAGACATAAAGCTGGCCTACAATGAAGATGTACAACTTTTTTCTCCATCCACTTTCCTCGGTGGAAGATATGTATGGCGGGGCGGCGGGGGGGGGGGGGGGCGGGGTTGGGGTTACAGCATCAGAGGAAGGGCCGCACTTCTTCACTTGCTCGGAGGCAAGCAGGAGTTTTTAGAAGTGAAGGTGGGGACCCAGCTCCAGGCCCACATCCTCACTCCCACAGGGCAATGGTCACTGAACAGTAGCTCCAACAGCAGTGTTGTTTTGTTTCACATCCTGACTCTGGTGCCATCCATCTGTTCAGCATGTGTCAGGTCAGAGTCAGGTCAGGTGGCCTAGAGGTTGACCCAACTGCCAGGGGGAAAGGAGGCCAGGCTGTAGCAGGTGAGAAACTGCTCAGGGACCAGCTCAGGCCAAGAGGTGGTCGCCAACCTGCCTCCAGCTTTCTTGGACTTTTGGACTCTGAGCTTCTCTGTGCTACACCAGCAAGGATGACATTAGTGAAAGAGAACCAGGCAGAAGTTGTGTCACCTCTTATGACCCAGGCTTGGCAGTCACATCGAGTCATTTTTTCTGCAGTCACAATCCCACCCATGGTCAAGGGGAGGGAACATAGGCTCCACCTCTTGATGAGGAAGTATAAAAGCTGCCCAATAAGAAGAAAGAGCACAATGGGATCTATTGTTGCAGTCACATATTAGTTAGGACTCTCCAGGAAATGCAACAAATTGATGATTGTATGCACATACACCTATATATACATACATGTATATGTATGTAGGTTATTAAAGAATTGGCCATATGATTATAGAGGCTGAGAAGTCCCAAGATCTGCAGTCCCAAGCTGGAGACCCAGGAGAACCAATGGTATAAGTTCTAGTCCAGGGACAGGAAAAGACTGTTGTCTCAGGTCAACAGGCAGGCAGAATTCTTTATTTTGCAAGGTTTTTTGTTCTATTCAGGCTTTCAATGGACAAGACCCACCCACACTGGGAGGGCAACCTACTTTACTTTGTCTACTGATTAAAATGTTAATCTTATCCAGGCCAACCCTCACAGACGCACCCAGATACTGGCAAGCATATGCCCAAATATGAGGGGACCCCATGGCCTAGTCAAGTTGACACATAAAATTGACCCTCCCAAGCCATCTCTGAAAAACACCACTGCCACATTCTCAGAACACCAGAGCACCACCGTTTCGGCCCCCAGGTAGGCTCAGAGCCTTATGGCTCCTCTGAGGGATGTTGTTGCTGGCAGATGTGGGAACAGGATTCAGGCAAAGACACTTCCTCTTCAGGGTCCCCATTCCTTTCTTGATCAGGCCTCATAAGTAAGGGAGCCCAGAGGTGAGAAAGATGACTTAACAAAATTGCCATTTCAAAGGGAAGTCAAGATGCTGTGAGTCACTTGGGCTTTTCGCGATAGGCCAGCTTATAGGTTGGGGTATGCGGGGCATGCTGGCAGTGAGGCAAAGAGTAAGGCCACCTGGTGGTGGTGTCAGGGTGAGACCAGGAGTGAGGTGTGGTGGGGCCGCTGAAGGGTGTCCTCCCTTCTCGTCATCTTTATCCTTCCTCCTCGCCCCAGCTTGGGCCCTGGGGCTTAGCGACAACAACAACAAGCCAGCATAGACTGGAATAAGCAGTCAAATAAAGGAATTAGGTATATTGTTAAATTGGTATGTTAGTATAGGGTTAGTATGCCACATACATGCAAAACTTCTAAGAGCAGGAGATTATCAGTTTCAAAGCCTAAGTGGAGACATCGAGACAGAGAGGTTAAATAACATGCTGTGGTCACGCAGTCAGCAAATGATGTCGGCAATGTCCGTTTGACTCCAATCGTTCATTCCACTCTACGCTCATTGCACTCTTGTCAGATTCCCTCTAACTGGGAGGCATGGGAAAGGACGAGGAAGTGAGGCTGATATGAGGCAGCAGCAATAAGAAGGAAGTGGGGGAAATAGAAATCAGACTTCTCAGGGGCGCCTGGGTGGCTCATTCGGTTGAGCATACGACTTCAGCTCAGGTCATGTTCTCACAGTTCGTCAGTTCAGCTCCCCAGCATCAGGCTCCCTGCTGTCAGTGCAGAGCCCATTTTGGATCCTCTGTCCCCCTCTCTCTGCCCCTCCCCCGCTTGCACTCTCTCAAAAATAAATAAATATTAAAAAAAAAAAAGAAAGAAAACTTTCTTCCTGCATTTCATAGCGGCTGTTCACCTTTAAAGGACAAGCAGGTTGGGGAGTCTGCCCAAACCTAGGAGTATCAGTGGATTTGGGCAGGAGGTGGTCTTGCAGAGAAAACGGGGGGATGGTTGTGTTGGATGAGAAAGGGTAGGGTCACGGCCAAGGATGGCTCGCCTCTGCTTGTGGACACGCTCAACCTGCACAGGCCCAAGAATCATAGCACGGCACTAGGCATTTTTTTCTCTCCTGCTTTCAATTTTGGGGCTTCCTGAAAAAACATTTTATTGATTATAAAATAATATCCTGGGAGAAGGCCAGGTAGAGTGGATGGTAAAGAGAAACAGGAAAAAGGAAGTCTGATCTGGCTCAGTCATGACTAGTTGGTGTTCTAGGAAAGTCACCTCACTTCTTGGACCCCCCAATGAGTAGATGGTCTCCAGACTTTCTCCAGACTTCTTCCAGCTCCGAGGTATGTGGCTCTCCTCCAACACTGTGCCCGGTATGAAATCAGCGTTCAAACATGCTGAATTATTGAATATATTGGCCTGAATTTCCCATTGCTCTATAGCAAAGTCAGGACTCTCTTCTGTGACTGAGCAATCTGCCCCCATCCCCCACCTCCGCCAGGTGAACTTAACACTACTTTCCCTGCACACCTTGACCCCAGGGTTTGGGTTTACCTTTGGGCGGGTCACACCAGAGTTCTGAGAGCCTGTGTATCTCTCAGGTAACTGTGACTACCAAAGTCACTTTTGTGTAACTTCCTGAGGCCAAGTCATCCCTGTATGGCTGCATTAGAAGGTTCTCCCTCTGGCTTTGCCTTTGTTTCAGATCCCAATGCCACCGTGGGAATGCACACAATGAATCACAGGAAGGAGCCTACCAAGATGTTCTGGGTGTTATGAAGAGGCCCCAGTGGAGACTGAAGGATGCTCGTACCATCTCATATACTCAAGGTTTAGTCAGGCTGCCGTCCACTCCTTGCTCTGGCTCTTCTTGATTTTGTCAGCCCCTCCCTTCCTCTTCCAGACCCTCTTCCAGGCATTCCTGCAACAGCTTTACACCTCTTCTTCATCAAGTGTCTGGCTGTGGGCTCCCTCATCCTTCGGGAGTGTGTCTCCTCTGATAAGCTTCCCCTCTGCTCCTCACTCCAGTTCCGTCAGCCCTCGAGGGTGTAGGAGGTGGGAGGACCTAGGGCACAGCTAACAGCAGGTGAGTCACCTTCCCAGGTTGATGTGGGGACAAGAGAATGAGTGGATATGCTGGTAGGAAAAAACTGACATTCAAGTGAAGAGTATAGCTGAATCAAGCATTAGTCACTGAGCCCAGGGGAGAAGGATGTCCTGTCTGAGAGGGGCCATGTGTGTGTGAGGGCATCGGTGTGGGTTTGGATGGGGAGAAGGGGTCTAGGAGAACAATGGCACCTCTCACCTTAGGGGACCATTTACTGACTATAATCTCAGAGTGAACTGTGGGTCATTCAGATTCCTGAGAGATGACCAGTCTGCATCAGGGAGGGCCTACTATGTGGACAACCCTGGGTTTTTTGTCCCACAGTTGGTTTACAGTACTTTTGCCTTTGAGAAGGACACATGGGAAGAAGTTAACATTGGCAGCCAGGGGGAGTGGTATTAGACCTCCTGGTAGAAGGTGCATCTACTTTTCTGGAACATTTTTCAGAAAAAGCATGGCCACTCGCTATGTCTAAATGGTCAAGGACTAGTCTGAAGGTCAGAGGGGGTGCTAATTTGTCTGGTACAGCCCTTGAAGATCTGTGGACCCATGGCCTCTCCATTTGTTATCTGAGGACAGGAGGGTGTAGTCCTGAGGGACTGAGGTCTCAGTCCTGGGAGAACATTAGTTAAGTTAGCATTAATCTCTTCCATCGGAATTCCCTCTTGCTGCTTTTGCAAGACACTTGGTCTCTCACCTCATTATCTTTCTTTTCTCCAGACCAGCTCCCTCAAGCTAGCATTGACCATCCACATTTCTGTCCCATGTGCCATCTCTCTCTAGTCTCTGAGGTCACAGACTCTGGAGTCACCTTGTTTAGTAAATTCGCTGAGGGCTCTTTCATCCGCTTCCTCACATCAATCCTGCTCCCCTGCCCTTCCCCTTCTTTTCCTATGCAGCCTACTGTCGTCAGACAGCTTTGGGCCCTCATAACTATGAGGTTATGGGGAAAGCTACAGGGAACAACGTGAAAAAGTAACTGACCTTCAGCATATATGTCAGAATATGAGACTCCTGTTTGATGATGTCTCTGTCCTGGTTAGTCCCTGAGGTTGCTGATGTATTTTCACTTTCCCTCTAATCTTTTGTCCCCTGTCAACCTTGTATCTCCAACACTGAACCCTGAGGCTGAACACAATCAGGGATGGACAGAGCAGGACCCCTAGAACAGAGGAGGGGATCCCACTTGAACTAAAGTCTCACAATGGACTCTCTTTGTCTGTTCACCAGGACAATAGTCTTGAAAGTCAGGATTTGTAGAGAGAGGGATATTCTTCCTAAATCCCCAATATTTCCCTTTGGCATGATAAGAACCAAGATATACTGTGCCCCTATCAAAGAGTAGTGGAGAGAGCACACACCCCCTTAGCCCTTCCCAATCCACTCCCCAGAATGGCATAGATTTGGGGCAGAGGATGTCCTTGCCAAAGAGGGTGACAGAGTGAATGCCACCATCTTCTGGCTGTCCAGAATGTGGGTCTCGGAACAGTATGCCTGGCCTTCCCACTCTAGGAGAGGGAAGATGTTAAGTTGAGAGGAAGGCCTGAATGAAAGGAGCCTTTGCCCACTTCTTGTTGGAACCCGTCAAAGGTACTCTCCCCATTATCATGGAGATGCTGGAACAGCATTTCCACTAGTGCAGGGATCTTTGTTCACTGGTCTTATGAACCTAAGACAGTGCCTAGAACATGGTAGGCGCTCAATAACATAGGGGTGACTATATCAGCATAAAGTTGATTGGATGCTGTCTCTGGGCAGAGCTCCCCCGTGTGGCTGGGAGGTATCCAAGAGATACGGATGAGTGGAGGGGGCTGGCTGGTGGGCTTATGGGGGGTGTTGCCACAGTGTAGGCTGGAAAGAAGCCCTTTCGACTAGAGGGGCAATAGCGTTCTCAGCCAGTGTCAGGGGGGACTCAGCACCAGTGAGAGCTGGGTGGGGCTGAGTCAGCAGGGCAATGCTGGCCTGGCTGACCTAGAACATCCACAGCCTCCTTGCCACAGCCTTGGCAGCGTCGGGTAAACTGGGGCACCATGCCCCATAGGACAGAGTAGCATTGGGGCACCACAGGCATCAGAGGCCACCTCTTCAACCACAAGGGCTCAGAGACTCCCCCAATACTACTCAGAGGCCACCGTGGGGAGGAGGATGGAGCGGGGCAGAACTATGAGCGTTTCCTTGAAAAGGATAGTTTTCAACTGAAGAGACTCACATGTTGTTAACCAGCATCTTTGAGTTTCCTTTCTGCTCTTTAAATTGGAGCTGGCACTGGCCCCCGCTTCCCATGGGTTACTGTGAGAATTACATAAGTAGTCAAGAGTACTTGCAATCTGACAGGTTGTAATCAATGTCCTGGCTGTCACTCGTTGTTCCCTAGACGTGAGGTGCTCCTGGGGACGACCAGGTCAGTTATGAAGAGTGTTACATTTATTTTGCACATCAGAGTGTAGCGTGAACAAAATTTTTTTCTTTTTTGCTACCATAACACTTAATGACAGCACATGAGTAGGGATTTGTGGTTTACAAAGCACTTTCAAATATTGCCCCTTGAATCCTCTCAACAATGCCACAGCAGGGAAGATCATTTCTATTCTTACTTTACAGAGCTAGAAACTAAAAGCTCAGTGAGTTTGACAGGCTCACCCAAGGTCATGCTTCTAGCAAATGCTGGAGGCAGTGCTGAAATCCAGGACTCCTGACTCCAAATCTCCTTCTCTTTCAACACCACTCCTGTAAATGGGCCCCATGCCACCAGAGAGGGCAGGACCCTCCACCTACTTCTAGGGTCATGAGACTTCCCTCCTACAAGGAGGCTTTTGTTTAGTTGGACCAGGGTGCTGAGAGAGGAACAGGATTACATGTAGTGGTGAAAGAAGAGATTCTATGGCTGACTCCACAGGCGCTGGCTCATTCATACAACAGCCCTGCCCAGATGCAACATGTGTTTCCATGATCCTGAATCTTCCCAAGTGTTCCCACTGGCTCTGTGCAGCAATTGAGTCGTCTGCAATCTTACAGGCTCAGAAGCGGAGGGGCCAGGTGGCCTTCCCAGGTGGCCGGTAGGGGTGGCCAATGTCACGAACAAGGGACGTGAAGTCAGACACACATGGGTACGCTGCCCAGATAAAAGAAGGACTTTTGCATCTGAGTTAAGACCCTTCTGGTGAATAACAACAGAAGCCCAGTTCAAATTCATTTTAAGACTCAATAGGGATTATTTAATTGGATTTTTTTTTTAATGTATATTACCTAAAATGGTGGGGGGTGGTTCAGGGGTGTGTCACAGAATCCAGGCCAGAGTGTCACCTGGAGCCAAGGGCTGGGAGGTCCTTGGGGGCTCTGCCTGAGCAGTGTGGTCTTTAGGTCAGGACTGCCTCCTGCCCTCTCTGTGTGGACGGGCTGGCATTCTCTAGCCCCCTGGCTGCGTCCATGGCTAACTGCTCCTGTTTGCAGTTCCAGATTCCCAGGGCAGGGGATTTGATCCGCCTGGGCTGGGGGTCTCCACACTCACCATGGTGGGATTGGCTCTGGATGTTCTGAAGTGCACACACGCGCCTTCACTGGGCCTGGTCTCTGGACTGCACAGAGCAGTGGTCGGACACAGGCCAGGCTTTTGGGCCACAATGCAGAAGAAAAGTGTTCGCGATGTAGAAGAGACTTAGTTTATTCTGCCTTGTATTTTTTTTTTATCTCAGAAGGTCTAAGTTTTTCTTTCCATTTCAGCCTTTTCCTTGCAATCTTCCCTGAGGACAGCTCTCACCCCAGGCATAGTGGTGGCGGCTTTATGTAAAAGGCAAAAGTCATTTTTTGATGGAACCACCTACCTAGTGCTCTAAAGTATCCAATTTCCTCCATATGTCAAAAAGCCACTCCTTTGCATCCATTAAGGGGAGGCTTGGGCATGGGACAAAAGATGAGACCAGCAAGTGACAGAGCCCCTCGGCCTCCAGACACAGTTAGAACTCTGCAGTTTGTATTCTTTGCCTCCTCTTAGCCCATTTTTCTCATCTGGTAGTAACCTCACAGGTTCTTGTCCTGGGGTTCACCTGCAGAAGGAACCAAGTCAGAGAGGCGGGGCCCCACTTCCTGTGACATCTTGGCCGGTTGGGAGTTTTACTTTCCTGTTTGGATGGTTTCTGGTATGCAAGAAAAATGTGAGGGTTTGTCTCTTTCCAATTTCAAGGCCCCCAACATTTAACTTGGGGAATAACAAAACAGTAACCCTAATGGGAGCTCATTTCACAGGGAAGTTATAAGACTGCTTATGCATGGCTTTGAGAAGACTTTTCCAAGGAGTATAAGCCCAGGGTTTCTCAGGTAAGACCAGCCTGATGTGAGGGTGAGAGTTGCTCAGTGGAGCCTCTGTCTTGAGCTGGGCTTGGAATTGCCTCATAGTTCCTTCTACGAGAACATTCTTGTGCTCACACCCTCTCTGCTCCTTTGTACCCCAGTCACTGTGTCGACTTGTGTCTCCCCTTCTGGCCATCGCCAGTGGGGTCCTCCTCCTCTGCACTAAGGCCATCCTCTGACCTGGTCCTGGCTGTTATCAGCCTCAGCACAGGGAGGACCCGAAGGAAAACTTCCTCCTTCCTGTGTCTAACAGTCTATTACTCAAATTCAAAATGGGACAAGGTCCAAAATACCTACCACTTCACTCGGAACCCCTAGTGATTCTCCTCTTTGAATAAACTCAGACTTTGCATTAGTTATACTTTTCCCTCATAAGAAAAGTTACATAGAAAGAAAATAGGGATGTTTACGATCTTTTGCTAGAGATTTGTCCTCACATGGAAGGTGGCTATGGAGATTGCCCTTGCTGAGTACCTTTTGGTGCCACCATCATAAACAAGACCAGACCAAGGTCAGATGTAGCCTGACCCAAAGCATGTGTTTTGTCTGTTCAGTCATTTATTTCTGGTCTTCCCCAGAAGCCTTCTGGACAGTGTGGTAAGACAATAGGGAAACATGAAGGTGGAACTTAGGATTGACCCCCCACTTCAGATGACCTGACTTGCCCAACAGAGTTTTTATCACAGTCTCTATCATGTTAGGTAGCAATGAAAGGAACAAAAAACCCAAAAAACACAACACAACACAACAAAACAAAACAAAAACCCAGCCGTTTTCTAATACTCCTGTATTCTGTAGAAATTACCCCAAGCTGGCCCCACACGAACACTGAGGTATACAATTTGAGGAACTCCAAAGGAGCCCAACAGACGCATGCACAAAGACACGGTGGCCCTGAATTACCCAAGAACACCCGCATCCACAAAATAAGAGTTAGGCAAATCCTTCCCTCCCGCATCTTTATACAAGGGGAGGGCAAGGCAATCAGCATTTAGGTACCTGGCATGGGGCTAGGAATCTTATGCGTGTTATTGAATGCCTTCCATGCCTTTCTTGTGAAGCGGGTTTCATTTCTATCATAGCAAGAAAGACATTAAGGCTCACACCTATGAAAAAGTATCCAGGTTTTCCTGGCACCAAAGATTGCTGTGAGCTCTTGTATCAAGCCCCCAGCCATCACCAGAGGTATGAACCTTCCTCACTAAGGTTGGATAGACCTCTAGGGCTCCAGGGAAGGTTGGAGAGCCTCAAAAAACACCGTGAAACGAATGAAGTTTGTATTTGGTTTCTCACAGCAACCTTCTCCCCACCTGACAGCCAGCAACCAGTGCTTTTCCCAGCCTTTCTCCGTCTCCTCCCAAACCCACAGGGCTGCAGTCAGCTACTCCCCGAGAGCCAAAAAGGTGAATCTCTGGGGGAGGACACTCAAAGAACAAAAAGTCTCAGATCTCAAATGAGCCTCTCCTCGAGGAATTTCAGGCTCCAAGACAGGCAGTGTCCGCACGTCCCTTAAATAACTCTTAGTCCCGTCCCTTGTCCAAAGCCAACAGGAAACTCTCTGAAAAGCTACACACATGTATGGCGCTGTGCCTCTGTAATTGACCGACCCTGTCCAAGGTCCAATGCTGAAGCCTGAGGCTTTTCGATCGGCCCTTCTAATTTGTTTTCTGAGTGAAACTAGGGTCTTCAGTTTCATTTGCACAGTGCAATTTTGCCTTGTGTCTCTCTCACAACCCATAAGTTCATTGTAGCCATTAGAAGCCATGCCAAATAGTGATATACTAGAAGCGTGGCCTTCCAGAACAGGGACAAGACAATGTCCCAGGTACCGCTTCTTTATGTGATGTTGTTCTGAAAGTGTCAGCCAATACAATTAGACAACAGAATGAAGAAATGTAATATAAATATTTTAAAAGAGGAAAAAATATTATTTATAGATGATCTGATCACATAGTTGAAAAATTTGATAAAATAAAATTATTGGAAATAATGAGTTCAAGAAGGTGGCCAGACTTTTTTTTATAAGGCAAAATCAATGTCCTTAGAGGTAATAATGACCCATTAGAAAATAAAATGTAATAGATCCCATTCACAAAAACAACCACGATAATAAAATAAAATAAGATAAAAATGAAAAGCCTTGGATAAACTTTAAAAATACGTAGAAGACAGATGAAGAGAGGCAAATGCCATCCAAGAGGCATAAAAGAGGGCCTGAATAAACAATGAGCTATCTAGTTCTCAGAAGGGCAACTTAATATTGTTTGATTTCTAAATATTTGGGGATTTTTCCAGATATTCTGATACTGATTTCTAGTTTAATTGCATTGTAGGCAGCAAGCATAATTTGCATGATTTCAGTTTCCTTAAATTCGTTAAGGTTTAATTCATGGCATAGAAAAGAGTCTATGGGAATGTGCTTTGTGCACTTGAAAATTATGTGCATCTGGCTCTTATTGGATAGAATATTCTATAAATTTAATTAGATCAAATTGTTCAAGTTCTCTATAGCTTTGCTGATTTTCTGACTACCTGTTCTATCAATTATTGGAAGAGGAATATTGAAATCTCCAACTATAACTGTGGATCTATTTATCTTTTCAATGTTGTCACTTTTTGCCTTGCATATTTTGAAGCTCTGTTGTTTGGTGCATTCATTCAAGGAGATAAAACAATCCTACATATGCATGTGCCTAACAACAGAGCTTGAAACATACATAACTTCTGGGTGACTTGACCTCTCTATCCTAAGTAATGTCCCTGTTCATCTCTAAGAATATTCTTTATTCTGAAATCTACTTTCTGGAAAAGTCTTTACTGTACTTTAATTTTTGAAAGATATTTTTGCAAAATAAAGAATTTTAGGTTAACAATTTGAGTTACAACTTCAGGGGCACCTGGGTGGCTCAGTTGGTTGAGCATGTGACTTCGGCTCAGGTCACGATCTCATGGTCTGTGAGTTCGAGCCCTGCGTCGGGCTCTGTGGTGACAGCTCAGAGCCTGGAACCTGCTTCAGATTCTGTGTCTCCTCCTCTCTCTCTCTGCCCTTCCTCCACTCGTGATCTGTCTCTCTCTCTCTCTCTCTTTCTCTCTCTCTCAAAAACTAAATAAATGTAAAAAAATGTTTTTTAAAAAGCAACTTCAAATTGATATTTGAAGATGTCCCTCTAGTGTCTTTATGGCTTGCATAGTTTCTTATGAAAAGCCTTCTGTAATTCTTATTTTTGTTCCTTTTTATATAATGTGTCTTTTTTCTTTGCTTATCTTCATAATTTTCTTTTTCTTTTATATAAGTTGACATTTGGTCAGCTGTCTTGCAATTTTGAAATAAAATAAAGCTGACTCTTTGCTTCCCTCTTTACATCAACATCAATTCTATCTACATAGATAAAAGAGTAAATAAAAAAAAAACATGGAACTGTAAAAACACTAGAAGAAAACATGGATAAAATTTTTTTTAATTTTGGGGTGGGAAAAATATTTATGCACATTCTATAAAATTCAACAATCATAATAACATTGAAAATTTTTAATACGTTGGGCTTTAAACTTCTATGAGCCAATGTCAAAACAGATGGCCGGGGCGCCTGGGTGGCGCAGTCGGTTAAGCGTCCGACTTCAGCCAGGTCACGATCTCGCGGTCCGTGAGTTCGAGCCCCGCGTCAGGCTCTGGGCTGATGGCTCAGAGCCTGGAGCCTGCTTCCGATTCTGTGTCTCCCTCTCTCTCTGCCCCTCCCCCGTTCATGTTCTGTCTCTCTCTGTCCCAAAAATAAATAAACGTTGAAAAAAAAAATTAAAAAAAAAAACAGATGGCCAATGAACAAGATGAAAAATTGAGGACAACATATGGCAAATTTTGTCACTTAAATGCCAAACAAAAGATTTGTTTATATATTACAGGTTAACAATATAAATATCAATAAAGAAAATATGAACAATGAAATAAAAGATAGAATATATGAAGAGGCAATCCCAGAAACAAAAAGAAAGCAAATACACTTTGCTTTGAAATATACTTTGGAAAAGTATTTGTTTTTGTTATAGAGAATGCTAATAAAATATATGCTTTTGGCATCAGATTGGCAAAGATTAAACAATAACACAGTACTCAATGTTGAAGAGGGCTTAGGAAAACAGACCCTCACAAACACCTTTTGTGAGTTTTTAAACTGATAAAATCTTCCTGAAGGGCCAGTTGGCAAAATGAATAAAAATTTAAAATTCTGCATATCTCCCTTTGACCCAACATATTGAGAGGCAGCACAAAGCAGTAGTGAAGCCCATGGGATTAGCATCCCACTACCCGGATTCTAATCCTGATTTTGTCACATGCCTGCTGTGTGATGTTGGGCAATTTATATAATCTCCCTGTTTTACTTCTATCGTCTTTCAGTTGAAGCTATTAAATACCAACCTCATCAGATCATCATGGGGATTTAATAAGGTAATATCTATAAAGCAATTAAAATGATGAATGGCACATGTTTAATTTACATCAATATGAGTGTTTACTATTAATATGTCAGTATTCATGAAAATCCTCCCTGAAATCCTTGGGCCATCCAAGCAAAAATCACCTCGTAAGATCTTTTTCTGTTGACCATCAGATAATAGCTTAGTTGTACCTGTAGGTCCCAAATTATAAGTGAGATGCTGTGACTTTGTGTTAGTTTAGCAGTTTGAATTTAGGTGCAAAGTTGTATGAATTTTATCAGTGCACTTGATATTTTGAGGATTGATGGTTTACTTGTATCTCAGCCCGCAAACGCCTGGGCACTTTCTTAAGAGCCATAATAATGTTCTTAAAGCCCAGTTCCACAGTGGATGAAAGAGACATCTGGTCTTGCCACAGGGTCAACCCAGTGTGATAGGCCATACCCTCCACTGTGTGCCATCACTGTTACATCTGCTGAAACAGGCTGATAGAATTGCTGTCTCTCCTCTGAATGATGGAGACACAAGACTCTTTAGGGACCTGCAGGTAAGAAGCCATGTGACTAGATAAAAAGAATTTGCCCTTGGTAGCACTTTTGAAGCTAAGAAATTATTATTTTTTTTCTTTCTACCACTGAAACATCCAACAATTCCACTTTTAGGAATTATCTGAAGGTGATAATAACAAGTGCACAAAAATGCTCATGGGCGTAAAAACAACTCAAGTATTCATTAATGGCCAGGTGTTTAAATATACCGTGGTTCATCTATACAATGAAATGCACAGCCATTACAAATTTTGCTGTGGATCTTTATTGAGCACTAGGGAAAGAGTCCCATATCTTTAAATAGATTATATTGGTCATATATAGTAGGAGCATTCATTTATTTTCTTCATGGAACTTTTATCCACTTAAAATTTTATATTTTTTGTTTGCTTATTATCTGTTGCCCTCACTAACATAAGATAGGGGAATTCAAGCTCACTGATATGCTGAGAATCTCATAGACATTCAGAAATGCTTATTGAATGAACAAATGAATAAACGAATTCTACTTCTCTATATTATGTATCTCTATTTCTATATGTATATGTGTTAGAGAGAAACGTCTGGAATCATAGTTCATCCAAAGGCTGGCAGTGGTTGGCTCTATGTGATAGATGCTGTCTCTCCCTCCTCCACAACTCCTTCCTCTCCAGCTACATATCCATAAATAAAAAATGATGTATGAATACATTCTCAGTGTATAAACTTCCAACAATATGGAAAAAATGATACAGATAAAAAACAAAATTTCCTTTTCATTCTGTCTTCCTCCCATCCCACTAAATCCTGCCTTTATTCCCAGAGATCACCCTTATCAGTTTTGTGTGTGTTTCCAGACTTGCCCAAACATGCACATACATATAGACAGACACAGTTTTATTGGTGTGTATTTTTAAAACAAAATGAAACTAGCCTGTGTATGTTGTCCTGCAATTTTCTTTTTTCATTTAACAATGTATATTGAAGCATTTTCCATATCACTACATATGATTCTTTCTTGTTATTTTTAGCTGCTGTGCAATAATCTATAATAAGCATGTGGTACCTCATATGGCTGTATTCTGGCTTTTTTGGTACTCTCCACTGATGGGCATTTAGGTTGGGTCCACCCTTTCGCTATCTCAAACTACAGTGTTGCAATGAGATAGCAAATTTGGGTGCCTTTGTATCCTCTGTGTGTATTCTTGGGATAAATGTTTTGAAGTAAATTTTCCAGATGAAAGAATGTACATATTTTAAATATTGATAGTTTCTGCCAAACTGTCTTTCCCAAAGGTGACACTAACTTACTCCACTGTTAATATTAGGTATGAATGCCATTTCCCTACTTTCTTGTCAACCTTGAATCATATTACTAATCTTTTAATGTTTTGCTGGTTTGACAGGGAAGAAAATATATCTTTATATTGTTTTCATTTACATTTCTCTGATAACTGGCAAGATAGAGCTCTTTGAACTATCAGACTTTTATTTTTCTTCTAGGAAATCTGTGTTTATATTCTTTGTTCATTTTCTTCTTGGATTGTTTGTCTTTTAGTCAAAGATTTATAAGATTTTAACAACAGAGATTCTGGTTATTGATTTTTTGTTATATATTTAAGAACTTCTCTTTCTCCAGGTCAGAAAAATAGGTCCCTCTCTCTGTGTTCCCCTAATAGTTTTTATGGTTTTGCCTTTCATATCTAGCACTCTAATAATATATATGGTATTCTTTATGTTTATGGTGTGAGATAAAGATTTAATTTTAAAAACTCCCAGGTGAATAGCCAATTGCTATTCATTAACTGAATACACTGTGCTTCTTTCTATCTAGAATGCCACCACGGCCTAGTGCCAGTTTATTATGCCATGATTTTTACTGGAATTTAGTATACATGTTTTTATTTTTAAATTTTTCCCCAAAAAGCAGGCATTATTTTTAAAATTGGAAAAGGCAGTTATTTTCAACTTGAATACATACTTGCAAATAATTTTTTAACACCATGCAAAATTATTAATGGCATATTAATTTAAAAATTCAAGTGACAGAACTTAATGCATAATTTAACCTCAATTAGGTAAAGACATCTATATCTACCTGGAGGCAGCAGAAAGAAAAGGAGTAAAATGCTAACAACCCTATATTATAGAATTCAGAATGATTTTAACTTTCTTCATGGTCCTTTTATTTTGTGTATGTGTTTTCCAAATTTTAAGCAGTTAACATGAATTATCTTTACTCTACAAGAAAAGCTAAGTTATTTTAGTCACACTTAACCATTCACTGTAAGTTTTTCTTGGTCCTCAAAATCAGGAATATAGACATCTTGCCTCTGGGAGCAATTGATCACAGCCAGTAGAAAATCAAAGTGCCGATTTTATAGTTGTCATTTTTCTTAGGCTGATGTTTTATTATTTCTTTCAGGTCTCATGCTTGCTGTTTTCATTCCCAGGCTCATGCACTTGTGCTAATTTTTAAGTTCGCTTTACCCTTAACTACACTTTGTTTCTTGTCTCCTTGAAACGCGTTTGTCACCCAAGTGTCACCCAAGACCTAACAAGGCTTGCCTTTACTTTCACATGCTCTGTTTCCTAAGCCAGAAAAACAATGAAGCCATGATTTCCCCTGAACCATGCTGCCTTCCTAGCATTTCTCATTAGGTAGTAGGAAGGAGGGGATGAACTCTTGAAAGAGTTATAGCCCGGGAGTCCCAACCTTGAGTTATGGATAAACAACTCGGTGACTGATCAGAACCTCCCGGGCTCCAGCAGTTCATGGGAAAACAGCAGTCTCAACGTCGGCAACTTTGTAATCAACGTGCTAGCAGAATACTCGGGTACTGACAGCTGGGCAACATGGCAAAAGCAAAGAGGTGGCCAGCCACCTCCCTCTCCCGCTGAGGTTCCGCCCCTTTTGAGAAGGAGGCTTTGGTTACAGGGGACGCTGGCTCCAGCTTCAGAACTTTCTCACGGTGGGCGGGGCCAAGAGGTTGGTGGATGGAGGGAGGGGCAAGATGATTGTTTTTGAGGTTCTGCCTCACATCAGCCACCGCACTCATGCTTCATTCACTGAGGGCCCATGGCAGTTCTGTTTGGAATGATGCCAGCAAGTCCTTTGAGAAATTGATATAAGGTGGCTGCCTCGGACTGCCTCTTCCCACTTGGCAACCAGCCCCGAGCCTCTTAGGTGTTTGTCAGGATGCGTGTTGTCAATAGCCAGTCCCTCTCCTGCTGAATCGGGCAACCCATCCCTCTCCTTGGCTGGTGCTTGATGAAGGAGTTGGCAAGTTCAGGGTCCATGTGGGAACATCCTGTGGGCCGGTGGCATTGCTTCAGCAGACAGGTAATGCTGGAACTTTGAGCTCAGGAGGCCTGAATACTTTCCTCCTTTGTCTTCAGGACGTCCTTTAAACTAAATGCCTTTCTCTCCCAGTGTTTCCTGCCACCGCCTCAGACGGGCTCCAATTTCAGTTTTATTTTTAGCACTTAGTTCCAGTTCTTTTCTCCTTTATAAGGATTGAATCTCTGTTTCTGCAGGTTGCCTTCTTGCTGAACCACAGGAGGAGTGGATATGCTATGTGCACTCACAATGTCCAGTGTTATAAGAATGTGGGTGAATTTGTCAAGGAAGAGAGACAAGGGATTGGAGAGTCTTCCTGAACAGCTAGGAACCATCAGGAACCGTAGCAGACTTTGCATCACTGCATTGGATTCTCCCAAATGTCCTCTTAGGCAAAATGTTATAATCTCCATTTTCCATGTGAACATACCAAGATGCACTCAAGTTAGATAACTTCCCCTGGGTCACACAGCTAGTATGGAATACGGGAGGATTTGCATTAAGGTCTTTCTAGAGCCAAAGCTCCCAACCTCCTCCTCTTCACCAGGCAGGCACCTTGGGATGGAGATGACAACCCCAAGGAGCTGACATTTGGACTGGCTTATATTCAAATGTGAACTATTTGTGGCACCACCAGACCCCCTCCCCTGCATTCCACTAGAGCCCATGGGCCTGAGCCAGAGTCTGGTGTTCACGTCAAAAGAAGCTATAGCCTCTACCCACATCACCCTTGAAGAGAAGGCTCCAGAACTACCCACATCACCCTTGAAGAGAAGGGTCCAGAACCTTGGCAGCCTTATTCATTTGTCCTAACTCAGCTTCGGGGGGATCATGTGCCTGTTCTTCAGGCTTTCTGGCTTTTAATCATGGTCCCAATTCAGCAGATGGATATGAAGCAATCAAGAATCAGTTAAAGGAAATATCACACCGTTTCTTCAAGCCTAGTACTTTGCACTGTTACTTGGTGAGCCATCCCATTGCTCATGAAGAGCAATGCCATTATGATTTAGTTGCTTTTAAAGCCTCATGATTCCCTTTTAGCAATGGAAGAGATCTTACTTTTGAAATAGAGTTGGTTTTTTCTTAAGAAAGGGAGCACTGTCCCTGGCCTCCCAGAACTGCTGCCTTCTTTGTTCTAACTATAAAAATAAACGTGGTATGTTTGCCCCTCCCTGTACATCAGGATATATCAACCTTGAGGTTCTGGAGCATGGTTAACCCTACTGCTGGTCCATGCCTTGACAGGATATGATTTGGGCTGCACTACGTACAATGGCCCCAATGTAGGTTTGCTTCTATCAAACCTGGGCCTTCTTTTCAATTCAATTAGTCAGCCAAGGATTGGGATAGAAAGAATTAATAGAAATCATGGAAATTGAAGTTTAAAAAGCTAGACTCTCAACCAATGTTTGTCCCTCATACTTGGCCCTTTCCTTTATTCAGGCCTTTTATTCTGACAAGTTATTCTTTCTGAACCTGAACTTGTGCTAAGGCTGTAGGACTATTGTTGGCTTACCAGGAAACAATAGTTCCAAGCATGCTAGACTCCCTGCCTTCACACTGTTTACTTTGTCCGGAATGTGCTTCCTTCCATGTCTGCGTATCCCAAAGCCACCCACCCTCTTCAAGGCTATGTGTAAATATCATCGCCTTCGTGAAAGCTCCCTTGGGTCTCTCCAGCTGCCAGTTGTAAGACAGCAGGGTGGTGGCAGAAAGCAAGGATTCCAGGACCAGACCTCAACGGTGCACATCTCAGCCCTGCCACTTTCTGGCTACAGGACTTTGGTAAAATTTCTTAATATGTCTGTGCCTTAGTTTCCCTATCTGTAAAACAGGGATAATAGTACCTACCTCAAAAATTATTAGGAATATTAAGTGGGCTAATATATATTAAGTGCTTAAAATACTACCCAGTATATAGTAAGTACTGTATAAGTGTTTGCTATATAAGATAAATAATATTCCCTCCTCTGAGCTATTAATGGCATTTCAGTGATATCTTCTGTAGCGCATACCAGTTTCTACTTTCATTTCTACAAATTATCGTCTCTCCTTTCTTTGAAAGTCCCTGGAAAGAAACTTGTGCCTGATTTCTGCTCTATATCCCTCACACTACCTTGTACGTGGTAGGCCCTGCATAAATATCTACTGAGTTCCATGGTGATTGCTGTAGCTTGGTGCTCTTATTACAAATGATGAAACCTATAACTCACAGAGAGCATCATGGTATCATCTCTCCTATGCATAGGGACTTCAGTTCTTTCTCAGCCATCCCCTTGGATAATCTTCTGGAAAATGTACTTCCTCTCAGAGAAAACTCATTGGAATGTACATCCTGCCAAGGGTCCATTCATCCCATGGCCACTGGAAGCTTGGTGTTGCAATGAGGAAGTGTGTCAAGGCTGACTTCCCAGGATGCCTACTTCCTGGTGCCATCGCCACAAGATTCAGAAACTTTCGTCAGCCTACGTAGGGATAATCTATTTGCTCATGGGGGCCTGGTTCAGTCATGCCCAACTTCCAAGATGTTATGCAACAGACCAAAATGGCAAATCATCAGTTTTCATCATTGAGAAATAGATCTCCCTAGGAGGTTCTTAAAAGTTCTTGTTGACAGGTTAGCACATTCTCTTTCCAACATGGAAATTAATTTGAAAAGCCAAATCAATATCAGAATGTTGCCCAGTGGGTATAGAATTGAATAAAGAAATTAGACATTCAAGTTTCAGGTGCTTCGTGTTCCCATTTTCACCAGAGGGAGTGCAGACCAGGAGGGGCGGGGTGCTTTGCTCTCCACAGCATTGGTGACACACGAACAGCTTCTGGCAATTCCTCTACCCCTTTCCAATATTCTTGGCACTCATTAAAACTTCCATTGTGACATTATTCTCTAATAGCAGATATGTTTCAGTGTCCAAGATTACAATTTATCTTTCCTAAGATAAGACCTTCTGAGGGAAGGCCTTCCTTTTGGTGAGGTAGTCTAAGTCATTGGCTAATATTTAGAAAATATTCTAAATATTTAGAAAATATGCTCTAGCACTCTCAACAATAGCCAAATTATGGAAAGAGCCTAAATGTCCATCAACTGATGAATGGATAAAGAAATTGTGGTTTATATACACAATGGAATATTACGTGGCAATGAGAAAAAATGAAATATGGCCTTTTGTAGCAACGTGGATGGAACTGGAGAGGGTGATGCTAAGTGAAATAAGCCATACAGAGAAAGACAGATACCATATGGTTTCACTCTTATGTGGATCCTGAGAAACTTAACAGGAACCCATGGGGGAGGGGAAGGAAAAAAAAAAAAAGAGGTTAGAATGGGAGAGAGCCAAAGCATAAGAGACTGTTAAAAACTGAGAACAAACTGAGGGTTGATGGGGGGTGGGAGGGAGGAGAGGGTGGGTGATGGGTATTGAGGAGGGCACCTTTTGGGATGAGCACTGGGTGTTGTATGGAAACCAATTTGTCAATAAATTTCATTAAAAAAAAAAAAAAGAAAATATGCTCTAGCTTCATTAGCAACACATTAAGATTGGTGTTTTGTGTGTAATTTTTGGAGGGAAGATGGGAAATCTTGTTAGTCTCAAGTCCTGCTGGTGATATAATCTAACCTTCATCTCATGTTCCAGAGGCACCCTGTGTGGATGTAAGAACTTCAAAAACCTGAACATAGCAGGTGCCTTAATTTCACCAGGGGGAAAATGTTTCCCATTCAACTAATAGCTTCCATCTGTCAAATCTAGTCCTAACATCAAATATCTAGTGCTAACATCAATAGGCTCTATAGCTAAAGAGGTCACGTCTGTAGTTTTGGCACGTGCAATGGCACTTTCCCCAATAAGTGGGAGTCATTGTGTGGTTACATAGTGGTGTTTTGGTTTTGTTTGTTTTGTTTCAAATATAAATGAACTCCTTGGGTGATAGTGGAGTTGAATGAATTGAACGTGCTTTGGGTCTAGAGTTTGCCAGTCGGCTGTGCTCTCTGCACCACCCTCAGTACCACACTGTTATGACTCCCAAGGTCCCAGGAAACGGAATGGCATGATCACAAATGTCCCTCTGCTCTCAGTTAATCAAGTAATCTCTACCACTTCTGTTCTCTCCACATCCTCAGCCATGCCACGTAACTCTCTAAGAATGAGTCCTGAGTTCTCTTCGAGAATGGGCCTCAATATGAAGCTTTTATTTGAAAGGCAAAAAGAAAGCTAATGTTTTAGGGAGGTGTTTCAAAAGAGAAGATTCTTAAAGTGTTGGTGGTCGAACATGATTTCTGTTGCATTAAAAATTCTGGATGCAGGTTTTGCCTTGGACTTCAGTAAACAAGTGAAGAGTCATGGGTGAGGATGGGAATAAGCTTTGAACACAATTCTGAAGGCTTTCGTTTGGCAGAGGAGGAAAATGGGTTACAGAGAAGGGAGGTGTCTTTAAGGTTATAGATCCCCTTAGTGACCAAGACAGGACTTGCTCCTAGGACTTGTGTCCTGAGACCCCTGTTTCTCCAACTAGATCTCACATAGCAGAAATTACAAATGCTTGCTACTGTAGCTTGCATTTAGGCACTAACTTCTTGAGCTCACTGCAGAATTTTTTCCTGCTTCTATTGGAAAACAGATATGATGTGATTTCTGTAGAAATTTTGGTTTAATCATATAACATATTTCTCAAGACATTACTGCACACCGTGTTCCATATGCCAATGTGCTCGGCACTCGGGCTAACAGTATGGGCAAGACACACAGTGGTTTGTCTTCATGCAGCTTATAACAATGGAAAGCACAGACCATGTTCATTGCAGCATTGTTCACATGGCCAACACTCAACCTAAGTGTCTATCAACAGATGAATGGAAAAAGAAGGTGTGGTATTTATATATTTTATTCAGCCATAAAAAAGAAGGAAGTCCTGCCATTTGTGACATGGATGGACCTTGAGGACATTATCCTAAGTGAAATAAGTCAGACAGAGAAAGATAAATACCATCCTGCCTCACTTATATGTGGAATCTGAAGAAAAAAACCCACTGATAGATACAGAAAACAGATTGGTGGTTCCCAGAGGCAGGGGTGACTATGGGCAAATTGGTGAAGGGGTCAAAATGAATAAACTTTGCATTATAATACAAGTCTTGGGGATGTAATGCACAGCATGACAACTGTAGTTAACAACACTGTGATGTGTGTTCAAAAGTTACTAAGAAAGTAGTCTTAAAAGCTCTTGTCACAAGGAAAAAATTTGTAACTGTGTGATTATGAATATTAACCAGACTTATTATGACGACCATGTTGCGACATATACGTATATGAAATCATTATGTTGTATACCTGAAACGAATACAGCTTTAATATGTCACGTATATCTCATTTGTTTAATGTTTAGTTATTTTGAGAGAGAACCTGAGTGGAGGGAGGGGCAGAGAGAAAGAGGGAGAGAGAGAATCCCAATGGAGCCCAATGCGGGGCTCAGTCTCACGAACCATGAAGTCATGATCTGACCCAAAATTAAGAGTCCGACGCTTAACCAACTGAGCCACCCAGGTGCCCCGCTATATCTCAGTTTTTAACAAAAATCTCCACAGGTGGGGAGGGGATGGTCAGAAAGGTGTCTCAGAGGAACTGTTTTCTGAACCAAAATCTGAGCCAGCTGGGGAGGAGGAGGGGGAAGAGAACTCACGTGCTTTCACATCTTGCCACTGTGGGTTAGCGTGTGCTGAGTCCTTGCGGGGAATGCCCTCCACAACCTGCTCTGCCCACACCTCACCCCCTCTGCCTGCCCAACTCTTAGTCATTCTCTCATTCTGGGGGCAGTTCCAGGTCCTTCAGACACGCTCCCTCACCCGGAGCAGGCAAGAGGTCTTTCCTCTGTGTCCTTATAATGTTTTTTATTCTTTATAACTGCAATTATCATATGCTAGAAGTGCCTGTCTGTCTTCACCACTAGATTTCAAACTCTTAGAGAGCAGGGGACCTTTCCTACTCATGGGCTCGTATGCACAGTGCCTGGTATGGGGCAGGTGCTGAATACACGCTGATACTTAAGTAAGTGACTGGCATCAGGGTTAGCCTCCAGATCTCCTAAAGCGCTGCTTCAAAAGCACTCGAGCCCCATTTGCTTCTTTGGATTATATTTGAAGGCTTGCATATGTAAAATCAGTATTACTTCAAACCTTAGGGTGGCCTTTGGAGAGAGTGAGAATGTAAAGCTAGTCAGGAGGACAGTCGGTCACCACCAGTGAGGGCTTGCGGGCTCAGGTGGAGGCCTAGGGCTCAGCTCCAGCTGCCCCCTCTTCCCGCCCAAGCTGAAGGATGGAAGGATGCCCCCTCTTCCCACCCAAGGTGAAGGATGGAAGCTTCAGGTTCCCCATAGCGTGTCCCGGAGCTCACATCCCTGCTGTGGAGAAGCCCAATGGCCCCAAGCAGCTTGCCGAGGGGATGGACAGTGAGAACCACTTCTCCTGTACTTCTGGTGATTTTTCTTGGGCTGGATTCTTCCTGGGGAAATGAGAAGCTAGAAAAGTCTGGAGCCAAACAAACATTTGTAGATACAGAAGAGAGAGATGAACTGTCTGTGTGGGAGCAAGGAGAATGTACCTACCGTGCTGACTTTGGAGGGGCAAAGGTATGATGGTGATGCCATCTTTAGAACGAAGGAAATTTCCTGGGAGCCTCTGCGTTCTTGATCAGACTGTTCTATTAACTATGTTACAAGATTTTTTTCAAGCTGGTTTTTAACACTTAACTGGTATAGGGGCGCCTGGGTGGCTCAGTCGGTTAAGCATCCGACTTCAGCCCGGGTCATGACCTCGTGGTTCATGAATTCAAGCCCTGTGTCGGGCTCTGTGCTGACAGCTCAGAGCCTGGAGCCTTCTTCAGATTCTGTGTCTCCCTCCCTCTCTGCCCCTCCCCCGCTCGCAGTCTGTCCCTCAAAAATAAATAAACATTAAAAAAATAAAAAATAAAAAATTACCTGGTACATTAGAACTAGTTTTATTCATCTAGAAATTTTGCTGGTTTCCAAAGGGCCATAGTCACCTGCATTGTCCTTGTTGGAAGGGGCCAGTTTTCCCTGCGTATTCATTTCCCACTCACACGTAAAGAGTTATCATTTCCGTTTGAAAAATATCTGCATTCACGGCAACCGCCCAGGACATTGATTTTGGTTTAATCATACAAATGATATGATAAACTCCACTGGCAGACGGAGAGTGTCTAAAGCAAGAATTAGCTTAATTGGCTGCCCTTGTTCACATGCTCTCAATTATAATCTGCTTTTGTCCACCGCATTTTATCTGTGGTGGAGACAGACGTCTCCCCTCCTGGGCCGGGCTCCTATCTGTGCTAGATAATTTTTTACACTGCTCCACCTAGACCCCCAGTCATCTCAACAAATCTGTTCGCTATGATTTTTTTTTTTTTTTTTAAACAGGAAGACCTAGATGCAGCAACCGAGCATGGGTCGAAAAGCACGTGACTGTCAGGTGAATGGTTGCATGAAATGTTGCAAGTGCATTTTCTTTCCCAACCGTTCTGGGCCTCAATTTCCTCATCTACCAAATGAAAGCCTTGAAGGAGGCACTTTCCAGAGTTCTTTCCAGGTAGTTTATGGTTTTGAATTGACCTAAGCTTTGTATCACCACCGTTGGAATGGATGAGGTTCTTGCTGAAGGGACTGTAAGTTCCCCAGAGCCCCGTGCCCATTCAGGAGGCAGGGAAATGGCTGTCCTGACTCAGACCTAGGAAACAGCGCCTTGCTTAGGTGACACGCCCAGTGGAGCCGGGGATGGGGCCGTGGGGAGGGAAGCCAGAAAGATTCTCCAGCGTTTCCTGCGCCTGCCCCTCCGAGATTCTCCCCACTCCTGGAGGCCTGAGGAACCATCACTAGGGGTGGGCTGCCCCCTCCCCCTCTAGCCCCCTTGTTCCTCCCCCTGCTCCCCTTAAGGATGAGCAATCTTGCGGTGGGGGTGAGCCAGCTAAGCTGCAGGGCAGACGATAGCCTGCTCTGAGCAGAGAGGAGGTTCCATAAGGGGAAACCGAGCACAGCCCCCTTCTGGGTATTCCCGTTGTGGAAGCCGTTTACTGCGTGCAGTGTCTGGGACACAGATGAGAGACAGAAGAGAGGGCTGACTGGGGGAGTGTGGGGCATTTCACAGAGAGAGCTTGAACGCAAGAGGGGAAAATAGGGGCGCCTGGGTGGCGCCGTCGGTTGAATGTCCATCTTTGGCTCAGGTTGTGATCTCACAGTTCCAGAGTTCGAGCCCCACATCGGGCTCGCTGTCAGCGTGGAGCCCGCTTCCGATCCTCTGTCCCCCTCTCTCTCGGCCCCTCCCCCACCTGTGCTCTTTCCAAAATAAAAATAAACATTTAAAAAAAAAGAGGGGGAAACATAGGTTCTTGATAGTCCTTCTGCCCCTCCCTCATGGTGCATTGGGGATGGGTCAGAGCAAGTGGCTTGCCCCCAGTTTGTCTCCCCTGACAGAATGAGATTCAAGAAAAGCAAGTGGGTTCAGAGGAGAGGTGTGTGAGTGGCTAGCGGTTCTTGGCTGTGGTCTCCCCCTCTACGTGTGGCAGGACCCCAGGAAGCTGAGGGGACCAGTCAGTCTCTGAGAGCCGTGTGCTTACCTGAAGCTTATGCTGGGCTTTAAAAAAGGCATAAATGAGATGATTAAGCAAAACAAGGGGGACATTTTTAGTGTATTTCCCAAATCCTCAGAGGAGGAGACACTTTAGCAATGGCTATTGCCAAAGGTCTCTGTTACTCCACAAAACAAATTAATTCTCAAAAATCCTTCGCAAGTGCCTTCTGTGTGCTTGGAGAATCAACCAAGATGCTTCCGAAAAAGCTTTGCTATGAGTCCTAAAGCATGCTTTCTGGCTCTGCCTGCCTGACCCTACCTCATTAAAATTCCAGATGTCGGAAGGAGGCTATGCTCCATTCCATGATTTAAGGCCCCTTTTGTTAGTTCAAAGCGACCTCGGCTGCCCTAATGCGAAGGGCCAGGTTCATGCCTTCTAGCTGCAGTCCATTGAGAGGGATGCCAGGTGGGCCTGTCTCCAGAGCATAGTGAGTTTTCTTAAGACAAAGCGTTCTTTGGAGTAATTGGGCCCCCAAAGTACGTGTAAATCCCCAGAAAATGTGTTGGGTTTTATTTCCTACAGGGCCTGTAACTTTTATCGTATTCTTTTTTAAATATGAAATTTACTGTCAAATTGGTTTCCATACAACACCCAGTGCTCATCCCAACAGGTGCCCTCCTCAATGCCCATCACCCACTTTCCCCTCCCTCCCACCCCCCATCAACCCTCAGTTTATTCTGTTTTTAAGAGTCTCTTATGGTTTGGCTCCCTCCCTCTCTAACTTTTTTTTTCTTTTTCCTTCTTCTCCCCCGTGGTCTTCTGTTAAGTTTCTTAGGATCCACATAAGAGTGATGTGGAGAAATGGGAACTCTCTTGCACTGTTGGTGGGAATGCAAATTGGTGCAGCCGCCCTGGAAAACAGCGTGGAGGTTCCTCAAGAAATTAAAAATAGATCTACCCTATGACCCAGCAATAGCACTGTTAGAAATTTACCCAAGGGATACAGGAGTGCTGATGCATAGGGGCACATGTACCCCAATGTTTATAGCAGCACTTTCAACGATAGCCAAATTATGCAAAGAACCTAAGTGCCCATCAACTGATGAATGGATAAAGAAATCGTGGTTTATATACACAGTGGAGTACTACTTGGCAATGAGAAAGAATGAAATATGGCCTTTTGTAGCAACGTGGAGGGAACTGGAGAGTGTTATGCTAAGTGAAATAAGTCATACAGAGAAAGACAGATATCATATTGTTAAAAAATAAGAAAGAAGAGGAGGAGAGCAATACCAAGCCCCCTCCCCCCCAGGCCCACTTGTGACTCAGCTCAGGAGCTGAGGCAGGCCATTCCTCATTCTGTCTCTGTTCTGTCACTGTCCCTACTGTGTTCTGTCACATGCCCCCTTACTCATGTGAAGGCTCTCTCTTGGCTGCACAGCCATCCATTGCCAGGCTGGGGAATTCTGGAAGAATAAAGCAGCAGAGGCCTTCAGAGAAATACATGCCCACCTTGAACCAAGCACGTCCCAGAACGACCGCGAAGGGAAGTCCCAACAGACATGCGAGTCTGGACTCCCTGCCCCCACAAGCGTGCATGCACTTTGATCAGCTCAGCTCCTGAGAGCGGAGAATAGGGGGAAGCCATTGTGGGGTTTGGAATGGGGTGAGGCCCCCTCCCCGGGGTGAGGAAGTGGGGGTGAGGGCTGGGAAGCTGGTGATGCCAGAATCCTGATGATAGAAATATCAAGCCCTGTCGCGGATGCGTTGCCTTTCTGCCGCCAGTTCTATTCTTTTTCCTATTTTTGTAAAATCTAAACCCAACGATTTTTTTTCTTTTTTACCACTGATGGATATATTTGCTAATTTGCTCATACTATTGCCTCCAACTGACAGGAAGGAACTTGTATTTGGTTACTTGATATTGTTTTAGATGCCAGACCCGTGGGAGGTGGGGGTGTCTTGACATTGATTAATGGAACATTTTCTTGCTAAAGAGTGGGACTCCTCATTTATTTCTGGGCTTTCTCTTTTGTTTACTCACTGCCCACCTCTCAAGACTTTCCTCAGAGACTGATAGGGGCTACCTCGGTGTTTAGAGACAACTAAGCAAGGTGCTTTTCCTTACTGGCTGGGCTGGTCTATGCCCCCATTCTCCATGGAACCTCAAAGGTCTATGCTATTTCCAAATGCCTCAGTGTTGTGACCTGACTAGTTGAAGGAAAAAACAAGTGAGCAAAAAAAAGAGAGAGTTCTCTTTGGATATATGCTGGCTTTATTGGATTTAAATTGTGGTTGGGGGGCACCTGGGTGGCTCGCTCAGTTGAGTGTCCAACTCTTGATTTTGGCTCAGGTCATGATCTCACGGTTATGAGATGGAGTCACGTGACGGAGTCCTCACACTGAGTTGGAACCTGCTTGGGCAGGACTCTCTCTCTCTCTCTCTCTCTCTCTCTCTCTCTCTCTCTCTCTCCCCCCCTCGGCCCCTCCCCCACTTGCACGATAGATAGATAGATAGATAGATAGATAGATAGATAGATAGATAGACAGATAGACAGATAAATGAAATAGTGATTGGATGGGGCGCCTGGGTGGCTCAGTCGGTTAAGCGTCCGACTTCGGCTCAGGTCATGATCTCACAGTCTGTGAGTTTGAGCCCCGCATCAGGCTCTGTGCTGACAGCTCAGAGCCTGGAGCCTGCTTCGGATTCTGTGTCTCCTTCTCACTCTGACCTTCCCCTATTCATGCTCTGTCTCTCTCTGTCTCAAAAATAAATAAACGTTAAAAAAAACTTTTAATGAAATAGTGATTAGAAAGACTAAGACTTAGGATGGTGCTGAAACTTGAGATGTAGAAACAATGTGTGAACCTGGGGGTTCCTTTGTAGCAATGAGGAGAGTCGCTATTAGCGACTTGGTAGCAATAGGGGAGAGTTGCTAAGATGGGAGTGATTTTTTCCTAGGAAAGTAAAGGTGTTCTTCACCAGTTAGGATGAGCCAAAGATAAATTGGGTGAGACAGTTTGTATAATGTAGTAAGTGCTGAATTTGGGGCTAACGGATTGGATTTTAAATCTCAACTCTGCCGTGAACTAGCTTTGTGACCTCTGGGAATAACTTTCTTGAATCTCAGTTTGGCATCTATCCAATAGGAATAATAATGTATCAGGATGGTTGTACTTGCAAATACCTGAAAACCCAATTCAAAATGACTTACATACTAGAGGAAATGGTTTAGCTCATAGCTACTAAAATGCCCACGAGTGGCAAAACCTTCAGGCATGGTTTGATCAGGGTTCCAGATGCATTTCTCTTTGAGTCTTGTATTTCTGCCCTTCTTCATTTGCTTTCCTCTGAAGAGAAAAATGGCAGCAACACTTCCAGGTCTCCCAGTTTGCACATCCCAGTGCCCAGAATAAAGTAGAAAATCTCTCTTCCTCTGTCATTGAGCAAAATTATTGGACCTCACTTTGACTGGGATCACATACAACATTGCTTCTAATTGTCTTAGGCCTAGGCCATACATCCCTCTCTATACCAACCACCACAGCAAGAGGGGTTGAATTGCTGTTTGATTTAGACTGGTTGCTCTAAAGATACTATCCAAACAGTGTAATTGTTTCAGGTTGGAGAAGGAGTATGTAGCTGACGTCAACTAAAAGTGGCATTATCCTTGAAGGATTAAAGGGAGAATTAAATCATTTAGCATATATGAACATTCCCAACACCACCCAGCACACAGAAGATGCTCTCTCCTTAGTCAAGTCTGGATTTGTGGTGAAATGTCCTATATCAGTTTTCTGTTGCTGTGTAACAATTTGTCACAAACTCAACAGCTTAAAACAACACCCAGGTATTTATTAGCTTCCAGTTCTATGGGTCAGAAGTCTGGGCATGGAGTGCCCGGTCTATGTATGGTGACTGATCACAACACCACAAGACCAAAATCAAGACCAAGAGTATTCTCATCTGAAGCTTGGGGTCCCATTCCAAGACCATACACAGATTTATTTCCTTGGGATGACAGGTCTGAGGTCCCTGTGTCCTTGTTGGCTACCAGGGGTGAGCCACTCTCAGCTCCTACAGACTACTTTTACGGTCCCCTCCATATTCAAAGCCAGCAATAGAGAAGCTTGCATGAACCCTTTTCATGTACCAAATCTCTGGGGTCTCTAGACTCAGATTTTGTGGACTCGTGTGATTATGCAGGTACTGCCAGATAATTTCCCTTCTGATGAATTCAAAGTTAACTGATTAGCAGTCCTAATTACATCTGCAAAATCTCTTTTGCCATGTAACATAATGCAATCAATCACACGAGGGTGCTACCTCTCATATTCCCAGGCTTTGCCCACACTGAAGGGAACAGAAGGTGAAAGTCTTGGGAGCCATTTCAGATTCTGCCTACCACTTGGTCTCAAAACAAAGACCCAGTTGTCATGACATGTTATTGGTGATGGTGTATGGTGTTATAGAAGCACAATAGTTATTTGTTGAATGAATGAATGAATGAATGAATGAACATGGTTTCCAAGGCCCTTCAGGATTTGGCCCTCTTATCTCCCACCAGCTAACCCCAAACACACACACACACACACACACACACACACACACACACACACACACACATCTGTCTACATTGCTAGGCCAACCAGGCTAGGCCTTCAGACTCAGCTTCCCCAGCTTCCCCTCTTTCATCCTCCAAGCCTGGATTAGGTACCCTGAGCCAAATGTTCCCATAAGCACCCTTATCACAGCATTTATTGCAGGGTAGCATATTAACTCCCACACAAGACACTGAGAGCAAGGAAAGCAGGAACTCCTATATACAGGCTGGTTTGGAATGTGACTGGCCATAAATTTTGACACATATTTTTCCAAAGGTTCAGACTTTTTTGAGAGAGGGAGGGAGAGAGAGAGAGAGAGAGAGAGAGAGAGAGCGAGCGCAGGGGAGAGGGGCATTGGGAGAGAGAGAGAGAACCCCAAGCAGTCTCCATACTCAGCACAGAGACTGATGCAGGGCTTGATCCCACAACCCTGAGATCATGACCCAAACTGAAATCAAGAGTTGGATGCTCAACTGACTAAGCCACCTTGGCACCCCCCAAGACTCAGACTTTTTGTTTTAATGTTTTATTTATTTTTGAGAGACAGAGCATGAGTGGGACAGAGAGGGAAGGAGACACAGAATCCAAAGCAGGCTCCAGGCTCTGAGCTGTCAGCATGGAGCCCAATATGGGGCTTGAACCCACAAACTGTGAGATCATGACCTAAGCCAAAGTCGGACGCTTAACTGACTGAGCCACCCAGGCATCCCAAGACTCGGGTTTTTTGACAACAGCCACACCCCTTAGAGTCCCTTAACACTAAGCCAAGTCATTTGCCTTTAGATCCTATTTGGCTTCAGAATTCTGTTCTCATCTGCTTTCTCATGAAATGAGAAGAGCCTGAGGTAAAGCACATAGTAAACTGCAAAGTGCCATACGGCGGGTAGAAGCAGGATGCCGTATGGCTGGTAGATGTAGGTTGCGGTAGTAGGGTTTGATATGGAGCAGTGGCATAGGCGAGAGCTTCTCGTCTTTCAGCCAAGTTTTAAGTGTACTAAATGAATATTCACCTTCCCTTTTACTATGCCACCTGCAAATTTCCCTGCAACACAGGTAGCTAGCTGGTGGGGCTGCAACGAAGCAAAGTGCGCATCTTCAGGAAGCAATGTGCCATTGGTGTTGAGAGCCAGTGTGGTAGGATGCGATTAGCAAGGTTACGACTTAGCAAGAAATCCTGACCTGGACTCTGTTTCAGTTGTTTTGCAAACTTGGATGAGATCCTTAATCTTAGACATGCTGCTAAGCTCTGGAGAGAAAATTTTAAAAAATGACGAAAAGCTCCTGCCTTATGTGGAGCTGCCAGTCTTGGGGTAGAGATTGAAATGGAAGCAGAAAAAATGACACATGTGTTGATATATATTAGAACAGAGGTGATGAAGCACAGAGAGAGGAGCCGGTGAAGACAGCTGACTTTCATCTTAAATCTGAGTGCGAGTTTGCCAGTAGGAGTAGGAGAAGGAGGCATCCAGGTAGTGAAAGCAGCTCTGAGCCAAGGTACAGAGGCGCCCAGAGGAGAGGGAAGAGGGAAGAGAGTGCCACTGGTGGAGACTTTGCACAGACATGGGTGCTGCTCTGAGAGCCAGGGCAGAGTACTGAGGACAGGAGCACAGGAGGGTGATGGAACCATGGAAGGAAGAGCTCCACCCTCTCAGCCAAACCCAGGTGGAGAAGAGAAACAACTGGTGAAGGAACACGATGGGAGTTGCTGTGGTAACAACACAAGAGTCCTTCAGATGTCCCAGCCTTAGTTATTTTCTCCCAGTATCCACTTCCTTAGCACACTCTCTCCTTCTTGGGGCAACACACCTTCACCCTGGCTAGGTAGAGCTGACAAGGTGTCACAGGGAACATCAGGGACCTTTGAGGGTGGCTTTGAGGGTTTAGAAAAATGTCTGTCAAACTAGTCTGCCCAGGACCTCCACCCAGAGGAGACAGCTCTAGAAGTCCTAGGGTTGTGACAGTCCTCTTGTGGGAATAAATTAGTTGGCTTCAGTGGGAAGGCTTTTTAGAAGCTCAGCCTCAGACTTCCCAGGAAGTCAGGGGGTGGGGCCACCCATCGGGAAGACTTGTTTTGGTTCACAGTTGTGGTGGTGCATAGCATCACTGCTCCCCTGAGTAGTCTGACTTTATGTGTAATGGTCTCTGAATATTTCTTGCTCTTTGAGAAGAACGCTTTGGGATGGATATACCATCGCCAACACCATACTTGATTCCTTACCAAGTGAAATGTCAAACCTGTGCACAAAAATGTATACTGATAATGCCAGCCAAGATCTAAGGGTTTTACAAATCATCTTTGGGTGGAGGGATATACGCTACTCTGTAAAGTACAGATTCTTCGTTGCTGTTCACTTTCAACTAACACTCATCAAGCTCCCACTCTGATCCAGTTTCTGTATCTGGGGCCTGGGAAAAGCTTTTCCTTTCAATAAGTCAAGGAAAAATGACTTAGAAAGGTTAAATAATTCACTTCAGTTTACACAGAGAGCAGAGGCAGGATTGGAACTCACATTTCTAGATTTTAAGTCTAATGTTTTTCCTTCATGGATTCTCATGAAGGAAATTGAGTCACTCAAGTGATCATGTCATTCATGGCCATCAGTAAAGTTGTTTTATTCATTAAATGCCACAAGCTCTTGATTGGTATTTGATTCTTTACATAAGATCTCATTCTTTTTTTCTCCTTTAGAAAATAGAATACCATTCCTACCTATGACCATCAGCTACGTCCGGGCACATGGCTGCCTGGCTAAAGGCTATATTTCCTAACCCTCTTTGCAATAAATTGGGAGTGAAAGTGATCTATGCAACTTTTGGAGTTTTCTCTTTTAAAAAACTTATTAGGCAAGTGCACGCACACACACACACACACACACACACACACACACACACACACACCTCCCGTGGTGTCTCCTTCTTCCCTCTAGATGAAACATATTGGTGAGTGGAAGAACGTCCTTGAACTCCATGACAGAACCCCTGTGTTGATGACAGCAGAGCCATATTCACCCATGGACTACTAACCTCCGGACTACTATGTACGAGTGTATCCATTGCTTATTGCTGCATAACCAACCATTCCAAAACTTAGTCGTGTAAAATAAAATGACAACCATCTTCTATTTCCCATGGGGAGGTCTGCTAATCTGGAGTAAGTTCATATGATCTTGGCGAGCTAAGCATGTTGCCACATCTGTGACCAGCTAGAAAATCAGCTGGGAGTAGGGATGATGTGGCTCTACTCCAGAGAGTCTCTTAACCTCCAACAGGCCAGTTCAGGCTTGTTCTCATAGCTAAGGCAGCAAATCAAGAGAGAGAGAGAGAGAGAGAGAGAGAGAGAGAGAGAGAGATCTAGCAAACCATTGCTTCCACCATAGTATGTCAGCTAAAACAAATCATAAGGCCAACAAGGGATCTTGGGTTGGAGAAATAGATTCCACCTCTCAATTAATGGAGCTGCATAGTCCACATTTGATACAAGGATGGGTAGAGAATTGGGGCCAGTTTTGCAATCAGTATACGCCAGTTCAGCATCTGACTATAAGTGTTCACACACAAGATATACTCATACCCTGCCAAATATCCCCAAATCTACATGTCATTATGGAATTGAATATTTCTCTAAGTCCAGGACCTTGTGACTAACATCAGGTGCAAATGTGGTTCTTCTTGATCCAAAGACCTATGAACTAAAAACACAATTTATCTGCCTCCCACACACCCAACATACAATGATGAAACAGGTACAGGAGAAACATTGCCATTTAAAGTGGGGAAAGATTGGAAGGCACCAGTCTTTGATGATTCTGAAATCCCCTGGTGCACATATTCACATTTCCCACACTGTGGAGTTGGGCAGCGCTCATGGCAGTGGCTTGTCACTCCACTGTTCTCCATGGCTCTGCCCTTTGAGACACCCTTCCTTTCCCGTCACCCTCATTAGACGCTTCTGAAGAGGACATAGGAAAATGTGCACGTGAAGCACTGGGGACCTGCCTGTGACGAACTGGGAGCCCAGAAGCCTTTGAAATTTTTGAACAATTTTAATTCAGAACCTTTTAATCCAAGCTCATGACACTTTTGCCTTTACAATTCCTTTAAAATTTTTCATGGGATTACATTAAATCTGACTTGAATCCCCTCTATTTGATGAATTCTTTCTGAGACATGCCTGGCTCTCTAGACTTATGCTCAGCTACTTTTGGCATTCAGACTGCAACAGGTGGCATCTTTCAGGTGCCTAATAGCCCTATTGTCCAGCTGAAAGAGTGTACTAAGCACTGCCTTCATTCTTTCCAAGATCTCAACAAAGTGCCTTATAACCACAATCTTGATTAGTGGTTTACTCTAAGCTTACATTTTTCTGGCAGTGACTTGGGTTTGATTTTTTTTTTTACTGGTTTGAGTCACTAAAGATGAGCAAGTTTTATTTCCCATCCTATCTTGTTCTGTACCCTCTATATCCCCCTCTAAATTCAGCTTGCAAACTGCTCAGTTCTTTCTTTAGCAGCAGACAATTTCAAATTCTGTCTGGAATTCTCATTGCTTGAATCTAAAATTTATGAGGTACATTGTCTCTCTTCCAAACTACCACAGGCAATGGTTTCACCAATTATATTGCACTATTTGATATGGGCCATCATTTTTCCAGACTCCTATAGTTTTCAGGCCTCTGTTTATTGTCTGGCCCCAAAGCCAATGCCACATGTTTTAGGATTTTGTTGCTGCAGGTCCTCAGTTATACATATCAATTGTTGTTTCAGTTAATTATTGCTGTGTAACAACCATCCCAAAACTTAGATGCCAAAAACAGCAACTATTTTTGAAGCTCATGATTCTGCATATCAGCAGTTTGAGCTGGGCTCAGCTAAATGGTTCTTCTTTTCTTTTCAGGTTTCATTCATTTGTCGGTGGTCAGTTGTGGATTGACCTAGATGGCTCTGCTTCTGGAGATTAATCTGACCGTTGTCTGGGTACTGTGACCCTTCTTCACATGTCTCATTCTCTAGGTTTCCTTCACTTCCCTCCAGCATGCTGGGATTATTTTTATGGTAATGCCAAAGTTCAAGGGCAATCAGCCCAATTGTTCAAGAGAGCAAATAGAAGCATACAAAACCTCTCAAAGTGTAGGCTCAAAACAGGCACTCTGCCACTTCTGCTGCATTCGATTGGACAGAACAAGTCACAAGCCTGATGTTTTCAGAGTAAACTATGAAGTTATAAGGCAAAGGACACAGATACAGGGGACTACTAATTGGGGCCATTAACATAGTCAACTCCAGGGAAAGAATCTACTTTATTTAAGTTTCCGTGCTTTGTTATAGCAACATAGTTTCTCATCTAATATACTTACTATGTGCCCAGCAGCGTATATGTGCTCTTATTTTCAAACTTAAAAGGAAGAAGCATGGTCCATCGGCAAACATATACCCACTTCTGTCAAGCTTGTGCTTTTCTCCATTCTGGACTTGGCTTTTGGTGGAGAAAAGGATCTTGGCAAACATGATTTTTATTATGATGTACATAAGGTGATTAACCTGTAGCCCTAGGGAAGTGTGGCATGCCAGAGATTCCAAAATAAAAATACAAACAAAAACCATTATAGTTCCTGTTAAAGATATCATTTTTTAAAAAGCAATAGTTTGTCTTCATAAGATCCTCAAATGAGCTTTCCACTCAAAGCCAAGCGAAGGTGCTCTAAAATGCTTTCAATGGAGAAAATTTAAAACACTAAATATCTTTAGAAAAAATTTACTGATGCCCTCTGCTTTGGGCTGAATTGTGTACCCCCTGCATCCTTCAAATCGGTGCACTGAAGTCTCAACCCCCAATACTTTCTTTAGAGAGAGGGTCTTTAAAGAAGTAATTAAGATGCAGACATTACAGTGGTCTCTAATTTAATATGACTGATGTCCTCATAAGAGAAGATTAGGACATAGACACATACAGAAGGAAGACCATGTGAAGATACAGAGAGAAGATGGCCATCTACAAGCCCAGGAGAGACCCCAGAAGAAACCAATTTTGCCAACACCTTGATCTCAGACTTCCAGCCTCCAGAAAGAATTGTGAAGAAATAAATTTCTTTTGTTTAAGCCACTCAGTCAGTGGTACTTTGTTATGGCAGCCCCAGCAAATGACTACACTCTCTAAGATGTTGATAAATCTGGGGGCTAGAGTAGAGCACTTTGAGTGGACATCAGTTTCCTTGTCCAAGTAGATCGCAAAGCTTGCTAAAATTAATAACAAAATTTTATTTGGCACTTACTATTTGCCAGGCGCTGTGCCAAGTACTGTGTTTATGTGCATTTTCTCCTTTTGTCCTCAAAATAAACCTGTAAGATAAGTACTATATTATGCCTGTGGTTTTAGATGAGGAAACTGAGGCTTACATGACTAAGGGGTTAAGTGATGTGTCTAGAGTCTCCCAACTGGCAGAACTGGATTTCACCCCTCTTCACTGGAAAAGGCGAGGCTTTGAAGTCAGATGGATTTGAGGTCAAATCCATGTTTTGCAAATCACTAACTATGATGCCTTGAGTAGTTCACTTAGCTACCCTGAGTCTTAAGTGTGCACATCTAAAAAATGGTCATAATAATGCACAGGTCATTGTGATAGTTGAATGATAAAACTCATACCTACTAAAATGTTTTAAGAAGCCTAGCACAATTCCTCTTACATATCAAGGGCTCCGTGAATGTTAGCCTTTGTGTTTTAAGACAACATCAGGCCCAGTTGCCCTGTAAGCATCTCTAATCCAGCCAGTCTGTGTGTCAGGGCCAGAGGTCAAGGCTGTTTCCTGCATTACATTTTTTCCAGTTCCTTGTCCCATCTGCTCTTACATTCCCTCAAAGGATATGACCTTTACCCATGACCTCACATTGTAGATGGGGAGGTCACAAAAGGTCTCACGCACACTGAGAAGCTCAAAATTCAATACAAACCATTGCACAAAGAAATTAAAGGCCACCATGTATGTCTTCTGAACAAATGGTGGAACCCACATGCACAGTAAAAAGGTTGCTATGTGAAAAGCAGGTTACTTTTGAAGCTGTGATTTGGAGGGAGTTGCTTTCGTTCAATGAAGTTTTATTGATCATGAGTGTGAGGATCGCATCATGCTGAGCACATCAGGGAAGGTAAACTCTGAAGACACACAGCACCAGACCCAATGTGATAAGTGCCTTTAAAAGGCTGAAACACACTGAGTGTTTAGGGGAGGGAGAAGTAATTTTGGGTTTGGAAATGGACAACGCTCCTGTGGAGAGGATGACATTCAGGTCGGACTTGAAGAGAGAGAGGAGAGAGGTAGCTTTTCATCCAGGTACACCGCCCCTCAGCTTGGCTCTATGTTAAAGCTCATGGTCTATGTTTAATTGACAGTGTTAGATAAGCAGAATTCCAACTATTTGTAAGGAAGTACAGTTTACAGCTAATTGCTAATACACTCCAAAAATTTGGCAGGAAGAGTGCATTCTAGGGACAGTTGTTTGAAGGACAAGCAGTACTTCAGTTCTTTTGGCTATTTTAAGACCTTTCTTGGGATTAGGTCACATGAACAGAGTGGGGCTCCTGGATGATGTTGGCAGGCCACCGACCGAATTGTTTTCAAGAGGGGTGCGTTGGGTGATGGACAGACATTGTGTCATGTGGATGCTTCAAGGCTGCCTGTTAGTGGAGTACCATGACCTGCTTAGTTAGGGTCCATGGGCCTCTGTGGTCCAAGGCTGCCCTTCCCCTAAGGATGTCTCGTCTGGAGAAGCCACCAGCTTTTCCTTTTGGGGTTGATTCCTAGACAACTTAGAGTCAAATTAGTGGCTCCCTTGTGACAAGCATACACATCATTATGGAATGCAGTCTTTAAAGTCTTATTCTTGGCTCCATTCAAAAATCCCTATCCTTGTTTTTATTCCTCTTTTGGATTTATGCCTTCTTGTTCCAGCTTTTATATCCTGTGAGTGCTGTTGATCTTTTCTGGAAGGAGGTGTGGTTGAGCCATGCCATCCCTGCTTTTCCTTCCAGCCTAAGATCTTCCACACATAAGATTTCCTTTGCCTAGAAAGCTCTTTCTTTCCTTTCCCCTTTCCTCTTTTCACTTTTCCACTCTTTCCCCTTGGTGTCCCTGAAACACTGACCTCACTTGTGTCTGTTTCTGCATCACTTCCTCTGTGTCTGAGCGGCCCTTCCACGTGTGTTCCCATAGTGCACAGGGCTCCCCATGCTGCGCTCCTACTCTCCGCACAATGGCTGCTCCCTCGTCTGTATCCCTGGTGAGAGCATACACTTTGTGGGGGGTCGAGAATGTATCTCTCCTCCAACTGCCTCCCTGGGACCTAGTATTTTGCCTGGCACATGTTAGACATGCAGCAAACATTCGTTATATGGATGAGAAAAGTTACTTTTATGCCCCTCAGTTTTCTGATATGCCAAGAAGACCCTAGATGTCACACAGGATTGCTGTGAGCATTGGAGAGAATGATGTATGTAATATTCCCAATATTGCATATGCCAATCCCAATTGCAAATGCCATATCCCAATATGCCAAATATGGAGGTGTCCTCTCACCTGCAACCCCACACTCTGTAAGTGATTTCTTAGCACATAATTCATTATGAGCCATATCCTTCTTGGAAGCAGTGCACAGTTTGTCTCCAGGAAGAAACGATATAGATCCAGAGAAAGTGATGAGGGAGGCTTCCTGTCAAAGTAGAGCGATGTGGAAGCATTTGAAGGAGTTAAGACTTCAGACAATGGCCAGTCTCACAGAGCAGCAGTAGAGATGTGCTGGGGGTAGGAACCCAACCTGGGGGCCAGGGAGCAGCCCCAACTCTGCCTTTCTAGGTCACTAGTCTGATTTTCATGATGCAGCCTTGACCAATGCAGCAGGCTTGGGGCTCGGCATTAGGGGACCTCTGGTGAGCATTTCCTGGGGGTTGTATATTTTCCATGCGTATATTTCGTCTTTGTGGTTCAGAATCTAACATATTTCCCTACCCCAAAGCCTGTTGAACATGATTCTCTAAGCCATCTCTCAGCCAAGAATACAGTGCATTGTCTATTTTGTGCCCAAACACCTTTGTCTCCCTGCGGTTCTCAGAGCAACAGAGCATCCAGGGAGCACAGAGACCATCTCTGTGCACACATATCTCTGAAAACACTGCATGGTGGATGAGAGAAATGCTACTTCTTTACTCCTGGGAACCATGATTCCTTCCACAAATGTGCTCTGAGCTCTTACTGAGTGCCAGGCACTGAAAACAGAGGTACCCAAGGATGGATAGTTTGGTGCCTTATCCTCCAGCCAGCAGGGGATCTGCAGGGAGCTGTTCTAAGAGGTGGCCTAGCCCCTTCAGGACCTTCATATTCTGTTACACCTCTCTGGCCCTATCAGGTCCCCACAAACGAATGATTCTGTGGTTCACTATGCCACTGAAGCTTCAAAACACATCTCTCTACTGAGAACTGCTGTAGGGCCCCTGCTGGAAAACTCTGGAGCTGCAGCTTGAGGACCTGGGAAGAGAAAGTATGCAATGCCAGTCTTGGGAGAGGATGGGGGCGGATCCTTTCTGGGATCTTCCTCCATTTTAAAGGCTGGCCTTCCCCATAGGCCAGTAGAAGTCAGGGTGAGGGATTAGCCACCATGTGTCTTCCACCAGCTTTGCCTTCCTGCCTCCTTTTAATACAATAGAGATCTGAATATTTAAATATGGAGATTTATAATGCTAGTTCAAGTGAAAAACAATACTATGTTAATACAGCTCTAGCTCAGGGTTAGGGACAAAGCAAAGCCTTAATAAATAAATACGTGCTGTTCACTTGGTTGTAAGTCCTTGATCACTGGAGCAAATGTGAGGAGAACTGGGGTCCTCACGTGTTTCTTGTCTTATATGAAACAGAGAGGCTCTGAGCAGCAGATCTTAGAAAAACGAGCAATCTCTTCTATGGCCAATGTGAACCCGAAAAGAGCATTGGGAGGTTGTTCTTACAGTGTCTTTACAGTGTCCAAGATTTGAGTTTTCCGTGTTGAAAAGGAGAACAGGCAGACACCAGAAAATTATACTACCAATTCACTGCCAAAGATCACCTGAACAAGCATAGTACCGGCTGGAAAGCTCTTGCTACATTTATTGAAACAATAGTTCCTCAGGACACTATAGAATTTCACTAATAACTGGCTGGATATATGTTTAAGCCCAGTAATAATGGCTAGCAAACTAAGAGGTACTTACACTTAATTATACCTCTAACGTGTAGGTTGGCACAGAGGGAGATCTTAATTACCAATGTGTTATGCCCCTGCTTTACATATAACAAATGACTTTAATGTGGCTATTCATGTTATAGTTTAAACATCTTGGTAATTAGAAAGTGGAAAATAGGTGTAGCAGAGGGAGCTGTTGTCTCCTGAACTCTATATGTGACCTTTTGTGCTCCATACCTCTGAAACTCTCTGCTGAAGGAGGCAGAACCAGCCCTGAGCCAGAGGACCACATAATGCAGACCTGGGGCATAGGATGAGGCTAAGGAGAAAGCTACTGACAGAATTACATCCACTTATTTAACAAATCTTTACTGAGTCCCTACCACCTGCTGGGCACTCTTCTAATCACATGGGATGTCAGCAAACAAAACAGGGTGAGATCCTGCCTCTGTGGAGCTTCTATTTGAAGCTGGTTCAGTTATGGGATCCAAAGAGTTGATCCCTGGCTCAGAGAGGGTCACCGGAAGAGGGTCTGCCATTGGCCTGTCCTGTCCAGTGTTTCTTTCAACAACTTGATTGAGGACTTAAAGGCGTGTGATCAATTCTGCAGTCTTCTGACTCGATTTCTCCTCCTCCTCACAATATTGCAAGGCAGCTATGATCATCACTTTCATGTTAGAACACAGAAGACTGTAACGTACTCAGATCACACATCCAAGTTGGCTCCCCTCCCTCTGAAGATGAGGCTGAAGATGGCGTAATTAATACTGGGTGATAGAATAAGGATTCCAGAAGTCTTTATTATCTGAATAAATGAGCTTAAACTACGAGTTTGCATTTGGGCGGGGGGGTACTATAAAGCAGTAAGACACAACATTTAGAGATTTGAATTCTCTTGGCACTATTTTTGATGCATTATCTATTTCTGTGATTACTTCCTGTAGTTTATGAGATTTCTGCTTTTCCCTGGTACTCTGGAGGAAGTTGTCATTGAAATGCAAGATTAATAAATTTAATAGCCAAGTTTAAGGAGTAAGGGAAGTTAGTGCTAATGTTACTATTGGGCAGAAGCTGCGATGGCCAAAGTGATTTAGGGGTTGAAGTCTATACCAGCTATCTCTTGCTGTGAAGTAAACCAACCCCAAACCCAATGATGTGAAAAAACAACTGTTTTATTATACTCACAGATTATGAGGGTCAGGAATTTGAGCAAGGCATGTCAGAAACAATTTATCTCTACTGCATAATGTGTAGGGCCTCATTTGGTAGGACTTGAATGGCTGAGGGTGACTCAGATTTCTGGGGATCAGAAGCACCTGGAGATTTCTTCACTCACATGTCTAGTGTCTGGATGGGGAGGACTTAAAGGCTGGGCCCAGCTGGAACTATCTATTGGAGATTTTCCTTGTGATTTGGGCTTCCTCACAGAATGGCAGGTGAGGATAGTTGGATTTCTTATACGGCAGCTGGAAGCTCCAAGATCAAGTTCTAGCAAACAAGGTGAAAGGTACAAGGTATCACTTTACCATATTCTATTGGTCAAAGCAGTCACAGTCCTGCCTGGATAGACCCTATCTTAGGATAAGAGATATGTCAATAAATTTGTGACCATATTTTAAAGCTATTACATCCCCCCAAAACACATCCTCCCTGTGGGTTTTTGGCTCAATTCGCTCTGCCAGAATAACTTCTAGTTTGTAGTAGAAACAATTGGGGAGCAGGGATGTAACTGTTGCATTCGGCTTTTTGAAAGACTGTCACACGCAAGAGAGAGCAGATTTAACCCACAAGACTTCAAGCACAGAACTAAGAACCAGTGAGTGTCAGAGGAGAACTCATCAATATGTAGGGATGACTCTCAATGGCTGGCCTGGCTAGTAAGATAGTGAATTCTCTGAGTTTTACACTATTGACTAAACACAATTCAGGAATGCTCTAGAAGAACTTCAGGCATTTTCCTGGGAAGCTGGATTAGATTATTTCTTTAGGAAAGCAAGGGTTATAAGTGACTGCAGGTCAGGAACATCACCACAGGTACGAGGCATGATGAATAATAGTGCAAGACTTTGATTCTCTTTTTCCAAGTCACCTCCTGAGTCCAGAACTTTAGGGATATTGGGAAGGCTGGATGGTTCCTCCCCTTCAATACTCCTCTCCTATATCACAGCTGAAATCCCCCAATGAGAAATTAATTTTTGAATGTTTTTATTTATTTTTGACAGAGAAAGCACAAGTAGGGGAGGGGCAGAAGGGGGTGGGGACAGAGGATCTGAAGCAGGCTCCTCGTTGACAGCAGTGATCCTGATGCAGGGCTCCAACTCATGAACTGTGAGATCGTGACCTGAGCTGAAGTCGGACGCCCAACTGACTGAGCCACCCAGGTGCTCTGAGAAATTAATTTTTTAAATTTCAGCCTTTGTTCCTTATTAAAACGTAATACCCCGGGAGAGGTGAGAGCAGAAGGAAGCTCTTTCGGGTAATTTATAATTTAATGTGAACATGTTTCAAGTCCTATTCTGTGAAAATAGCGTGACAAGAAAAGGCAGGGCAATGAGTATCTGAGAAGGACGGAGGGGAAATGCAAAAGGAGAGAAGGGAAGGGGTGAGGAGAGTGGGGAGATGCGCAAAGATCTGGAAGAACTGAAGGCTTTGGGGGGCAGCCCAAAGCTGGAGGCTGTTTCCTTTAGCTTAATTTAAATGGAGGAGAAACCAGTTTTCTGAGCAAACTGGTAGAGAGTAGCTGCCCTGTTCACTTGAGAAATGCAACAACGAACTTACCTAGAGACCACAGACCCCTCTTCCTGGCTTGGAGCCCTGCAGAAGGTTCACCCCTCCTCCTTTATTCCCGGCCCCACCCTCTGCTAGAACTGGACCTCCTGAGAAGTCACGCTGGCCCTCAGTCTACACAAACAGGGTAAAAATGCCAGCCCTCAATCTCCACAGCAGGTGCAATCCCAGGGGTGGATAGAAGTGGTGCAGGAGGCGGATACTATCCGAGGGGAGAAACTTCAGGTTGTGCACGTTCGATCTGGTCATTTAAAAATGACCTCTTCAGGAGGGCAAGGGATAGCAGAAGTTCACGCGGAGGCTATAAAATTTGTGGCAGAAGCAGAGCGTCTGATACAGGGAAGAATAAGTCACCGATGGACGCCTACACCTTCCCTCACCCGGCACTACCCACACGCTTCAAAGAATTTCTGAACACAGAGGGAACGCTTCATGTTTCAACCTCTGTGGAGGACCTTGACTCGCACTTCTGCGTTTTTGTTCCCTCCCACAGCCCAGAGTGCAGCCGGCAAAACCAGCTGTCAGGAAAGCATTTGATGCCAGCCATTTGCATCTTAATGTGGTGCAAAGACAATGGGCTGCCTCCCTCAGCATATTTCAATTTTAAGGCGAATTTCCAAGGGTAGCGTGAAAGACTGTCCTCCAACGGAATTCGAGCTGGAGAGGAGAGATGGGGCAGATGCTGGGGAAGGGCTTGTGGCCACAGGAAGTTGAGCAGGTGGCCCCCACTTGCACTTCCTGGTACCAGCGAGGCCCTGTTGGTTCCAGAAAGTTGAGGCTTTGGTCTGGATGCTGCCCTCCTGGGGAGCACCCGGAGAGTGGAAGCCCGGACTCCGACTCCGGTCCAGGGGGAGTTGATTATGTCGCTCTATCTCAGCCTTTCTTCCTGTGGCCCATGGAGGAGCCAGCTCACTGGGGCTCCACCTTACCTCAGCAGCCAGCCTGGGGGAGCTAAGGGCGCAGGTCCCCTCCCAGCGACGGGAATTTTCATTGGTTTGTAAATAGACAACCACCACAAGACCAAGGGAGAAATCTTCCAAATGGAAACTCTGCATGGTCATAGTATTATAGACCCGCGGAGATCTCAGGATGAAAAGTCCCGAGTAACGTCAAGTGCTATTTATTTTCACCAGCATGTGAAAAACTGAACCCCGATTCTGTTGTACAGAATAAGCAGCTCTACAGGATCACAGACACATCAGTGGCCCCTAAGGCCTCATAAGGCTATTTTCCTAGCATTACACATTCTCCAAGTCATAGATGTCACAGCACTGTTCTAGTGGAGACTGAATGATGGAATAGCATCCCATTATCAAAAGACAGAAAATAAGTTCACTATACAAGATCTTTTTGTCCTTCCTTCCTTCCTTCCTTCCTTCCTTCCTTCCTCCCTCCCTCCCCCCTCCCTTCCTTTTGTTCTTTCTCTCTCCTTTTATTTCTTCTCCCTCCCTCCCTCCCTCCCCACTCTCCCTCCTTCTCTTCCTTCTTCCTCCTTTCTTTTTCTTTCTTTCTTTCTTTCTTTCTTTCTTTCTTTCTTTCTTTCCCCTTCCTTTGTTTCTTCCTTCGTTCCTTCGTTCCTTCTTCCTTCTTCCCTTCCTCCCTCTCTATTTCTATCTTTCTTCCTTTCCTTCCTTCTTTCTTTCTTACCAGTTATTGATCCCAGATCATGACTGTGAGGAGCTTTAAAAAGCTCACAAGCACAGTAGTTAGAATGTAATGCTCAGCAAATCCATTTTAAAGGGACAGTTTGATAGAGTTAGGGAGAAAGGATCAGTGGCTCTAAAGATTCATTTAGTATAGATCTTGTCCAAGGAAAGGAAAAGTTTTGGAACACAATATGAATAAATTTAAATATGACTCAGGAGAGAAGGCCTTTTTTTTATACATGAATTTGAGCTGTGTGAAACCAGCAGCAATAAACAGGACTTATAATACTACGGATGGACAATAAACAAGAATGAAAGTCTGAAATAACATCACACTCTAGGCACCAACTCAGACAGCCAATATCCCACTCAGTCAGATAATAACTCTTTATTGGTCCACACGCATAGGAATTCAAACTGGCTACACTGGGTGCAGCTGAGAAATTCTGCAAGGGCATATTCCTGTGGGCTTGGACTGCCCTGACATTGAGAAAATAAAACTTCTTACTCATTCTTGGAGAAAAGACTCAGAGACTCAGATTTGCATCAGATAATCATAAACTGTATTAGCCAGACAATTTTTCTCTTAAGAATTGTCATAAATGTTTTGCATAAAAAAAAAATAGGACCACAACTCCAGCCTGAGTTCAGAAGAATGTTTAGTGTGTCTATAATCTCAGTATTTCAGCTGTGCACTCTGGATATAGAGATCTCCAGTACCTTAAATGTTCTTTTTCCTTATAGTAACTGGAGAAAAGATTGGCCAGTCTGACAGGGAGTAGCCGTGTTTGGCTTCCAAGGGAGGGCAGCACCAGTGCTGTTTATAGGAATCACACTTGTCACTGGAAAATTTCCTCGACACAATGGTAGCTTACCAGGCAAGCTATCCCAGAGGTCATAGAACAGAAGGGCTCACACCAAACTAATATGCTTGAAACAGTTTTTGAATTCTTTTAAATACACAGCTAGAAGCAAGATCATTGGGGCACCTGGGTAGCTTGGTCAGTTGAGCGTCCGACTTCAGCTCAGGTCATGTCACAGTTTGTGGGTTCAAGCCCCATGTCGGGCTCTGTGCTGACAGCTTGGAGCCTGGAGCCTGCTTTGGATTCTGTGTCTCCCTCTCTCTCTCTGCCCTTCCCCTGCTCATACTCTGTCTCTGTCTCTCTCAAAAATAAACATTAAAAAAAAAATAATGAAGTGACATGTAAAAACAAATACTATTATGAAGTGTCACGGGTTTTGTAATAAACCTTTGTGTAGAACATTGTGAGACAAAAGGACCCATGGTCAAGTGTACAGGGTGTGCAGGTCGGAGAGACAGTGACACGGCTTCTCAGATGATGTGGTGCTGGGACTGAGTCTTGAGAGGAATATGCTTCCCAGGCAGGAGGGGAGAAGAAGGGCATTGCACACAGAGGGAGGGGTGTGAGCACAGCTGTGGAGCCTCTGCGGCACATGTTAAGTGTCGTGGGCTAGAAATGGTGGCAGATGCAAGAGGCCGGATAGTGGGATACCTGGAGTTCTTTCTTTTTTTTTTTTAAGTTTTTTTTTCTCCAATGTTTATTTATTTGTTTTGAAAGAGAGAGTGTGTGTGTGTGTGCATGAGCCGGGGAAGGGCAGAGAGAGAGGGGGGGATAGAGAATCTCAGGCTCCATACTGTCAGAGCAGAGCCCAACGTGGGGCTCTAACCCACAAACTGTGAGATCATGACCTGAGTGGAAGTCAAGAGCCGGACGTTTAACCCACTGAGTCACCCAGGCACCCCTCCCAACCCCACTTTTAAGGATACCTTGGATTCTAAGAGAATGTGAGAATAGTCCATTCCTTTAACTGCCTGATCCCAAATTCTTCACAGTGTGAGGGTAAAATCCCATTTGGTCTATAAGTTGTATGATTTATTATTTGGGAGGTCTTCACATCTCAGAACCCCTTCTTCCTCAGCGGTGACATAGAAATAATCACCCCATGCTTAAAAGGTTGTTGTGGGGATTGGAAGATTATTGGTAGAAGGGCTTAGTCCAATGTCTGGCACCTAGAAAGCCTCCAATGAAAGGTATTGATCATTAATATAATCTTCATGGTGATGATCCCAGCTTCCCAAAGGGTTGAGTGAGATATAATGGGGTTTCGATTTATCAGACACCATGACCATTTAGGGAATGCCTAGTGACATTCAGATAGTAGCATGTGTCCCCATTAGAACAAAGGGAACTTACAATTGTAACCTGGACAGATAGCCATTCCTAAGCCATACCTCGAAGTTCCCTGGGAATAATAATGATGGTAATGTCCTGTGATATCATTACTCTGTCCAAAATGTAGAAAGATACAATCTGTTTAATTTTATGACATTTGGGACAGCAGGGAAACTTGAAACCTCCATATTTCTAAATTAACATCAAGTCATACTGGAAATGAATATTCCAAAAAGATTGTTTGCAACAAGGTGTTGGGGAAAAATGCTGTGAGGTCTCAACTACCCGGCTGGGTCAAGGCTGGGGAGATGGGGCCTTGTCTTGGTTTTGGGCTGACAGAGAGACAATGGGAAATGTCTGGAGATGATTTGTGCTGCCAGCATCTTCAAAAATTAGAGACGATGGAGGGAAAAATATTTCCTGAGGCAGGGCTGGTACTGCGAGGAAATGATGATTCAGTTCATCGCGTTGACCCATGTGGTGCTTTGTTTCAAATTGTGCTGGGCAGTTCCTTCAGCCTCAGGAAGAGAAATAACTCTTGTCAATAAATTATAGCGGATGTGGGGAAATCACTCCCAGGGTGAGGTCTGGGACTGAATGAGTCCTGTGAGGTCAGTACCCACAAAGGCAGCTGCCAAAATTTACATTTTTCTGTTTGCCCTCTGGTTCTGAGTGGATATAAATCCACATAATGCAGCCATGGAGCCCCCTGTCTGCTGGCCTTGTGCTGGGATAAAGAGTGGGGGAGGAGAACATATGACCCTGACAAATGCAGACTCCAGCTTCCTAATTACCCGGCTGCTCTTGGCATCTTTTTTAGATTTCTGGAATCTCCCAGAAAATGTCAGTCCCCTCATTACAAATAATTAATTTGGACTTAGTACCCCAACTATACTGAGAGCAAAAATGTTGAAATCGATGGAGATATATTTTTAATTATAAAAACTATATGTATATGTACATTGTAAAAAATTTGGAAGTATTTAAGTGTAGACAAAACAAAGTCAAAGTCTTTCTCTTCCTGTTTCCCACCTAAACCCAATTTCCCAGAGGCAACTGCTAATAATTTGATGTGTATTCTTTTGAAGCTTTTATTATGCATAAACTGTAGTGGCAAAAGCTCTGAAATCAGACTATCTAGATTCAAATCTGTCACCCAATAGCCATGTTACCTTAGACAAATTCCACAACCTTTCTGCACCTCAGTTTTGCCATCCTTAAAGTGGGGGTGATAATGGTATCTGCCTCATAGATTGGCATGAGGGCTAAGTAGACTTATACACATGCACAATTTATGCCTGACACTTAATAAGCACTCAATAAATGTTTGCAAAAATGGGGCTGTACTGAAGGTGGTCTTGAAAGAAAAAAAAATCCTTAGGGGCTTTGTTTCTAAGGGCAATAAAGTAGAAAAATATGTTAGTTTGTTGAGCCAGGATGAGTTGGATTCTAAGCTCTCCTGTGTTACTTTATCTTCCCCAGTAAATATAATTACCTTAAGAACATAGGCTATGAGGTCAGGCAAGAATCAGAAACCAGGCCCCCTACTTACTGGTGTTATGTTAATGGCATGTTACCTAACTTCTCTGAGCCTCAGTGCCTTTGCCTGTGTAAAAGAATCAATAGTTTTATTTCAAGGATTATGTGAGTAATGTATGTTAATTTTTTCCCGTGGCTCAGAGTCAGCACGAAGTGATAGCTATGTTAGCAGAAGCAAAGATCTTGATGCTTCTTTTTCTTATGTCTCCAACAGAGGTGTGGAGTACAGGGCTGGCACCATTTCCTGAGGAGAGGAAACGGACAGAGACTTGACTTTGGTCATGCTGGGGATGGCTGATTCATACCCCAGTTGTTGTCTACGACCTTTGGCAATCCGTCTTTCTTATGCTGGAATAGAGTTTTCCAGCTGGCAAAGCACTTTCAAAATGCATTCAATACCCTATAAAGCAGGAGGAATCCATATCATAGCATTAGACTAGCATTGGTTTCCAGATAACAAAACTGAGACTCAGAGAGCACAAAGTACTTGGCCAAGGTCACCTAGCACAACTCAGAGTCGGAACTGGCCTCCATCCTACGACAGGCCTATCCCTCCAGGTTCCCAACAACGCCAATTAGAGGCCAGCTTGTAGCATGTGGGGTGCTACAAGCTGCACAGATAAGGGCTTTGGGGCCAGGATCTGGCTCAGGGGTAGGCCCCAACGAACAGGTCACCATTATTATCAAAGCATCTTTGGGTATCATCTACCTGTCTTCTACCTCTATCCCCATGACTCAATCTAGATTTGTTTTTTTGGGCCTGGTACAGCTGATGAAGCTAATAATACTGACCTAAAATGACTATAAAAGCCCAGACAAAAAAAAAAAAAAAAAATTTCCCCCTTTCCAAGATGATCTATATTTAGAGAAGTGTGGCTCTTCTCCTCCTATATCCCTTTCATATATTTTGAGTCAGGAGTGATTTTGCTTGAGAAACATGGTCAGGACAATTTCGTCTATAACTGCACTGGGAGGAAGAGGATAATGGAAATTTTAATGAAGACGCCAACGCAATGAGAATAGGAATCAGTTCTTTTGCAAGAGGAAGCAGCTACTTTGCTCAACAGGCAACAAAACCTTTAGTTTGTGTTCATGAAAATTATGATCATCTCCGGCTCCACTGAGATTTAACCAAGGGGAAAAAAAAAAGAATTTAAAAAGTTCAGATGCAGTTCACTCGGAAGTTTGTCCCAGAACTTCGAGAATATTCCAGTTTTTCAAAAGGGCACGCAAATAAAGAGGCTGGATTCTGGTACAAAAGAACACAGATTCTCTAGATCATAAGGACCGTGTGAGGCAGTGTGTTGCTAGTTGTCTGTGCTTTTGTATCTCATGACTGTGACACAGCAGGATTAACAATAACATGCTGGCCCCACCATTCTCAGCCTCGGGGTCTGTGCCACGAATGTGCCAAGGATGTGCCCTGCACTTGTACATGGCGGATACTAGCTGTGGGAGGGGGAGGTAGACACTGGACCCGTGTGGCGTGCACTGGGGGACAGACAGACCAAACTCCATCAACCGCAATGCCTGAACCTGTCTGGTGAGCCAAATACTAGAGGCCCACGTCAGAGGTGCACAGTCACAAAGCCTTTGCCACTGAGTAGTAGGGGAAGCTACAGTGTCTGTCCACTGCCCAGCCTTCCATGGAAAACAGAATGGAAATGCAAGTTCCCAGAAGTACTGCCATTACAGCTCCTTATATTATGTGTGGCAGGCACCGCCAATGTCCAACTGTGTAGAAAAAACACACTGTGCCCCTTTTCTCACTCACACAGAAGAAAACTTCTGCGACCAAATGTATGGGTTTTCCATACCAAGCAATTCTGAAACTGCCTGGAGTCAGCGCAGACCCCACAGGTTAAGGACTGAGTCCCACAAGACTGCCCTCCAACTCAGACACCAGTTGCATAATAGGTCTCCAGATTACCCACAACTTCTGCCTGACTTCTACAAATGGAGGGTTCCCATGACCCCCTCCTGGGTTCAATCACTTGCTATAACGGCTTACAGTACTCAGGGAAACCCTTACATAATGTTTTCTGCTTTATTACATAATTAAGAATATAATAATAATATATATAATAATAAAGAACATGACAAAGGATACAAATGAACAGCCAGATGAAGCAATACATAGGGTTGAGTCTGGAAGTGTCCCCAGTGCAGGGTGCTTCTGTCCTCATGGAGTTGGGGTGCACCACCCTCCCAACACCCAGATGCGTTCATCAAACACATGTCCACATCAAACACATTTGGAAGCTCTCCAAGCTATGGGCTTATGGGATTTTTATGGAGGCTCCAACACGTAGGCATGATTGATTATTAAGTCATTTTCCAGCCCCTCTCCCATCTCCGGAAGATGGGAGACAGGACTGAAAGTTCCAAGCTTCTAATGATGCCTTGGTCTTTTTAGTGACCAGATCTCATCTAGGAGCTCAACAAGAGTTGCCTCATTTGAAAAGAAGACATGCCATTCACCCAGGAAATTCCAAGGGATTTAAGAGCTCTGTGTCAGACACTTCCATTACCAGGGGAATTGTAAGGTTTTAGGAACTCATTGTCAGGAATCAGGGCCAAAGACCAAATATTAGCAGGAACCAAAGGTGTGTGTGTATGTATGTATGTGTATATATACATATCGTATATACACATGTATGTGTATACATACATATCGTGTATACACATGTATGTGTATATATACATATCATGTATACACATATATACATGTGTATACACATATATACATATATATTTATATATGATTACTATTTCACACCAACCCAATTTCCATTCTCATACCTTTTGTTGCTCAGAGAAGTACAGTTTTGTTCCAGGAGGAGGAACAGCTCAGACAAATTACATTCACAGCTTCCCTTGTTGTTAGGGATGACCATATGACAAATCAAAGTTCTGACCAATGAGAAGCAGGTAGACATCAGCTAGGGATTTGGGGAAAGTCCTGGTCTCCTGATTTGGTACCTCTCCATGGTTTTTTGCAAGAACCTCCACAATTCTTTCCATTGCTATACCCTTCAAATTGGCTTTGCAACTCTTTCTCAAGAGGTAGAGACTATTTCTCCACTTCTTGACTCTGAGCTTGGTCTGTGACTTGCTTTGGCAAGTGTACAATAGCCAACAAGACGCAAACCAAAACAGAAATGTGATTGCACAATGGAGCTTGCCCTCTCTTGCTACTCTTGGAAACTTAAGACTGCCATGAAAAGACACCCTTCTTTCCATAATTAAGCATTTGGGTAACAGCAGCAGCAACCACAGTGTGTGTCTACCTAATGTTTTTATACCAATGAAAGTGCACTTACTCTCTCTCCAAAAGGGAAGACTCAAAGTCTCACTGGTTAGTGCCTCTACCTCTGCATGATGTTTATTCCTTGTCTAGTGCAGGCACAATCCCATCTAGAAATCCAGTAGCCTGGGGCCTAAGTAAATAGTTGTGTGTGGGGGGGGGCGGGTTGTAAATGCAACTCATACACACACGTATGCACACACATATCCAAGAAAGGAAGAACTTATAGGCAGCTACTCTAGTCAATTTCTGCAGCTAGTAAGGAGCAGGAACAGAGGGTATGGCAGTGCCCAGTAGAAGCGCCAGTGATGCCAGGCAGGTGTGATGGTGCCAGATGGACATGGTACCATCTATGGAGGCCTGGAGCAGAGAAAGAAGAAAAAGAAGGCTGAACAGATTATATAGAAGAATATTTGAGACCATCCAGGGTTTCTGGAAATACCAGAGGGAGAGTCTTTGTAGGAGTCTGGGTTTCGGCATTTTATGGAAGACAATGCTTACAGATGAGGAAAAGGAAAATGCATGCTAATGATATAAAAAGACACAGTCATCTTACACACACACCCCACCTTTAATGTCCAATTGGGAAGACAATTACTCAATGCACAAAATACCTACCCAAATCCCCACATGATATGAGATTAAGGATGTCCTAGCTCTGTAAGAAGAACCAAGACAAGGGGCGCCTGTGTGGCTCAGCTGGTTAAGTGTCCGACTTCAGCTCAGGTCACGATCTCACAGTTTGTGAGTTTGAGACCTGTGTTGGGCTCTATGCTAACAGCTCAGAGCCTGGAGCCTGCTTCGGGTTCTGTGTCTCCCTCTCTCTCTGCCCCTCCTCCACTTGCACTCCGTCTCTCTCTCTCAAAAATAAATAAACATTTATAAAAATTTAAAAAAGAAGAAGAAGAACCAAGATAAGGGAAGAAAGGAGAGAAGGAGGATGGCAGGGAGGGAGGGGGGAAGGGAGGGTAGACTGTTCTTGGTTGCATTTCTCTGGAAAAGACAGCTGATCATCATGGTGTCCAATTGCCTGCACGGTGCCCTTGCTGTGTTTTCAGAGGCGAAAAGAGCTATACTAAGGCCCAGAGAAGTTAAGTGCCTTGCTCTAAGTCACACAGGTAGTGAGTATCAGGGCATCCTTCAGTATAGCACCCCATGGCAAACTATAATGGAATAACTTGTAGGAAACAATATTCATGCTGGTTTTCCCCTTGCGTTTTTCATTCTCCTTGCAGTGAAAGAAAAGAGCTATTGTCTATTTTTGATTAAGTCATTTGATGTCCTTGTGCCTTTAGTAGGCAAACTTCCCCCAGCCAGTCATCTGTTTCTCAGCTGAACTTCTCTGCCTAATAATAAGGGGGAAAAAAAAGTAGTTTCTGTTATAATAGTATCTTATGTGTTGTGTGATGGAAAGGGTACATAACTGGAAGTCCAGAAACCTAAATCTTTCTTTTGGCTCCATCAGCGAGGATGGGGGGATTTTGAGCATGTCACTTCATCCCTGTGGCCTCCTGTTGTTTCATCTGCAAAATGAAGGTCTTGGCCTAGATCAGTGGTTCCAGTTGCTTCTTGGAACCCTAAGAGTACATGGTAGAACCCAAGGAGAAGATGGGGGGAGGGGGAGTCCCAATGAGCAAGACTTCAGTTGCCCCATTCCACCTCAGTTTTATATATTGGGGTTCCTAAGCTAAAAAAATCATCTAGAGAATTGCCCAGGAGCCAATAATCTGTGTTTCCAAGGCGTTTGGTTGGTGGTTCTAAAGATAGCTCTGTGCCCACTTGCCTCAAGTGAGTAAAATTTTGGATGGACTAAAAATAAAGAATGCTGGTTGGATTTCCAGATTTTTTTTCAGAATGGCACAGAGAGAGTAGACTGAGAAAAATACTTTGTGAGTAGGGAATTATTTTGTTTTTCTGCCAAGATTTATTACATAAGCACGTTTTGTCCTTAGAAGCACCAATCCCAGTGTGAACATTATCTCACTGTGTGTACATCTGCCTTGAGGACATATACTGGAAGATCCATATAGGCTGAGGCCACACTGTGTCCAGCCTGGAGCTTTCTAAAAAAGGTCAGTGGGCAAGATGAGAAAGTTCCATGTTCCTTGCTTCTTCCTCTAGAATCTTAGCTATATTAGGAATTTATATAGCCATATTATAAATACCCTATTCCTATGACGATGAAGACAATTACACTACAAATTAACATTTAAAGAGAATTTCAAGACAAGTAAATATACCCACCTTTAGTCCAGAACAGCTGTTAAACGGTCTGTTAATAGAAGAACCATAAGAAAACAGAGATTCTCAAATTATGTTGCTTTGACTAAAGAAAAATTGTTGCAGCTGCTTAGACTTTTAGCTAACGAAGTAAAAACTGTGATACATGGGACACAAAGTAAAATTTAAGGAATGATGTATGGGAATTAAGATAATTGGAATTTTGTTTGTTTACAGACGAGCAAATTGGAAGGTACCATTAGGACTGTCTTCAAGCGAATGAAGATCTTATGTGAGGTAAAACCATCCTGATCATTTCCTGTATTACTAAAAGAACGAGGAAAGGGACTTACATTTAAGAGAAAAGATCTTGATTTGTTAACAAAAGTGAATTGAGATTTTTTTTGTAATAAAACACTGAGGTGGCCAAAATAAGGTCACCCTCAGATCTCTTGCCATCCAGCCATCTGTCTTGGACATTTGCCTATTGAAAGGCAAATGGTTGGAAAAAGGGATTTTTTTGATCTTTATATTTGTATATGGAGCATGTATAGAAATGTGAGCTGGTAGAACTATTATTAGTATATCACATCTCTGAAATGTTTGATGCTTTTAAAAATCTTTTTCTTCTATGTGATTTCATCTGGGGTGTGTGTGGGACAGGTTCAGAGGCAGCATCGCCCCTGCACGGGGAGAACTGAGTCACACACGGGGCCTTTAGAAAAAAACAGCAATAAAGAGGTGAAGAGCTTTCCCCATGGCCTCAGAGAAGTGAGTGACAAGGTCAGGACCAGCTCCATTCCCCATTTGGGGACATCCTTGTGGCCCCATATTGTGAGAGAGCAGCCAGCAGGAGGTAGCTCTGGGTGGGGGTTGGGGGGGTGGAATTTTGAACTCCGGAAAGGCACAGGGCGAGGTGGAGGAGAGGCATCATCTGGTGAAGAATGACTGGCGACCCAGAGGTCTTTTTTCCTTTCAGTTTATTTATTTATTTTGAGAGAGAAAGAGAGAGAAAGCATGCACAAGCAAGCAGGGGAGGGGGGGAAAATAGAGAAGATCCCAAGCAGGCTCTGTGCTGTTAGCGCAGAGTCTGATGCAGGGCTCAAACCCAAAAACTGTGAGACCTGAGCTGAAACCAAGGGCTGGAGGCTCAACCGACTGAACCACCGGCACGCCATCGGTCCAGAGGTCTTTAAGATGGGGTTGTTGCCTCAGAAAATCAACAGCCTTTGGGGCCTGGCCCTCATCTATCATCAGGTCCACAGACCTTGGAAGGCTTTGGTGGACAAAAGGCCACCAGCAGTTTACTTGCTTATAAGAAGAGTGATATAAGTGATATTACTTGCCCCGGTGATTGGAATGCTCATGTCCACACAGAGCTGATGATTGTGTGTGCAAGGGTAGACGCTGGGGACAAATGATTGGGGCCACCAGGCTAGGAAGGAGATCTGGGCCTGATCAGGTTTCAAATCCATATAAAACTCCTGTGAAGATTTTTAGCCATCTGCCCTTGCCGAGGCCCTCAAAACTGTTTTCTTCCCTGAGGCTCAAACCACTTCTCAGCACTGCTGTATACGTGCCCATATTCCATTCTTAGATCAAGGTATGTGGTCACTGAAGTATTTATAAGAAGTTTGGTGACCATAGAATCGGATCAAGCACAGAAAAACATTTCATAGAAAACCGTACGAAATAGATCAACATCCCGGCCCTATTTCTCTGGTGATTAGCTCTACCAGCATCCCTCAGATACCATATCCCTCCCCACATCCAGCTGAACGGACTAGACAATTTGGCCCTTAGAATTACATATTTTAATGTAAAGCATACTACCCTCCCGCTTCCAATGGCCCATTCTTTCTTTAAGCTCATTAACATTATTCTGATTCCTCTTCTGAATATTTGGTGATCTTATTGGTGACAGTGTCAGTTTTAAGGGGACTATAAGTGACAACAATGTGTCTGAGGATCGGGGGGGGGGGGGTGGTCCCAAGTATGAAGGAAGGGGCCCCAAACAGCCAAATCAAGTCTTGGAGACAACAATAACTGACTCTGTGTTCCTCAACATCTCATCTTCTGGAACTTCTTGTGAATTTTCCTTCAAACAAAGCAAGAGCCATGTTCCCAGATAGCTCCTCTCCCACCCACCTCCCTTCTTCTTCACCAGCAGCACATTTCTCCCAGTGGCTTAAGGGTCCAAGAGGGCAGCTGCTGTAGGACACAGTTATATCTTCTCTCCATTCCTGCTCATGGCTCACTTGGTTTGACCTTGCTTTGACTTTGACATGACTACTTTGGGCCTCACTATCCCATATGCAGAAGGGGGTCTTAGACATAAGAATATCAAAAATCTTTGCCAACTCTAGATTTTCAGAAGGATTCTCTCAGACAAAAGAATCCAAAATTAAGTAAACTGTCATTGACTTGTTTCTGTTCTTCCTCTTTATTCTGTAGCTGCCAAGTCATTTTCAAGGTATTTGAAACTGAAAAGGTTTCCCCATGGGTTTAATTTCAGTTACTCTCTGTGTAATTTTTATTATGAACTTACCCAAGGATCAGTCTCAATAACTGTCCCCCAGGCACAAGTGTCCTTTTAATTCTCAGGAGCTTGGCAACCCACCTATAGTACTCTAATTAAAAACATGCATTTCGAGAAAAATTTGAAGTCACATCCTTGTACAGTGGAAGAAAGGACCTTTTTAAACTCTCCATAGACATGAGAATGAATCTCACTGTTATAAAGAGATTTTCTTTCTTTTTTTAATGTTTATGTATTTACAGAGAGAGAGCAAGTGGGGAGGGACAAGGAGAGAGGAAGAGAGAGAATCCCAAGCAGGCACTGTGCTGTCGGCGCAGAGCCTGATGTGGGGCTCAAACTCACGAACCATGAGATCATGACCTTAGACAAAATTTAGAGTTGGATGATTAACTAACTGAGCAGCCCAGGTATCCCAGAAAGAGATTTTCTATTTATCATGTCAGAATCTATCCTGCACATTAGAGCTTTGGAGTATTAGCCCCATGGGTACTAAGTTCTGACCTCCACCTATCATCTGTTAGATCCTTCATGAAGGGGCTCAAGTCAAGAAACACCCTCTGAAGACCTACTTTGTATCTGGTCCAAGTCATCAAGGAGCCAAAGACAGTATATTGCAAGGGCTCAGGGCTTAGGCTCTGGGTGAGTCAAATGCGATTTAGGTCCAGGTCTTAGAGTGTACTAACTCCATGACTTCTTTGAGGTTCAGTGTCCTCTACAAAAATAGATGACACCCACTGCATGGGGTTTTAATGAGAGTCAGTGGAGTTAATGCATGCAAAATAGACACAAAGTCTAGCCCCTAATAAGTCTTAATCAGTGCTATCTACTATAAAATTAAAAAAGGGAAAATGGCAGATTCAATCATTCAACAGGCATTTACCAAGTGTCTTTTATGTTCCAGGCACTGCACTAGGACTCTGGATATGTGCTGGTAAACAAAGCAGGTAGAGTGGCTGTTCTCATGGGATTTGTAATCTGGTGGGAGCTACAGTCTGTATAAAATAAACAGACTTATAAATATACAATGACATGCTGTGGTAGATGCTATGAAAGAAATGAACTGGTGCCTTAAAGCACTTGGGAAGATAATGTGGGTAGAACCATGTGGACTTGCAAGAGAAGAAAGGGGGTTCCAGTATTGGAACTACTGGGTTTTATGGGGTGGGGCAATTGGGCAATCTTCACAGGAGAGAAGAGCCCAGGAGAGGGAAATACACTTATGAGAAGAAACTTGATTTTTGTTCCATTGTTGACTCACATCGTTTTATTCTTTCTTTCTTTCTTTCTTTCTTTCTTTCTTTCTTTCTTTCTTTCTTTCTTTCTTTCTTTCTTTCTTTCTGAAAGAGAGAGCAGAGGAGGAGCAGAGGGAGAAGGAGAGAGAGAATCCCAAGCAGGCTCCACACTGTCAGCACAGAGCCCCACATGGGCTTGATCCCACTCACCATGAGGTGAAGACCTGAGCCAAAATCAGAAGTCATACGCTTAACCAACTGAGCCATCCACGTGGCTCTGACTCACAACATTTTAAAGTTTGAGCATTCATCAAAAATTATCCAGCCCAAATCTTGTACAGATGGGTAAACTGAGGTATGGGAAGTAATTCGCCTCTAGTCATAAAGCTAGTTAATAAAAGAACAGGCTTTTCCTGGGATATTTTTATCACTAACTCTTACTTCTTAAATATATCAGAACATCCAGGATTTTGTAAAAGGATGTTAAAAGTAGTACCTACGCACCTTCTTCTTCCATCACTAATAAAAGTCCCTTTTTCTTGATATTTCTGGGGGAAAATGGATGCATGACTGAGACCCTCTGAGAATCCTGCAAATGTGTTTTTTATGTTAATGCTTTTTAAAAAATTCCAGTGTAGTTAACATACAGTGTTATATTAGTTTCAGGTGTACAATATAGTGATTTACCAGTTCCATATATTACTCACTGCTCATTAAGGTAAGTGTACACTTAATCCCCTTCACCTAGTTCATCCATCACCCCACCCACCTCCCCTCTGGTAACCATCTGTTTGTTCTCTGTTGTTAAGTCTGTTTTTTTGGTTTCTCTTTTTTTTTTTTCTTTGTCCATTTGTTTTGTTTCTTAAATTCCACATATGAATGAAATCACATGGCATTTGTTTTTCTCTGACTGGCTTATTTCACTTAACATTATACTCTCTAGCTCCATCCATGTTGTTGCAAATGGCAAGATTTCATTAATTTTTATGGCTGAATAATATTCCATTATATATATATTTATGCCACTTCTTCGTCCATTCATCTATCAATGAATGCTTCAATTGTTTCCATAGTTTGGCTACTGTAAATAATGCTGTTATAAACATAGGGGTTCATGTATCCCTTTGAATTGGTGTTTTCATATTCTTTGGATAAATACCCAGTAGTGTCATTACTGGATCGTAGGGTAGTTGTATTTTTAATTTTGCGAGGAGCCTTCATACTGTTTTCCAGAGTGACTGCAGCACTTTGCATTCCCACCAACGGTGCAAGAGGCTTCCTTTTGCTCCACATCCTCACCAATCCTTGTTGTTTCTTGAGTTTTTTATTTTAGCCATTCTGGCAGTTGTGAAGTGATATCTCATTGTAGTTTTAATTTGCAGTTCCCTGATGATAAGTGATATTGAGCATCATTTCATGTGTCTGTTGGTCATCTGTATGTCTTCTCTGGAGAAATGTCCGTTCATGTCTTCTGCCCATTTTTTAATTGGATTATTTGGTTTTTAGGTGTTGTAATGTATAAACTCTTTATATATTTTGGACACTAACCCTTTATCAGATATGTCATTGGCAAATATCCTCTCTCATTCAGTAGGCTGTCTTTTAGTTTTATTGGTTGTTTCCTTTGAGAATCCTGTTAATCTTAAACTATTTAAACTTGGGTACTCTCCTACTTCCTCCATCAATACCCACTTTCCTTTTGAGTGTTCCTCTCTTTGGCAATCGGGTTATGTTGGAATCATATTCTCATCAAATCCCAGGGGTAATGGCTCTGAAGCCTAGAGCTTGTGTCTGGCTGTGTAGGTCTAAGGACACCATCAGCTAACCCCCCTACCCTATTTTCCACACCACAATAGGACACTGTGCTAACTTCCATGCATGCCCTCCAACCCCAAGTCTGAAGGGGTTCCCATCATGAAGGTCAGAGACAAGCTGCTTTCATCACTACCCAGATGTGAGACAGAAATATGTAAGATGCTAGCCAGCAATGGGTTTCCCCTAATGGAAACTTTATGGGCTTGGATGGATCTGGTTCAAGTCCAGCTCTGCCACTTATTAGCCATGTAACCTTGGACAAGCAACTTATCTCTGAGATACTCAGTTTCTCTAAGTATAATACAAAGAGTTTGGACCTAACTTTCAGGATTGTTGTGAGGCAATTAAATAGATATTTAAGATAGTACATGTCACATGGCATGTAATAAATACATGTTCCCTTTTTTTTTTATTTGATAAGCATGTAATAGGCGCTACTCTAAAGGCTTTACTAATGTTTTAACTCAGTCTTTGTCTCTCTTCCCAGTGAGGAAGAACCCACTACTGACAGTGGGGGGTGGGGAGTTCCACATGGCGTTGGGCTGCACCATAAGGTCTTTGGAAATAGAAATAGCTTACCCTGCCTAAAAATCATCTACCCAGTCTTTCAAGAAGGAACCAGGGTATTTTCCTAGACTGTAGATAGTAGATGCTCGCCATACTGTGATGATTAATAATATTGATAATTTTGCTATATATACCTGCTGGCCTCTTATTCTCTAGCATCATCTCTTGCTTTACTTTCTTGACCCATTTCTTTACAGCAGGCATACACTTGGCTCAGGTCAGTCACACAAAGTTACTTGTAGTTCCTGAAGACCCCACTATCTCCACACTTCTTTTCTTGGCCTACACTGCCACTCTTCATGTGTTTGCCTGGCAACAGCCTTTTAGATCTCATTCTAGTCATTACTTCTGCTTGGCCTTCCCTGACCTCTCTCCTATGGGTGCCTCTGTACCCTGTCCATGGCTAGACTGTAGAGTTTTGTAAGGGCAGGGGCTGTGTCTTACTTAACTTTATACCTCTAGCAACTAGTCCAGTATTCCATAGTAAAGAAGAAAGGCTGAAGGAAGGAAGAAAAAAAGAGAGGGATAAGGAAGGAAGGAAGGAAGGAAGGAAGGAAGGAAGGAAGGACGGGCAGGAGGGAGGGAGACATCAGGTAATTAACTAGTGGTAACATTAAGGCAACTTTTCTCACTGCTGGTCATTGTTGCTTGCTCTCACTGTCCCTGTCAGGTAGAAATTGGAGATGTGCAAAGGGCAAATACCAGACTCAAAATGGTTGTCATGTCTTGGCATTAAACTGCCATTTTTCAGGTGTTAGAAGGTAAATCCTCTCCTCTAACATGAAACTCTTTGTCCTATCTTACTCTCTTGAAAAATCAACAAGACAGGACTTTCCCAGGGCTGGAGGCAGGACTGATGAGGTTGGAGATCAGGACCAAGGGCCAGTTTCACTAGCTTGGGGCACCCTGGCTCACTCTTCCATTGAAAAGAGGCAGGAGCAGCAGGGAAGAAGGGGTGATGGTCTCCAAGACAGAAAATGTACCAGGCAGGGCTTCTTGGAGTGCAGGTCACTGTGACCTGGGATCTCTGCTTTCCTGTACCACCATTAAATGTATCTGTTCTCTATTCCTGAGGTCACTTGCTTGACATCCAACAACCCTTCACTAAGCTGGAGAGACCAAAGGAGAGTTGTAGGGATGAGGTGAGGGTATGAGTACACTGAGAGCAGAGAGCTTTCTCTCATTCATTGGTATATTCATTCATTCGTTTATTTATCTATCCACCCATCCATCCATTCTATAAATGTTCCTTTGGTGACTAATGTGTGTTGAACATACACTGATGACAGGCAAAGGCTTTGCTGATGAGAAGTTCAAAGTTTCTCCCCATCTCTGTGTTTCAAGTTCTCATCTATTGATGAGACATTTGGATACTTTGAGGGTCATAGTTTCCCCATGACTACTATTTATATTTCAATGAATCCTCCTCTCCCTAAAAATAAGGAAATCTACACAATTTTGCATGTTAGTTCAAGAAACTCATAGACACACTGAAGCCCATTCATGAACTCCAAGTTAAAAAACCTTTGAACTACAATATTTCTCTAGTGTCTTCCTACCCCAAATTCACTTCTTGATTCTATAATACAGCTGCCCTAACAGAGACTCCTTTTAAATATGGTACTTTCTAACATTAAACAAAAGTTTTAGTCTTTGACTGAGGCAGGCACTTTATTTGAAAGCAAAGCAAGGGAAACCGGGGAGGAGGACAATGGAGGAGGAGGAATAGTGAGTACCATGGTCTACCCAGCTCATCCCCTTTTGCACTCAGCCCAGCTTTGCCTTGGCAAGGGGAACAAGGGTCCTAGGTCTGTAGCTCATTTGGCTTAACAGGGAGTTGACTTGGCTGCTGATCCTTCTCTGACTGTCATAGCTCAGTTCCCAGGATCTAGGGTCCTGCCTTCAGGGATTCAGGATTTGCTCTTCCCAGCTACATCAAACTTCCCGGGGGCTGTTTGTCTTCCCACCCAGACTGGTTCCTCCCCCTGGCTTACCCTATTCACCCAGATCTCAGACTCCAGCTAAAGGCACCCACAGCCCGGCTTCATCATCCCTTTGGGCCTTGATCTCCTGGTGGCGGACCAGCAGAAGTCCCTACACCCTTGATGCCAGTCACTAATGCTGGCTATTTGAGTGTCAGGTGTCCCAACAGGTACCCCATTCATGTTTCTTTGTCTGAAATGTCCCCCTCTGTCATGCCACCCTGTCTCCTGCCATCCGCATCTAGAACCCTTGCAAGTCAAACAGTAAATGAAGGATGGAGGAGACAGGACAGAACAGGACTAGATTGAGGCACCTAGGGCAGGAAATTTAGGGAGGCCCTTGTTTTCAGTGAACCTTGATATTGCATAACCCAGAGAGGGAGTTCCTCTTGAAATTTTGTACCCTAAACACCTCTCTTGCTACAATCCTGATGAAGTCTCCTAAGCCTAGAATAGACTTAAGGCATTCTCTAGATTAGAGTTTCATTAATTTCTGGAAGGAAATATTATTTAATTATATATAAGAAATTCTTCTGCCAGTGGGGGGGAATTCATTGGGAAGAGGAAAATACTTTATACCAAGTGCAGCAGGGTTCATGGCTGGTGATTAATCTCTGTGGAAAATGGCAATTTTAACAGTGATGTGAGTAATCACACCTTTTCTTCCCATAGTAGTTTAGAATTTCCTGCTATAATAATTCAGGCCCTAATGCTTCATTCAAGGAAGCAGAAGTGTCAGCACACTATTAGTTTTCTCTGCGTTGACCCATTTGTTTCCTCATAACCTCGATCTGAATCTGCCACCATGCTGGCATACAGTAGTGATTCATGATGGACATCGACTGAAGCTCTAAAGCGCCTCACCAGGAAGGACCTCCACACAAAGAATGATTCCTCAACTAGGTGACAGCTCAATGGGCTAGCAATGCAGTCGTGAGTCTCTTGAGTTGTGAGGTCCCCTGCTCTTGGATGTTCAAGGCCATGGTCTAGGGAAAGAAAAAGTCCCTGGACTAAAGGTCAGGTCTCTTGGGTCCCAATCCCAGTTCTGTTGTCTAACTTTGCTCAAGTTCTTGACTTCTCTGGGCTTTAATTTCCTCATCTGTATAAAGAGAAGACTGGCTGGCTGAGTGCTAGATCAACAAAGCCAGCTTTGGCTTAAAAATGCTATAGTGCAACTTGGTGTGAATCTCGGGGCTTTAAGCTATTCTTAAGAGTTCCTGGAACTCTTTCCTGTCTCTGTTCTCTGAAAGACTTTGACAACAGCTGTGGGCGGGGGGTGGGGGGTGGGGGTGGGGTCTAGGTTCATGCCCACATTGACATTCTGGTTTGCCAAGGTGGTTGATAAATGTGGAAACAGGCTCTGCCTCACTTTCATCTCTTGACCTGGACTTAAAGCCTTTCCTTTGCTCCCTCAGGGCGTCTTCAGGACGTTCTTGCCAGCTTCTCCTCCACTGAGCTGCCAACTCATGCCTCCCTAAAGGAGGCCTCTTAACCAGCCCACCAGTACCATCTCCTTCCCACTGAGCTTTCTGACTCATAGCTGCAGGGTAGCGTGTAGCACCCTCAGACAAGAATACATCTTGCAAACTGCATTGGGGGCTGCTTCTCTGGGCTGCACCTTCTGGATACCAGAACCAATATGACAACGAGAGTTGAATTCTTCACAGATTAGGGAGTATCTAATTATACCTGGAAGAGCTTTTTAATTCAGAGGGTTTTTAAAATATGCATATATTTTATATGTACGTATGTATGTATATTTCATAATAGTCAAACATGACTAATACTTGCTGTATTGTTTCAATTCTGTCAGTGCAATTGGTTCACTCATATATGAGTATCTAAATATCATTAAGATTCTAGACTTTGAAGAACAGATTAATAATAAAGTCTGACACTTTTCTCTGAACATGATTTTTCTAAAGGCTTTCGGAAAACAACAAAGTAAGATAGGACTGGTTGGCAAATAGGTTTTCTCCCATCTACCAATACCAATAAATTTTGGGTAACTTCCTTGTGGTTATGTGGGAAAGGATCGTGAGACAGTAACTTGGCAGGAAGAAGCACCTAATGGATAAGCAATGTCTGCTCTGAGTAAGGAAGGAGCTGGGCAACATGTGTGGAATTTCTGTGCCATCCATGGATGATATCTTTCCAGCTGCTGCTCACCTCGTCCTTCCGTTGGAAACCAGAGGGTGAGACATGATGTTCAAGGAACATAAGTGTTGTCCCTGATGGAGGAATGCCACACAAAGCATGATCATTTCAGTGATAAACGTCAGATTGGGGAATAAGTCATTACAGCCTTAATTCTGGAGCCTCACATCCACATCAACATACCTGGTGAATCCAGTTGGAACTGAAGTCATTTTAGTGGGGGGATTAAAAAAATGTAAGTGGGACTTTCTAATGATGACAAGCAAGTTAACAGAGAAGGAAACAGATCCCATACAGTTTGCTACACAATTGTGATGCAAATAACTGTAGACATTGCAAGTAACAGATAACCTCTTATAGGAGCCTAATACTAACTGCCACTTACTCCTTACTAAGAAAATGGCAAGCTCTCAGCCAGCCAGCCATTCACTACAGTGAATCTCCCCGGCTAATTCCCTGTGTGTCCTATTTAGATTTAGTTATCTTGGTTTACCAGCCCTCTCCCTCTTTGCCTCCCAGGACTTTCCCCCATGTCTCTTTCTGCTAGAATGGGCTCTTCCTTCCATAAGGGCCTGGAGCGTCCCAAATGGTGAAAGCTCTGTTTCTCCATCTGCTCTTACTTTGGACTTTAAAGAAAGAGTCATCAGTTATATCCCTACAGCGCTAGATATCTGTCTTTTTAACTGAAAGTTGTTTGAAAAAAAGAGGTTTCTTTCTCCTCTGACACAGGCAAATATCTCCTTTCCATCCACCCCTCCATCTCCCCCAAATCTTGGGGCTCTTTCCACCTTGCACATCAGTGTGCTTTGCTTTCTGTCTCTCTGCTCTGATCACTGAGTGACTGGCTGATGGTGTGGCTCTAGGAGGGATTTCACTGGGTGAGAGAGAGACCATAGTTTAAGTTGAATAGGGACCAACAAAGAAATGATCAAATTTATAGATTCAATGGTATTTTCTGGGGGTCCACACCAAATGTGCTGCTCTCTCCAGCACAGCAGCGACATGTTCAACTGTAGGGAAAACTGAAGCTCTCACGGTTCTCGCGGTCTCACTTTCATGGAAAAAACCGGGGTGAGCACCTGAGTAGAGGTGCCATGTTGCTCTGCCTGGGGAGGACAATCCCCAGTTTTGGTCTGTCCCTTAACTAGGCTTGTTGCAGACTGTAAGAAATAGATCCATGCTCACAGGAGGAAGTAAGAGAGAACAGGAATATGTTTCAGCAAGGCTCATGGAAAACTGAATGCTCGTTGAGTATTCAATGCATTTCTAACAATGTGGAACTCCCATGCCCGCTCAGACTTTGCTGTTGGGTGACATATGTCAGCCAGCAGTGCACTGTCTCTGAGGAATTAATGTAATTCCCCACAGTTACCCTCCTCTTTTTGTTTTCCCATCTCTCGGTGCTTTCTCTGGAATGCATCCTGTTTTGCACTTCACCGCATGGCCCAGTGGTGTCACAGAAGCGGCAGCTGAAACTTCCCCTGGGGAGTGTCTGATGTACGATGCTGTGTGAATCCACAGGCTAGCATTTTCTAGCTTTAATCCTTCCTAAGAATATTTGTTTACTATTTTCTTCCTATTCCCCTCTTTGTCATTGTTCCCTGCTTTGGTTTATTTAATACCTGTTCCCTTTCAGTTTGGATTGGTCAATTCTCTCTCCCATATGCTGAATTGATTAGTCAAGAAATGAAGGTAACATCATCTATGAACTCTATTATTGAACACCTTTCTGAGTGCATTGGGGGGTAAACTGCATAAAACATGGCCCTCACTTCCACTGTCACCCCCTCCACGAGCTTTGCACCTGTGAAATAACAGGGAGAGATGTATTTCCGAATATTTGCCAATGCTTGGCACATGTTAGATGCTGCACGACACATACTTGTTGGACGAAATAAATGAATGCTTGATCACGTGGTTAAGCATGCAGAGGCTATGGGATTCCAGACAAGGTGTGATGACGTAGGCTGGAGAAGCAGGGAGGGCTCCACTAAAAGGCAGGACAGGGAAGTACTGGAAGGTGTGTTAGGTAGGATCTACCTAGGCAGTCTGAAGGGGGGCAGGAGTAAGGAGCTAAATGGGAGCCCTCAGTTCTCTGGATGAAAGCTGCTTCTTTGAGTTAGCTATTATGGTGATGACTGCTACTGTCATTATGGGTAAATGTGCTCTAAATAGAAATCTATAATGATCTCAATGAGCACTAAAGAGCGGCTTAGTCATCATGGCCACCAAATGTCGTCACATACATTAAGTGCACCTATGTGTCCAGAAATGTCCCAGCCACCCTGTTAAGTGCACAGCCTCTGGTTAACTCCCATCATATGGGCTTGTGGATTTGAAAACAGACATACAAAGGAAGCAATCTGACCTTAGAATAAAAGGATAATTTACTCTCTACATCTTTCTAAATTGGATTTTTGCTATTACATATCATAGAGACTTTTAGATGTGAACTGACATTTCATTCATTTGACAATGATATAATATTAAACCAATGGGCATAAAGCAGGAAGGCAAAATTAATAAGTAATTACAATTATTTATCTGATTATAATTGTGCTATGTGCACAAAAGAACAGGACAGGGTACTAAGGAGCATAGAATGAGGGAACTGACTTAGTTTTGGGGCCAAGAAGCTTTCCTTTAAGTACTTGATTATTTAGAAGGATGAGAAAGAGCTGGGTGGGGATGATCTGGGATGAAACTGGGAAAAGACCTTTTCCCATGCCGTGAAGTGCATGTTTTGCTAGGTTAGAATTTACTGCACTGCACAAACTCTTTGGACTGTTTCTGACCCTCAAGAGGTTGGCTAAGCAGATGGCATTGTGACCACAACAGCTGCTTCTGACGTGACAGGCAAAACGTAACTCAGTATCTCCATGCCCCACCTTATGCCTTGGCTTTGACTCTTGGAGTTAGGTTGGGTAGAGAACACAGACACTCACAGACACACATAGCACAGGGCATTAGGTATTCACATCTTCTCCATAGCTGTGTTTTCAACCTTTGCATGCTCAAGCTTCTGAATGTGCCTGAATATTCCACGCACTGACTTACCTCAAAGCAACCTCACCTCTTGCCTCTCTAGCACCCCAAGTTCCCAGGTACCCCTATTCTTTCCTTCCAAGCAGCTTCAGGCTGAGTTTGTCCCTCCACCCTCTGACTTTGCAACACAGAGACACTGAGATCTTTGACGTTTCTGCTTCACTCTATAATGTGTGATGAAGCTAATGGAGCCAACAACGGAAACAGCATTTCTACTTTGCCAAAGCTGGGGGCCTGACTGTGAACAAAGAAGCTTTCGTAGCAGCCATCTTGAACTTGAACTTGAACTTCAGAAGAATTGAGAAACCAAGAGGTCTGAAATGCATTTATAACTGGCTTTCTGAGAACAAAGGGATGAAGGTTGCTTCTTAACTGGCTCCACCCCAGGCTTTGCAGGCTCCATTCTGAGGGTGTCAGGCTGTCGCTGACACAGTCTAGAACTGCGGCAGGGGGCAAGTAGTGAGTGGGAGTCAGGGAAATTTTGCCACAGTAATGCTCTCTCAGACTTGGGTCCCTTACCACTTCCTTCAGGAAGCCTTCTTTGGTTCTCACAGGGCAGAGTTAGTTGTTTCCCCTCTGTCCTCACGGTACATCTGTTATTGTACTGCAGTCTACACTGGTGTGGCTGCTTTACATTCATGAGGAGCCACATCTAATTCGCTCCCTTATCTCCACTGCCCAGCATGGCACCTGGCACAATAGTAGCTCCTCAATGAACGTCTGCTGAATGCACCAGGAACTCTTTCTTTGACGCTGAGCAAAATATGAAAAAGGTGAAATCCTTTCTGAGTGGTCGTCTGATGGCAAACTGATCCCAGAGCCAACTGATAGTGGGGATGGGGGCTCCTGAGTGGACCGGGGAGCCCCTGCCAGGAGCAGCTGCAGCTGGCCCCGGAGGGTGGTGCAGGTGATCAACCCTCCCACAGTGCCCCAGTCAGCAAGGCCAGGAGCAGTGGAAGGCTCCGGAGCCTATGTCACGGCACCTCAAGGACACCTGCCTTGTAGCCTTACCCTTACACAGTGACAGGGTGACTCCTTTAGACTTCTCCCTGCACTCCACCTGTTTGGGCTGCGAGGGCCAGCAATATGGACATTTATAACAAGTGGCCACCCCCGCCAACCCTCAGCCTTTTTCACTTGGCTCACCTGGCTGTGAGCTCTGACTTCAGGAGCTCTGACCACTCCTTTCTGTGTCTGCAGCACCCTGAGGGGTCCCTCGCTGTGTTCTCCCTGCGCAACCCTGGGCAGCCGTCGCTCCGTTAGGCTGCCAGCTCCCCAGGACAGGAAACATGTCTCATCCTGAGTCTTGGTGCCTGTCACACAGGCCCAGTAGATGGTCATTGAAAGAATGGGTAGACGGCTTGTGAATTCTTCCTTCCGCATGTCAGACCCGAGCATGTGGGGCCAGGTGCAACACAGCACAGGTCACAACCTCTGACGGCCACAAAGAGAGGCAGGTAGGGTCAGAAAGGAGAGAATTTCACCTTGTCTCCTTCAACTCTCAGGGGACAGGAATAAATATAACTCCTAGATGTTTGCAGTGTCAACCTGCCCGGGGGAAAAGCTAAGAGGGCTACATTCTCTTTAAGACTTCAAGAGGTCTCCCTGCTCCAGAATTTTGTGTCGCCAAGACACTTACTTGTCAGACAATACTCTTCACCAAAAGTTTTCTCAGGTACCTCAGGGGACAGAGATGCCAGAGAGAAATCAGGGGGTGCCCCGGCCACAGTTCACTGGTGCTGTAGGTGTGTGGATTCCCCAGAGGGTGGGCAAAGGTCCGGGGGTAAGTCGGTAAGTCACCGAGGCAGCACACAGGGCTGGGATGAGGGCTCAGAAGGCAGCTCGGAATTCAGCCTCAGCCCAACTCTCACCCAGAGTGGAAGAAAGGAAGCCTTCTCCTTCTGCCCTTCCTTCTTTTAGTCCAGTGGAGATTAACAAGGTTTGATATGACTCATTCTGTGAGTCAGACAGGGGAGGAAAAACAAGCCCATCAAAGTCTAACTTTCAGATGTGTAAAGATTTAGCAGTCTGATCTGTGACCAAAATTGTTGATTTGGAGAACTGGAAACAAAACTACAAAGTTCTCTCCCCTTCCATTGTCCCAGGGCTATGCCCGCTGTGGACTGGCTGAGCCAAGGCCCAGCTGAGAGGAAGGAGAATCCAGAGAACTGCTCAGAACAGGAAGTATCAGGGAAGAAGATGACTGTCTGAGACCTGCAACTAGGGTGTGAAGTCTGTCTATTTTTCCGGGATCCCCTTCACACCCCCCTCCCCTTTGCTCTTCAGCCAATAACGGTCCCTGTCCATTTCCAGGTGTGGCTTACAGTCTTGACTTCTGCCTCCCTCATTTTGTGGTTCTCAAACTTGACCACACATTGGAATTTCCTGGAGAGACCAAGACCTGTTGAAACCTGGTCCTACTCCCAGGGCCTGGGCATCTAGAGTTTTCCAAGCTCTCCAGGTGATTCTAATGTGCAACCAAGCTTATGCATCATTTCCCTCATCGAGTGCAAGAATTCTCCATGGGAATTTGCTTGTCAGTGTTTTATCTGTAATAGTCAAATGACATGCTCTGCCCCAAATTTTAAAACTTCATCCCTTGGGGAGATATTCCCATGAGCTGTGAAGCCTTCTGAAGTCGATTGCAGCAGATATCAGTGCTTAAGATAAACGAGTTATGGTTGATTTAGGGTGTTTTAGGTCTGAAAGCAGAGTGAAGGGCCCAGGGAGGCATACTCCTTTTATAGCTTTCTTCTCTTAATTATCAATTTTCCCCCCCAGTTCTCCTTCCCTAACTCCCAAAAACCAAGGGGGCCAGGCCCTATTCTAACCAGTCCCTTCTCCCTTCCCTGCACACTCCCTCAATATCCTGCTGCTTGCTGTCCCTGAAACCCCGAAGGAAGCCTTGGTGGGATATTCCCCCAGGGACTTCAACCTCATGATCCAGAAAATTCCTTCCAAACCATCCACTCTACAGGGCACCAGTTGTTCAAGGGCCTGTAGTCCTAGAGCAGCAGCAAGGGTAGGAAGGGCACTGCCAAGGTTGGGGGTCGAGTAGCAGTTCCCAGGCCTTTTGGTCTCCAGCCTCCTTTATGGCCTTCAAAATTATTGAGGACCCCAGAGACCTTTCGGTTATGTGGGTTACATCTATTGATATGGACATTATTAGAAATTAAAACTGAGAAAAATTTTAAAAAAACATTTATATAATAATTTACTCAAAAATAACAATAGCAAACCCATTCCAAGTTAGCATAGATGATATGTTTTATGAAAAACAGCTATTTTTTCAAAATAAAAAAATGCAGTGAGAAGAGTGGCATTGTTCTACTTGCTGTGAATCTTTTATGTCTGCCTTAATAGAAGACAGCTGGGTTCTCATGGCTTCTGTATTCAGCCTGTTTTGATTCACACATTATGCAGCCGCCTCTGGCAAATGATACTGGAAACTGATGAAAGAATCAGAATAGAAAAGGCAAACAATGTCTTCATATTATGAAAATTGTTTAGATCTAGTGGATTCCCTAAAAAGGGTCTCGGGGACCTCCAAGGGTATTTGAGTCACACTTAGAGAACGACTGGTGTAGACTAGCATCTACGGTCAAGAGAGGCAGTGCTGGGTGGTGATGAAACAGTGCGCTGGGCCAGGAATAAGCAATAATAACCTGATGCCTAAGTCTAGATCTCAGAGGACTTGCAACATGAGAGAAAATAAGGTAAAAGCTGATTTGACTGAATACAAGTTACAGTGGCTAATGTCATGTCTATGCCTTTCTTGTCAATTTTCACATTCCTGTGTAGTATACTCCATTTCAAGTCAACCTGGGTGCAATGCCAGTTTGTTGCTCGAGTGGCCTGTTGAACAGCATGACACTGAGGACGCAGGGCTGGGACAGGTGTTCTGGGACACCTGGCTACTCAAACAGAGATAAACCGTTTTGGTTTTGGTTTCCATCTCCATAGCAAGTTGGCCTCCAAAGACTTTGTCTAGTTTCAGCATCCTATGGTTGTCGGTCTACAACTTTTAAAAAAGGTTGGGGAAGCCACAGCATTCTTGAAAACATTCCAGCTGAATTAAGAAAGTGAATACTTAGTTGGGTGATAGAAAAATAAAAAGGAAATAAAACAGAACATTTTCTGAACTCTGGAAAGCAGGTAACTTTTAAAACACTGTGAAACATTTATACGATGCAAAAACTATCAAGAAGATGGTAAAATTGATCTAGTATATGTCTGGTATATTTCCTTCTGAACATAGTTTTCCAGATCATACTGTACATAGAATTTAATGTTCTGATTCTTTTCAGTAAACGTTTTTACTAAGCATTTATGTAAACTCTTTATAATTCCCATTTAAACAAATAAAATTCCATTGTATGGTTATACTATATTTTACTTAATCAAATTAGGGCTATGGAATTATGGGTAATTCTGTTTCTTTTTTTAATGTTTATTTATTATTTCTGAGAGAGAGAGAGAGAGAGAACATGAGCAAGGGAGGTACAGAGAGGGCAGGGGGGACAGAGGATCCAAAGTGGGTTCTGTGCTGAGAGCACAAATATCAAACCCACACACTGTGAGATCATGACCTGAGCCTAAGTTGGGTGCTCAACCGACTGAGACACCCAGGCGCCCCAAGGGTGATATTGTTTCCATTTCATTTTACTTTTTGATTTTCTCTAGTGTGGTTCAATGTTATTCTTGGTATTAAAAAAAAAGTTTATTATTATTACTTTTTTAAGTTTATTGTGAGAGAGAGAGAGAGCAAGGGAGGGGCAGAGAGAGAGAGAGAGGGAGAGAGAGAGAGAGAGAGCGAGAGAGAGAGAGAGAATCCCAAACAGACTCCTCACTGTCAGCCCAGAGCCCAACACAGGGCTCAGTCTCACGAACCAAGATATCATGACCTGAGCTGAAATCAAGAGTCAGACTCTCAACCAACTGTGCACCCCAAAATATATTTAAGGCAAGGACATACTGTTTGAAGAGTGGGAGGAATAGTGATTGCCCATACCAAGGAATCCCATTCTTTGTAGAATCTCAATGCTGATTTTTCTGGGCTCTCATCAGAATCTCTGACTTCCCAGGACTGCAGTCCCAAAAGGGGTGGCTAGAATCCCGCATATAACCATCAGCGGTCTGATCCTACCTGCAGTGACTCATGCTGCGTTCGGGAAAGATCTCATTCTCATTCAGATATCAGCTTGCCACTTCAATGCACACAACCCCCAACGTGCAGCAGTGTCACTGGAATTGACTTTTCCTGTTTGTTTGTCCCCCGCCCCCCCCCCAGCCCAGTTCCAGGAAGGTATTACGGAAATCACTCTTTGCCTCATCCTACAGCACCGAAGAACATGGCCTATAAAAAACAGCCAAATCCCAAAGGAGCCAGGGAAGGCCAGAGACCTGGCCCCTCTTTCCCACTCGTCCCTGTGTCACAGGACCATCCTGTCTGCCCCTTGGAGGCTGTGAGGGTGAGCTGCCGAAAAGTGAAAGCATTACAGAACTAAATGTCCTACACGATGGAGATTTATCCATTAACGTGGAAAAGAGCATGGTCATGGAGGGGTGACTGTATAAAGTGCCCACAGCCACATTCAGTCCAAGGGCACCCACTTCTAGCAAGCGTGTTTCTTTGGTCCCTCTTCCCTTTCCAGGATGCGTGCAACCCCTGTAATTGTCTTTGGAACTTACATACCCTGATCGAACTGAGTCTCTCCTATGACAGTCAGCTGGAGTGAGAAAATGCTCTATGTGTTTTGAGGCTGCTATAAAAAGTACCATGAACTGGGTGGCTTAGAACAGCAGAAATGTATTGTCTCACAGTTGAAGAGGCCAGAAGTCCAAAATCAAGGTGTGTGCAATGGCCATACCTGCCTCCCACGAAAGGTGCTAGGGAAGGGTCTGCCCCAGGCTCCTGGTGACCTTGGCATTCTTCCTGGAAGGTGGCCCCTTCTCCCTGTGCCTCGCACACAGACATCCTTCTGCTCATTTCTGTCATGTACAAACTCCCCCTTCTTATAAGAATCCCATCAGATTAGATTATTAGATAATTGTCCATCCCAATGACCTCATTTTAACTTGACTAACTCTGTAAAGACCCGGTTTCCAGATAAGGCCACCTTCTGAGGTACTGGGGATCAGGACTTGCACATATCTTTATGGGGGCACAGTTCAACCTGTAACAATACACAAACCCTGGTGAGCAGAGATGCATCTCAGACCTGCCGCTATGGCTTTCTCAGACCCATTCTCCCTCAGAGGAATTACGAGGTCTGGGATTAGTGGTGTTCTCTGGCCGCAGGTCTTCCCTCACAGTGATAACAATGTGCAGTGGTAGGTTTAACTCTAAATTAAGAGCATTTCTTAGCCAAGAATTTTATTGGAGTTTGCAAGTGTGGCCTGCAGAAAGAGCCTGCGGTCCGAGCACATTATCCCTCACAGACCCTAGAACAGCAGGCTGAGTTTTCCTCTCTGAGTCCTAGGAAAGGCAGTGCTTGTGCATGGACCAGGGTCTCCTGGCCCAGATGCAAACAGCCTGCCTGGATTGGGGCTGTGAGTTGCGGCACACTGTGACTGCATGAAGCAGTGACGGTATCCTTGGCGGGGTGTGGATGACAGAGACCTCAGTCCCTACCATGCTTTTGGCAAGCTGGCCGGTGAACATGGCATCACATTTCTGACATCTATTTGAGTCTAAGTGGGTCTAACTAGAGACCAAAGGGCGCTTAACATGGGATTAAAATAATATTTCTACATGACTGGAAAGCCCTCATTTGACATTCTGCTGTGATGTGATTATCACAGACCTATTGCTTCCTTTAGACCAGGACTATCTCAATAAAACATTATTCTAATTCTTTATTTTTTCTAGGTTAAAAGTAATTCACACTCGGTGTAGAAAATGTGAGAGATGTACTATTCCTTATTTTCACCAGCATTACCATCCACAGATGATAACAAATGCAGGTGGCATAAAATAATGCAGGGAAGAGAATCTGGTATTCACTGATGCCTCCTGTGTGCCTGGGTGCGTCCTAGGAAATGGATTAATGTTATTGCGCATCGGGTTTCCATGGTCTCTGTGGCCTATGTCACTTCTACCCACTCTCTGATGAGGCAAGGGACTCAGGAGAGTTTGGCGGCTGGCCTGCCTGATCACACTCTGCAGTCTTTCAAAACCCGATTCTAAGCTTATCCTTTCTGGGAACTCTTCCCTGGTATGGGCGCCTGGGTGAATCAGTCGGTTAAGCATCTGACTCTTGGTTTTGGCTCAGGTCATGATCTCACGGTTCATGAGTTCCAGCCCCACATCAGGCTCTGTGCTGACAATGTGGAGCCTGCATGGGATTCTCTCTCTACCTCTCTCTGCCCCTCCCTTGTTCGCTCTCCCTGTCTCTCTCTCTCTCTCAAAATAAATGAATAAACTTCTAAAAAAATAAATAAGTAAACAAAACTCTTCTCTGGTAAACTCTTCTTCTGGTAAAACTTCTCCAAGGGTTTACCTTTCCAGGGGTCCCTCTGCCTTCATAGGCACCATTTCTACATGTCTGGTGTACAATTTAAATGAGTTTTTTAATAGCTATTATAATGTATTTATTCATGTCCCCTCCTGAACTGAAAATTTTCAAGTGCAGGGATATAGCATTTACTTTACCACGCTATGAATACAGGAAGGTGATAAAATCAATGTTGAAAAAAACCAACCAGCTGACTACTCAGGAGGTGTTTATCTTGGAACATGTGTGTCAGATTTCTCTGTATCCGACTTGAGGGTTTGGAGGCACTAAATGGGTTAATTTCTTGACCCTCCTGCTCATGGACTTGCCAAACCTTGGGGAAGAAAGTTCTTTCAGTAAGGAAGCTCCTGTAATTGGGGGGTGGGGCATGTGAGTCCTTCTTTTCTATATATATAAAATCGGGGGAATTTTCATTATGTTCAAAAGGGATGGGTGAGTGGGGGTACAGCTCCTCCTTGACAGAAATCTGGGCATTCTGGAGTGAGATGAGCTGGCCCCTTGCTTCCCTGGCACATCTCTTCACCTGGCGTGCAGGGGGCATTAGCTCAGTCAGGCTTCTCAGTTGACAGGGAGTTCCTCATAGGAAGGGTCTGCATCCATTTCCTCTCTGTTCCCAGTGATTGGGAAGTGCCTGGCACACAACAGGTGTTCAATAAATATTTGGTGAATAAATGGGTCAGTTGGGTTTTTTTTTTTTAACTTCTTGTGAAGTATTATCCATAGACGCAACCAAGATTGTCTATTTTATGACATGCCCCCGCCTTTGATTTCGTCTGCTGGGCCTGTGTTCCTTTGCTTGACTAGTTTAACCATCAGACATGCCCACTATGGGGGATTTAGATCCAGAAAAAAAAGCACAGAGCACTTCTCTAAAGAAAGTGGGATCTCATTTTCTCAGTTATTTTGCCACGAGTTTCCGTTGAAGTCTAATTAAGTAGGTGTTCATGTATATCTGTTGAACGAATTGATGTGTAATTGCAGAGTTAGCCATCAGAGGTTCATGCTTCAAATTTTACATTTTAAGGTGTACAGTAACTTCATAAAAGGTCAGAGTACAAAGCCAAAGATGAACGTCTCCTCCCCACATCCTTCCCTTGGTCCATATCCAAAGAAGAATGTGAATAATTACAAATGTCTCCCCACCCATAGCCCCATTATTTCTCCATATTTCTCTGTCCCACCCACTCCCAGTCAGACACAAATCAAAGAACTGGAATTTGCAAACCCTTCAAGGCCTCATTTGTTTCCCATCTGTTTCCTGCATCTGTCTGAACCCCTCAGACTCTTACAAATGTCCACCTCTCTACCCAAGAGGTGAGTGACAACCTCAGATAAAGCCATTGTGACTTTCCTTTTTCATGTGGCATCTGTCCCATGACTGGATACAGTTGATTTACCTGTAGTAAAAGGGACAGTAACCAGAAAAGAGGATTACAGTACATTCAGAGGCAATCAAGGGAGGAAAATAAACCAAGTGCCAAGAGGGTATTGAATAACAGCTATCCACAGGAGTCGAATAAGCTTAGAGAGGACAAAAAGGAGAAAAAAACACACACAAATTTTCTAGGACAATCCCTATACTTCATAAGTCTCAAACTTCGTCAGGCGCTTGATAATTGATTCTCTATTTTAAGTAATTTAACAGATAGGCACAGTTTAGCGGGTTTTGTTTATAATTTTGCTCAGGGAGTCCCTGAAAGACTTTTTTATTGACAAAGTCATTCTTTCTTAAGCAACCTAAGCTATGAAAAATGCATATTCTTAATTCCTTCTATTACATATGAATCAGAGTGTGGGTGTATAGGGGGCATTGGAGGAGGGTTGTATAAAGCCACAGAAAATAGGGAATTGCTTTGAACATAAATTGTACTTGAAAATCTGGGGAAGACATTATCTTTTTGTATTAAATAAATGTGCGTTTGTCATATAATATATGAGCATTTTTTGCACAAATGTGAAAGATGAACAAGAGACATCGAGTTGTCAACCCTAGTGGCAGCTGCCTGAGATCAACAGATTTCCCCCTCTTTCCCCACCCTAGGAGTCCCCTTTGGTAGTGGGCCTCTAGGCAAAGAGCTGGACAAGGAGCCTCTGCCTTATGTATTGGTACATGGTCAAAAGACTAATTTTTCAATCCTCACCCTTTGTAGTTATCACTTCTATTGTGGAATTTCTTTCCTTTTTTTAAATTTATTTATTTATTTTGAAAGAGACAGAGATAGAGCGTGAAAGGGAGGGGCAGAGAAAGAGTGAGAGAGACAATCCCAAGCAGGCTCTGTACTGTCAGTGCAGAGCCCAATGAGGGGCTCAAACTCATGAAACTGCGAGATTATGACCTGAGCTGAAACCAAGAATCAGACGCTTAACCAACTGAGCCACGCAGTCACCCCTCACTGTGGAATTTCAAAGGGATCTTTTCTTGGGTCCTGCCTCTCTTCTGGCCAACTCTCTAAGCCAGTGATTCTGCTGGTCACCAAGAAAAGCTGATCTAATAAAGCAAATAAAATCGAATGTGTGGCACCTGACTCATTTCTCTTTCTACTTTCCAATTTTTATAGCACTCCCTCAAAGGATTGTATTCTCTGTAATGAGTCATGGGTGGTAGGTCTGAGAAATTACCATGGCCCAGCTCAAGATGAGCTGGAGAAATGAGACCAGATCCTAAGCAAGTGGTAGTAGAAGGCAGGAAAAGATCAAAATTTAACTTGTAGTATCTTTGTGAAAATTTCATAAAAAGGGTAAACTAAAACTACTTTGAAAGTTTGGGTATGATTGGACCATATGAATGTGAACAACTGGGAAGTTTTCTTTCCCTTCTTCTGCCTTAGTAAAGACCATGTAAAACCATGTAAAATGAAAACTCAGTCTTCAATTTTGAGGCAGAATGGCTTGTTGAAAAGAGGTCAGTTTTGGAGCTAGACAGATCTGAGTTCAAATCCTGCCTGTGTCACATACTAGCCATGACCAGGGAAAAGTTACTTAGTCTTTCGGATCAACTATGTCCTCATCTGTAAAGCAGGGATAACATATTATCTTTAGGTAAAGGGTTAAAGCAAGTATTTGTAAACTGTCTGGCACATGTTCATCAATTTACTTTGTATTAGTCATCTACTTCTGTGTAACAAATTACCCAAAACATAGTGGCTAAGCATTAATTATGTCATGGTTTTTATGGGTCAGGAATCTGGGTGCTCTGGTTCAGGGTCTCCCCAAGGTTGCAATGAAAGTATTGGCCAGAGCAGTCTCATTTGAAGGCTCAAGCAGGAGAAGATCTGCTTTTAAGCCCACTCATGGGTTGTTGCAGGCTTGGGTTTCTCACTGACTATTGGCCAGAGGCGTCATTTCATTGCCATGTGGGCCTCTCTATATAGGGAAGCTCATAACATGACAAACAAAAGAGCAAGAGAAGGCACGAGAGATGAAGCCATGGTGATTTTGAATTCTAGTCTTAAAACCTTTTTGCAACCTAGTCTTGAAAGTGGTAGTGAGGGGCACCTGGGTGGCTCAGTCGGTTGAGCATCCGACTTCGGCTCAGGTCATGGTCTCACAGTTCGTGAGTTCAAGCCCCATGTCGGGCTCTGTGCTAACAAACAGCTCAGAGCCTGGAGCCTGCTTCAGATTCTGTATCTCTCTCTCTCCTTCCCCCTCCCCTGCTCATGCTCTGCCTCTCTCTGTCTCTCAAAAATAAATAAATGCAGGGGCGCCTGGGTGGCGTAGTCGGTTAAGCGTCCGACTTCAGCCAGGTCACGATCTCGCCGTCCGTGAGTTCGAGCCCCACGTCGGGCTCTGGGCTGATGGCTCGGAGCCTGGAGCCTGTTTCCGATTCTGTGTCTCCCTCTCTCTCTGCCCCTCCCCCGTTCATGCTCTGTCTCTCTCTGTCCCAAAAATAAATAAACGTTGAAAAAAAAATTAAAAAAAAAAATAAATAAATGTTAAAAAAAATTTAAAAAGAAAGAGGTAGCTCATTACTTTTGTCCTGGTCTATTCATTAGAAGGGAGTCACAACACCCAGCCTACCCTCAAAGGGAGAGGATTTACACATGAGCATGAATACCAGGAAGCGTGGATCATTAAGGGCTATCTTAAGAGGCTATCCTACTACACTACTGCACTCAACAGATATTTATTTAGAGTTTACTGTTTTCCAGACCACGTCCCTGTGGTATGTACTTTCTTAGCAGCATGAACTGCAATTTTACATGAATTCATGCCTGCCTCCTCTTTTGTAAGCTGCTTGGAAGCAGGTACCATGTCTCATTTTACTCACTTTCACGTTTTGTCACCTAAGCACAATGCCTGGCCAATAGTAGACTCTCAGTAAATATTGGGACTGTGTCCTTTTTGCTCTAAGTGACATACGAAAAAAACCCTGAAAGATCTTGAATGCAGTCTGAGGGTTAGAAGGTAGTGATGCACCAGTGTTAATTTCCTGACTTTGGTGGTTGTACTGTGGTTTTGTAGGGAAATATCCTTGAGTGTAAGAAATATACTACCATTCATGGTTGATGGGACATCATGTTGACACCCTACTCAAGTGATTTAGGGGAAAAGATAAATTTGCAACTTATCTGTGAGTCTGAGATTGTTTCAAAAATCAAGCAAGCAAACAAACAAAAAACTAAAACAAAAACAATGACGCGCATCAATGTGTCTTGAGAGACACAAAGCAATGTACACAAGGCCGGTGGGATGACGTCACCCTCTGCTCCTCCATCTGCTGTTTGCCCCATGTAAAATCATCATCACATCCTTCCTTTTCTACTCACAGACTGTTCCTGGGCTTTGTCTCCTCCGTCACTTTCAATATCACCACCTGGTTTAGGTTCTCACTGTCGCTCAACACAACCAAGGCAATGGCCTCCGAGTTGTCCTTCCTGCCTCCAGCGTCTGCTTCTCTTTCTGCTCCACCCTGCCCTCCCTCCCACACCTAACCTGTCACCCATACTGCTGAATAAAGGATTTTTCTAAAACTCAGACCTGCTTGTGCCCTGCTTAAATTCCTGAGTCCTGTCTCCCTCACAGCCAGGGTGCATGGGAGTGGTACAGAGAGAACCAGCTGGGGTGGGTGCTACTTAGCCCTGCCTGTGAGGGATGCCAGCATGTGGAATGAGTGAAGCCCGAAGAAAGTGAAGTCCCAGCTCCTTGTATATCCTTTATTCTGCTTATAGCCTGCCCTTCCACTTCTCCTTCTGCTTACTCCTTTCCTCAGGTATTGAGCGACACTGATCCATTCACCTTCCTGGGAACCCACCAGTCGTTTCCTGCCTCCCTGACTCAGTATCCTTTCTTCAGCTTTCTTCTCTTTGAAAGATTTCTACTCACTCTTTGGGATCCAGCTCAGACGTCACTTCTTCTGAGAATCCTTCCCTGAGGCCCATCACCTACCCCATCAAAGTGAATGTTGCCTGCCTTTGTGCTCCAATAACTCTTGGTATAGTCGCTCTCATAATAGCTGTCATCGTTAGGGAATGGTTTGCTTTGTTATATTTGTCCTTCACCAGACTGTGAACTCCTTGAGGGCAGAGAGTGTGTCTTAATGTAGTTTTCACCAGCACAGTGCCTGGCACCTTACTGGTATTCAATAAACATTTGTTGAACAACAAAGTCGATGTTGTGGGGGTTGAGGGGAGCATGCTATTTGGATGCTCATTGGGCACTTGGTGGTCATTGATGTTAAGACTCTTCCCTCCTGGATGGGAGATTCTACAACAGCTAGAGATTTGGTAGGTTTGGGACATGCACTGTTATAAGCAAAGTAAGGAAGTTAAAAGCAGGAAATTTTCCTCCCCAGCATTGAGGTTTGCTTTCTTTTCTGAGCAGTTCTGAAGCACCAAAAAACAGCATACTCTTTTTATGCTTTCTCCACATGAAGAAAGACTCTGATAAAGTCTGCTCCAGTTCCCCAACCTCCGCAGAGTCGGAGGAGTCTGTCCAGCTGGGGCCTCAGCTGGGCGGCCAGGGTGTGTATGAGTGGTACAGAGGGAACAAGGTAGGGTGGGCGCTACTTAGCCTGTGGGGGATGCCAGCATATGGAACAAGTGAAGCCAGAAGCTGCTAAGGGGGCCAAAGTCCAAAATGCTGATTGCAGAGACAGGTCCTGAGTCAAACCCAGGGGGAGTGGGGTGACGTTGAACAGCAGCAGAGAGGAGGGAGGGGTGTTAGGAAAGGTTAGCCTCATAATGCAGCTGGCATAGGCCTGGCATGTGAGGGCCAGTGGGGTTGCAGGCATACAAGGGTGGGTTGGTGGATTTGCCTAAGGATTTAGAGTAAGTCCAATGACAGTGAACCATAAGTAATCAATATGGCCTCTCATACTATCACAAGTATTTATTTTCCCTTGTTTCAAAGCCTCTTTGCTTTTCATGGCATTTCAGTTAGCAGAGAGATGAATCTCAAGGGGGAAAACCTAATGTCATTCTTGGGCTAGAGTAATCAAGTGTATTAGGAACTAAAGCCCTGTTGAACCATGCTAAAAACAGGACTGAAGGTAACACCTAAAGCATTGAGTCAGCCGGCTGAAGACCACTGAGAGTCACCACATAGTCAAAGTCAAATTAATTTCAAAGTTTGTCTAATATAAATGTATGTAATTCAGGTATATCTGTCTTTAAGCTAGCCCAGAAGAAATCAGGGAATGAGTCATTCCATTTACAAAAAAAAAAAAAAAAAGATTCACAATAGAAAATTCTTTTATAGAGCAAGCTGCCCACATGTATTTAAAAAGAGCTGAGAGTTAGAAAAACTGTAATAAACCCCCGAATGACTAGGAGCACATCTATAGAAGTCAATTATACCCATCCCACATGTCCAGGAAAGAGAGGTGAGCCACTCACAGAACCAAACAAGTCAACGATTGAATCTCACAAAGCTAGAGAAGCATTGATTCCAAGCTTAAGATTCAAGAGTATAGTTTGACATTTTTATTTTTATTTATTTATTTTTTTAATTTTTTTTTTCTTTTTCAACGTTTTATTTATTTTTGAGACAGAGAGAGAGCATGAACGGGGGAGGGGCAGAGAGAGAGGAAGACACAGAATCGGAAACAGGCTCCAGGCTCTGAGCCATCAGCCCAGAGCCTGACGCGGGGCTCGAACTCACGGACCGCGAGATCATGACCTGGCTGAAGTCGGACGCTTAACTGACTGCGCCACCCAGGCGCCCCTAGTTTGACATTTTTAAAAGAAGTCTTCATTTTCTCATTAATTCAATGTTTACTGAGCACCAATTACCTTGTTTTGCACTAAATATATAATTGTGAACAAAATGGAAATAATCCTTACTCTTAACCAAATGTTGTTCTAGTAAGAAAAACAAAATACAAATAAATGGACAAGTGATTTAAAAAGCTGTCAATTGCGATGTGTTCTGCAGGAAACAGCAACTTAGCTGAGACTGTGTGTTGGGGAGGTGGTTTGGAGGAGGGGATGGCTTTAGATAGGGTGGCTGGGAAGGCCACTCTGAGAAGGGTAACATTTGAATGGAGACATGGTTGCTGGTAGAAGGCAGCCGGGTGATGCACAGGAGAGTTCCAGACACAAGGAATAGGTCAAAGAAAGGCTTGGCCAGTGTGAAGAACAGAAAGGTAACAGAAAAAAGTAGGCCTGGAGCTTAGTGAGTAAGAAGGTATCCTGAGATGTGGTTGAATCAATAGGCCAAGAGGCTAATCATGCAGGATGCTGGGGTTCACTCTAAAGGGTAATGGGGAGCCATTGAAGAGAGTTAAGCAAATGAATGATATGTTTCCATTTAAGAAGGTTACTCCTCATGGCCACAATCAACTGGATCTGGGGAGACCATTTGCACACTATACCAGTTATACAGGCAAGCAATAATGATAACCTGGATCAAGATGGTGGCATTGAACAGGTGGATGAACTTGAGATATGTTTTGGGAACTTAATTGACAAAGTCTTCTCTGGGTTAGGGGTGGGCCTGAGATAAAGGAAAAATCAAGAATGACTTCTAGGCTTCTAAGCTTCTAGACGAGTACCTGGCTGGTGCCATCTCCTAAGATGGGGAAGACGTACAAGAACTACAGCTTTGGGAAAATCAAGAACTCATATGAGATGTTAGATGTTTCTGATACATGCAAGTTGAGATGTCAAATAGACAGATGGATAAATGCATCTGGAGTTTAAAGGTGAGGTCAGCTCTGAAAAGAAAAAAAAAATCTGTATATATAACCACGTAGACGGTGGTTGGCCTACTTCAGGGCCAATTCACTTACTCTTCAAATATTTGTACATCTTTCTCAAGACAGAATATTAGAGGTGACTTATCTTGACTGCATTGTGAATTAAACTGTTTATTGCTTGCAAGGCCTCTTATCTTAGAAAGTACACATTGGTTAGCAATTACTGATTGTGTTCGAAGTGGTAGGAACTCTAGTTAATGTTATCTCATTTAATCCCTGCAATTGTATGAGGCATAGAGGGCAGATATGAATACACTTCAAGGGAAGATTAGGCAGCAGAAGTTGAGAGATGAAGTGGCTTCCCCACAGACACACAGCTGGTGTGTGGCTAAACAGGGAGTGGAACCCAAGCCTCCTGACTCTAGGATCATGTTCCTGCCTTCGTGACTCCTCTCCTCTCCATAACAGTCTCTCCTCTACCATCACTGGAGAGCAATTGCTACAGTACTATAATGGTACAGTAGCTGTGAGTTGTAACTTGGTGCAAGCCACTGAACCCCTCCAAGCCTCCATTTCTTTAACTATTGGTGATGGTTAATTTTATGTGTCAAGTTGGTTGAGCCATGTCACTCAGGTATTTGGTCAAACATTATTCTAGATGTAGCTGTGAGGGTGTTTTGGGGGATTAACACTTAAACTGGTCGACTTTGAGTACAACAGCTTTCCCTCCATAAGGCGGGTGGGTCTCATTGAATCAGTTGAAGGCCTGAACAGAACCAAGGATGGATCTCCCCCAAGTAAGAAAAAGCAGCAGACAGCTTGAGCTATAATATCAGCTCTTCCTGGGTCTTCAGTCTGTCAGCCCACCTTGTAAATTTTGAACTTGCAAGCCTCCATAACCAGGTGAGCCAACTCTTTAAAATAAATCTCCTTATATGTGATATATATCCACATGGCATATATGTGTGAATGTGTGTGTGTATCTGTATGTATACTACGTGGCATTTCTTTTCCCTTTCTTTTAAAACTGTAGCCATTCTGACTGCTTTTCCCCAGGTCTTCACGTTTGTTAGCCTGCCCCAGTTTTAGGGTTGGTCAGACAACTCAGTCAGAAGGAGGGGTCTAAGGAGGGGTCTTTGAAAGGCCTCCATGCCTTGCCAGCAAATGCCTACGTGGCAAAGAGAGTGCTTTCTCATTTCTGGTTATTTTTCTGTGAAAATGGGTGTTTTGATTATTTATCATGGCATGATGACCCCCAAACTTAGAGGCTTGAAATAACCATTTTATCACCTTTCAGAATGGTGCTGTGGTTGGATCGTTGAGCTCAGCAGTTCTTTTGGTCTCCCTTGGGGTCTCTTGTGCAGATTCAGTCAGATGGAAATTGGGGCTGGAGTCATGGAAGATTTGGCTGGGATGCTGAGACTGTTGGGTCTCTCTCCCTCTACATGAAACCTCAGGGCCTCTCCCGTCTGCATGGCACCTCCAGGTGGTCTGTACATGTGGTTTCTCCAGCAGCATAGCCAAACATCCTACGTGACTCCAGGGTTCCAAAAGTATCAAGAAGGAAGCTGCCAGGAATCCTGAAGGCTTAGGTCCAGAGCTTGTGCAAGGTCATTTCTGCCAAGTTCCATAATTTCGGGTGAGTCCCAGGCCTGGCCCAGATGCCACGTGGGAGGATTTACATGAGGGCGTGAACACTGGGAGATGTAGTTCTTCAGGCACCATCTTTGAAAGTTTACCACAGTGGGAAAACTTAGAACAGACCTCATCTCACCCTCTAAACATCCTTCCTATAAAGATTCTTCTTAATGACTCAGTGCTTTTCTAATATACTTTAGGGGATTTTTAAACAACACTACGGCAAGACAAATAAGAGATCAAATTGACAATAACACCAACAGTCATAGACTGAGTTAGCCAATTTAGGAAACCAGAGTTCTCAACAAAATATTTCTCCCTCTCTCAACCTGCTCAACTCCTTGCTTTGACCACTATAGAAACTTTCTCTAGAAGTTTCCTCAAGGGTTACTTTTATTCCAGGCTTTGGTGCCCATGCCACCAGATGATAGCCATGCAAATACCAGAACTCTCCTTCAAAACTGGATTCCAATCATTCAAAAATAACTGATATTTACTTTTAGACTTTAGGATGGGCCGTGTATCCCACCTTCTTTAAAAAAAAAAATCAACACAAAAATAAGTGAGCAGAAATCTTTTTTTGTCATCATAGGAAATATTTTTAGCTCTTTTAAATCCACAGCAGGGATGTTTTTTGCAAATTTAAACTTAGCATACTTTTATAATAAGTAACAGAGTCACATAGTCATAGTCAAAATTTAACAGTTTCAAAGGGAATTGACTAAGAAATCTCCTTTCCCCAGCCCTGTCCCCCAGATAGATAGTTTCTCTTTTGTCCTTGTTTTTTTTCCCCAGAGATAGGCTATATTTCTTCTTCCAGAGACATTATCTGCACATACAAGCAAAGATTCACTCATAGTCTTTTTCTAGTGTTGACACAAATGGAATCACACTCTACATACTACTCTGCATCTTGCTTTTCTTAATAAACAATCTTAAGCATTAGTCTATATCAGTATGTAATTTCCTTATTCTTTCTTTTTTGGTAGCTGCCATGAACATTCCCTTGTGTGCATGTACAGTAATGTATTTAAATAGTTCCCTTTTGATGGGCGCTGAAGTTCTCTCCAATATTTTTCTATTAACAAGGGTACAATACATGAAATTGCATGTGCACCATTTCACACCTATGTGAACTTATCTGTGGGATAAATTACTGGAGTTGGGATTTCTGAGTCGAAATCTAATTCGTAACTTGGTAGGTAGCACCAAGTGCTTAAAGCATCAGTGCTTAAAGATGCACTGATGTACATTCTCACCAGTGATACATGATTTGCCTACTATTCCACCCCTGCTAGCTCTTTCTCTTATTTGTCTTATTTCAGTGTGATTTTATTTTTAATGTCTCTTATTATGAATGAAATTGATGACCCATTTTTACGCTCAGGTGTCATCTGTATTTTCTTTTCTGTGTCTATGTATTTAAATCCTTTTGGTTATGTTAGTTTTCATTTGCAAGAGTTTTTTTATATGCAGGAAGCTAGCCCTTTGACTCTAATACAAGGTGCAATTCTTTCCCCCACACAATCATTTGTCTTTTTGCTTTACTTAAAACAGTTTTGCCAGGCAGAAAATTTTATCTTTATTTTTATGTGATCAAATTCATCAGTGTCTGGCTTTTATATATATATATATATATATATATATATATATATATATATATATATTTTTTTATATTTATATATATGTTTATATATATATCTTTATGTTTACATATGTTTATATATATGTTTATATATATATCTTTATTTTTAACATATATATATGTTTATATATATGTTAATATATATATATCTTTATTTTTATGTGATCAAATTCATCAGTGTCTGGCTTTTATATATATATATATTGTTTTATATTTATATATATGTTTTTATATATATATATATATATATATTTTTTTTTAAGTAGGCTTCACACACAGTGTGGAGCCCAACACAGTGCTTGAACTCATGACCCTGGGATCAAGACCTGAGCTGAGATCAAGAGTCAGACACTTAACTAAGTCACCCAGTCAGCCTGCTTTCATGCCATTTTTAAAATGATTTCCCACTCTGAAGAGGAAAAACCAATTTGCTTCTTACGTAATTTTATAATTTCATTTGTTACATTTAAGCCTTTGATTTATATTGAATTTATTTTGGTGCAAAATGTGAGGCATAGAATAAACTTAATATTTCTTTTCCAAATACATACCCAGTTGTCTTAACACCATTTAATAAATAACTTCTCTTTACCCCACTTAATTTTGATGACACTACATCTTCATACTTGGCATAGATTGTGTTTTTTTATTGTTGTTTAATTCTTTGGTATTTTCTCAAAAGTGTTTTAATATATTTATTCTTATAGAGCCTACAAGATTCTTATTAAGTTTACTTCCCAATATTTTTCTTTTCTTGGTCATTGTTATTATTGTAAATGGTTGACTTTGCTCCTATTAGAATTTATTGGCAATCTGATGATCTGATCTTCTCATTTGTTTGTTTGCTATTGATTTCTGCACATAAATGTTACACATGTTTCTGGAGGAATGTACTTTCATCCTAATCTTCAGAGAATTTTCGCAATTTTCCAAGGAAAATAAGCAGTTCAAAGCAAAAAATTACCATATGCACATCAGGAAACAAGGTACCAGGAGCATAAACTAGCAGACATAACATATTACAGGAATAAACTATCAAACTCTTCAGAAATTGAAATTATTAGACACTATATAGAATACTGGGGCACCCGGATGACTCAGTTATCTGAGCATTGGACTTCAGCTCAGGCCATGATCTCGCAATCTGTGAGTTTGGGCCCTGTGGGGGGTTCTATGCTGAAATATGGAAACTGCTTCAGATTATGTGTCTCCCTTTCTCTCTGCCCCTCCCCTGCTCATGCTCTGTATCTCAAAAATAAATAGATGTTAAAAAAAAAAAAGAATAGTTTATGCTTAGTACATTTAGAAAAATAGAAGACACATTTGTAAATATCTGGAGGAGGCAGAAGCTACAAAGACTAACCAAGCAGTTTGGAAAATGAACCAAATATAACCAGGAAAGAAATGAAAATGTAACAATTATAATGCAAAGTGCAATAGATAGATTTAATAATAAATTAGATTCAGCTGAAGAAAAAACTAGCAAACTGGAAAACAGGTCAGCAGAAATTATCTAGAATGCAGGCCAGAAAGACAAAGAGATGAAAAATAATATGTGAGTGGTTAAGAGGTATGAAGGATAGAAAGAAAAAAAGTTAACCTATCTATAACTAGAGTTCCAGAAAAAGAGAAGAGACAGACTAGGGATTGAGGTCATATTTAAAGAGGGGACTGAAAATTTCCCAGAACCAATGAGATAGTAAACTATAGAGTGAAGAATTACAAAATCCAAAGCAGGTTAGATATAATTTTTAAAAAACAAACAAACAAGTTAGATACATCATAGTAAAAAATGCAGTAGAGCAAATGCAAAGAAAAATACTAAAGGCTTTCAAGGGGGGGGGGGGAAGATTGCTTTTGAAGGAACAACAATTAAACTGACAGCTAATTTCTCAACAGCAAAAACAGAAGCCTGTAAACAAGTGACTAATATCTTCAGTGTGGTGAAAGACAATAACTGTCAATTCAGAATTCTATACAAGATGAAACTATCTTTCACAGATGAGGGCAAAAGTAAAGACATTTCCAGAAATGAAGTGGAAAGAGTTTGCCACCAGTCATGCTTCTCTAAAGGAAACACTAAAGGAGGAACTTTAGGCTGAAAGAAAGTGATCATAATTGGAAGGTCTAAGATGTAAGAAGGAATTAAATATAGACGAGACACATGAATAGATATTTTCAGAAGAAATGCAGCCAACAAAGTTATGAGAAGATATTCAGTATCATCAAAGATCAGAGAAATAAAAATCAAGACCACAATGAGATAAGATTTTCCACTCATTCCATTGTCAAATATTAGAAAGTGCAGGGCAAAACCAAGTGTTGGGGGAGATGTAAATCGACAGGCTTTATTTTACATTGCTGATGGCACCATCAATGAGAAAACTGCTTAGCAGTATCTCCTAAATTGAACGTTAACCAATTTATGATCCAATAATTCATCCTAGGTTTATACTGAAGAGAAATTCTTGCACATTAACAGGAGACATAGATAGACAATGCTTAAAGAAGCATTATTTAGCAAAAACATGAAAACAATCTCAAATTCCATTAATAGGAGAATAAACTGTGAGATAGCCACATAAACAGATATTATGTAGCAAGAAAAACAAATAAACTGCAATAATATGTAGCTAATTGGTAAGTTAGGTCTTAAAGGACTATATGCAGGATAACATTCTTTTATAAAAGTTATAAGCAACTGAAATTATATATATATATATATATATATATATATATATATATATATGTGGAATGCATATAGATGCAATAAAACTGTCTACAAAGGAATGACAAACCTGGGATCCAAGGTGATGGCTACCTTGGGTGAGGGGAGACAGGAAGATGAGACGGGGGGAAACTAATGTGGATAGATAAGGCTATAGTCAAGATCATGGTGTTTGTTTTAGAGAGTAGGTTACAGGTGCTAATTACCTTATTAAAAAATAACCAATTAATTAAGTTAAAGAGCATCACAAAAGGACCAATATTGAGAGAATGCCATGAACCAAAGATTATGTTTAACCCAATTCTGTACACCTAAGGTCCACAGAAAGAAAAGTTAAATTAAAACACAGGCTAAGGGTCAGAGAGTGGAAAGCAAAGTTAGGGTTTTATAAGGACAGCAACAGAGTGCGTGTCTTCCCAGCTAGTAGGAAAAAAAGCAGTATGATGAAAAGAGAATCAAACAAGAAAGGGCAGAAATGAAACGTCGCAAGAAGGAAGGCTATTATGGCAAACGGACAGAAATCTAAACACATCAATAGTTACATGAAGTGTGAAGGAAAAAATGCATTAGTTAAAAAAAAAATAAAAATTGTAGAGTGGATAAAGTAAAATGGGGTCACTACTCAGAATTTAAAAACTGCGGAAACTAAACAAGATGGTAACAGAAAAGAATGATCCATGTATAAACTAATGAGGAAGGAAACTGTGCAATTGGCAACACATCTTACCTCTAGACTTCACTTTGAAAAGTCCCACCCTATATAAAGTCTCTGCACATCTACCTGTGGTTGCATCCCAGCCCCCGCCCCAGCCATAGGAACAGCTTCATGGGTCTTGGCTGACTGCACACACTTATGCCTGCCTTGGCAAGTGAGAAAAACTTGCAACAATCATAAACATTTTTTTAAAAACAATTTTTTTTATGTTTATTTATTTTTGAGAGAGAGAGAGACAGAGCTCAAGCAGGGGAGGGGTAGAGAGAGAGGGAGGCACAGAATCTGAAGCGGGCTCTAGGCTCTGAGCTGTCAGGTGCCCGACATGGGGCTTGGACTTGTGAACCGTGAGATCATGACCTGAGCTGAACTCAGACGCTTAACCCGATTGAGCCACCCAGGCACCCCTCATACACATTCTTTCTGAGCAGAGTTTAGTTCAGCATCCTTTGATAAGGAGAGCAAGGGAAGGTGTTGGCTTATTTCAGACTATGGGGGAAAATTGTATGTGTGTAGATGTTTAACAATCCAAGCACAAATGCTCAGTACGCGGACAGTTGTATATGACTGAGTAGGTATATACTGGATGCTGTGGTTACCCCCCGACGCCCTCTTCAGGATCAAGGCACTTATTTCTCCAGATTCCATGCGCGTGACATGCTGTTGGCTTACAGCTGAGTCCCTCCCCAAACCTTGTCCTCTGCCAATGGTTGTCCGGCTCCCTGGGCGTCAAAGTGCAGGCATCAAGGGGCCAGCCCTCTTGCCTCAATCCAGGATCCCTCTGAAGGGCCATGCAAGTTTCAGAGCTCCTTGTGGCATCAGCTGAGCCCCCTCATGCAAGAAAATTGCCGTTCAACTTTCCCCTCTGCCCAATCCAGCTCCCTCCCTCTCTTATGGGCATTGCTGAGAGCACTCCTACTCTCTTAAGACTCCAAATGGTCTAACACCAACTGCAGTTTAATTCCAATGCTAGCCACTTGGAGTTAGTAGAGACCCCGACAGGTTGAGGCCAAACTCCTCCCCATGACTCCCTCACTGCAAGCCTCCCATGATGCAGCTCTTGGAGTCTCTAGGCCATCCACACTTCTAATCAGCTGGCCACAAACTCGGGGTTCTCATGAACACCTCAGTTTTGATCATTTACTAGAATGACTCCCAGAACCCAGGAAGTCACTCTTATTATTACAGTTTCCTTATAAAAAATACACCTGAGGGGGACCAGCCAAATGAAGAGATGCATGGGGTTAGGTCTGGGAGGGAACACAGAATTTCTTTGCCCTCTCCTCATGAAATCAGGGTGCATCACCCTCCTGGCACATGGATGTATGATTTATAATGGATGATTGATTACCAATCAGGAAACTCTACTGAGCTTCAGGGCCAGAGTATTGTTAGGGAGTTTCATTACATTGCCCTGATTGATGAAATCCTTGGGCAGGAAATCATTACCACCCCCACCCCCCCTCCTTGGAAGTCTGGCTAGCTCAGAATCCCAGCCTCCCAATCCTGTGGTTGGTCTTTCTGGTGACCATCCAGAAGCTAGCTAGGGGCCCATCCAGAGTCACCTTATTAGCATAACAAAGACAGTTCTATCACTCCGGAAATTCCAAGCGTTTTTGAAGCTTTGTGCCAGGAATCTGGGGCAAAGACCAGATAAATTTCTATAACAACTCCCTAAAAACACTCGTGCACACAAATCGCTTGTCTTAGAGCCCGTTTCCAGAAAACCTGACCTAAGAGAGTTTTTGCCAGGATTGGTTCTAGAAAATGCAAGAGCTCTTTGAGTTCCTGACATGTGCTATGGAAAGATGGAGCACCCAAGGACTGGGTTAGGCTCCCCCCACACAGCCAGGGTTAGTGTCTGGGCTACCTGATGTAGTACCTGCTGCTGGTGGCCTGGGGGCACTGTTCCAGCTTGGGGTTACTTACACGTAAAATAGCTTTTAGACCTGGGATGGTCCTGAGTGGTTTTGTTTCAACTCTAACTATAATACTAAAGGAAAGGAGTACTGGGCTTTTGTCCCTGTTTATATATGAGGAAAGGGGCACCTGGGAGGCTCAGTCGGTTAAGCGTCCAACTTCGGCTCAGGTCATGATCTTATGGTTCGTGAGTTCGGGCCCTGTGTTGGGCCCTGTGCTGACAGTTCGGAGCCCAGGGCCTGCTTCAGCTTCTGTGTGTGTGTGTGTGTGTGTGTGTGTGTGTGTGTGCGCGCGCGTGCGCGCGCGCGCGCGCGCGCGCGTGCGCGCGCGTTTCTCTCTCTGCCCCTCCCCCGCTCACACTCTGTCTCCCTGTCTCTCAAGAATAAATAAATATTTAAAAAATTATATATGAGGAAAAACAGAGAAGCAGGTAAGGTAGTTTCTGATTCGTGCCCCTTCGTCCCCCCCCCCCCAACCCCCTTACCAGCAGCCACTTATCTGAGGGTGTCTGGAAATCCTGTAAATTCAGTTTTGGTATGTGAGCATGTTTCAGATTCCAGTCCCACTGAATGTGTATTACTCTTCACCCAGCTCTCCAAGCCAGACTTCCCTACATTGCCACCTGGGGCACCCAACTCACACTGTACCCAAGTGTCCAGACATCTCAGTCTCAACATGTCCAAAAAAGCTACACCTTCTCCACAGAAAAGTCCTTCCCTTTTCTCTACTATCATCTACACAATTGTCTCAGCCAGAACCCTGGTGTAGCTTTGGTGTCATTCTTGGCTTCTTCTATCTCTCTCTCACCTCCTGTGTCCATCCATCACACTGACTTGTCAGTTTCACCTCCTGAGTATGCTTCTCCCATCTCAGCCACCACTGCTATAATGGTAGCCTTCCTCATTGCTCCCTCTCAGGCTGGAAGAAAACACCTCACATGTGTGCCTTCCACAGCGTTTGTCTTCTTAAATCCTTTCTCTATACAGACTTCAGAGTGAGGCACTTAAATTACAGATCCAACAGTTTCCCATTCACCTTTATTTTCTGCATTAAAAAAATTATAAAATAGTGAATGCTTTCCCAAAGAGTCAAATAATAAAGGTATAATAAAGAGATATATAGATATAGACATATACCTTTATATATTATATATACACCTTCATACATAATAATTTCATCCCCTATATATATAATAAAGGTATATATATTCTTATATAATAAGAAAAGTCTGTAATATTTTCCCCCTTTAAAAAAAATTTTTTTTTAGTGTTTATTTTTAAAAGAGAGAGAGAAACAGAGCACGAGGTAGGGAGGAGCAGAGAGAGAGGAAGGTACAGAATCCGAAGCAGGCTCTAGGCTCCGAGCTATCAGCACAGAGCCTGATACGGGGCTCAAACCCACTTGCTATGAGATCATCACCTGAGCCGAAGTTGGCCACTTAACCGACTGAGCCACCCAGGAGCCCCATATTTTCCCCCTTTTCTATCCAGCACCCATCTCCTCTCTTTTCTTCTAAGAATTGCCCTCCCTCCAACACCCTGAATAAAGTTGGCACCCCCTTCCAGGAGCTGCCATTTTCTCAGGCCATAGTTAATTGGTTCCCATTGAGAGTTTTGTTCTATAGTTTTAGACTCAGGGGCCAAATATCTTGTTGACCTCTCTCTATGGCTGGAGATATAAGATGTAAAATTTGTTAAATTTCATGGCCACACATCTTGCTTTGATGAGAAGCTGATGCAGCCAGTAAGAAGAGAAAGAAATAAAGATGAAGTGATACATACAAAGATAAGCAAAATGGAAAGAAAGAATTCTGTGTTGTCATTGTTTCCTCACACAAATGGATCATGCCATACAAGTTTTTCTACCATTTCTTTTTTGTTTCACAATATATCTTGGAGATCTTTCCATTTCATTTGTCATGAAGGTACTTTGTTCTTTTAATGGCTGCCTGATATGTAATAGTCTCAATGTTCCACGGGTTAGTTACCTATTTCTAACCAATATGTGGGTTGTTCTCGATCTCTTGCTGTTACACAGAATGCTATAATAAATGTCCTTGTACAAATACATTGTTTTTAGAAGAGAGTCTTAAAAAGGGAATAATTACCCCATTTTCTCAAACTCCCTAGTATTTCCAAGATAAAATTCATAGTTCTTAAAAGGGCAGACACTACTACGACCTCCATTTCTCACCCCTCCCCTATTCTCTAGCAACGCAAATCGCTTGAGGCTTGTAGCTCATAAACCATGCTTTTCCTTACTCTGTGCCTTTCTTTGTTCTTGCTGTACCTGGAATGCCCTCTCCATCTCTCTCTGCTTAGTTCATTCCTATTCATTCTTTGTCACTCAGTTCAGGTGTCAGTCCCTCCAGGGAACTATTCCACACCACTTTCATCATTGCATGTGCCACATGGTATCTGATTTATTTATTAATATACCTGTGTTGGATACTGGATTATGAATTCCTCCAGGTCAGTGCCTTATGGTTTTTAGATCTGAGGTGCTGAGCACAGTGTCTAGAACACAGCATGTGGTCAGTTACAATGGAATGAATGAGGGTCTACATTCATAGATTTATCAAGCTCCTACACACTCACTTAACATGGATGTTTGCTCCTCTTGAAAGGTAATGGATCTAGTAGGTTTCTTTTTCTGTAATCAATAATCCCAACACCACAAACACACATATACTTACACACACACATACACCACAGTGTATAGATTACTGCACTGTTCTAGTTGTGTATTTTCTTCTGGTTGTTTAGTTAATTGCCTTAGTTAAGGTGTTCATTCTTAAAGACCATAATAATGGTAATGATAGCTATCATTTATGGTGTCCCTTACTTGTTTGAAGCCCTGGAATAAACGATTTATCAGGTCATCTCCAGGCTTTGTGGTTCTGAAGGGTAGGCACTGTTATATCCAACTCACAAATACTGAGACCAAGAGGTTAATATCTCACCCAGAATCATATAGGAAAAAAAAAAAATCCAGTCCTGGAAACTGTATCTGTAAGAACTGAAAGTTCATTCTCTTTTCCTAACCAGGCTCTTTCAGAGTGGTTTTAATCGGTAAAAGGGGCTGTTGACTCAGGCTCCCTGGTGTAAGATCAAGACTCACAAATTTAAACCTACCTGGGAATTGTAAACACACTTTCGTTTATTGCTGCTATCATCAAAAAAGAAGCCTTTACTTAAATATTAAGGTTTGGGGTAGAAACATAAATAAAAACAGCTAATGAATATTCCAATTGTTCTTCTGACCCCCTCTTACATTAACCTGCATTAAATTTTTAGCTGGATCATGTTCCCCAAGTGCTCTCATTACACTTTACATATGTTACTTCTAATTTCAATAATAAGCTATTTCCAACAATAACTGCCTATGGTTATATGTTACCCCTAAGGAATGCCTAATGTTCAGTATCAGCAAAATGCACACAAAGTCACCCCCGGGATTGCTTGGATTTTTCTTTCCACAATTAAGATTTAATAAGTTGCAGTGATACACTAAATGGCACCCATTTCAAAAGGGATTTTGAAAGTATATGAATCCAAGAAGTGTATTTTGAGGTGGTATAAAATGATTTCAATGGTTAGGCATCCTGGCTTTGGAGGCGAGCAAAGGTGCCATCTAGCAAGTTCTGTGATCTTGAGCAAATTACTTAACTTCTCTGAGTCTCAGTTTCTCTTCTGGATCAATGTGAGGGATTTTGTTTGTTTGTTAATGTAAGGGCAACTTCTCAGGTTCAGAAAAGTCTACTTTTTGCTATTTGAAATTTTAATTAATAATTTATTTATAATGCATATTTGAAAACCTAGCTTTCCTTAGTCCTTGAATTTAACTTAAAATTATAATTTTATATCCAAATATGGAAAATTTCAGCAATCACTTTTAAGATGGCCTTCGATTAATGTTTAATCAACTCCAAGTTGAACAGACAAAACTTCTTCAATCAGTACCATTTACAACTTAGTTAATTAAACACCTTAAACTCTATTTTATAAATTTAATATATTGAGTCTTCTTTTTAAGACCTTCAAATATCTGCCTTTCTAGCCAAAATCTTTCTAAGAACTCAATTCTTATAAATTTAATAAGTAAAATATAATGAATTTCAAGTTATATTAAACATTGTAAACACTAAACACACAAAGATTTCAATTTTCTTAAACCTAACATGAAGGTAATAGTACTATGGATTTTTTAATTTCATCCCCTCTAAACTCAATTCTAAACCTTCTTGGAGTTAAAAGATTCTTGGCCTCATGAGTAAGAGTCCCAGACAAATGTAGTAACTGTCATAAGAGAATTGAGGTTACTCTCTCCAGCAAGTAAAAGACCAACAACTAGAGATCCAAGACCAGGAAAAGAAATCTGGCAGTTTTGTATATCCAGGAAAGCTCTCCCCAACAGACACATGCATTCATTTCTATGGTTGCAACATTAAAGGACACAAAGTCCTTACTCCTCAAGTAGAGTTGATTTTACCAATGTCTTCTGAGGGCAAAGTACACTGTCATCTAATTATTTCATCTACACTCACCTAAACTGTTTGGGTCTAACTTCTTTCAATAATCTTTACTGTTAATCTCTATAATAATCTCTTTACTATATGCTTGAATTCTGCTTTCATTTTTATTTTTATTTATTTATTTTTTTTATCTTTGCCATCCTGTTTGACAGGGCACAAGGCCTTTGGTTGGATGCTACACATCTCCCATACTTTTTTCTGGTTCTTTAGTCATGACACCAAAGTCATGCTAATAGTAATCTGATAATTTCAGCACCCCCTCCATAAGGCTATTGTGAGGATGAAATAAACTCAGTGAATACTAAAAGACTCAGCACATTGTCCAGAACATTGCGCAGAATAGCACTTAACAAGCTATTATTATTTGGGGGTGTTTCACTACAAAGGCTTTTATCCAGTTGTTGAATTTTAGTTAAAACAGCATATAATGAGTATAATGCTAAATGAAATAAGTCCATCAGAGAAAGATAAATAACATATGATTTCACTCATATGTGGAATTTAAGAAAAAACAAACAAGCAAATGGGGGGGGGGGAACAGAGAGAGACAAACCAAGAAACAGACTCATAACTACAGAAAACAAGCTGATGGTTACCAGAGAGGACATGGGGGGGGGGGGGTAGGTGAAACAGGTGATGGGGATTCAGGAGTGCATTTGTGGTGATGAGCACCGGGTGATGTATGGAGGTGTTGAATCACTAAATTGTACACCTGAAACTAATGTAATACTGTATGTTAACTACACTGGAATTAAAATTAAAAACTTAATAAAAGAACATATAATAGAATGACATATCATTGTAGTTGGAAAAAATCATATCATCCATTTCCTGCCAGAGTCTCCTAAAGCAGTAGTAAAAAGATGCTTACAACAGCATAAGCTTATAAGCACAGAATTTTTTTTAAGTAGAAGAGATAATAGTTCAGGAATCGAGAAAAAACAAGCAAGCAAACAAAAACCTGAATACTAAGCAAGTGTTGGTAAAACCTGAGAAGCAATACAATTTGCACTAAAGATCCCTGAAAAGGCTCAAGAACTGGAAGCAGTAGTTTTCTCTAGAAGTTGGAGTGTCGGGTGGGGGGGGGGGGTTGGAAGGAGGATTAATTGAAAATCCTCTTTGAGAAACACTTAGACCCTTAGGTCATCTCCTATTCTATACAGATGGATACAAGTCTTCTCCCTCCTCCCTCCTTCTCCTGACAGAAGACCAACTGATTATTCTCTCAAGAGGTAAAACACAGGGCTGCTGAATGGGAGTATCAGCTACAGTTGAAGGAATGGGTGCCTTATTGAAATAGAGAGATTAACAAAACGTACATACAATATGATACAAATAATGAGAGCCTGTCTTAGACATCTTACCCTCCTACCTTCTCTGGGGAAACCGACCAACTCAAAAACAGGCCTAAAGATTTTGACATCTGAGATTGATAACACCCACTCAACAAGCATGGAGCTTCTAATCAGCTCTTAGTGCTGAGTGGGCAGTCATTTAAAGAAACCCTCTAACCTGAAATTCAAAGACCAGCATAACAGAAAAAAATTCTGTAGGCAGAGGAAAATATCAGAAAAACATCATTAATATCTTCATGGGAAAAACATCTTTTAAACAATCAGAATTAAATTGTTTCTGTCAAAAAAAATAAAGGGAATAGCATAAAGAACTTGTGGACTGCCTCGGTGGCTCAGTCAGCTGAACATCCAGCTCTTGGTTTGGCTCTGTTCGTGACCTCACATTTCGTGAGACTGAGTCCCGTGTCAGGCTCTGTGCTGGCAGTGTGGAGCCTGCTTGGGATTCTCTCTCTCTCTGCCCTCCCCCCTCTCAAAATAAATAAATAAACATTTTTAAGAAAGATTCTCTCTTTCCTCCTACCTTTCCCCCTTACTTATGCGTGTACACACACACACTCTCTCTCTCAAACATTTTTTAAAAAAAGAAAAGAAAGAAAAGAACTTGTAAAGGTTAAAAATAGGAAAATGTACAACCCAATAGAAGTTTGGAAGATAAAAGTGAAAAAAACCTAGGGATTAGTTCTCATAAAAATAAAGGAATAAACCAGTGAATTGGAAGCAATAGAGTTCAGGTAAAAGAGGAGCTAACAGAAAAGACATGATGGAAATCCCTAAGATGATACTGAAAATATCCCAACACAACAGTTATGCAGCAGGCTTGGAGGGCAGCCAGTTGAGATTCAAGCAGATCAAATTGCTCACAAGAGGTTTTTTTTCCAGAAACAAAAAATGAAAATTAATGAAATATCAAATGTTCTGAACATATGGTGAGGAGATTTACACAAATGGGATATAGAGTTGGGGCAAGTATTTAGAAAATAAAGCACTTGTCACTTCAAGGAAGATGGAAGTCTCTACAGAAAAGACAAAGCTCTCCTGATATATATACTCTAAAACACAGCTATGAAAAGCAAGGTAATATTCTCATCAGAACACAAGAGAGCTGAAGAACTAGAGGTATGGGTGGGTTCTGAAAGTCAGGATAAGACACAAGTAGACGTGAAAATGACTGGTTTAAGGTTAGGTCTCCAGATCCGCTCACTCATCCTGTGTATTCAGGTAGCATCCCCTCTCCCAACCCGGCCTGTGCTGGAGGTGCATCCTGAGAAAGTGATCCAGAGACACTAAACTTTGGGTAATCAAGACAGCCGAGAGGAAGAGCAAGGAAAGGAGCGAAACAAAGGGTCAGCCAAAAGTCCCTGTACTGAATGGTGAGACACTCAACCACAAGTCCCTCCACCACCCACCTCTCTTGATCAGTTCCCGGATGCTGGCAGCCAGGTCTATATCCACACCACATAGGAGATTAGCTATTTCTCCTCTGAGAAGGAAATACATAGAGATATTGACATGTCTACATTCCCTTAAGAAATGGGTAGTGTGCCCAAGAGCAAAACCCACTAGTCAGCAAGCTACACCAACACAGCATTTGTATGCCTTGTTCTTTTCTTTTTTTAAGTTTATTTATTTATTTTTAGAGAGAGTGTGAGCAGGGGAGGGACAAAGAGACAGAAGGGGAGAGAGAACCCCATGTAGGCTCTGCAATGTAAGCATGTAGCCTGATGTGCAGCTCGAACCCACAAACCGTGAGATTATGACCTGAGCTGAAACCAAGAGTTGGACACTTAAGTGACTGAGCCACGACAGGTACTCCTTTATGCCTTGTTCTAATTACGAATCAACTAAGAACTAAGAACAGCTAGGAACAAAACAGACATTTGATGAAAATTTGTACCTGAAAAGAGACCAAAATATTTTAAGCCAGAAAAATAGAACTTGGAATAAAAGAGGCACTTTTGAAAGACAAAACAAAACAAAGAAAAAAAACCAGAGAGAAACTCAAAGGACTGAAAAAAAAGACCCTAAAATACCCATTAAGAAAGAAAGATATTTCATCCATTAAAAGGAAAAAATACTATTAAAATTATCATTTCTTTTTATATTAAAAATATGATAGCAAAATTAAAAAGAGAGAGTAAGAGAAGGTTTGGAAGATAAAGTTGATGAAAACTCCCAGCAAGTAGATCGCAAAGACCAAGAGAGGTAAAAGAAGGGAAATGAAAAGAGAAAACCTGGTCAAACAACCAAATACACAAAGTGCTATAGAAAGGAGAACAGAAAAAATTGAAACAGAAAAGTATGAAGAAAATAAGAGAAGAAACCCAGAAATTCAAATTGCCCATGGAAATAGTTCATCAGAGCATTTTATCACAAAACTTCAGAAATTTGCAGATAAAGAGGATCCTGAAAGCTTCAAAACAGGAAAAAAGAAAAATAGGTCTTAGCATAGAATAGGGCTTTTCCACACCAATATTTCTAGGTCTGCTAGGGAGCAGAGAGGAAATTTCTTCAAAATTCAGAGAGATACTGATTTCTAAATTAGAATTCTATAGTCAGGCAAGCTCTCAGCCAACAACATTTTCAAATATGCAAGGACTGAAAAAATTGACCTCCCACACTCTGTTTCTCAGACAGTGATTGGGGCCATGTGACACCAAAACAAGAGAATGAACCAAGAAAAAAGAAGACAAAGAACTGAGGCAAAAGATTGAGTGTGGGAAGAGGTGAACTAAAGTCCCTGGCTGTCAGCTGTGCCCCAGAGATGGCATAACCATTCCAGAGCGGAACGGTAGAGAGGGCTCCATGAGGAAAGGAGCCAATAGGATTCTTGATGTGTTCTGCATGTAGAAAATACTAAGATTGGGTAGGTTTTTGTAATTCTGATAATGAGTTCATTAGACCCTATGAAAATCTGGGCTCTTGGTTTTCATTTACTAAACTTTCTATATTCCTATCACTAACCATTAAGTCCAGGAGAAACAAAAAGGTGTAAAAGGAGGGAACTGTGATTCAGTAATGAACAAAGGTTATATAGTTAACATGATGTGAGCGAGCATAAATATCAACAAAAATTGATAGACCTATGTCAGAAAGATAGAGGGAGGTATGAATGTAAGAGCAGTGAGAGCTTCAAGGACAACAGGGAAATAGGAGAGCTTGGTTTCCTCCTTCCATAAAAACAATTCAGGCTTTGGCCTCTCATTAGGATGTAGAAAGCTGTAAGAGACCACTACATCAACCTACCAGTGAATAAGTTGGATAAGCTACAAAATCATAGTTTTACTGAACACATTAGAAGGCTGAGGGAATCTAAAGTAAAAACCAGAAAGTAATAAGACCTTTGGAGGACTGAAGAGACTCATGCTTGCTTTTGTTCCCGATGGAGCATCAGGAGACATAACCCACCATAAACAAGAGGAGGAAAAAACAGGATGAATTGTTAGCAATTAATGGTCATGGATGGGTTGCTGTAATAGATTTGAAACGTGATGATCCATCCCCAGTTGACGGCAAGGCGGAAGCTCTGAAAGAAATTGCCTCAGAGGCATGTAAGTCTTCTCTAAGGGCAAAGAAGCAGCTGCTGAAGGCTGGGGCTGGGGAATGAGAAACCCACTTTAAATGTAATGACCTGCAAAGGCTAATAATAAAAGGCTGAGAAAAGATACCCTGCTAACGCGAAACAAAAGAAAGCTGGAGTTGTCATATTAATATCAGATGAAATAGATTTCAGAACAAAGAATTATTCCCCAGGGATTTAAAAAGTCATATGATAATGATTAAGGAGTGAATCTGTCAAGATACTATACCATTCCTAAATGTTTATGTGCTTAAAAACAGAGCTGCACATGAAGCAAAAACTAACACAATTTCCACTTACAGGGGGAACAGACAAGCCCATAACTATAGTCAGTGATTTCAACACCTGTCTCTCAAAAAGTGATAGAACAAGTAGAGACAAAGTCAGTAAGGATAGAAAACATCTGAACAGCAACATCAACCAACTTGACCTAATTGACATTTACAAAACACTCTACTACTAAATAGTAGAATATGCATTGTGTTCAAATACACGTGGAACCTTTCCCAGGATAGACCTTATTTAGGGCCGTTAACATATCTCAGTAAATATAAGAGATTTAAACTATCCAGGTCTCTTCTCTAACCACAAAATAATTAAATTAGAAATCAATAATGAAAAAATGTCTGGAAAAATCCCCAATTGTTTGGAAACAATAACACACCTCAAAATAACCTATACACCAAAAATAAATAAAAAAGGAAATTCAGAGGTATTTTGTAATATAATGGAAACATAATATAACAAAATTTGTGGGGTACACCTAAAACAGTGTTTTTTAAAAACATTTATAGCTTTAGATGCTTATATTAGAAAAATGGAAACTCAGTGTTCTGAGCTTCTACCATAAAAAAATAAAATAAGAAGAACAAATTAAGCCTAAAGAAAGAAGAGGGGAAATAATATGCAGAAATCAATGAAATAGAAAATAGACAATAGAGAAAACCCAACAAAGTAGTTTTAAGTTAATACAGTTGATAAACTCATAGCTAGACTAATCAAGAAAAAAAGGGAAAATGGCACAAAAACAGACACATAGACCAATGGAATAGAATAGAAACCCCAGAACTAGACCCACAAACGTATGGCCAACTCATCTTTGACAAAGCAGGAAAGAACATCCAATGGAAAAAAGACGCCTCTTTAACAAATGGTGCTGGGAGAACTGGACAGCAACATGCAGAAGGTTGAAACTAGACCACTTTCTCACACCATTCACAAAAATAAACTCAAAATGGATAAAGGACCTAAATGTGAGACAAGAAACCATCAAAACCTTAGAGGAGAAAGCAGGAAAAGACCTCTCTGACCTCAGCCGTAGCAATCTCTTACTCGACACATCCCCAAAGGCAAGGGAATTAAAAGCAAAAGTGAATTACTGGGACCTTATGAAGATAAAAAGCTTCTGCACAGCAAAGGAAACAACCAACAAAACTAAAAGGCAACCAAAGGAATGGGAAAAGATATTCGCAAATGACATATCGGACAAAGGGCTAGTATCCAAAATCTATAAAGAGCTCACCAAACTCCACACCCGAAAAACAAATAACCCAGTGAAGAAATGGGCAGAAAACATGAATAGACACTTCTCTAAAGAAGACATCCGGATGGCCAACAGGCACATGAAAAGATGTTCAGCGTCGCTCCTTATCAGGGAAATACAAATCAAAACCACACTCAGGTATCACCTCACGCCAGTCAGAGTGGCCAAAATGAACAAATCAGGAGACTATAGATGCTGGAGAGGATGTGGAGAAACAGGAACCCTCTTGCACTGTTGGTGGGAATGCAAATTGGTGCAGCCACTCTGGAAAACAGTGTGGAGGTTCCTCAGAAAATTAAAAATAGACCTACCCTATGACCCAGCAATAGCACTGCTAGGAATTGACCCAAGGGATACAGGAGTACTGATGCATAGGGGCACTTGTACCCCAATGTTCATAGCAGCACTCTCAACAATAGCCAAATTATGGAAAGAGCCTAAATGTCCATCAACTGAGGAATGGATAAAGAAATTGTGGTTTATATACACAATGGAATATTACGTGGCAATGAGAAAAAATGAAATATGGCCTTTTGTAGCAACGTGGATGGAACTGGAGAGGGTGATGCTAAGTGAAATAAGCCATACAGAGAAAGACAGATACCATATGGTTTCACTCTTATGTGGATCCTGAGAAACTTACCAGGAACCCATGGGGGAGGGGAAGGAAAAAAAAAAAAAAAAGAGGTTAGAATGGGAGAGAGCCAAAGCATAAGAGACTGTTAAAAACTGAGAACAAACTGAGGGTTGATGGGGGGTGGGAGGGAGGAGAGGGTGGGTGATGGGTATTGAGGAGGGCACCTTTGGGATGAGCACTGGGTGTTGTATGGAAACCAATTTGTCAATAAATTTCATAAAAAATAAAAAAAAAAAAAGAAAAAGAAAAAAAGGGAAAATTACCTATATCAGGGATGAAAAAGAGGATATTTAAAGGCTAATAAGTAGATATTAGGAATAATTTCATACCAATAATTTCAGTAATTAGAGGAAAATAATAAATTTCTTAAAAACCACAGCTTACCAAAGGGATACTAGAAGAAATAAAAACTATAAAGAATTCTATACCTGCTAAAGAAATTGGATTGATAATAAAATATCTCCTCACAGACAACATCTGGACTCAGATGGCTTCACTGGTAAATTCTATCAAACATTTATGGAAGAAATAATTATACAACTTATTTCAGAAATTAAAGGAAATGGGAGAATACTCCCCAACACAGTTTGGGAGGCCAGTAGAATACTGATAGCAACACCTGACAAAGCTATTAAGTGGAATGAAAACCAAAGACCAATATTACATGGATATAAACACACAAAAAATCTTTCAGAATATTAACAGTTCAAGTCCAGAATATTTTAAAACAATCATACATTATGGCCCAAGGGTTAGTTTAATATTCTAAAATTAATAATGTAATTCACCATATCAACAGACCAAAAATAGAGAAACCATAAGATCATCTTAATAGATACAGGGAAAAAATTGACAAAATTTAATACCCATTGTTAAGACAAATAAACAGAGGCGCCTGGGTGGCTCAGTTGATTAAGCATCCGACTTCAGCTCAGGTCATGATCTCACAGTCTGTGAGTTCGAGCCCCGCGTTGGGCTCTGTGCAGACAGCTCAGAGCCTGGAGACTGCCACGGATTCTGTGTCTCCTTCTCTCTCTGCCCCTCCCCTGCTCATGCTCTGTCTCTCTCTGTCTCAAAAATAAATAAAAACATTAAAAAAAACAAATAAACAAATACAGTTCAGCAAACTAGGAATAGAGGGAAACTTCCTCAGCTTGCTAAAGGGAATCTATAAAGCTCTGCAATTAACATTATATTTCATGATTCAGGAAAGAACATAATTGTACCCCAAAGAGCAAGAATAAGGCAAAGTCCTTTCAACATCATAGAGGAAGCCCTAACCAGTGAAATAAGCCAGGAATAAAATAAAAAGGTGTAAAGATTGTAAAGGAAGAAGCAAATCTGTCTTTACTGTGATATCAATAGATAATTCCTAAAATTAAAAAAACAAAAACAAAAACAAAAATACTGTATTCCTGAAAAATACAGATATGAATTCAGGGAAAAGTTAAGACATGAAATGATTCAGGAGTGGGGAATATGTTGGGAATAATGTACTGCTTTTTGCTTTATATGCTTTGTAGTGTTTTTGATTTTTTAAAACTCTATTTTACTTTTATAAAAAACGTAAATTAAATTAAAAAGAAAAAGAGAAAAAAGCATCAGTAAGCATTGAGTACATTTATTCAACTCCAACTATTTCTTCAAAGATAATTTCTTTATTTAATTAAGACTTTTCCCCGGACTATTCCCTTAGTAAATTAAAGTGTTGGCTGAGCTTTCCCCTCTTTGAAAACAAAAGCTTGTGAAATCCAGAAGTACTTAAAAATGCAAGCACATTTTCATTTATTAATAGACTGCAATCAAGGCTTGAAATAAAAATAAAAATGTAAATTTCTGGCATAATTAATGAGCTTTAAAATTGTTTTTCCCATGACAAGAATTATTTTTGGCTCTCAGCCCAAGGGCAAGCATCTATGCTACCATGAAGTTTGTCAATAGTGCCTATGTACGTATATGAACATATGTTTTCCTGGTTATTTGAATAAATATCTACATATCTATATGTATATATTTACGCCCATCAGCTAAACATTTGGCAAAAAGACAATTTGCTGCTATTTACAGTTTTTTCAATTTATTATGTTTTTAATTTTTTTTAATGTTTACTCATTTTTGAAAGAGAGAGACAGAATGCAAGCCAGGGAGGGACAGAGAGGGAGGGAGACACAGAATCCAAAGCAGGCTTCAGGCTCTGACTTGTCAGCACAGAGTCAGATGTGGGGCTCCAACCCATGAACTGTGAGATCATGACCTGAGCCGAAGTCGGACACTTAACTGATTGAGCCATCCAAGTGCCCCTGAAGTTTGTTTTAAAAACTTCATCCAACCAGAAAAATAAGACATTGGCTTTACATTTATGCACTTTTAGTATCCATCCATTCTCTCTTTTCATTCACGCATGTCAAATGGACAGAGACAGTTCAAGCATCTTTCTGGGCACAGACATTAAGTTCATTCAATATCAGGCCAGAGGCAAAGTCAAGGAAAAAGAAGAAATGACATATTTTAATTGAGAGACACCAGACCACTTGGGTCCACTTGCTCAGTTCCTTTGACCTGCTCGGCTACTTACATTATGAACAAATCTATTGCTGCATTCAGTGTACAAAGCCCATGGCCTGTAGTTTTTCTTTCTATCTACATAGATTGAAAAGTTGTTCCCAAATTAATTCATAATTAACATTTTATACAAGAAGTCAGTAGGTGGCAGTTTCTCAATAACTACCCATATTTCCAGTGAAGCTTCCTATTAACAGGGAGAAAAAGTTATAACCCCCATCCCCTGCCAGGGAAGTGTATATAAAACTATGGACTGTTTCTCAAGAGAAAAAGGCAGAAAAGCAATAAAGCAGAATAGACATATTTTGGAAGCCCAGCACCCTCTGCAGAGTGTTGATTGGTGTCCAATGGGACCATCGTGAGTGGAAGATGTGTGATGTTAGGTCTAACTCATGCCACTGAAGTAGAACTTTAAAAGGTCAAACATGATGTCCCCTGTGACCCATTTGAAAATGGAGCCCTTCAACTTAAAGTTCTCCTCCTTGGAGACCACTCAATCTAAAACAGGTCCCCTGTTATTTTGGATCCCAACACCCTTTTAGGTTCTTCCCTGGAATTCATCACAGCCTATGACTATTTACTTCCTTTTGGTTTGTCTGCTTCTCTAGGATAGAAGTTCCATGAGGTCAGAGCCACTGTGTGTCTTGTTCATCACTTTACGTCCAGAGCCTGGTAAAAGACCTGGCAGGCACCAGGCTCTGCCTCATCCAGAGGATGTGATTTATACAGTCTGGCCTGGAAGTTGATTATTCAGAACGTGTTGTTGTTTCTGTTTTTGCTTTTTATTCAAGGTATAGACCTATTCTCAAACTTTCAATGTAAGGTTCATAAAGAAGCCAATTGCTGTAAAAATGCAGTACACAGTGCCTGACAGGGAACTGATGTCCAAGTTCGCAGTTGTTTGTTTGGTAATCTTGTCTAATATACTTCAAAAAGCACCCTCTGGGCCTGAAATGATTTGTTCTTAAACACAGAAATTGGAAGCTACAATAGGCAAATGCATACAGCATGTGATTCATGCATTTGGCCATTACTTTGCTGAGGCATTCATTCATTCCGTCCTAGTCATTTACTTATTCATATATACATGCCATTTATTTGTTTCATTTACATTAACCAAATCCTCATAAATGTGTGGTGCCATTATACAGATGAGACATAAATTGCACAAGAAAAGGAATATCTGATGGAAACTGGTGTGATGGAATAAAATAGTTCAATAGTCCCCCCAAAAAGGCTTAATGAATAGTCACTCTAAAATATCTTTTCCATGAGTTAAGGTTTCAGTGTGTTGAGTGTTCCAAAACTGAAACCAGCTCTTAAAGTAATACTTTATTAGCTATCAGGATTTTTTAGATTTAAAACATATTATTGATGACACCTGGGCTGCCCTTCTAATCAGCCCATTAATAATGAGGAGGATCTTGGTTTGAGGCATCCCTGTCAGAAAGAGACCTTGAGTGCCTTACACACACACTGACAAGCTAAGAGTCAAGGTAAGGAGCACTGGGTGGCTCAGTCGGTTAAGCATCCAACTCTTGATTTTGGTTCGGGTCATGATCTCACAGTTTGTAACTTCAAGCCCTGCATCAGGCTGACAGTGTGGAGCCTGCTTGGGACTCTCTCTCTCTCTCTCTCTCTCTCTCTCTCTCTCTCTCTTTCTCTCTCTCTCTCAAAATAAATAAATAAATAAATAAATAAATAAATAAATAAATAAGCTTTAAAAAAAGAGTCAAGGTAAGTACACGCTGTTTAGATATTATTTTGAAAACTCTGCTCCGCTATAAGATAGGGATCTAACTAGAAGAATACTATCAGTAAACCATCATGAAATTTACTGAAACCTGGGACAACCTAAATGATAGGATATTATAACAGTGAGGCTTCCAGGGGCAGATAGTAACTGAAATGCCTAATCAGAGAGAAAATGTATTATCTTTCTAAATGGAAAAACTCAAAGAAATAAATAGTAGCATGAAGCTTTGAAGCCATAGCCATACACTGCCTCCTCTGGCCACGTAGTTAGAGGATCCACAAAAGCAAGAGAAAGAGAAAGAATATGGGCAGTGAGGGCTAAGTCTCTCCCTGTAGAGTCCAGTTCTTAACTTGGGCTGTTAAAGTAAGAAGAACTTGGGGCACCTGGGTGGCTCAGTAGGTTGCGTCCAACTTCAGCTCAGGTCATCATCTCACAGTTCATGAGTTTGAGCCCCATGTTGGACTCTGTGCTACAGCTTGGAGCCTGGAGCCTGCTTTGGATTCTGTGTCTCCTTCTCTCTCTCTCTCTCTCTCTCTCTCTCTCTCTCTCCTCCTCTCCAGCTTGCACTCTGTCTCTCTCTCTCTCTCTCAAAATAAATAAACACTTAAAATTTTTTAGAAAAATAATAAAGTAAGAAGAATTCAAGTCAGTGGTGATGGTTCATAGTCATAAAGGAAGTTAAGAGAATTAAATTCTGAGCAAAGCTGAAGATGGTTGTGAACAAGTCTAAAGTAAGTGAGATAAGAGTTGAAGATTTTTATCTCTGAGACTGAAGAGAAAATGTAGAAAAGGCTAAGGATCTTTATATGAATGATAAGTATTCAAAAATGGTACCTTCAAATATTTGTGTAAAAGCATGTACTGTAAGATCATAAATTCTTCGATTCAATTTCAGTTCAACACGGGTAGATAGAAGGACACAGGAAGATCCTACAATAGGTCAGCTACAGTGGTTAACCCAGTAGGCATTGTTTCTGTCCTCATGGCAATTACCATCCTATCAGAATGGCTAAAACCAAAATCATGTCAAGACCAAATGGTGCTGAGGATCAACTACACAATGCTGATAGGAATGTAAAATGGTACAGCCACTCTTGAAAATGGTCTAGCAGCTTCTCTAAAAACTAAACATGCAGTTACCATACAACCCCAAAATTGCCCTCCTGGGCACTTATCCTAGAGAACTGATAACTTATGTTCACATGAAAACCTATACACTAATGTTTAAGGCACCTCTATGCTAGTCCAAACCTGGAAACAACCTAGATGTCCTTCAACAGGGGAAGAGTTAAACTGTGGTACACCCGTAACATGGAATACTATTCAGCAATAAAAATGAACCAACTATTGATACACACAACAACCTGAATGACTCTTTGGAGAATGATGAGGTTAGAAAAAAAGGCGATCCCAAAGGGATATATATAATGTATAATTCCGTTTATATAACAATCTCTTTTTTTGCATTTTTAATTGAAATATATTTGACATATAACATTGTGTAAATTTAAGTTGTATAATCTGTTAATAGGATACATTTATATATTGTAGAATGGCTGCCATTGCAGTGATAGTACCTCTATCACATCACATGATTATCATTTCTTTTTTCTAGTGGGAATAATTCAGGTCTAGTCTCTTAGCACATTCAACAGTTACAATGCAATGTTGTTGTCTGTATCCACTATACTGTGCATTAGATGTCTAGGACTTATTATCTACTGGTTGCAAGTTATATAGCATTCCTGAAATGAAAATTTATACATGGAGATAGTGATTGCAGGGATTAAGGAAGGAAGTGGATATACCTATAGAGGGAAACACAAAGGATCCTTATGGGGGTAGAAATCTCCTGTATCTTGACGGTATCAAAGTCAACGGTCTGGAGTGAAATAACGTGATTATTTGGCAAGGCGTTACCAGTGGTGTGAGGAGAGGTACAAAGATCTCTCTGCATTTCTTACAATCACATAACAATTGCAATGATCTCAAAATAAAATTTCATAAACACAAAACAAAAGAAAGCAAAACTGAACAAAAATACCATTTCCAGACAATTAGGAAATCTTATAGAGGCATACCTCAGAGATATCATGGGTTTGGTATCAAACCACCACAATAAAGCAAGTCGAATGAATTTTTTGGATTCCCAGTGCATATAAAAATTATGCTTCCATTATACTGTAGTCTATTAAGTGTGCAATAGCATTGTGTCTAAAAAGACAATGTGCATGCCTTAATTTAAAAACACTGGATTGCTAAAAAAATGCCATCATTTGAGTTTTCAGTGAGTCATAATCTTTTTTGCTGGTGGATGGTCCTGCCTCGATGTTGATGGCTGCTGACTGCCCAGGGTCACGGTTGCTGACGGTTGAGTGGCCATGGCAATTTCTTAAAATAGACAACAATGAAGTTTGCCGCATAAATCGACTCTTTCTTTCACAATTTGTCTGTAGTGTGAAATGCTGCTTGATAGCATTTTACCCACAGTAGATCTTCTTCCAAAATTGGAGACAATCTTCTCAAACCCTGCTGCTGCTTAATCAACTGGGCTTATCTAATATTCTAAATCCTTTGTTGTCACTTCAACAATCTTCACAGCCTGTTCACCAGCAGTAGATTCCATCTCAAGAAACCACATTCTTTGCTCATCCATAAGATGCAACCCCTTGTCCGTTCAAGTTTGATCATGACATTTGCAGTGATTCAGTCCCATCTTCAGCTCCACTTCCAATCTTAGTTCTCTTGCTGTTTCTACCACATCTGCAGTGACTTCCTCCACTGCAGTCTAGAACCTCTCAAAAGTCATCCATGGGGGTTCGAATCCACTTCTTCCAAACTCCTGTTCATGTTGATATTTTGACCTCTTTCCATGAATTGCAAATGTTCTTAATGACATGTAGAATGATGAATCCTTATTAGAAAGTTTTCAATCTACTTTGTCCAGATCCATCAGAGGAATCACTATCTATGGCAGCTATAGCCTTACAAAATGTATTTCTTTTTTTTCCCCTGATACCCAAAATAATTTTATTTTAAGCATTTACTAAGTTTAAGTTGTGCTAACTTCTGATACACAGCAATGTATATCCATGTAACTGTACATAGATACATACATACATATATAGATACATACAAACATAATTCATATCCATGGTAATATTTTGAGCTTTACCTATGAAATTCATTTCAGTTTGGGTCAAATATTTCACTTTTTACAGTATACCTAATCTGTTCATGAGAATCTTCAATCTATCCGAGGTAAGGAATATAATCCTGGGTAGGGCTGGGATATGAAATTGGATGCTCAGAACTGCCCATAGCCATACAAGGTACCTTGGTACAACTTAGAAAACGGAGCCACATTGTCTGAGTAGACATAGCCAAATACCAATAAGCTTGCCTTGGTGAGTGGAGCCTGGCAGGATTTCAGCCCTCACTCACTGTCTCAGCCAGGTGTCCTTGCACAGGACATGACCTGCATGTGGGTGACAGCCCTGGACGGAGCTGCTCAGTGGTGGTGTGAGCAGAAAGAGGGGCTCAGTCCAACCTTGTACAGTTTTACTCCTTGCTCCAAAAGACTGATTTAATTTGTGTGGCTGAGTGTGGTCAGATAGGGCAGGGTAGCGGGCCGAGCGGGTCCCTTCTTCTTTTCACTACTTCTTTAGACTACTTTAGCTAAAGAGGGGGCTCTCCTTGATGGGAGAAGATGATTTTCACGTTCAAGCGTGCACATGAACATGCGACATCCAAGTGGACTTCTGAGGGTAACCCAACGTTGATTCTTGATTCCTAAAAATTATGCTGTCAAGCTGGCTATAGGTGAGCTATGCAATTTCCCTCTTTTACATGCCCTTAGTCTTGAAGTACAAACCATAAGGAAGGCCTGTTCTAAAACTACTAAGATGAATTTATCACTTGAAGTGGGGACTGAAACCATTGCTCTGGGAGCCTCAGCTCAGCTGCCTTTGGCCTGGAGTAGTATGGAGGGGCTGAAGGAAGGACAGAGGAACCAGTGGGAAATATCTGGGCCGTGCCCTTGCCCTTGGATGGTGGTCCAGAGGACCAGGGCGGTGGACATCCTGGCAAGGAGGGTGTGCTTGGCTTGGTCCTGCACTCTCAAGGCTGACTACAAGGGCTCCCCAAAATGTATTTCTTAAATAATAAGCCTTGAAAGTTGAAATGATGGGGCGCCTGTGTGGCTCAGTCAGTTAAGCATCTGACTCTTGATTTTCGCTCAGGTCATGATCTCATAGTTTGCGGGTTTGAGCCCTGCACTGGGATTCTCTCTTGTCAGCACAGAGCCTGCTTGGGATTCTCTCTCTCCCTCTCTTTGCTTCTCCCCTGCTCGATCTCTCTTGCTTTCTCAAAATAAATAAATAAACATTAAAAAAAAAAAAAAGAATTGATTCTCTAAAAAAAAAAAAAAAGAAAGCCACAACGACTGCTTGATCTATAGGCTATAGAATGGATGTTGTGTTAGAAAGCATGAAAACAACATTCCAATAATAACATCACAGATCACTGATCACAGGTCATCATGACAAATACAGTAATTATGAAAAAGTTTAATATATTGCAAGAACTACCAAAATGTGACCCAGAGACACGAAGTGAGCAAATGCTGATGGAAAAATAATGCCATGGATAGACTTGATCAACGCAGAAATGCCACAAACCTTTGATTTGGAAAAAAATGCAGTATCTGTGAAGTGCAATGAAATAAGGTATGCCTGTAGTTCCTATAAATACTTTTAAAGGAAATCAGCTCTAAATTCAATCCATCTCTTCCTTCAAATTCTAGTGTGCTAGAGCAGATGTTAGAGCCTCGGCTCTACATTGAAATGAGTTGTGACTTAGTTAGCATCTAGCAGGTTCGTATGTCCACAGCAAAGTGCCGGGCACTGTACCTGGACCAGGCACTGCTCCTGTCCTCAGGTAGGCTACAGTCCAGATAGACAGGAAGGCTCAGGGTCTGCATGTAGAGAATCAGGAGGAGCCTCCTTTGTCCTCAGGTCCAAACCACCTTTTCCAGTCTAGATTCCCCAGAAAGCCCTCCCCATATACCAGGGGTTAGCTGACATCCACCCATTAGTAACACTGACAGTTGGATTTCCACTTGACTCTCAACTTTTTGTGACTGTGCACTATCCTTAAGTGTGAAGGTCAGCCCCTCCCATTGCACACTTAATCTCCATTAAGAGATACTGAAGTTGGAACAGTGTTCTCTCCCAAGAGGGGTTCTGGGATCCTAAATTCCCACAGGGAGGCCAGAGCAGTAGCACATGAGGGTACTTACACTGCCTGCATGAGGAAAGTTGTAGGGACACTCAGAAATAATTGGAAAGCTATCTGGGGTTTCATATCCAGCAGAAATTATACATTTGAGCTGATGTATCTATACATATTTCCCCATAATTCTCCTTTTGAATAAAGGCATGAACTTGTTATCAGATTGTCCAGAGTTTGTGGTCCTTCAGCAAAAGAAACACAAATGAGAATCATGCCATTGGATCTTCCCTAATCCCTAGCTCAGTGGGGTCAAGACTATTTAAGGGCATTCCAAATGTCAGGTTCTGACTCCCCCTTCTCAACCATACACATCTCTGTCTGACATATGGATTTGCTTCCAGACCCTTGGTGACACCTGTTTTCACTCTGATGAGGCTGCCTGTCTCTTGGATCTCAGCTAGATTGCTTGGATATTTTCATTTCCACACCCTTCAGCTGCTTTCGGCTTCCCCACCATTGACTCCCAACTGGCACCATCTCAATGAAACCCTTGGCTTGGCATGCCACAGTGAGGTGACTACTGGAATCTTGGGCCTGTGGTGCTTAGACATGACCTGAGTAAACACAAGTGGATTTTTCTGGAAAGATGGCCTTTAAAAATACTGGACTCTTTCCTAGCCAGTAAGCCCTTGTGATTCAGCTGAACATTCCAGTTGCTTCAGTGTCAGTGCATTTTCTGCTGTCTACCAGGAGCTCTGCTGGTCCACTCTCTATGACCACAGCCTACCTTGCTTCCTCACTTAACTCTAAAGGCACCGCTTCCCAAATTGCAAGGGATCAGACACATTAACACCTCTCCCTGCTCCAGTTGTCTGCAAACTTTTTGATAACAATATTCTACCAGCAAAGCAATTTTGATCATATGTCCCCCAATAAATAAACTGCTATACTAACCTTTACATTATAAAAGTATCAAAAATGGAAATTTAGAGGCACCTGGGTGGCTCAGTTGGTTAAGCGTCCTACTTCAGTTCAGGTCATGATCTCGTGGTTCATGGGTTCGAGCCCCACATCAGGCTCTGTGCTGACAGCTCAGAGCCTGGAGCCCTCTTTAGATTGTACAACTCCCTCTCTGCCTGCCCCTCCCCCACTCACGCTCTGTCTCTCAGTCTCTCTCTGTCTCTCTCTCTCAAAAATAAACATTAAAAAATATTTTTTAGGGGCGCCTGGGTGGCGCAGTCAGTTAAGCGTCCGACTTCAGCCAGGTCACGATCTCGCGGTCCGTGAGTTCGAGCCCCGCGTCAGGCTCTGGGCTGATGGCTCAGAGCCTGGAGCCTGCTTCCAATTCTGTGTCTCCCTCTCTCTCTGCCCCTCCCCCGTTCATGCTCTGTCTCTCTCTGTCCCAAAAATAAATAAACGTTGAAAAAAAAAATTTTTAAAAAAAAATATATTTTTTAAAAAATGGAAATTTAAAAAGGACAGGACAAGGATGAGAGGAGAAATCTGAACACATTCTTCTTTCACCCGGGTGGATCATTCTGTGTTACTCACTTGGGAGGCCATGGCTCTAACCTGCAAAGCCCAGCAGTCAAACATAGAAGTCTTCTAACAAGGGTAGCAAGCAAGTGTCACATGGATATTGATCTTTACTCCAAAGAATGTTTACAGTAAAAGGAGCGCAGGCCCCCACCTTCCGGGTGTTGTGAACCCCAGTCTTCTGATGTAAAATCACCATTAGGATTGCACGCTTTTGAGGACACTCTACGTCTATTCTCATTATGGTTCCGCATGTTTACCAATGGAGACTTCAGAGTTTGGGGCAAAGAAAAACAGTGTTGTGGGAAAATTGTGGAGTTTAAGAATCTGGATACAACTCTTTACCAAAGGAGAACTTAAAAAATAAAGACAACTTTGGACTTGCACAATTTTCACAGAAAAGCTAGGACAGTGCCTCTGTGGATCATGGGGTCAGCTTCACAGATCGTGGTATTGATGGGGGTTGGGGGAAGCAGAGTGTGATGACAGACAGGGAGCTCAAAGGTCCTGTTCCCAGAGAGTTCGACAATATTAGCTCTTAGCTCATAGTTGCACCTTAAAGCATATAAGGCTATTGTTAGGGTGTTTTTTTTAAATATATTTGGATTTCATACATATCTTCCAGGAACCTGTTACCCAAAAGCAAGGACTGGTTTTGCTATAATTTTTTTAAATACTAATTTGATGAGCAGCCACAGTATCTCATTGTCGCTATAGTTTGGACTTCTTTTATTATTTGCATGTTGAGTATTTTTTCATATGATTTTTTTGCCATTTGTATTTCCTGCTTTATGAATCATCTGTTTATATCCTCTGCTCAACTGTGTGTTGGAACCTCAGAATTTTTTTCTTGTCAATTTTTGGTGATTGAGATTTTAGATAATGAGGATATTAAGGTGTGTGTGTGTGTGTGTGTGTGTGTGTGTGTGTGTGTGTGTTTTGTTAACCAGTTGATATGGGCTCCCATGAATTTTCAAGCTAAACAGCTATTCTATTTTGGTTTGAGGGGGGAATAAAGTCAAACCAAGATAAGCTTTTCAACTCAGCTTCATTTCCAGCAGAAAAGGAAAGCAGGATTTGTAAAGCTGCTGAACAAGAGCAATTTTCATTCTCTCTTGGTTTGAATGAGATTCTTTTCTCTCTCTCATGAAATAGGAACGTCTTTTCTGTTTATTCATACAGTTGTGGTTATCAGCAGTAATAACAAACCTCTATTGAGAACGCACTGTGGACCAGAAGCTGAAGCACTTCAAATCGGGACATTAAGGCCAATACAGCAGTCTGATTTTAGACCGGGCCCCTCAATTCTGTTTAGAAATACATTCTCAATCATTTTGATGAAAAGGGTGACAGCAGCAGTGGGATCTTCAGAGACTCAACGTGTCGCCGCCTGTAAGCTCCATTGTCTTTACTTGATTAACTGGGCTGGTTCAGAATTATATTCCTGCACGCCTGGTTCCGCCGCAGTGAGCACAGGCAGTGAGCAAGTCTTCCTGAATTCCTAAGCAAGCCACAGCCGGCGCACCAGAAAGCAAGCTTCTGTTAGGCTCCTCTGCTTTGCCCGCTCCACTATGTATGAACCAGAGGGTGGAGCAGGAGGACAGGGCCTCCCCAGTAAGGAAACCAAGAGGCAGGAGGAAGGAACAAAAGAATCCCGAGCTCAGGCTGGAAAGATTAGGGGTGGGCCGCGTGGAAGCTGGAGATCCTGTGGCAGCATCCAGAGCCAGGAAAAGGAATTCAGATTTCAGGCCAAGAGCCAGAGAATGCAGCATGAGAGGACCGAAGGCTGGAATTTCTCCCAACCCCTCATGTTTCAGTTGAGGAAACAGCCTCTTCGAGGGGAAGTGACCTGCTTAAAATCACACAGAATGTGTGGGAGAGAGGGGACGTGAACGCATGTCCCCTGAGAACACAATGCTGTCACTCAAATATGGTACCATTTTTCTTGAACCATTTCCTTTTCACATTCTTCTGTGGTTTGAAATGAGCATGTCGAGTTCTACAGCCAACAAGAACTGCTAAGCACATAGAAGGTTCATGAGGGGATATTTATTGAGTGAAGACCTCTTTCTGTGCTTAAGTAAAGGCTTCTAAACCAAAAAGATCCAGGCCCAATTTCTAGGGTCTTGGGCAAATTAATTGGCCTCTCTGAGTTTCAGTTACCTTTTCTGTAAAGTGGGGATGATAATAGTGCCTCAGAGAGCTATTTTGAGGAGTAAGATAATTCACACAAAGTCTCTGGCTCACTAAACATTGCTTTGTCACCAACTAGACCTTACAGAAAAGGAAATGAAGGCCAGAAGATTAAGCAATTTGGCCCAAAGTAACTCATCCTATAAGATATAGCTAGGACTGGGGCGCCTGGGTGCCTCAGTCGGTTAAGCGTCCGACTTCAGCTCAGGTCATGATCTCACAGTTCGTGAGTTGGAGCCCCGTGTCTGGCTCTGTGCTGGAAACTCAGAGCCTGGAGGCTGCTTCAGATTCTGTGTCTCCCTCTCTCTCTGCCCCTCCCCTGCTCATTCTCTCTCTCTCTCTCTCTCTCTCTCTCTCTCTCTCTCTCAAAACTAAATAAACATTAAAAAAAAAAGATATAGCTAGGACTAAAACCTGACTCTTTGGATGCTGGGACAGTCCCTCTCATTCGTCAATATTATCTCCTATTCTTACTTGTTTTTCCAGGGCCCAAGAAAGGCATCCATTAGAATTCGATATCTTGGAGTATTAAAGAAAAATTTTCAATACCTCAGGTATCTATGAGCTACTGTAACTCAATGTCAGTAGAAAAATATTACAAGGCTTGAGTTATAGTGAACCCTGTGTGGTCAAAAAAGACAAAATCCTGTTGACAAAAGACACCATTGAAAGCTACAAGAGGGCATTTGTAAGAAAGACAGATGATAAGGACCAAAGAAATTCAAGACACTGTCTCAGAAGATCTTCCTGTTGCCCCACCAAGAGCTGTGTGGTCTAAACAAAGTGTTTCATCTCCCTGTGCCTGGGTCCTCCCTGTGTGGGGTTAGGAGTAAGTAATGGCTGAGATCTTACCTGGCTTAAAACAAATTAAAACAAACCTGGGATGGATCCTATAAAGATCAGAGGTCCAGGCAGTACTTTGTGATATTACTGAGAAGAATCCTTTGGCTCCAGTTTAAGTTTAAGGAAAAAAATTTGCTAGCTGACAACTGGAATAGAAAAGGATCTCGTGGAAGTCCCTATATTAGGAATGTCATAGCTACCCCCAGCTGCACTGTTAATTGATATTATGTCTACGACTGGGTGAATTTGCTGGTAAACCAAGTGTTCTCTTTGCAAGTGGCCTCATATCCTTAATGTTCTCTTACCCAAATTTGTGTTCAGGAGCAACTATTTTCAAAAGGAAACCCACATTGTTATTGTTACTATTGCAGAACTTTTGTCATCTAAAGGGAAGAGTGCCCCCTAGTGGAAGTATAACCCAATCAGGCAGCCAGGCCCACCATTAAAAGCTGTTAGACAGTGTTCGTGTTCGGGAAATGTTTCCCAAAACTCTCTTCCAAAAATCATTTGTACTGGAAAAAAAAATGCATATCGGATTTAAGTTTCTAACAAGGAAATGTGCTTTATAATAAACATTTTTTCAAAAACAGAAACCAGATTCATAATTTGGGGTTGGAATAAAGAGAAGACAAAGTAAAAAAAAGGACCAAGATTTAAGAATACACAAGAGCTGTGGCACGAAAAAAGAGTCAAAGGCGAGAACACGGACAAAGAAAGAAAGATGACATGAAAATACATATTACTTCTTGGTATTTTTTCCCCTTAATTTTATTGAACTTTATTCTTGAAACAAAATGCTTTAGATGGGGGGAAATGTCTTATTCTAGAATAATCTCCAGGAAAGACTGTTTTAAGAGAAGCACGTTGTATTACCAGTGATGGACGATGACCCCATTCCTAATAATGAAGCAAAACACCCAACACAACACCCGATCTAACAGAGAACAGACGTCCTAATTCCCATTCGTGTTGTGCTTGAGGGCTTCCAAGAGAAAAAAATTGTGTCAGTGCCAAATGACAGCTTTAACAAGTGAGTGAGGAAGAGGCATGGTTGAATGACGGACGTCCAAAGCCCGGGGCTTCATTCTGAGTGATGTCTGTGTCCAGGGAAACCATATGCCCATCAGGGTGCAGTATAGTGGCCTGCCCAGTGACGTCAGGGGCAGATGAATGAAGAGTTTCTTTTAATAGTCATGTGTGTGTATAGCAATGTGTAAAGTGGCATATCGAATCCACGATTTTAAGGATGCTACTTTTAACATGAGGCTCAGGTGTTTTTTAATGAGTTAAAGATTAAATATGGAATAAATAAATGGAACAGGTGGAAAGGAGAGGTGGCACAAACCGAGTAGTCCACATCACTGAGGTTCAGAAAACACTGCCACCAGTAAGTGGATATTATTCAAATATTTCTTCTCCCCTCTCTACAGAGACAATAGACTAATCCCTTCTCCTGTCTAATTGTCTGTCTGGCTTCTTTAGTTTGCCCTGCTCTTGTCTTTATCTGACACGTCCCTACTGCTCTGGGTCAATTGCAGTATTAATGTGCAGGATAGCCCTCCTTCTCTGGCCTTATTTGGCGGTTGTTCCTAAATTGAGGTCCAGCTAAGGAGGCATCTCTAGCCTATCCCCAGCAGCTTATGATGAAGGAATAGACTCCAAATCAGACATTCTCCCTGGATCTTCCTGCCTCTCCACCAGCACCCCCTTGTCTAGTCCTCACCCATGAGAAGGGCTAGGTGCCAGTGACATGGTACATGGCCCCCAGCAGTGGGAAAGATGGATTCCTGCCCTCAGGACGTGCAGAAAGCAGCCGCTACAATCTTTTTTTTTTTTTTAATGTTTATTTTTGAAAGGGAAAGAGCAAGTGGGGGAGGGGCAGAGACAGAGGCGGACAGAGAATCCCAAGCGGGCTCTGCACGGACAGCAAGGAGCCCAATGTGGGGCTCGAACTCATGAACCTGAGCTGAAATCAGACGCGGAACCGACTGAGCCACGCAGGCATCCAAAGCTGCTACAATCTTGAAGCCTCCTTTTCTCAGGCAGGATCCCTGAGAGGACTCTGCAGTCAACACCATAGTCAGGCAGAGGGGGAAAGGGCTACACTGAGAAATTCCTCAGACCTGCAATGAGAAGGGCCTTTCATCTCAGCGCCCTTGCGGCGTTTTCCCGCCAACACCCTGACAGTGTGTGCTTGGGCCTGTCCTCCGGGGCTCATTCTAATTCAGTGAAAAAGCATTCCACATTCTATGAGGTGACTTAAGAGTGGGTTCTTGTGTCATTTTCCCTTCAAAATGTCATTACGGGAAGGCAACTGGATACCTAATCTACAGCATCTCATAACCAATAAGAGCCCCTTTGTGCGCGGCTGACCTTTCCACAGTTTATGTTTTGACTGGCCACCATTCTTCCACTCTGGTGCCAGGGCGAGCCTCTGATGAGTCAGCCCATCAAACCCCCAAATACTGAAAAGGTCAGCTAGAGCTTCCTAGCCCTGCCTCCCTATCAGACTGGACAAGTCTCACGACCGAGGATAGATTAGCCACTTGGGATAACATATAGACTGGTCATTAATGCTTTCATTCACTCCTCTTGGCATGAGAGCCGGAGGGCATATACTCAGTGGTATGCTGGTAAATGACTGACAGATGAGTCCTGGTTTGGAGACTTGGCCAATTTCTGTGGTTTAAATACTCCCATCAGAGTCAATTTTAAGCTACCAGCATGATGACAACAGACTTGCAAAATTCCTGAAAATCGCACAGTCAGCCCTTACAGTTCTGTTCAAGTGTATATACTACTGCATGTACCTCTTATGTGTGTGCACTACAGAGGTCCTGAACAGCCCATGGCACTGCACGTTGGGAACACTTCTTCTTTTGGTTGGTGCTAGCGTCTCTGACCTATTCCCTCATCTTCTTCTGAATCCTTCCTTTTCTTATCTACTTCTTCAGTTTTTTTGGAAACTCCTCACATTCTCTCTGCTTTCTCTATGGGCGCTCATCTTGTACATACCTTCAGGCCAAGGGGAACTGAAATGACACATTTCTATGACATTATGTCACTCACTCTGTGATAGCAGAAATTTGGACAGAGCTGGGAACAAGCAAGTCGGGGATTCCACAGTTGCTACAGGCACAGTTCAACTATAAAAAAATTATTGGAGGGGCGCCTGGGTGGCGCAGTCGGTTGAGCGTCCGACTTCAGCCAGGTCACAATCTTGCGGTCCGTGAGTTCGAGCCCCGCGTCAGGCTCTGGGCTGATGGCTCAGAGCTTGGAGCCTGTTTCCGATTCTGTGTCTCCCTCTCTCTCTGACCCTCCCCCGTTCATGCTCTGTCTCTCTCTGTCCCAAAAATAAATAAACATTGAAAAAAATTTAAAAAAAAATTATTGGAGGGTAGGGGCATCTGGGTAGCTCGGTCGGTTAAGCGTCTGACTCTTGATTTCAGCTCAGGTCATGATCCCGGGGTTGTGGGATCGAGCCCTGCCTCAGGCTCCATGCTGAGCATTGAGGCTGCTTGGAATTCTCTGTCTCTCTCTCTGTCTCTGTCTCTCTCTTTCTCTCTCTCTCTATTTAACTCTGCCCCTCTTCTGCTTGCATTTTCTCTCTCTTTCTTAAAAAATAAAAATTATGTTTAAAAATAATTTAAAATTTTAAAAATAAGAGTTTGGATCTCTAATAACCAGAGATCCAAAGCTGAATAAGACATAGTCACTGCCTTCTAAAAACTAATGGATACATGAGAAGATGGTAAATAATGTCTCTATGGCAGACATTAACAACTGCAGAGTTCACATGCACTTTTTAAAAAAATCTGTCTCAACAGAGTGGCCAGTCAGTACCTACTAAGTAATCAGAGTTGGCCCTCAGAATGTATTTGCTCTCTCTGACTTAGTAGTATGAAAGTAGTAGGTACAGGAGAAAAAAGACAGGAAAGGTGTAAAATAAGCGAAGTGCAAATGGAGGTGTCATCTTTATGCCCAAAGCTGGCCCTGCCTATCTCAGTGTCACCATGAGAAACTGCTCTTGTGTCCCTGAGGACTGTTCATGACAGGAGCCATTGAGAAGGCACGGGCATGGCTGAGTCCATGGGTGTGAGCGTGGTGGATCGGGCTGGGCTTATTGCCAAAGGAACAGAAGACTGGTATTTGTGATGGAAAGGGGGTCACAGGAATGATAGAAGCCAAGCTGTGCATTTAGAGAGGGTTCCAAGCATAGGGTTCCAGCCACGGTCCACTTCCTTCAAAGGTGGGTGGCTGCCTGCCCTGGGGCCCCTTAGGAAGGGGGTCACATTCAGTCTCCATAGAATCTGGTTACCTCCCACTTCTTTGGGAACCTGGAATTTTATGTTTAAATGTGGTCTGATGATCTACAGTTGGTGAGTTCTTTTCAATGGAAGAGAAAGGGATTGATTTTTAATGCACACTCTGTCATGAGTGCCCTAATCCCAAATACCAATCCTCCATGAAGTAAAACAGTGGCTCAGGGACAAACGAGCAATATGAGCAAGACAGCAGGCACTCTTGAGACTGGAACTCTTGCAGTCACATGCAGATTTCGTGGATTCTGGATTTTTCTTACCTCAAACTCTAGAATCTAATTGCTCCCTAAGCTTTCTGACCCCCATACCTCTGACCTGGAGTAAGATAGCCTTGTTCTGAATCTGTGCGACCCTTTCTATAACTTTATGTTCTTTTTAAAGAGTCTTTGGAAATTACCTCAGTGAGAGGCATCCAATAAATGGATCTTTATTGGTGAAATCCAGGCACTGTAGTTCACCTCCACCCCTTCCTCCATAACACTGCCTTAACCACCCCTTTGCTAAAAGTTGGATCTTGTTCACAGGACTGATGTGTAGCAAAGGTCCAAGAGATAGAAAGCAAAACTCAACATGAAACAACCCCACTGAAAATGTTGGGCCAAACAGGTCCTCCTGAGCCCTTAACCCCATGGGTGGAATGAAGCAAAGTTCAGAGAACTGATAACTCACATTGCTCATGCTCCATGGTGAGGTGCTACCTTTTCCAGATTCTGATTAAAAGGGAACAAACTGGCTGCTTCAATATTTTTCTGGTAAAGCCATCACTCAATCACATCATCCCCAAGGAACAGGAGAAAAATAGGGATCTAACCCTTGCTATTTTTATTTTTGGAGACACGAATGAGGCAGTTGGTTCTGGAGGAAGTCACGAAAGAATCTCTGAATCAGATGGTATTTCACCCACCATCACAGGCCAGATGACTTATGTTATCATCTACCAAATCAAAGAGCGCTCCAGGCTTGCTAAGTGGGACACGAAATGGCCTCATACAGCTCAAGCACAGAAAATGTAAGGACTATTGGTACAAGCCAAGTCACAGACACAGGCTCACCCTATCTAGAGCCTCAGCTTTCTCAAAGGGAGGTGGGGAGCACAAGAAGTAGGGTCTGTCACTATCAGCCACTATCAGCCAATGTCCCAAAGGGCCAAGGCCTTGGCACCAATAGGAGAGAAGATGGATGTGATATGCTTTCCTTTCAGAGTTAGCACTGGGCCTGGTGAACCTAATCTGTCCATGAACCAAAGCCGCTGATGTCAGCCCTCACCCCCAGCCCACCTCTTTATTCTCTGTGACTCTGTTTCCTGTCTCCTCACATATAAGCCCAAATTCTCCTCCCATCTCTTCCTCTAATTCTCTACCCTCTAGCAGGTAGTTTCTCAATATCACCATATTAGAAACAAGGAGCGGGGTCTTGACCTCTCAATTCCCAATGTCCCCACTAGCTATAAGATCTTCTGGGTGTACTGGCTGTGCCTTATACCACTTTATTTCCCTCAGCATCTAGCCTTGTACTTGGAATATACTATGTGTTAGATGAAGATCTTTTGAACCAATCCCCTCACAGATGATTAACTCTAACCCTAAAACCAATCTCCCCCTACAACTCTGTGTGGATTCCGCATGATTCCTGTCACGAACTAGGTGTTTGGAAAACTTGAAAATTTTATGGCAGATTTTTTTTCAGTTTTATTGTGATATAACTGACAAACTATAAGATATTTGACAATTTGTAAGACAATTTGACAATTGTAAGATACTTAAAGTGTGCAGTTGTGGTGATTTAATGTGTGTATACATTGTGAAAGAGACCCCCTACTGAATTAATTAACACATCCACCACCTCACATATTTACATCTTTTTTTTTCCATTTTGGCAAGAATATTTATGTTCTACTCTCTTAGCGAATTTCAATTATACGAGAAATATCAACTATAGTCATCGTGTTATGTGTTAGATCCTCATACTTTATTCATCGTATAGCTGTGCCCTTTACCAGCCTCTCCCTATTTCCCCCAATCTTCAGCCCATTCAATCACTTTTCTACTATTTCTGAGTTTGACTTTTTTTTAGATTCCACAGATAAGTGATACCATGCAGTGCTGTCTTTCACTGTCTAGCTTGTTTCACTTAGCATTATGCCCTCAAGATCCTTCCTTGTTGCTGCAGATGACAGGATTTCCTTCTTTCTCAAAGCCGAATAATATTCCTGTGTGTGTGTGTGTGTGTGTGTGTGTGTGTGTGTGTGACATCTTCTTGTCATCCATCAACAGACACTTAGGTTGATTCCATCTCTTGGCTATTGTGAATAATGTTGCAATATACATGGGAGCACAGATACCTCTTTGATATCCTGTTTTCATCTCATTGGCTATATGCCCAGAAGTAGGATTGCTACTGGTAGTTCTACCTCTAATATTTTGAGGAACCTCCATACTATTTTCCATAGTGACTGCACCTATTTACATTCCCACCAACAGTGCACAATGGCTTTCTTTCTCCACATCCTTGTATGGCAGATATTTTGAAAACACCACAGAGAGAATGCTCAGTATTTTGAGAGGTGCCTATTTCATTATTAAAAAGTTCTTAATTTTTACATGGCAATTACAGCTGAACCCTCTCTACATGAAGTGGTAACCCTGCTTAGCTGAAACCTCATGAGGCAACCCACTTCTCTCTTTCTCTCTTTCTCTTTCTTTCTTTCTTTCTTTCTTTCATGCCTCTAGAAACTTCTACTTATCAACGGCTGAAATATATTTTTATAGCATATTTCTATTGGTATTACTGCACTCCTTTGGGGGTTATTTCAGACAAGCAGATTCTTCTACATCATAGCACTTCAAATATTATAATGTGAGATATGGGAGGGGTCGCTTTCCCCCCTCACCTCACTTTCCTCAGAGAAGGAGCTTCTGCCCCTCTCTCTTAGCTGATCTTACTGGTGAGACCCTACCTTATTGAGTGCATTTTACTTGTGGGCCTCATTACCAAGCTTCCAAGGCAGGTATGGGGATGCCAGTTTCCTCTGTCACTCCTCAGAGTTGTGGGACTTTTGCTTGCCCATGTCACCTCCTGGGTTCCCTTGTGCTGAGCGGCTAGTGGTCTGTGCCTCCACTTGGGAAGCAGTTCAGGTGGGGCTTTGGGATGGCAGCACATCAGCCATTCTCTACCTGTTCTTTTGGGAACTGCCTATGTAGGTGCCAGTTCAGCCATGCAGGTGCGTGAGTACCTAGAGTTAGACTTTGGTTTGTAGACCCACCTACACCCTCTCAATCTCTCTCTCTCTTCCTTTCTCTGGCCCTTTTTCCCCCTCACACAATCTCCCTCTCCCATCCCTTCCTTCCCTCTTTTTCTCTTTCCCTCTTCATGACTAAATGTGTGACGTGGGGAGCACTACAGATCCACAACCTATAGCTTCAATTCTGAAATCAAAAAGGCTTTGAGGGGCACCTAGGGGGCCCAGTCAGTTAAGCATCCACTTTTGGCTCAGGTCATGATCTCGCAGTTCAGGGGTTTGAGCCCCACGTCAGGCTCCACGCTGATGGTGCAGAGCCTGCTTGGGATTCTCTCTCTCCCTCTCTCTATGACCCATCTCAAAATAAATAAATACACTTAAAAAAAAGGCTTTGAAAACAGTTCATAACTCATTTGGCAGTGACACTTGATGTAAACTCACATGAAACTACCCAATAGTCTTTATCCCATTTAGTGTGAATATCCAGGCATTTTTGCTGCAGAAATCTTAATATAGTTAATTATAGGATGTGCCTTCTAACCCGTAAAGGGTTATGTGCACCTTTCTAAAATTAAAAAATACCTGAATTCCACCCTTATGCCATGTTTTCCAAGACAGTTTTTTTTCAATTCTACCTTTGAATGCTGTTGATGAAAAATGTGGTGTGCTTTTTCTCACTTGGCCAGTAACTTTTATCTTTATACTTCATCAGCAAGAAGCCTACAGGATGTGGGGACCCACACCCTAAATGCAGTCGTGTTGCCCTTAGAGTCTTCCTTCTGGTAACCACTCATCTTGACTCTCTGCACAGATCATGGTCTGGCAGCATCCAGAACTTCACCCCGCAGTGTCCGTGTGCCCCAGTGGCACAAAGTAGCCGAGGACAAGGCTCACCTATGTCACAGGGAGACTGCAGTGACAGGAGGTTCAGCTCCCCCAGTGCATTCGTTTCCCTCAGCCCGTTGGCTGCCACTGAACTCCCATGCAAAGCATACCCCACTGTGTTGTGCCCAGCTACTCCCCTACAATCCTCCTAAAATAGTTGAGGTTTGGATTAGGGTTCAGGACTCAACATTTATTCCTTCCAAATTCCTTCTCATTGAATTAGTCTTTTCATTCAGATTAAGGTATTTTTGAATCCTGGTTCTGTCATTCAGTTTATTTAGTGTCTTTCCCTGGCTTTGTCATGTGCAGATCTGACCACTGGTCTTCCATTTTTTCATTTAAATCAGGAGTGAACACGTTAAACAAAGACAGGGCCAACCTCCAAGTACAGCGAAGTACCTGCCAAAATCTCCCTTTACCTGGCCTGAAATCTGCCCATGAATTAGAGCCTTTGATTTATGATCATTTAATGAATTAATCCACATAATTTGATGTGAGGAAAGTTTATCAAAGGCTTTGCTACAACTCACACACACTATTTTTCCCATGTTTGCGGATGTATCAGTCTAATAACCTCCAGACAAGGATGTGGCTTTAACACGATCTCCAGTGAATTGGGTTCCGTTCTCCCATCACAGTTCCATGGGTGATGCAGTCACATGATCAGGGACTCCTGGCTGATGCGGTCACATGATCAGGGTTTCCTGTGTGACATAGTCAGGAACTGACTCCATGCTCTGTCACCAGCGTCGTTTACCCTTCTGTCCTTTATGCAGCACATTTTAAGTGCAGTGTTTTCTACATTGAAGATAGCCGGCAAGTCCTGCATATTCTCCAATTCAAATTCCTTTTCTTGGGAATTTAGGGGGACAAAAAAGATAGATGAATGTAAATGCATAGCTAAAATCTTTGATTCTTTAGTCACCTCCAGGTCCAGTGATGACTCTTCACAGCACTGAATTTTCTGATTCTTCACTTTTGTTATTCCTTCTGAACCAGATAGGTATTTATGAGTAGTAAGTAAATGTATAGTGTTATAGGTGAATTTTTCTTTCTTCTTTTTGTTTATCTGAATAATCTATACATTTCTTTATAAGGTATAGTTATTTTGAGGCGCTTGGGTGGCTCAGTCGGTTGAGCGTCCAACTCTTGATTTCAGTTCAGGTCATGATCCCAGGGTCATAGGATCAAGCCCCACATCAGCCTCTGTGTTAAGCATGGAAACTGCTTAAGATTAATTTTCTCTCTCTCTCCCTCTGCCCCCTCCCTTACTCATGCATGCTCTCTCTCTCTAAAAAAAAAAAAAAAGTTTTAAAAAAAGAATATTTATTTTGAGTGAAGAAAAAAATAATACAGGTCCTAACAACCCCTCTCCCCCAAGCCTTGCAAAGATATCAAGAGGCCAGAGAGAGAAAGGAACATGGCCCCAATCCTCCTAAGAATCAGCACTGACCCAACTGAGTGTGAACTTGGGGACTGAGGGCAAGGGACCACCTGGACACGGGCAAGTGTTGTGAGGACTCCGAGTGTAAGGAGACATTTAGGGAGACCGGATTGGAGTCTCCCAGTGTGGCCCTTTAGCTAAAAAGACCAGCTGTGTTTCAAGGGGTAGAACAGGATCTTCTGACCATGATGAGATACTGCACATGCACCCCGCAGCCAACATGGTTTGACATAAGATGAGCTAGGTCAGGGAAGGTTCTGGAGATTCTACCACCATCTGAGTTATGGATGTACAAGGGAACTTGGAACAAACTGATACTTAATTTTTCATTTCAAGTTTTTCATTAATAAAAAGAGATAATAACTTGTTACCTGGTGGTCTCTGAAGTGTCTAAGGAAATTGATGTCAGGCTCTCAGGTTACTCTAAGAAGGAAGGCTGAATTACAATCAGAATTACAGACCCTCAAAGAGCCAATGTGGGGACATTGTGTGAGACTGAGCTAATTGCCTATAAATAATAAGAACTGATTAGCAGTTCATATTTTAAATTTTTACTGTGTTCCAGGCACTGCTCTAAGCACTTGACATGAATTATAGCATTTTCTTCTCAAAATAACCCTATAAAGCAGGTACTTTTATTTTCTTCATTCCACAACTAGGAAACCAAGGCACAAAGAGGCTAAGACAATCACCACGATGCATATCTAAAGAATGTTAAAGCCAGATTATCTTACATCTGGTTCTACAGTCCATGCCCCCAAGACCTCTACTGCCCTGGCAAAGTAGTCATGCAGAATACTCTAGAAGATTCACAGCCTGTCAAGTTCATAAGCTTGCACACAAATGGGTACATTTATATTGACACTGGTCATTTTATCTTTTTAATCTGATTTACCCTCTGCTACTGATCATTCACAACCATAAGGATTAAAATAGCAAGGACAGATTAGGGAAACTGAATAAAGACCTCCTGTCCCCCATGGGAGATGCAGGCTGAAAATATGCTAAAGAATGTTCCAAATAGTAAGCTCACTGGACAGAAGGTGGTGCTGGCTTTAAAATAATTCTCCCAATAAGCAATCTGGTTGGAATCCTAATACCCTCTCCTTTGCCCCCACCTCCCCATAATCTCTGGAACACAGAGGCAAATCATCTCCACAGTCAACTCTCTAACTACATCTGCTGGAGAAAACTAGTGTCTCATCTCTTGCCCAAGACTTCTGCATCTCGAGGCTCCCACATCCTAGACCTATTTAGAGCCCAGGCAAAGGTTCCAATGTTTCTCGTGTGACAGAACGGGAGGATGAAGAGACCTAGGCACAGAATCCTAATGTGTGAAATGTAAGAACCTAGTGAATCGCAGAATGGAATCCCCCTTTTTTTAAAAGGGACAAAACTGAAGCCAGATTGGTAAAGTCATTTACATCAGATCACACAGCTAGTTAGTGTGATCAAAGATCTTATACATCTTTGTTTCCATGGAAGTTGAGCACAGAAGGTGCTCGGTAAATGTTTAATTAACTGTGTGAGTTTAGGGAAGTCACTTAACCTCTCTGGTCTGAGTTTTATCAACTATGAAAATGGAGAATAATACTTACTGTATTATAATAATACTTGCAGAATTATTGCGAGTTGGGGGTCGAATAAAAATTATCCTCCCCTCCCTCTACAAACCACATAAGCTTTCCTCTAAATGAAATCACTAGCAGGGGAGGAAAGAGGGATATTGTCATTCCTCTCTCTTCTCCCTCCTCTGTCTTAAAGATTTTTTAAAACAGGGCAGCCTGGTGACTTTGCCAAGAGCAGATGTTGACTTAAGCTGGGGTAGGAAACCAGAGAGGACCGTCTATTAAGGGATGTGGTGAGGTTTTGGTTTTGATGTCTTTTTTTTAATCAATTGAATTTTGTTCCTACAACAGGGAGGAAATTAAGTGTAAAATAGTCTTGTTCTATCATAGCACCGTAGAGATCACTTGGCTCAACTATTTATTTTAGATGCAAGACCCTGAACGTCAAGATGAACTGCCCCAGTCACACAGCTTGTTAGGACCATGTCTCCTGACTCCTGCTCCTCTCATTACACAGTCACCAGTATGCGTGGCTTCCAGAAGGGAGGGCATTGTCCTTGGCAAGGCTCAGGCCTGCTCTGAGCTGCTGGTAGCTATAGCCCTTTCACGTTTACTCACATCTGGAAAGTGATGAACATCTGGACCCAGGTCTCCACCCCACCCTTTACCCACCCTTGCATTTTTTTTTGTTTGTTTCAGGGTTCCTGAGGGACTCCTCATTACAGATCCAGCAGCCTTGACTCTCTCCTCCCTGACTCATAGCAAGGGACTGCGTGACTGACCGGTTCAAGCCTGTCTAAATGCTCACGCCCTTTGACCTCTGTGATGCTCTACCCTCCCCTTTCTTGTGCCGCTCTGACCACCCTTCCCCTGGAGCATCTTGTCGCGCCCACCCTGGATATGGGCAGAGAGGCCAGTGGCTTTGCCAGTAATCCTGGGGCAGAGGATTCCTTTACCTGACTTCAAGTTCTGCCTTCTCTTCTGAGCTCCGTAAGCACTTCCACATTAATACACTTCTGCCAACCCCACCCCAAATCCAACTAGTCCAAATGAACACATGCCTTCCCATTCCCAGCATTCCCTCCCTGGCTCCCCATTTCCACACCAGCATCATCCTTTCGTAGTACCTGACCTTGAAACCCCATGCTCCTCTTCACTTCTTCCTCTGTTCTGGCCCCAGCTCCAGTCAGTTCAAAGCCCTTCCTGTAGGTCTTACCTTTGTCATATCTCTCAATGGATCCCATGTTCTGTTCTTGCTGCCACAGTTTGACTTCTGGCATTGTGGTCATAATCTTCCTGTATCCAGACATCTTTCCACTCAAACTATTCTGCATACTATTGTAGAATGGTTTTCCTAAAGCCCAAGTAACTATTAGGAACTCCACCGCTCAGTAATCATCCATGGCTCCACAGTGCTCATCAAAGTCATTCCAAATTTCTGAGCCTTGTTGTATTAATCAGTGTTCTCCAGAGAAACAGAACCAACAGGATTTAGAGAGAGAGGGAAAAAGAGAGGATTTGTGTAGGATTTATATTTATTTATAGTGTGTGTGTGTGTGTGTGTGTATGTATTTATATTGATGTATAATATTTATGTGTGTATATCTACATCTCTATCTATATAGAGAGATTTATTGTAAGGAATTGTCTCACATGATTATGGAAATGGGCGAGTCTCAAGATCCGCAGGGTGATTTGGCAAGTTGGAGACCCAGGAGAGCAGATGGATGGTCTAGTTCCAGTCTGAATCTGAAGGCCTGAGAACCAAGAGAGCTGATGGTATAGTTCCCATGTCAAGGTCATCAGCCTCAAGACCCTGGAAGTGCCAATGTTTCAGTTCAAGTCTGAAGGTAGGAAAAAAGCCAGTGTCCCAGTTCAAAGGCAGTCAGGCGGGAAGAGATTCCCTCTTACTTATAGGAAGGTCAGGGTTTTTGTTCTACTCAGGCCTTCCACTGATTCAATGAGATTCATCTACAGTAGGGAGGGCAATCTGCTTTACATAGTCTTCCTATTTAAATGTTAATCCCATCCCAAAACACCCTCAGAGAAACACCCAAAATAATATTTGACCAAATATCTGAGCACCTTAAGTCCCAGTCAAGTTGACACATAAAATTAACCATCACACTGGTATTATAGACATTGTACAACATGCCTTCATCAATCTGTGATAGGTTTCTAGAACATTCACTGTGTGCTAGACACTGTGCTACATGCCTAACACATTATAGTTGACCCTCAAACAGCGTGGTTTGAACTGCACGGATCCACTTACATATGGATTTTTTATGGTACAGTACTGTGAATGTATTTTCTCTTCCTTATGATTATCTTAATAACATATCCTTTTCTCTAGCTTACCTTATGGTAATAATACAGTATATAATACATATAACATACAAAATACTTGTTAAGCAACTGCTTACATTCTCAGTAAGGCTTCCAGTCAACAGAAGACTATTAGTAATTAAGTCTTTGGGGAGTCAAAAGTTATACACAGATTTTTTACTGCGTTGGGGTCAGCGCCCCTAACTTCCACATTGTTCAGGGTCACCTATGTTATTACACATATACTAAGTACTACAATTTGAAGTCAGAAATGATATTGTGTGCGTGTATGTTCTAATACTTTCAACGTATGGCAAAAGGAAATCAGAACCAAGTGGATTTTAAGTTCCATATTTGAAAGAAACATTAAGTGATTAGGAAATATAAACTGATTATGGAAACTATTCATAGCTAACTTTGGAGCACTTACTGTGTACCATTTAGTGGGTTAAGTGTTTATGTGAGTTGGCTTACTTAAATGTCATAAGAAACCCATGAGTCATTATCATGGCTCATTTACAAATGTCATTTTATGGGGACAAAATTGAGAACTAAAGAAGTTAAGCCACTTGCTTAACGTGGGACTAGGAAGTCGAGAAGTGCAACGGGAACCCAGGTGTGTCTGATTTGCAAACTCCTGCATTTAACCTTTACACGCCACTGCCTTGTTAGTAACAGCTTGCAAGAGGTGCCATTACTCCACCTCCTCCTACCTTACAACTTCACTCTCCTGTTTTCATGACACCAAGGGACTAGACGTTTCATACCTTAAGTATAAAGCGTGGGATCCTTATACGGAATTCCAAAATTTGTTTTGATAGTGTTCATGGAAAACATTGTAAGTCACATGACAAAACAATGCCAACGTCCAGTGTTTTGATGTCCTTGTGCTGGCAGGGATTCAAATCTAGTCTAAAACAATGGTATTAACCTCTGTTGGAATGCCACATCTCAGATCACAAAGCACTTTCCCACACCCTGAACTCTCACTGTGACCCTGAAAGGTATTACTGTCCTTATTATTAAAAATAAATATACTGAGGTTCATTGAGTTAGAGACTTGCTCAAGGTCACACCGCTTGTAAGTGGTCGATTTTTTGACAGGTCTGTGCTGCCTCTTAGTAACACCACTTATTCTCGGATACAAGCCATCCTTTGACAAAATTCAGCGTACAGAGCTTTGTATGCTATCGGTGACAGTTACTGGACTAGAACCATATGAAACGGTCACTGCACAGGATCATTAATTGCAGAGGACTTGCTGAATCCAGAGGTTTTCCCAGGGTATAGAATAGGTTTGCTGAGGCATTTCTGTGTGAAAGAACTTGCTGTAATGTGATTTCACCTGAAGGTTTAACCATTACTGTAAATTCTGCTTCAAAGAGAGGGTCTACCTTAAGCTATGTTGTAGTTGTTTCTCTGCAGCTGGCATTCCAGAGCAAACCAGAGATCAGAGGAGTTTGTCTTTGGATTTAGAGACAGAGAAGACAGGCTAGGAGCTGGGGTGAGACAGGCAGCTTCTGCTATTCTTGATCAAATGTGCCCACCTGGCTGTCATAACACAGGGCCACTGTCACAGACTGGGAGGACAGACCAGACTTTCCAAGAACCAAAACCACCCTGGGACTGCCGAGGCCTCATGGGATGGGCTGAACTACAGTTCCCATCAGGAGAGCTGGGGAGGGGACTGAGAAAGGCTCCCAGAGCCTCTAATCACACTCTAGATGCCCTTGGGCAAACTGACAGATGCCCCATCCATCAAAACTGCTCACCCAGAGAAAATGGCCAATGACAAGCAGCCCATGGTCCGACCACATGACAGTGAAATGAGTCCAGGTGCAAAAGGGCTATGGCTGTACATGCAGGGTCAGCTCTCAGCCCTCACAGGAGGAGGCACAAGATGGAGGTGCGAAAGGATTCCCCACCAACACTCTCTCTCTCTCTCTCTCTCTCTCTCTCTCTCTCTCTCTCTCAAGCCTTATGTCATGGTTACCAAGGCAACACAACATGAGTCATCAAATCTCAAGGTGGATTAGCAGAGCAGGAAAAAGCCTTTTGTTTGTTTGTTTAAAGCTTTTTCCCTTCTTTCCTCTTAACAGCTTGGTCTGGTGTTAATACCCAAGTACCTCTTTTACCCTCAGAAATCCTAAAAGCAGTATGTTTAGCTTGTTTAATCTTAGAAAGCAATCAACATTTTTTTTTTCACATTGGGGCAGGGCAGGGAAGCCAGGGCTTAGCAGTCATGCTGCAACTGACAGATTTGAAATGACTGCCACAACTATTGGGGTGGTAAGTCAGAATTGGGTGTCCTCTCCACTGAGGGTCAGCAGCACTCTCCTGGAGGCCCACCTTTGAGAGATGTCTGGTCTTCTCCAAGAAGCCCACCCCCCACCCCCACAGCATCTGAGCAAGCAGGCTCTTGTCAAGCACAAAATGGCCCCTTGGGGTGCAGCGTGCCTGCAGACTTTCTATTTTGGGCCCTGAAAATGCTGCACAGCTCATTGGCTGTGCATGCAGGACAGGAAGGTCTTTCCAGAACCGTATACTGGAGGACTTTAGCGAGAACAGAGAAAATGAGACGACCAGTCACATGGGCAATGCACAACACAGGAGAATAAGTCCACTCTCCTGGCCTCAGCTTAGAACACTCTCCTCGCAGGAGATTCTGCCTGGACCTCCTACCATCCTGGAGAGGCATCCCATGACTGATTTGGATGTGGGCCCTTTGCCAAATGAGAAGACCGGCACCAGTCGCTGGACCTACCTTGTATTAAGTAAAGTAGGCACGGCCATGGTTCAAATTGTGATTAATTCCCAGGCAAAAGCAAGTGCTTTGAACCCAGTGAAGGACAAAAGATGATGTTCTGGGTGCCAATAAACTCAGCCTGTGCCCTTCCTTCCTCCTTAACTCAAAGTCCCCCAAGTCCTTCCACATGGGCCTTGATTCAGGGCCTGAGTTAGTTTTTGTTAAAGTAAGGTCCCTGAGGGGTGCCTGGGTGGCGCAGTCGGTTAAGCGTCCAACTTCAGCCAGGTCACGATCTCGCGGTCCGTGAGTTCGAGCCCTGCGTCAGGCTCTGGGCTGATGGCTCAGAGCCTGGAGCCTGTTTCCAATTCTGTGTCTCCCTCTCTGTCTCCCTCTCTCTCGGCCCCTCCCCCGTTCATGCTCTGTCTCTCTCTGTCCCAAAAATAAATAAAAAAACGTGGAAAAAAAAAATTGAAAAAAAAAAAAAAGTAAGGTCCCTGAGCTGGGAAAGTTCAGCTGAAGGTAACTGGTATTTGATGGTGAGACAGAAGAAACACAAACAATTCCATTTCAGTTCACCTCTCCCCACCTACAATGTAAACAGCAGCTGTCAAGACTTTTCATCACTGACTGTTGCGAAAATCCTAATAGGAACCAGGAAAAGTACTTTGTGAGCAGAATGATTTCTGGTGTAAAATCTGTAGTCACTAGAGCAGCAAAGTGTTATTTCCAGAGTGTTGGGATGAGGAGTGGGCTTTGTTTTAGGGAGTATCTTTGAAATACTACTCATTTTCATAATCTTTTATCTCTAGCTTCCAAATGTGTCATAGGCCAGCAATTGACCCCATGTTGAGCAGATCTACCTCTCAGGGCACATGATGACAGAGGACAAAACGTCCGTGACGTCTAGAACGCTTGCTTCCAATCACATTCCAAGGCAATCTGGGCCAGAGTGGTGGGCCCTATCATGTTTCTCATTCGCTTCCCCTGCCTCATTCACTGGCCCTGCCCTAGATGAAGGGCAACTCTGAAGCCATGCTAACTGACATACTTGGCTTTACCCACAGGTAACTCACAAGTAGCATTTGGAAGACTTTTAAGGGGATTTTTAGAGATCATGCCTTTGCCCTCCTTGTAGATGCAGAAAATGAGACCTTGAAAGGTGAAGTGACTTGCCCAAGATCACACAGCATCCTGGTGGCAGAAACCAGAAGTCCAGCTTCCTGCCTTCAAATTCAGTTAGCTCTCTAACTCAGAGAGGTTTGAAGGGAGAGAGAAGTCTCCCTCAAATCCCCCCCTGATATAAGCATTTTCTTCTCTACCTGATTATTATTAACAATGACAACGAAGATACATCAGGGATGGAAGCGCAATATTTTACACCAGCAACACTTTAGTATAAATTAATGGATTTTATCTATTAATTAAGTCAACTCCATGAATGGAGGCCCTTGTGAGTGGGAGAGCGCAGTGTCCCGAGATAGGGGCCAAAAAAGAAAGGGCAAAGAACCCTGAAGACAAATGTCACTTATATCATAGCTAGCCCCAATCTCAAGTAAAGGGAGTAGTGGTAAACAGCCAGAACTCAGGGCTTGACTGTACTCATGGATCCAGTTACTCAGCAGTGAGGACATTTTGTGATCAGTCTCCATCTTGCCTCCAGTTGGCCAGTGTAACCTTGACTGGGCCTCTGGAAGTGTGAGCTGCAGGGCCTCTGGTCTGCTGAAAAGCAATCTCACATCCCTGCACAGGGAAATTAGCTGACCTTAAGCCTTTTGAAATTACCTGCTGCTGCTCTTGGCTCAGTGCTGTTTCACCTGCACTGCCTCCCAGCATCCTGACATTTCCATTCACAGTTGCTCTCACCAGCCTCATTTCCTGCCTCTTTGAAAAGGTCTCTATGACCACCTCCGAATCAAAAATAAAGATGCTCAATTATACTTATCCTAACATGGTGAAAATCTCAATTAATCTGTGCCTGATCATCTGAAGGCTTAGACGAGTGGATTTTTGTGGCTGTTAACACACTCCATTTTCCAAAGGGGAATCATTCCATCTTGTGGAATTATTTGAAACTATTTGCTTGGTAAAAACCCCACAAAGTTGCAAAGCAATGTCAACAATACGTTCTCATCTCTCGCCACCCATGTCAGAATCATAGCTGAGGTGTTATCACTAAGTTTCTAAACTTACTGGCAATGCCCTTGACACTGGTGCAACTGGAATAATTCTAGCAAGAAGGGTCCCTGGTTGGGAAACTTGCTTCTCATTGCAGTGGGTGTGACCTCCTTTCCCAGCCTTTCTCTCCAACTTCCCCCCATCCAGATCTCCAAATGCGATGCTCAGAATCTACACCCGGTACAGATATTCTTAGCTTTGCACCAGGCCCTAACCCAATCAGTTCCACCCGCTTTACACAACTTATGTCACTTTGGTGGATTCCTGTCACTTCCAACCGGTTTTCTCTTCTCTATGTACCTTGAAGTGCATTTTTTCCTCCTAAAGCTGCCTGCAGGCTGCTTCTGGAATTATCTATTTCTTTTTCAACTCTGCCCATCAGCATGCTGCTAAATGGTTCCTCTCTGAACGGCAGCTTGGCTATGGGCTCCCTTTTGAACACTTCCCTCTCAAAGCCAAAGTGGAAGAGTAGGGAGGTTTAAACATTCCCGGGGATTTGGGGAGCAGTGAGGAGCCTCTAGTGCTTGGCAGAGCCTATAAGGAAGGGTTGACCGAAGCTCAGTAGGTTCCTGAAGGGACGCTGTGGTACTGGGTGCTGGGTTGAGAAATAATTGTAGTTTACATGATTGCTGATGACCTGACATTATAGGTTCCACTCTGCTCCTCAGCATCTGCTTCTTGAAAATTCTCTAGCAGCCTGGGTTTGTATCTACTTGCAGCCTGCATTCCAGAAAGAATGCCCTGTGAATCAGACCCTCAGACCATGTAAATGTAGCTTTATGAATTATCTATGATTTTTAAAAGATATAAATTCAACTTTTGAGGAAATAGAAGGCAACGGAGCATACAGGAAAATGGGCAGGCCTCAGAGTCAGGTTAAATGGGATTCAAATTCTGGTTTACACACATAACAGATATTTGTGTGGCCTTGAACAAATTAATTTAATTGTATAAAATCTCAATTTCCTCATCGGTAAAATGTGAATAAAAATAGATATTTTATAGGCTTGTATAGATTTCTTAAAAGTTAGAAACAACAGTATTACAAACAATAATAAGAGAATCTTATGAGCAATTATATGCCAACAAATTGGGCAGTCTGGATGAAATGGATAAATTCTTAGAAACATATAAACTACCAAAACTGAAACAGGAAAAAATAGAAAGTTTGAACAGTCCCATAACCAGAAAAGTAATTGAATCAGTAATCAAAAATCTCCCAACAAACAAGAATACAGGGCCAGATGGCTTCCCAGGGGAATTCTACCAAACATTTTTTTTTAATTTTTTTTGGTAACATTTATTTATTTTTGAGACAGAGAGAGACAGAGCATGAACAGGGGAGGGGCAGAGAGAGAGGGAGACACAGAATCAAAAGCAGGCTCCAGGCCCTGAGCCATCAGCCCAGAGCCCAACGCGGGGCTCGAACACACAGACCGCGAGATCGTGACCTGAGCTGAAGTCGGAGGCTTAACTGACTGAGCCACCCAGGCGCCCCTCTACCAAACATTTAAAGAGGAATTAATACCTATTCTTTTTAATAATAGAAATAGAATTATTTAGAAATAATAGAAATAGAAGAATAGAAATAGAAGGAAAACTTCCAAACTCATTCCAAAACCAGACAGAGACTGCACTAAAAAGGAGAATTACAGACCAATTTCCCTGATGAACATGGATGCAAAAATTCTGAGTAAGATTCTAGTAAATTGAATCCAACAATACATTAAAAGAATTATTCACCATGATCAAGTAGGATTTATTCCTGGGCTGCAGGGGTGGTTCAATATCCACAAATCAATCAACGTGATACATTACATTAATAAAAGAAAGGAAAGAACCACATGGTCCTCTCAATAGATGCAGAAAAAGCATTTGACAAAATACAGCATTCTTTCTTGATAAAATCCCTCAAGAAAGTAGGGATAGAAGGAACATGATTCAATGTCATAAAGGCCATATATGAAAGACCCACAAACAATATCATTCCCATTGGGAAAAACTGAGAGCTTTCCTCCTAAGGTCAGGAACACGACAGGGATGTCTACTCTCACCACTGTTGTTCAACACAGTACTGAAGTCTTAGCCTCAGCAATCAGACAACAAAAAGAAACACAAGGCATACAAATTGGCAAAGAAGAAGTCAAACTTTCACTCTGCCAACAAAATGATACTCTACATGGAAAGCCCTTAAGACTCCACCAAAAAACTGCTAGAACTGATAACATGAATTCAGCAAAGCCGCAGGATATAAAATCAACATACAGAAATTGGTTGCATTTCTATACACCAATAATAAAGCAGCAGAAAGAGAAATCAAGGAACTGATCCTATTTACAATTGTACCAAAATGCATAAAATACCAAGGAATAAACCTAACCAAAGAGGTAAAAGATCTTTACACTGGAAACTATGGAAAGTTTATGAAATAAATTGAAGAAGACACAAAGAAATGGAAAAATATTCCATGATCATGGATTGGAAGAACAAATATTGTTAAAATGTCAATACTACCCAAAGCAATCTACACATTCAATGCAATCTCTATCAAAATAACACCAGCATTCTTCACAGAGCTAGCACAATTCTAAAATTTGTATGCAACCAGAAAAGACCCTGAATAGCCAAAGTAATGTTGAAAAAGAAATCCAAAGCTGGAGGCATCACAATTCTAGACTTCAAGCTATATTACAAAGCTGTAATCATCAAGACAGTATGGTACTGGCACAAACACAGACACATAGATCAATGGAAACGAATAGAGAACCCAGAAATGGACCCACAAACGTATGCCAAACTAATCTTTGACAAAGCAGGAAATAATATCCAATGGAAAAAAAAAAAAAAGACAGTCTCTTCAGCAAATGGTGTTAGGGAAACTGGACAGCGACATTAAGAAGAATGAAATTGGACCACTTTCTAATACCATACACAAAAATAAACTCAAAATGGATGAAAGACCTAAATGTAAGACAGGAAACCATCAAAATCCTAGAGGATAAAACAGTCAGCAACCTCTTACTAGACATGTCTCCGGAAGCAAGGGAAACAAAAGCAAAAATGAACTATTGGGACCTCATCAAGATAAAAACTTCTTACAGTGAGGGAAATAATCAGCAAAACTATTACGCAACCAACAGAATGGGAGAAAATATTTGCAAACAACATATCAGATAAAGGGTTAGTATCCAAAATCTATAAAGAACTTATCAAACTCAACACCCAAAAGACAAATAATCCAGTGAAGATAGGGCAGAAGACATGAATAGACATTTTTCCAAACAAGACATCCAGATAGCTAACAGACACATGAAAATATGCTCAACATCACTCATCACCAGAGAAATACAAATCAAAACCACAAGGAGACACCACCTCACACCTGTCAGAGTGGCTAAAAATGAACAACTCAGTATATAACCGATGTTGGTGAGAGAATGCGGAGAAAGGGCAACCCTCTTACACTGTTGGTGGCAATGCAAACTGATACAGCCACTGTGGAAAACATTATGGAGTTTCTTCTAAAGGCTAAAAATAGAATTATCCTATGACCCAGCAATTGCTCTACTATGTATTTATCCAAAGGATATAAAAATGCTGATTCGAAGGGATACATGCACCCCAATGTTCCTGGTAGCACTATCAACATTACCCAAATTATGGAAAGAGCCCAAATGTCCATTAATTGCTAAATGGATAAAGAAGAAGTGGTATATATATATATATATATATATATATATACACAATGGAATATTACTCGGCAGTCAAAAAGAATGAAATCTTGCCATTTGCAACAATGTGGATAGAACTAAAGTGTATTACGCTAAGCGAAATAAGTCAGTCAGAGAAAGACAAATATCATATGATTTCACTCATATGTGGAATTTAAGAAACACAATAAATGATCATAGGGGAAGGGAAGCAAATATAAGATAAAAACAGAGAGAGAGGCAACCCATAAGAGACTCTTAAATACAGAGAACAAACTGAGGGCTGCTGGAGGGGTGTTGGGTGAAAGGATGGGCTAACTGGGTGATGGACATTAAGGAGGGTACATGCTGGGATGAGCACTGGGTGTTATATGTAAGTGAGGAATGACTAAATTCTACTCCTGAAACCAATGCTACACTATATGTTAACTAACTTGAATTTAAATAAAATAAATTTTAAAATAAATAAAAATAAAAACAACAACAAAAGAGTTAATATCTGAAGAGAATTCATTTTGTTGCTAGCCTCCACTTCCAGGCATTTTACATATATTCAATCATTCTGTCCTTCTCCTTACCCTACGAGCCTTGCTCTTCATTAATACCGGCACTATTATCACTTTCATCTTACAGATGAGGAAACTGAGACATGGAGAGATTAAGTAACGTATCCAACGTCCAGCAACACCCTCAGGTGCTAGCACCCTGGGGGAGGTGGGGCTGGGGAACAGTGAAGACCTGTCCGGCTCCCGGGCCTAGACCCTCCCGTACCCGAGAGGCAGTGTACCCAGCAGGGGCCTCAGTCTTTCTTTCTCTCCACTTCTTTTTTTTTTTTAATTTTTTTTTTCAATGTCTACTTACCCTTGGGACAGAGAGAGACAGAGCATGAACGGGGGAGGGGCAGAGAGAGAGGGAGACACAGAATCGGAAACAGGCTCCAGGCTCTGAGCCATCAGCCCAGAGCCTGACGCGGGGCTCAAACTCCCGGACCGCGAGATCGTGACCTGGCTGAAGTCGGACACCCAACCGACTGCGCCACCCAGGCGCCCCTCCACTTCTTAATTTAACGCCCTTGTTGGGGGAGATCAGAGGCCCACCCTGCTCAGAGACAGGGTTGTCCCAGAGCCCTGGGCTAGGTCCAGATTCAACAGGGTGTCCCACTGAGCGGGCCCTGCCTGCTGGCCAGCAGGGTAGCTCTTTCACATGTCGACACTATTCCAGATGCCCCAAATTTTTGTATAGAGATGAGGCACTGCAGAAATTTTTGCCCAGGGCCACATGCCCTGGGCAGCCTTGCAAGGTCCCACTGCTAAGAAGCAGAGGGTCTGGGACAGGAACTAGACAGTCTGCCTCTAGCCCCTGGCTCTCCAGGTGCAGGACCGGCTCACAGGGAACGTACAACACAGTGGAGTTATTATAAGATTTTAAATGCCTTGAGGAATTTGAGCTTAATGGAATCTGCGGTAAAGCAAATTTATAAAATAAACGTGATTTTGCCTCTGTTCTTAAGTCTTAATTCAGGCTTTGTAAAAGGAAGTCTACTTGTAAATGATTAGGGATGACCGCTGATGACTGAGCCTAGGGTACTACTTCCCAGGCTGTTGGACTCTCAGTGAGAGGAGAAAGGCAGGTGATGTATGATAAAGAATTTGTCTGGTCTTTGCCTGGATTCCTGGTGGGGCACTTCCCTATGACAGCAGTGTCTGTTACCATGGTGGGGCTCTGGGACCACACCAAGCTTATGCTAATGAGGTGAATCCTGGGGAGTTCCAGGATAGTCTCAGGATAGTGTCTGGCCATGTCAGAAAGACCACCCATGTGATTTGAACACTGGGGCAAATGGAGGGGGGAATATTAATCAAATTAAAATTATTACCAGCATGTGCATTTATACTCTCTTCCAAGGACCTTAAATATTTGATACAGGTGTCCTCAAGACACTTAAAATAGGGTGAAGCTTTTTTTTCCCCTGAGTATACATTAGGCTGGGGGACTTCCTCTCAATGAGTCTATGGTTCTCAGTGGCTCATGATGCAGCAGAAAGAGCATCAAATTGGAAACAAATGTCTGAGTCTCTGTCATCTCAGGAGCTGCGTGCCCCTTAGGGATGAGTCAGGCAAGTAGGGCCCTGGCTTATTGGGTGCCACCCTAATCATCTGAAGTTCAAAACAGGGCTTCAAGCCCAAAGGGAAAATGAGTGGAGTGTAAAACTGGAATTAAAGGAGAAACCCAATCAAACAGATCTGATGAGTTCACCATTGTCAAGGCTCACTCTAGGTGCCCGGGCCAGCCAATGATGTCAGATCCTATTGTTCTGGGCTTCTCACATACAACCCCAATGAATGCTCCTAGACCAGGGAGGGAAGAGATGCCAAGGGCTTCAGCATATCCCGCTGGGAAAGCCTGTGGCAGACAAGGTCTAACAGGAAAGTTCTCACACTAGAATGTGTCTCAAACAAGTCACACATCTGCCAGTCGCCACCCCTTGTGATGTGACACTTTTACCCATTGACTTTAATCAGCTGAGGGTACATGAATAAACCTACAAGGTAGGGGAACACACAAGACACAGGGGCATATCTAAGGAAGAAAGCCATAATGATGCCTCCTAGTTCTCGGCTGATGAGGGAAAAGGTAATAAAGAGGGAAAAACATTGTGTCTCTTTCACCTCCTTCCTCCTTCCCTTAACACCATCCTGTCCTGTCCACTGGCTATTATAGCTCTTTTTAAAAAACTATTCTTCCTTCCATATCGTTTTCCAATAAACCAAACACTTTAGAGATCTGCAGTCTGAATGTTCATTCAAAGCCTGCTCTGTCCCTACATTTCCCAAAATTCATGATGCCAGCAAATGTTAACTCAACTGAAGCAGGTTTTGGTCAGTCCTATAAATTAAGATTCACAATGAGCAAATCTCATTAAAATGTTACCACAGCACGAAAATCAAGCCAAGTGGGCACATGCCCAATATCCTTGTTGTACAAATCTAAGTCTTTTGTGGAAGCAAACATCTATTTCATCAGAAATTAGGGAGGAGGGGCGTCTGGGAGGTTCAGTCGTTAAGCATCAGACTCTTGATTTCAGCTCAAGTCATGATCTCACAGTTCTGCACTGTCTGCACCGAGCCTGCTTGGGATTCTCTCTCTCTCCCTCTAACCCTCTCCCGCTCACTCTTTCTTTCTCAAAAATAAATAAATAAGCATTAAAAAAAGAAAGTAGGGAGTAAAAAAATGAATGGGAACTATGGGATGCACATCAGAGGCATTTCCAAGTATCCATGATGGCCATTGGCTACATCTATTGGATAATAACAAGATTTGGTTTGAGTCCAAATGAGAAGCCACTCAGAGGAGGCAGAAGGCAAAAGGAGTACTTAATTTTTATGAACCTGTTGGCTGGTGCTTGGTGTTAATATTTCTGCTGTCAATCTTGTCTTCTTTTTTAAACTCAAAATGAAGGGCTATGACTGGCTCTGGACTATCATCCCGGTAACAGCAGGCAGCAGGAAGCCCCTCCTCCATACTAGCCTAGATCATGACAGCACAGTATTTGTTGAACAGTCTTCTGATCCCGTCAAGCTGTTATGAGTTGCATTTTGGAAACATGTAATAATTTCAAGGATTAAAACAAATCACCCCACTGCTAAATATTAGTTTTCTCTTCTTAGGCAACAGCATGTGGGGGTCTCACTTAGGGACCACGAATAAATCTGGGCAATGACTCTGCACAAAGCAATCTTGTTCTTTTCCCCTCTATCTTTCCTCACCATCCCAGTTTCTCAGTTGAGCTTATGATCTGGTTGCTAGGTCAGCAGAAGGTGAATGGTTTCCTGTGTGGGTGAGACAAAGTGGTTGCAAAATACGTATCTTGCCTTAACTCACCAAATGGTGCCCCAGCTGTCAGGGGTATGCAGCATATTGGAGGCTATAATTCAGGAAGGAGTACCAGGTGAATTGCATTGTCAAGAACAGTACTAAATGGCTGAGGTTGATCAACATCTCCTTTCCCATCTGTTTTTCTTTTTCCTTCAAAGTGAACCTATTGTATTGGCAAGCACTGGACTGAGGGTTTCCTAATAGAATCACAGAGTCTTAAGATGAAAGGGGTCATTTGAACCAGCCTGTACTCTTTAAAAATTTTTTTTACATTTATCTGAGAGACAGAGACAGAGCACAAGTGGGGGAGGGGCAGAGAGAGAACGAGACACAGAATCCAAAGCAGGCTCCAGGCTCCCAGCTGTCAGCACAGAGCCCGATGTGGGGCTCGAAGTCACAAACTGTGAGATCATGACCTGAGCCGAAGTCAGACACTTAGCCGACTGAGCCACCCAGGCACCCCCAGCCCTTACTCTTTAGAGATGAGGGCAATGTGGGATTTTCTTGGTTGAGGGGGGGCATGAAGAGGACACTAATATGGCCAGTAAACTAGTGCTGACATTTTCCGAGAAAAATGGCTGATTAAATCACGAACACAAATAGTTCTTACTGTACACAAGAAGGAAAGATTCAAACCTGAGAGTCCTAATATTAGAAAAATGCACAGTATTGAAATGATTTGGATTAGTTCTCGAACAATGCCAATGAGCTGCTCCAGTCATAAAGCAATGCACCGAGGTTGGGGACAATATTTGGTAGCTCCCCCTCTACCGAGAAGCCTATATAGCTTTAACTCATCTTGAACCACCACAATCATTAATTCACCTGATGAAAAAATATTAACTACCTACTGTGTAACAGTCTAAGGAAAATAGTATGAGTAAAGCATTTTATCTACCTTCAGAAACTTCCAAACACCCCAACATTGTTTCTCCATGTGAGGAACCTGAACAAATTTATTGCAAAGAGGCAATTTCACCTACAAGGCAATGTGTGGCTGCCATACATAGCCCAGTTTCTACTTTCCTGCTGGTAAGAGCTGCTAGCCATCAAAGTCACATAAAATTATTATAAACGGTAGGCATTTATTTTCAGACATTAAATGATGGGAAGTAGTAGTAGGTATCAGTCATGTAACATTTTATGTGTGCAAAGTGCTTTGCTGTCATATTTTATGGCTTGTTGGACGTAATAGCCATGTGTGAGGTGGGCTGGGACAGCCTCTGTATCAGAGTCAGGAAATGGCAGTAATCACCATACACATCAATATCCTCTTTGTATGCTATTCGCCTTGAGACTTGAGAAAAGGTTATCACATTTTTTTTTTATTTCTTGGAATTTGCATCTGCATGTTTCGCTTTGGTTCGCCCAGTTTTTTTTATAATGGTTCAGATTCAAAACTCAAATTCTAAACTGCACAGGTCACATCTGTGTGCAGCTGCCAAGATGAGCCATGGCAGTCCTGACCCAACCCTCTTAGCCTGCATCATGATCAATAGCTATTACCACACTTTCACTGGAACTCCATTTCATTCTCTCCATCACTTATCGTCCAAGGTCAGGGAAATGATCCCTCTTGTCTCCATCCCCCTCCATCACTTTCTTCCAGGTAAGTGATCATTGGGGTCCTTGTTTGCCTGTCGCCACTCACCCTTCTGGTCCAGCTTCCTTGAGCACTGTAGTCACAGTGGAGCCACCAGGAACCAAAGAGTGATCAGTTCCATGCCCAACCCCCATTTCCTTCTAACAATCTGTGAGTGGAACCTTTGATAGGCAGGAGTAAAGGTCTTGAAAACTCTCATTAACTCTTTTGTTTCCTCTTTCCATCCCTTCAGCAAGTGTTCCTGAGCACCGTGATCACTCTGGGGGTGACCTGGTGATCAAGAGGGACTGGCCCCTTCCCAGGAGAAGCACACATCCTATTAGGGAACCCAGAAAGGTCAATGGACAACTATCAGTCAAGGCTGTTGGTTCCATGACAGTGATGGGAGCTACAGAGCAGAGGAGATGGATACCTGCATCATGTCTGGTGTTTCAAGGAGGGCTGCGCATTGGAGTTAGATGGGAAAGACTAGTGTACCTTTAGCTTGAAGAGCACTTAAGTCCCTCCAAGGAAGGCCAAGGGTGTGGCCCCGGGAGAAAAAGTGGACATGGTCTTTACACTTTGGGCATCAAGGAGGGAAGGGGGAGCTAGGCTTTCTTTTGACTTGTCATGAATCAGGCATAAGTCATGTTCAAGGATAAGACACAACTTTGGTTGACCCCTATAGGATGTCTCTGGACATAGTATGGGCCGTTAGGCAAGGTTTAGACCCTGCAAAAATTATCTCCCCACAAAAAACCTAAAAGGACAGATGAGTTCCTTTACAAAATCACTGCTAACAAACTCCACAGGTAGTCTCTGTGTTGAAAGTGAGCTCAGCAAAAAGGGAATCAGGAAACAGCTCTTTGTTTAATTAGGTGTGTGGCTTTAGCCAGGCATTTGACCACTCTGGGCCTCACTGCCTAATTTAACTTATAGGATTAATAGTACCTGCCCTATTCACTCAACAAGTTTGTTGGGAGGAAAAAATCAAGTAATAAATATGAAAAGTTTAAGATACATAAAAGTAAAGTCGATGCCTGTGGCCAGTGTTGTTTCACTATTGAGTTGCTTCTAACTTCTAGGCTAGTATACTCCTCACCCACTGCTGAGTAGCTGGGGTGCCCCCTCAGTTAGCCCACACACTGTCAGACATGGCCCCCTCACTCATCATTCCACATCCCTTGATCAACAGTTGCTGATCATATGGCCGTGGCTGAGTCATTGCCAAGACTTAACCATGTTATCACTAACACCATCAAAATATTCAAATTTCCCATTCACTTTAAGGTCAGTAAACCATATTCCCCAAGTTTATCATGAGCCTAAGGCCAGTGGAGCATTCCCAAAGAGGAAAGCTTTGTCTCTGGACACCACAGGCCTGAATTATTTCCTTGCACCTGGTACCATTCTTCTAGCCGAAGCATATCTGTCATTCTTCCTGATGACCTTGTGATGCTCCCACTGCGTGTGCTTGGGGCTGGTTCAGCAATAGTGGAGGCAGCACTACAGCCATTGCTTCCTCACTCTTGTCTGTCCTTGGGCAGGGATACGCACAGAATCTAAACCAACTGACCCATTAACATGACAATATGACCTTGATTGTGCCCTGGCCAGCTGAGCTCACTGCCTAACACTTAGATTAGTGCTCAGTAAATGCTTGTCAAATGAATGATTTGACCTTGTAATAGGCTGAATGATGTTTCTCCCCAAATGTATATGTTCAAGGCCTAATCTCCAGGACCTCAGAATGTAACCAAATTTGGTGTAAGGTCTTTAGACTTAATCAAGTGAAAATGAGATCTTTAGGGTGGGCCCTCATCCAGTAGGACTGGTATCTTCATAAGAGGAGATTTGGACACAGGCGATGCATGCAAGCATAGAGGTAAAATGATGTGAAGATACAGGGAGAGGACAGTTGTCTGCAAGCAAAGGGGATGTCTCAGAAGAAACCAAACCTGCCAAAACCTTGATCTTGGACTTCCCAGCCTTCAGAACTGTGAGAAAATACATTTTGTTGTTGAAGCCACTCAGCCTGTAGTAGTTTGTTATGGCAGCACCAGCAAACAAATACAAACCTATGTAAGAATATGTGAAAATAGTAATCACCCACAGAGCAGCAGTCAGCGGTGGTTTAAGAACTTACAGCCTCATCAGTAAGTACATGATTTGCCTGAAGTGGGGAAAGTGTTTGGAGTCCATCCTTCTTTCTTGGACAACAGGAAGCCCTGAGAAATGAATAACCAATCATATAGAAAGCAGACTTTCCTAACGCTAAGGCAGGGGCTGCTGTCTGGGTACTTAAGAGACCTCTCTGTGTTAGCTTAGGAACAGATATTATTCTTCCATTTTACAGAAAGGGGGCTTGGATTATACAATGGATCTGTAGAATATTTAGGATGGAATCACAGCCACACATTTTCCAACCACGACATACCCTATCTGATCTTTGCTCCCTCTCCTTTCTCATTTCTGCTCACATTTCAGCAAACCTTAGAGCGTACACCTAACTACATGCATATTTGGGAAGTGTGGGAGAATTGCAGGGGAAAGCCAATATTTAGCAATAGAAAAGAATTGCAAAAAGCATCTCTGCCAACTTAGCTTTGGCAGCTAGGGCAAAAACTGAGAGCTCAACTGATGAGTTACACCATGCCTTCTCCTTCTTCCTTCTGAAGCTGGACTAACACAGGTAGACTACAATGAGTATCAGACAGACTGTCCCCAGGGGTACAGATGACAGAACGAGGCACGTGTGTTGGGCAGATGATCAGAAGAGACACTCAGACCCCAGAAGAGACAAAGGCTCTGCCCTTTACCGAAATGCAGCCTCTGCAGGCTGCCCACCCTCCGTCCCACACAGGGAGTCTGGTGCCTGTGTTTGCCGTCTGCCCCCACTCCTGGTTTCTCTCCTAGGGTGAGCACTCCAAACTGCTCCTTGCAGCATCTGCCCAACACTGCCCCAACCAGTGGCCTCTGTCACCAGGATCCTTCTTGTTCTCCTGTTGGTCCCCCATTCATCCACAAGACTTGCTGAGCACCTGCTTTGTTGCATGGCTATAAAGAGCTGAAGCCCCATTCTCCAAAGCTGGAGGTGAGGGAGAATTTCCATGTGGGCTGGGAAGACTGGACCCTGTGGGTCCACACTCATCCCTGGAGAGTCGGCTTCCTCAGTGGCTCCTCTCTGTGATCACTATTGCCACTCCCAACCCTCACCTCCCCACTGTGTCCCTGCTTCTTTAGAGCACCCAAGTTCTCACACAGCTCCCAGGGCCACCCTGAGTCAGATCCTGGACTCCTCTGTCCAAAATCTTTCTGAGTTTTCCCAAATCACTCAGTAGCTGACAAGACCCTACCCAGTTTGCCTTCCCTGTTTTCTTTGATTTCATCCCCTGCACCTCTCTTCCTTTCTCTCTGATTCCAGAATCCCTTTCTGCCCCTTGAATGCTCCAGGCATGCTCTGCCTCAGGACCTTTTCACCTGCCCTTCCCTCCACTGTAACACCTCTTGCCAGGTGTTCCCATGACTCACTCCTTTACCCCTCGGGGCTTTGCTCAAATTCACATTCTCAATGAGGCCTTTTCTGACCCCCAATAGTTAAAACTTCACCCTTCACCACCAGCACTCCTAATCCCCTTCTCTACTTAATTTTTTCCATTATGCTCTTAACCATCCAGCATACCAAATATTTATTTATTCTTTGTCTCCCTGACAAGTAGGTAAACTCAGAGAGGGTAGGAAATGTTTCTGCTCTGTTACAGTGGCACAACACCTAGCAGCATCTGCCGTTTGTTGAATGAATGAAATGTACTCAAAGGACAGATCATTTACTGGAAAACTAATCCAAGATGGTAGAGGGAATACGGGCATGAATTCATGTGTTCTTTCCCAAGTGACTCATTTGTATTCTAAATATTTTAAAACAGGGGCACCTGGGGTCTCAGTCAGTTAAGCATCCAGCTCTTGATTTCGGCTCAAGTCATGGTCTCACAGTTCGTGAGTTCAAGTCCCGAGTTGAGCTCTGCACAGACAGTGTAGAGCCTGCTTGGTATTCTCCCTCTGTCCCTGCCTCGCCCCCTACTCTCTTTCACACTCTGTCTCTCAAAGAAATAAACGTTATATATATATATATATGTGTGTGTATATATATATATATATATACATATATATATATATATATGTATACACACACACACACACACACACACACACACACATACATATATATGTATAAAAGCAACCACAGGTCTGTTGCCCTCTCCCTGGTGTGGATGGCTAATTCCTGCAGTGCCTGTATTGAGTCCACTACTCTGATCACCTCTTTCTTCTTTCTCAGGTCTCAGGAGGAGTGGTTTCCAGCGGGCAGCTGTGGACACAGGAGACACTTGTGTGGCTTTCTGCAGGTTCAGCAAGCCAGTGAGCAGGATAGCGGAAATAGATTTCCTTACAGAGAGATACCTTCCTTCGCCTCTCTCATCCCCAATAACTGGTATATTTTAGTATATGGCAATTATTATCTTTGCAGAAAAGTGTTTTTTGAAAACCTATTCTATTTTTATTGGTTTTACCAAAGAGAGATCATATTCTTAGAATCCTTGAATTTATACTGTTTCAGGTTACCAATCAGAATGTGCACTGGAATCCTATTTGTATAGTGTTCATGTGTCTGTGTATATATACTTATGTGTTCATATATTTATAAATATTTAAATAATATTATATTATAAATATATATGAATATATCATATTTAAATGTATAAAATATATTCATATATTTAAGTATTTGTTTTATTTATTATATATTTAAAATATGAATATATTAACATATCAATATATGAATATATGTTTTTGATATTTATATGTGGATATATACATATTTATAAAGAATAAAATATACCAATATGCTGATATTTGAGGGTGGTGAAAATAATATGATTTTTCTTTAACTATATTTTCCACAGTGCATATATATTGTGCATATAAGAAAAACATCAGTACATTTTCTTATTTTTTAAAGAAAAAGTACTTGTATTACTTGGGCACATGCTTGCTGCTAAAGGTCACTCTTCAGATACAGGAAAACACCAAAATTATCCCCTTGAGGTGTGACTGTTCCTTCTACTTTGTGATTTTGGCTTTTGCATCTGCCCTAATAAACTCAATAAAGGCAAACGGAAATAGCTGTACCGGCTTCTCATGTTTCTATTTACCCTGAACGCAAGCCAAGCCACAGGCTAATGTGGGCATGCTTGGTCAATGATGCCAGTTTGCCCCATCGCTTCCTTGAGACATTGTGGCATCAAAGCTGGCCAGTGAGTCTTAGAACTCTTGTCCCACTGGATCCCCTCCCTCGGTGCAGCCACAGTTCCCTTCATTGCATTCTCTCCTCACTCCTCTGGGCAGAGGGCAAAGTCTGTGACTGCCATCCGCCCCTTCTTCTGCCTCTGAACACTAGGGCAACATGCTCCATGCTGCTCTGTAAGCAACCTCTCCTTCATCCCCAAACCAGCAGTAAAATTCTTGAGATCCAGACCTAACAGTTTCCTTTATTAAGTTTTTAATTATTTTGAGAGAGACAGAGACAGTGAGAGTGAGAGGGGTAGAGAGAGAGGGAAAGAGAAAATCCCAAGCAGGCTCCAGGCTGTCAGTGCAGAGCAGAGCCTACATGGGGCTCAAACTCATGAACCATGAGATCATGACCTGAGCCAAAATCAAGTATCTGACGCTTAGCCAACTGAGCCACCCAGGCACCCCATATCCTCCACATACTTCTTAAATCTTCATCTTTTTGTTCTAAAAGGTCTATGTTTTCCTGTCTTGCACTGTGTTTGTACACTGGCTGATACATTCATTTAAGAAATGGATTACAAACACCACAACATGCAGGGGCCAGCTCTCCAGCAGGTGCCCTGACCTGGCCCTCCCTATAAGCAGTAAGACAGGTTCTTCCCTTTGTAGACTTCTCCCAGTCTTTCTGGAACACATCTTTCAACAAGTGAAATCTCTGCTCTGTGATTTATAGAACACAAAACAATCCCCCTTCCTTGATGTTCAGGACCCATGATCATTGGTCCCTACCTGCCTTTCCAAACTAATCTACCATGAATGCCCTCTGTGAGTGGCCTCAGAAACAAAACGTTTCTCTTTGCTGTGCTCAGACTCCAGCTGGTGCATTTGCATTTCTATGCTTTTGCCCAGCTCAAGAATCTCCTCCGTAATCTGCTCTACCCATTTGGATCCCATCCATCCTGCAAGTCCTCACTTGGATATGACTTAGCTTGTGATGCCCTGTGTCCATCCATCCCAGCTCACGGTGACCTTTCCCACTCATTCGGAAATTCTTGCATAATTTGAAGATATGGGTGAATAAAAAATAATGATCTCACAATGCCAGATAAGAAGAGAAGAACCCAGATGTCTGCCAGTCTGCTTTCTATGCTCCAATAAAATGAAGAAAGGGAATATAAAAATAGGAAGAAATTTTTATTGGGACTGGAACCTAGGAATAGATGCTATGTACATGCCAGAAGCTATATATGACCACAATGTTGTTGGCTTACCCATCAGACATAGTGCAGGTATAGAGCCAAACCAAAGAAAGACGTCCTCACATCTTTCCCTCACAAGTCAGAGAGGAGCCTTGGAGAAGTTAGCGGGGGAGATGTCAGCAGAAACTCTTACTATAAAGAGTAAGAGCTGGTAATAATATACATTTATATCAACCATCTCTCATATGTAAGAAATGAACAGAGTGTCTGACAGTAAACAGATGGAGATCATTTACCCACTTTCTTCTGGAGGGAAAAACATAAAAATCAATTTTAGTCAAGGAAAGGATTCTGCAACAAAGAAGAAGTAGACCATAGCCCTCAAAAGAGACATCAAGATGATAACGATTGGAAAGAGTCATCACAAGAAACAGAATATTTCAGAAACAACCTGCTAGCACCCACACAGCCACACCACCTTCCCCAGGCAATCTGCGGGGAAAAGAAGCTCCTATGGCCCCCAGGTATAAGCATGCGGCCTCAGGCTTTTCCCCTGTGGAGTTTTGGGAAGGACGCAGGAGCTATCTGTGTTCCACAGAAGAACTTCAGCTAATCCTGCTTTCAGCCCCAGTTCCTACCCCACTCTCTGACATATTTGCCCTTTCCTGGTCCAGGGTTTCTCCAGGCCATGTCACTTCCATCCTTGACACATAGTGAGGCTGTAGCCTCCTTCTGCTTCCCATCCTGCAGGAATTTAGTGCAATTTCATGTCTTTGGATTCCTCTTTCCATCACCTGAATTGCTCTAGGCTCTAATTTTACTATTATTCTATCATCATTTATTGAGGCATCAAAAGTGAAAATAGGGGTGACTGGGTGGCTCAGTCAGTTGAATGTCTGAGTCTTGATTTCGACTCAGGTTATGATCCCAAGGTCATGGGATTGAGCCCCACATTGGGCTCCATGCTGAGCATGAAGTCTGCTTAAGATTCTCTCCCTCTGCCTCTCTCCCCTGTACACAGACACTCTCTCTAAAATAAAACTTAAAAATTAAAAAAATGGTGGAAATAGATGTGTCTGTTTGGTCTGTCAATTTCATCCAAAAGTCTCTCAAAGTTTTACTCAATTCTTCCCAAGTCTGATTTAATAACATTTTAATCAAATTACAAATGTAATATTTTAACAAAACAATGTAAAGTTTATTTGGAAGACTATATGGTAGATTAAATAAGAAAATTCTGAAACACAAGAATTATAAGAAAATGGGCCCATAGGCCCATTAGAATATTTGGCTACATCTCTATGCTAACTAATTTGGATGTAAATTTTAAAAAATAAAAAATAAAATTAAAAAAATAATAATGCTTTTTTAAAAAGAATGTTTGGCTACAAAAAATAGAGTGGAATGATTTTAGTAGACTGGCAGGTCAGTGGAACAGAAAAGAAAAAAACAAAACACAGGCTTAACTATACACATGAGTTTAATTTGTGATTAAGAGACTATTTCAATCTAGCCAGGGGAAAAAAATTAAGGCTTGTGATGACAAACTGGGTGAATCATTTGAAATGAAGATAAAACAAGACTCTACTCTTTGTATGATACCATAGAATACATTCCAAATAAAGAGTTCGATGTATAAGAGAGAATGAGAAACAATAACAGAACAAGATAAATTAAAACTTCATCAATCTTGGAGTGGCAAAGCCATTAATAACACAAAAGAGGAGAAGGAATCTCAAAGGAAAAGAATTGATAGTAGTGATGACATAAAAATGGAAAATTTCTATAAGCTTTTAATTTTTTTTTAACGTTTATTCACTTTTTGAGAGACAGACAGAGTGTGAGCAGGGCAGGGGCAGAGAGAGAGGGAGACACAGAATCTGAAGCGGGCTCCAGGCTCCAAGCTGTCAGCACAGAGCCCAATGCCGGGCTTGAACTCACGAGCCATGAGATCATGACCTGAGCCGAAGTCAGACGCTTAACCGACTGAGCCATAGAGGCACCCCTAAAACAAAAGCTTTTAAAAGAAATAGACAAACCAGATAAAATATCTTCAACCTACGTGACACATAAAGGAATAATAATATTGATACACACAGACCTTTTAAAATCAATAAGAAAATTATGAACACCCTATGAGAACAAGAAAGTAAAGACACAAAAACAAAATTTACAAAAGAAGAAACAGAAATGGCCAATTAATAAGAAACCATGTTCAACCTCTCTACTAAGCAAAGAAACAAAAATTACAAGACTCTTTTAACCACCAAATTGAAAAGCATTTTTAAAACAATAACACCCAGGATTGGTTACAGAGGAAGCAAATAGGTGCCCTCACACATGGTTGGTGTGTGTGTAAACTTCAACAGCTTTTTTGAAGAGAAAGAAACATACTGGCTCTAACCCTGCATGTGTAATTTTTTAATCCTTTAATATGTTAATATTTTTCCATCCATTAAGCCTACATCTAGGAAATTCTCCTTGGGAGATTTTTATAGATGTGCCCCAAAATGTATGCACAGAAATATATATACACTGAATATTATTTGTAATAGCCAATGGTTTCCATCCACATAATGCCCAAAAAGGATTTGTTAAATTAATTATTGTGCATCCGAGTGATGGAATACCTCACATTCATCAGATAATTTTAAATATTATTTCATGACTTTGGGAATGTTATCAGTAGAGTAGATGAAAAGGCACATTTAAATGTGTATAATATGATCCTGACTTTGTAAAAGAAATTTAAACACATACACGTTAAAAAAAAGAAACTATACCAAATGTTAATGGTGATTATCTCTGGGTGGTAGCATATGGGTGATTTAAATTTTCCTCCTTATATTTTTATATATTTTCAAAGTTTCCCACAATAAACATATGTCATCTTTATAAACAGAAACTTTTTTTAATATAATGATTTTCTTAACCAGATTTTAAATTCCTCAAGGGCATTTTTTTTAATTGAACACAACATTCACAGTTCTGTAATTCCTGCGGCATTTAGACCCATGACGTTATTTCAAATGTTGTGGATAATAAAGAAAGATTTATCTGGTTAACAAGCCTCCTTCTTCGGTTTTTGCTTTCCTTTTTTTAAAAAAAAAAAATGTGTGGCATATCTCTATAATATTGGACCATCATCTGTTTTTCACGTGGGCATCTGATAAATAACTGCTGTCCACTCTGTGGGCAGCAGAGAGAAAACCCATTGCCTGAAAGGGTTAATTTCAGGCACCTTGGCCACCTGTCCAGCATCTGCCATGCAGCCTTCATTTCAAAGGCCTCCGAGGCTCACCAGCTCAGGAAAGAGATTTTTGCTTTACAGTGGATATTTACACAAAGGCAGAGCCAATGCAAATAAGAAATTCCCGGTCCACAAATAAACATTTCTTAAGCAACTCAGACAATGAAATGGATGATAGCCTTTTCTCCCAGAACTTTTTTGTAATTACATTTTTATTGACTTTTCAGAGGAAATGAAAAAGGCTACCATACAACTGAGTAAAAGAAATAGGAGTAATAAACCAAACCAGAAAAAGTCTCAAGGAAATGGGTACGTCAGGAAAAATAACTCTAATAGGAAAATCTATTATATTATGTTGAAGTTATATAATTACCTATACATGCTGTTTGGGCTGTGGAAAGAGCTGGGTGCAGTGCTGGGATATGGAGCTAATAGGAGGGCTCAGGTCTCTTTCCAAATTTGTACTTCTTCTGGACATTTTAAATGCTAAATTTCAGAAGCAGTTATCAGTACTGAATTCTGAATTCTGAATTCCACATGAAAGAAATGTGGAGAAGGGTGGAGCATGTGTGTGTGTGTGCGCACGTGTGTGTGTGTGTGTGTGTCAGTAGATGGAGGCCACACTGGAGTGAAGTGGTCACATATCACTGTATTTTCAAAATAATCATTATTGTACTTTGAGCAACTCTAAGTGACTAACCAGAATTATCAGTGGAGGTCAGAGAGGAAGATGGTGGGCCTTCAACTCACATATATCCTGCCCCCTAATATTTAAGTGGTCCTGCTCCTCACCCCCCTATACACCTATGCTTTGAGAAATAGGACAGTGTTCTTGATGGGAGAGTATCATACCCCTCAGATACTGGAGTCAAAGAAATGTTAAGACCTGCTGACATTGATAAACATAGAAAAGGCCAGCTCATCCCATCTGTGCATAAATTACAGCTAATATTTTGATGACAGAATCATGCCGTAAGCTGATCTTGACAGGATGAAATGAAGAGATGAATGTAACGAGAAGATATCTAATAGGGATCAAAGTGAGGTCCTAACTCTGAGCCCAAGGATCAATGGCACAAACACAAGGTGGGGGGCGGATATAGTGAAGTAGTGGTTCCTGTGAAAAGTGCCCAGGGGGCTCAGGTACTGTGGTGCCAACCAGAAATTCAGTCCTAAGCTCCATACATGAACTTAGGATTTAGAATGAACAGGTTGGCATATTCTCTTTTGCCCTGGTCAGAGCACACCCAGAGGGCTGCATCTGGTTCTCTGGGTGACATCTTTCAAGGGGATTCAGATCAACATGACTGGTTCAGAAGAGAGTGAGGGAATGCAGACAGGTCTTAAACCACAGCATAGGAGGAAAGTAATGACCTGGGAGGAGGAGGGAGGGCATAGGTTGTATTCATATTTAGAAGACTCCCCATCTAGAGTGGTTAGGCCCCATCCTCTGAACTTTTATATCACGGTGTGCAAGTTTCTACATGTTTCTAATATGGCAGAAATGTATCTTTATATTAATTTCCTCCCATAGGATTGTAAGCTCTGTGAGGACAGAGACTGTGCCTTACTTTCTTCGTCTCAGCATGTAATAGATTCTCAAAAACATGTTTGTTGACCAGGGATAAGAGGAATTAGACTTTTGTCTGGCTCCTAGAGGTAGGTAGTACTACCATTAATAGTTGGAAGCTATAACAAGATAGATCACAGCTCAATATAAGGAGCTGTTAGGTGATGGGTTGAATAAGATGGAATAGCCAACCTCAGGAAGGAATACCTTCAACCTCAGACTGAATGACCACTTAGCAAGCAAAGTGGACTTCAATATTCAGATGGATAGTTGGAGCAGATGATCTTTAAGGTGGTACCTTCCAACCCTGTGACTTGTGATTCCACCCAAGACTGCACCCCATTCTTCTTGAAAAAGGCAACGTGCTTCCAAAAAGAGTTGAAGTGCTCTCAGAGACATATGGGGGCCCATTTGGGTTTCTTTTGCCAGAACCTCATGGAGAAGCTATAGGTCCAAGTCCTAAGGGGCAAGGTCAGATGAAGAAGGACCACCATATAATTAAAAGCCTACAATGACACATCCTTTTCTCTGAAGACAGATCTTCATTCAACCCGGTAGTTATCCTAACTTTCCCTTTGACCTCATGTGTTCCCAACTCTGATTGCCTAACTTAAGCTAATCTCCTTTCTCTTCCCTTCCTTGGGCCTCAGTCACAAAATTTCCAAACTGGGCTTGTAACTCTATCTTGACCTGTGATTCTTCCATGCCTGCCAGCTTCAAGTTTCCATTCTGGTTGCTTCATAGGGCCTTATGGACTGGGTCTCGGCCGGAAGAACCACAAAGAGGCTACTTTACTTAGCATCCTGGCCTCAAGTGTGTGGGGGCTGGAGGTACAGGAAATGGCCCTAGCCAGGGGGAGGTGCATCCTGGCTTGTAGTTCTCAGCAAACTCGTGGTTGTGGCAGTGGCACTGTCCCCTCTGTGGGGGCACCACCGTGCACAACTGCAGAGGTGCTTCTGTGTGCACAGCCTGTGTGGTCTCGTGTGGGGCAGTAGCTCAAGGGGCAGAATCCAAGTGGCGGGCCAACAGATAGCACAAGGAGCTTCCCAGGCAGTGGCTGGATTCATAGCGGTCCCTTCAGGAACATGCCTATATTTCCTTAGTGGGCTTATGGTTTTAGGAGTCTCCCTGGGCTGCTTCCAATGCCCCCAAGAGAAGAGAAAAGTTGTCAAGAACCTTAGCAATTATAGGAATCCTTCTCCATGGGTGCAGGGCCCAAGAGAGCCAACAACTGTAACTACTTCCCATCTACTCCCTTGCCAGTTCCATTCTTGCCTTGGGATTTAGATGAGAAACGTCCGGAAGGCAGTTGTCAGTTACCCAAGGGTACAGCCAAGTCAGGGTCCCTCCCAGAGACTTGAGAGGAGCTTATGTGCTCTGTGTCAGGCAGGCTTTTGCATTTGCAAGGGACACTGAAACCTTCTACATGCAGTAATGGATTAGTTCTGGCTGACAGAAAAATGTATAGATGAGCTGCAAGGAGAGTTGATAGGCCAGACATCCAAATAAGAAGTAAATTAATTGCCGGGTTCTCACACTGTAGGTCCACCATGAACTTCTAAGCACATCTATTCTCTCTGCACAGACCTATTTCAAAAAATCCCATTACCTGATTCCTGAATGGCTTGAAAGCTTCTTGGCCAGTTCACAGACCTCTCTCTCCCTCTCTCTATCAAGAGAGAAAAGTGCCCCCTGAGTGAGCTGCTTCAGGACTAGGTGAAAGGCAGAGATAAACCCTGACTCATTTTAAATAGGATGAGGGGGGGTGGGGGGCACCTAGGTGGCTCAGCGGTTAAGTGTCCAACTTCAGCTCAGGTCATGATCTCACAGTTCGTGAGTTCGAGCCTCGCGTCAGACTCTGTGCTGACAGCTCAGAGCCTGGAGCCTGCTTCCGATTCTGTGTCTCCCTCTCTCTCTGCCCCTCCCTAGCTCACACTCGCACTCTCTCAATCTCTCTCTCTCTCTCTCTCTCTCTCTCTGTCAGAAATAAATAAACCTTAAAAAAATTTTAAATAGGATGCAGGGATATTCACAGACTTATAGCAGCCAGACACAAGAGCTGTGTGTGTGTGTGTGTGTGTGTGTGTGTGTGTGTGTGTGTGTGTGTGTGTATTGGGATGGAAGATTAGCCAGAAAGGCAGCCTGTGGGGATCAGGAGAGTTTGAGAATTTCTGAAATAATATATACTGAATTATTTACTGGGATTCCATGTGGCACCCCCAACAGCCGCTGGAACCAGCCCACCTTCCATCCTCAGGCTGCCTCACCACCCAGAACCACCTTTCCATTGAGGTTCAGGGAATAGTTACAGGGCTAAGAGACACCATGCTGCTCTTTGTCACCAAAGGAAGGAGACTGTGTCTTCCTCATTGATTAATGAAGATGCTGAGTCTCTAAAAGAAGTCACCTGATGGGAGCCATCCTCTACCCCCAGCACACACATGCAGGCCCACACATGTCCTGGAGGCACCATACTGGCCTCAAGAGAACTTGGGCTTTGGATTTTTAGAGATCCAGCTCTGTGACTTCTGTGAAGTTGTCATTGTACCTCATAATATGGCTGTGTACATGAGATAACATTTATACCACCTAGCACGTATTGAGCACTCCACAATATTTCCCATCCCTTCAGGATGGAGGCAGCAGGTGTCTAAGATCCTATAGACTCACACTTTCCTCTCTATTCCCATTTTTGGAATAATTCCTCCTTTGGGACCTTAGGCCTTGAACCTGGGAAAATCTGATTATCCTTTGTCTCAGCTCCTCCCAAATTTAAATGAAGTGTGCTCCATCTCTGCCTGAACACCAATATAATCTCTATAATATATACTTAGTCCTAGAGTGTAATGACTAATGACTGCTGAATGCATTTTTGGTTGCTGGGATTATTTTATGTACTTCCACATATGTTCTCTTCTTTAGATTCACGGTACTAAAAATCCATATGGATCTACCTCAACTATGCATTTCCCTTTCCTACTTGCAAATCAAACTTTATTCTATGTTAATCTCAGGGAAAGAGTTGTTCATTCATTCATTTGTCTACTTGCTCACTCACTCATTAAACCAACACCCACCTACTGAGCACCTATCCTTTGCCAGAAGTGGGTCAAGCACTGGAGATACAAAGGCAAATCAGCTATTGTCGCTGCTCCTCAGTGGGTGAGGGAAGATGCACACCTTTACCAGTGCTTGACTACTGCTCTGGCAGAGGTATGGGAGGGGTCACCAGAAAAGGAAGGAGTCCTGAGTTCTTCCCAGAGGTGTCGGGGAAAGCTGCCATTAAGAGATATGAAAGCTAAACCATGAAGGTCAAAGTTGGAGGCAACCAAGCACACAGATTTGGTAAAGAGCATTTCAGATTGTCAGGATTTCCTGAGGAAAATCAAGGAGGCATGGAAGCGCAGTGGAGACAGAGAACATTCCATGCCTTTGCAGGAATGAACAACAGGGGGCTTCCAAATTCATTTCCAAAAATCTGGAATGGCCAACAGTGTGAGCTTCTTTAAGAAATAGTACAGATGGTATACCTATCTTTATGGGCCTTTGAATAGATTTTATATATTTGTACCCAAATATATATTGGGCAGCCACCACATTATAGCCACTTACATGTGTCATGAACATACTGGACCATTTAGACCCCACAACAAACCCACTAAATAGATATTAGCCTCCCATTTACAGCTGAGTTTCCTCTGGCCACCCAGATAGTAAGTAGTGAGGCCAGGCTCTTCTATACTCAAAAATCCAAGCTTCAGAACCTTGCACCACATCCCTGTTAAAAGCAGATGCCCACCATTTGCCTTTGTACTGTGTTTGAACCACAGGTTTTTCTGCTTATGTAAGCTGATGCCAGAACAGACAAGCTTCAAGAAAAATACCATTGTGGTTCTGCTCAACAATGCTAAGGTGAAATCAACAGCATTCAATTTGCTCAGAAGAAAAAAAAGAAAAAAGAAAAATAGAAAAAAAAAAGATTAGAGCAGGATTTTTATGGGCAGAGGGAAATGTGCAACTTTCAATAATTAACCCCAAAGAGCAAACTTTGGATGACAATTAAATCCTCATTCAAAACAACACATTTCTTATGAAAATAGAAACTTCCTCTTAGGTTTATACAAAGCAAACTGGTTATGGAACACAAATGTCTGAGTTCTTTAAAAATATTAATGGCAGAGCACCTGGGTGGCTCAGTCAGTTAAATGTTCCACCTCAACTCAGGTCATGATCTCGGCAGTTCATGAGTTTGAGCCCCGCATCCGGCTCTGTGCTGACAACTGGGAGCCAGTTTGGGATTTCTCTCTCCCTCTCTATCTGTCCCTCCCCAGCTTGTGCTCGCTTCTCGCTTCTCTCTCTCTCAAAAATAAATAAACAAACAAACAAACATTAATAGCAACTCTGAAATCAACCAGGTCAACTTTAAAATACCCACTTGCATGGGAAAGACTACATGCCTCTGAAGGTTACTGTCAGATAAGATGTTTTACCTGTACTTCTGATGGGTATTGATAGAACAGGTGTGGGCATATTTAGTATACAAATACTGGCCATAGAACTGAAAAGATAAATAGGCATCTAGATGGATGATGCATATGAATATGGTCCAGGGGCAGGCAGGATGATGAACGTTTATGAGGGACCCAGAAGGTCATATCTTAGGACCTGTAAGGAACAGTTGGCTGTTCAGCCATAACAAGTTCAGAGGCTAAGGGCCAGGAAAGGACACTCCATGTACCAGCTTTTAAGAATCAGTATTGGGAGGTGGGCTTGACTGTTAATGAAGGCCCAACACAGCATGGAGACCAAGGGGTAGAGAAAATTCCAGCCACAGCTTAAGAAAACTCTCAGGGGCAGGGGTTTCAAGAAGAAATGGTGTTTTAGGCAAAGCCAATAGATGGGAAAATGGAGTTTTAACACTTCCTTTATTTTTATTTTCTTAAAACATTTATTTATTTTTGAGAGACAGAGAGAGACAGAATGTGAGCAGAGGTGGGACAGAGAGAAAGGGAGACACAGAATCTGAAGCAGGCTCCAGGCTCTGAGCTGTCAGCACAAAACCTGACCCAGGGCTCGGACCCACAAACCGTGAGATCATGACCTGGGCTGAAGTTGGACATTTAACTGACTGAGCCACCCAGGTGCCCCTTAACACTTTCCTAACTCAAGCTCACCTGGGGTTTTCCCAACCCCACTAGAACTAAATAATTTTGGTTTGAACCCTATCCTACTGAGCATGAAAGCCATCCCAAATATTGTAGGGAATTCCTAAGAGGTTCTCAGGTTTCAGGGGCCCCCTGCTTCCATTAGGCATACTAGATATTCTTTAACAGTCCCTCCAGATCAATGTTCCCTGATTCTGCATCTGTCCCTTGTCCTGCATATCTGACATGCACGGGCAACATCAATAGGCTCCCTTGTCCTTTGGCTTCCAGTTGGGTTTGGCCAATGGGAGTGGTTAGCAGGAGATCAGAGAGTGAGAGAAGGACGAGGTCAGGGCAGTTATTCCCCCTCCTCCTTGGGGAGCCCTCTCCCTGAGGCTGCTAACCTATAGCTCCAGCTACAACCTTCTGGTTCTAGGAATTGCTCCCTCCCCTTACCCTTTTAGGCTTTGGGGTGAAAACTGCTCCCCACTGTTGCTACTTCCAGGGTCTGCCACCATCCAGTGTCGATTTCCCTTCACTCTGCCCATTCCTTTTCTTAAACTCTTCTCTATTACCTAGTTTGAGTGGGCATCTGTTTCTGCTTAGACCTTAAGGATAGATGTGGTGTTGCCTCTGTTTGTAAAACTCAGTCCTTCCTTGATTTCTGTAAGAAAACTGTATTCACTGACAAACAACAGTTATCTGTTCAGTAAACGTCATGGGTCTGACTTGAGGGAAAACTCATAACACTGCATAAAAAAGAACACAAAGTCACCTGCCTCTGGGGTAGAGGCATCAATGCACACACCAGCCAGAAATTTAGCCGTGGCCCCTCCTCCCCCTCTCTCCTCTGCCCACCACCCCACCAGCACCTTATACAGACAAGCTTACCTACACTCTTTTGTTTCTTGGGCTCCTGGTGACATTTGTCTCTCCCCTTTCTATCTGGTATTCTAAGTAATTTATCAAGGAATTTTCCCTTAACAAAGATATTTCTCTCCCTAGGAGAAAATCTAGCACCACCCCTTAAAATAATAAGATCTTTTGAAGTGTGCAAAAGTGGATATACAGTACTTAACAGGTCAACTCACAGGTGACCTAGACCAGTGCACAGATAGGCTCTGAGGAGGAGGAGTGAGAGGAGCTCCTAACTTAAGTCTCAGACCAAGCAGGAGCTTAATCACAGGCTCAGATTTGAAAACCAAGGCACAGGTGAGACCCAACTCCTGCTGAGGAGGGATAGAAGATGCAACTGTCAAACACAGGATAGGTCATTGGCCAGCATGATGAACTGTAGGTAACATGGCACTGAGGCCAGCCCCCACTCAAGTAATCAACATGGAGAAAGGACAGGTGAGGCTGACTCACGGCCCCCTTCCATGGAGGCATGAAATATTTGTGTTATCAAAGAAACTAAATTATGCCATCCAAGACTGAAGAAAGAATAAGTCATGACCAAAATATATTTAACATAAACAAGCAAGAAGTGTGGGGGCAGGTGGGGGGAAATGCTTTGATATTAATAAACTACCATACATTTCCCAGGTTTCCCATTTTAATATTACTATCAAATACAAAAGAAACAAAATAAGGTAAATGCATTCATTCCTTTGAAAACTGTAATTGAAGAAAAACTTCCTGTGGGTGTTAATCTCAAAAATGACAAAAATAAATACCTGCATAGCCCCTTACTTTTTCCAAAATACTTTCAGCTATATTACCTCATTTCAGATATACAGTAAAACCTTGGATTGCGAGTAACTGGTTCTGTGAGTGTTCTGCAAGATAAGCAAACATTTCTAGTACATTTGAACTTGAAAAGTGAGTGATGTCTTGCAGTATGAGTAGTATGTGACGCCAAATGTCACATGATCACAACTGAGCCAATGGTTCTTGAAATTTACTTTGATATACAAGCACATGTTTCCGGAATGAATTATGCTCACAAACCAACGTTTTACTCTATTACAGAGGCAAAACCGAGGATTGACTAGGTTATGTGATTCACTTAAAACAAAGAAATAAGAAGCCATGTCATGAGGGCAAACATCACAGTCTAACACCAAGTTTACGATTTTACCCCTGTGTCGTGTGCCATCCACCCTATGTGGAGATGAAAGCCCAAAAAACTGAGCATTCATTGAATCTTGATTCGGCAGTTAAGAAAGAAACAAGATAGGGCTATCTCCCACTCCCTACCATCTCATGCCATCCAATCCTTTTCGGCCTTTCTCAGGTGTTCCACCCACAGTTATGGAGGAAAGTCATCCCAAATTAGAAAGGACTGGAATTGGTAATGTATCACATGTGATTAACTTACTGGCTAAAGACATTACCATTTACTTATCAAATTTACCACACAAAGACAACAGATTTGTATAAATCATCTAATTATTTGCCAGCAAATATCAGTCTTCAGAATTAACTAAGCCAAATGAATTGTTGTAGTCATGCATCTAAGTAATGTCTTACTCTGCTCAATCTTTCCAAATTTAAATTAAATCAGTGATAGACTCTTGGTAACCACAGGGAATAACTATGTACTCATTAATCTCTAGCTTAATCACAGAAAATTAAATATAATAATGTTATACAGTTTAAAAGTCATCTTTTACATTGGTCAACTCTCCAAACATCATGGCTGGCAAACAGTCAGATAATGAACATGGTCAAGTTGCCATAATTTTTATTCCTCTATAATTAGTTCAACTCCATATGAATTAACCAGCACACAAACAAATAAAAAATATATTTTTGGTGGGTGAGCAGCAAAGTGGTAAAATAATTGGATATTTTGAGACTCTGCTCAAATAAAGAGGAAGAGCTTGGATCATCAAGATAATACCTCTCCTGATCTATACTCCCTTTTCATGCATGGCCTTTGCTGAACCAGACCTGAACTTCAGTGTGGTAGGCAATTAGTGATGCATAGCTTACAACCAACAGGGGTGTTGGTATTAAGGAGCTTAGAATTTGCTGAGGAGTGGTTAGACACAATAATCTCCTAGGTTGTACTTAGGAGAAGAGCAGACTCCTAGGAAGAGACCTGAGATCCCTTTTTCTTTTAGGATTCAAAATTACCAGACTGCCAGACACTGTGGGGTAACATTCACCAAGGTAGAAATTAGGAAAAGGTTGTATGAAGTCACCTGGGGTGCTGGTTTGAATTTTGTTCAGTCAAGATTTACTTCCTACCCTTCACCCCATAAGAGTAACATACTTCCCTTTGCCATTGCTGTGGGCATGGTCATGTGACTTTCTTTGGTTAATGGAAGCTGGAAATATGCTTGCCCACTTGGGCTTGCATCTTGCACTTCTGCATGAGAAGGCCATGCCTTCTGGTGGTTTACAGACTCCAAAAGAATGAGAGCTGTGTGGAGCAGGCCTGAAACCAACCTGGATCCTGGAACTAAACCCAGCAGAGCCAACTTACATCAGTCAAACCACAGTTGATCTGTAGATTTAAGAGTAATAAATAAATGCTGGTATTGTATGTCACCAACATTTTGTGGTTGTTAGTTATATATCAATAGTTGTCTGAAAAATAAATAATTCACCATGTGGAGGAAAAGGGCGTATGAATACTGAGGGCCAAGCACTGAGGAGGAATGGAGGTTCTGGGGTTTAAGGCCCCCAGCACCTGAATCTGTCCTCAATGGTAAGTCATCATGAAGACAGGCTTACACTCCCCAGGAATTGGCTGAGTAAGCGAAAGGCAAGAGCTGCATCCCTAAAGAGATGTAACACTGGGAGCTCACACCTTTGTGAGGTTCACCCTTGGCCAACCATCACACATGACCTTATAGATTTAGAAAGAGTACTGAAACTGGTCAGGATGGCTGCCAGGGGGGAAAGGGAACAAGCCACATCTCTTCGAAGACTAGGGCAGCAGCACCTTCCAAAGGTGAAATAGAGTTCTGAGCACCAGTTGCAAAGTCAGAATAATTAGCACTAATCTTTGGATATGGGCACAATATAAGAATTCTAGAATATGCCATGGGAGGGAGTTCTAAGAATGGGGTGTTGCATGATGGGTCTCCTGCTAATCTGGGAGGTTTAGACCTCTTGTTCTGTTTTGAGATGTTACTTGGGAATGACATCGTTTATGCTCCATGTTGGTGATGTGTGGCTTATCAGTAATCCTAATCAAAAGGGATATGATGGCCTGGGCTCTGAAGGAAATCCGGGTAGACCACACATCCACACCACAATCACTAATTCTCGGCTCTTACCATTCTCCTTGCGGAGTTCCTTTTCCAGAACCCGCTATTTTCCTATTTCTATTGTGGAAAAACTGTTTATGAGTTCATGTACTTAGTAGATTTACTTCTGAGGTACTGTGTGTGTGTGTGTGTGTGTGTGTGTGTGTGTGGTGTGCCTTCATCAAATACTGGGAGATAGGGTTTCCTTTTTGAAAATTAACTATACTGTAATTTAGGGCTTTGAGTTTTAGCTAATCATTAGAAACCTTGTCTTGATGTAGTTCTAATTCAAATATTGTCAGCAGGTAGAAAAGAACTTCTTGCAAATTTTCCCTTTGAATAGGACTTCCAAGTCCTGAGAGAACACATTTTTTGAGAAATAGAAATAACTTTTTCACAATGAATCTACTACCCAAAATTTGATAAAATGATTTACAAAATTTTTTCTTCATTTCCCTTGGCAAATACCACTATGGAAATAACTCTAGTGCCATCAATAATCTATTATGGACAGTTGAACCCAAAATATTATTGCTTAGACACAAAGAAATGAACTTTGTGTTTCTTTAATACATTCTTTACTTGGCTGTAGGCTCTACTGGGGTTCTCCAGAGGTAAGGAACCAATAGAACGTGTATATATAGAGAGAGGTATATTTTAAGGAATTGACTCATAGGATTATGAGGCTGGCAAGTCTGAAATCTGCAAGGTAGGCCAGCAGGTTGGAGACCTAGGGAAGAGTTGACGTTGTAGCTCTCATCCAAAGGTAGTCTGGATCAGAATTCCTTATTCCTTGGAGGGAGGGGGGGGTCTCCATCTTTTTTCCTTAAATTGTTCCACTGCTTGGAAGCTTTCTCAAAGTCTATTGATTTAAATGTTAATCACATCTAAAAGAAATACCTTCACAGTAACATCTAGGCTTATGTTTGCCCAAAAACTTGATACCATGGTTTGGCCGAATTGACTCACAAAACTAACCATCAGAAAAGTGAAAGATAACTTTTGAAAAAATGACAAAATTGTCAAAAGCTGTGTATAACATATATTGTAACAAACAAACTTCCCATATCATGTACAGATTTTTGTGGCTGGCAATGCTTTTTATCAAAAGTATCCAGCTTTTTGTTGAAATAATTTGGTAATCCTAAAAAATATTCTTCACACTGGAAAATGTATATGTTCTCACATATACAAGTTTGCTAATATTAGTCAATTCATAAATCTCCCATGTTACAAAATGTTGACTTAAAGCAGTCGTGGCAATGCAAAAATGAGGCCTGCCCCTTGACGGCAACAAGAAAAACATTTCTTACAGGATCGATAAATCCCTGGGAAGACAATCAAACTGTTCAACATCTTGGACATTCCTGAGACAGAAATGGCTCTAACCTGATTTAACAAGCTTTAAATTTGGGTGGAAATGTAATCATCTTACCAAATGGTTAAAAAAAAATGGTACAGTGTTGATTAAGAAGTAGCTATTAGTGGGGCGCCTGGGTGGCTCAGTCAGTTAAGCATCCCACTTTGGCTCGGGTCATGATTTTGCGGTTCATGAGTTCGAGCCCTGTGTGGGGCTCTGTGCTGACAGCTTGGAGCCTGGAGCCTGCTTCGGATTCTGTGTCTCCTTCTCTCTGCCCATCTCCCGCTTGTGCTCTGTCTCTCTCTGTCTCTCAAACATAAATAAATAAATGTAAAAAAAAATTTTTTTTTAAAGAAGTAGCCATTAGAAACTATGGCAGGCAGGGGTGCTTGGGTGGCTCAGCCAGTTAAGCATCCAACTTCATCTCAGGTCATGATCTTGGGGTTCATGAGTTCAAGCCCTGCATTGGGCTCACTGCTGTCAGCATCAAGCCTACTTTGGATCCTCTGTCCCCCTTCTCTCTCTGCCCCTCCCTATATTCTCTCTGTCAAATATAAATAAACAGAAAGAAAGAAAGAAACAAACAAACAAACAAACAAACAAACAAACAAACTATGGCAGGCAAAGGACAACTTTTGATTTAAGCACAACCTGAAAATTCTCCCTCGCTTGTTAAAGCTACTCTGCCAGGTTCTGGAATCTGGCCAGATGCAGGTCAGAATCTGAGCCCCATCATTTGTCTGCTCTCTGACCTTGAGCAATGACTTCACATTTTCTTAGTCTGTCTCTTCTGCAAAATTGAAATGATAATGCCTACTTCACAGTGGTCTTGAAGAGTTAAATGAGATACTACCTGAAAGTCACTAACACACTCCAGATACATAATAAGTATTCAATAAATGCTAGCTATCTTTGGGTTCATTTTGTTCTCATATGATTTTAATTTCTTGAAGGTAAAACCAGGTAGGAGAGAAAAGTCATTTTCATCTTGCCGACCACACTGATAGTGCAAAACCAAATAACACTGATGCTATTAATTGGAGATGAGTCACATGGACTGCATCTGTTAGCAACTGGCAATTTCCTCTCAGGTACTTTGTCTGCAGTTGGGACTTACAGGCACTACGTAAGCAGTGCCTTGCTGATGACCATGTGGCTTATGTGGCAGTTCTGCAGTAGTTAAGGGAAGAAAATAATAATCACTTGCTTTTCTATCCAATTATACTTTTACAAACAGAATTAAAATATTTAAACATAAGATCGTAAAAACAGTGGAATTAAAAGAGTATATTGAAACAACACAAGCAGATTGAGATTTTTTTTTTAAATAAGCACATAAGAACAAGTTTTTACCTGTCTTACCAATCTTTACTCTTAGTCTCTTTAATCTCAGTTTTCCATCTGATCTGATTAGAATGTGCCTTTCTAGCTCACCTGAACACTTACGGCATCCGAGGCTTTAAGGAGGACTCTGGGGTTTCCAGCCAGCTGCCCTCGACCTTTTGGGACTGTGGTTTATGGACACTGTAATCACTGTGTGTCCTATCAGCTGATAGAGCTGAGCAAAGGGGAGTTTTATTCTGCTTGTTTTGCTTATCCTTCTGGCCACCTATCCTTTTTCACATGACAGAGCAGAGAGAAGGAAGAAAAAGTTGCACAACACAACCCTAACTGTGGTAATGACTTTTCTTCATTCAGAAGGAAAACATTTTCCAGTTTCCAAAGGAGTCAAGAAACCTCTCCAAACAAGAAGAACATGCTGATAGTTTTGTTTCTGTAGGGACTGAGAAGTGGTGCACGGGGATAGATCAGCCGTACTTTTATTTCCACAGGATCTAAAGAGCCTCTGGTGGCTGGGGAGCTATAGCCGTCCCCAGCCTCTGGGGCAAGAGACCAAACAGGAAGACACTTCACCTGCAGGCACTGAGAGTCAATGGGCCTAAGCTTGGCCTGGGACACTGGCCCCGGTTCTGAGGGAGGAACAGTGATGCAAGAACAAAGCCCAGAGACCTTCGAGTCCTCCCTGGGCCATCCACTCAGAGGCTTGTGCCAGAAACCTCAGCTAGAAACAAGGGAGGAGGGGATGAAAGGTGGGAAAAGGCTGGTTCCCCCACAGGCATTCGGTTTTGTGGCTTAGGGTTAAGGTGTGCTCCGGGGAAGAAGAAGAGTTTCCCCCATCCAGCACAACGTCTGCTGGAGAAACTCTAAAAGCAGCTGTCACCTCAGAAACATCAGGCAGGAGGAGCACCCCCCCACATCCGGGAGGCCCAGGGGAATGGGCACATTGCAGCTCTGAGGCCAAGAGAGGGGTGCTGGGAGCAGCAGAGGGCTAGGGAGGGAGAAGAGCCTCCAGGAAAACTGCCATTGGAACCCATGAGGCCCCCAAGCAAACACCAAGAACCTCACCCACTAGAATGGGGTTTTGCTGTTGGGAGCTAAGCCAGATGCCAATGCCATGCTTCTGTTCATTCTACTCAGATTCCTGGATTGCTACCCCAGGCCAGTGGCGCTTGTGGACAAAGGTAACTGTGACCAACAAGAAACTGCCTGGGAGTCATGGGAGGACGTTAGGAGAGAAAGGGCTGGGCAAAGCAAATGTTTTATTTCAACATTCCCTCACTAGAGTGTGTCTGCACTGCCAAAGTTACTAAACTCTAGGACCCTGGGTCTCCTGGGAAATATCCACACGTACAAAAAACCTGGAACATTCCTGATAGGATTGTGGCAAGAAAAACAAATGACCAAACCACTGAAAGTTGGGACAGTAGACGTTCTGTTTTCTAAGATAGTCCCTTATCTCATGCCTCGTCCCGTTGTCCTGCACCCCTATTTCCTGGCTCAGCAGACAAGGGAGTCAGTCTCTACAACTGAACCGGAAAGGAGGCAGTTGGCAAGACATTCAGTCTGGCCACGGCTACTGTGGGGTTCTTCCCGCCACCCATTCTCCCCCTCTACCCCCCTTTGAAGCTCAGAGTAAATGTCAGGTGTTGGAACATGCACAAGACAAGGCAGCTGGGACAGCTGTCCCTGGACTCTGGGCAGGCCCCGTCCATCTGTTCCCCTGCTTGTCTTGTGAGACAGAAGAGGGGCATCTTCATGGTGGGCAGTCACAGAGCAGGTGGTCAGATATGCGGGGTCAGTGATGTGGGTCCAGGAAGATGGGGTCCAAGCAGAGAAAGGATATGGGAACCAGAGTCTCTGCTCCAGAGGAAGGAGGCTCCCAGCTGGAGCCAGTCGCACCAATGTCACAGTGGGCAGGGCTGACACCCCTGGGTTAGCTCAGCATGTCCTACCAAAGACACTGTTCCTCCAGGAGCTTCAGAGGGTGAAACTGAGTGACTCTTACTTTTGAAAGAAGGGTGGTTGAAAAACTGGCAAGCAAATCTGAGAAGTTTGTACAATATCCCTCTCTTAAATGCGTTTTCTGTGCTCTAGGCTCCTTTTCTACCACCAACTGCCTATTTATAGCCAGTACCTAAAGCCCCTCCCCTCCCCATCCTACAGTATCTAGAAAGTATCCACGTTGCCGAATGTCTTCCTGTTCAACCATGTCTCCATTCAACCTCCCTTGGTGTCAGTGTTGGGAAAGCTGTCAGACAGTGGTTATGCCAAGCACATCCCTCTGTTTTAGGTTATATTCAAACTAGTTTCCCTCCCCCAGGCCCCAGTCAGCTGCTTCACCCTAGTGCTAAGCCCTTACATTTGCCCTCTCTAGCTGTTTATTCTGCCAGCAGGAAGTATCACCTGTCCATTTGCCTGCTAATGAACTGTACAATCATAACAGCCAACCCACTCCAGCTCCGAGAGAGGAAAGGAAAAGGAACGTTTGTGGCCCAGGCCATACATCCAGATTGATGTTTGGGGGGGGGGGGGGGAGTTTAAGCCACTTTCAATAGAATATAAAATGCACAAAAAACAATTCTGAAAATTCATTCGTTCCTAATCATTAAGAATATATGTATGTATATATTTCAGCAGTAAGTTCTGCTCCAGTTTGTGGACCACACAGCATGGTCAACAACTTAACACTTTAGAAATTAGGAGCACAGGTGCCTAGGTGGCTCAGTTGGTTAAGCATCTGACTCTTGATTTCAGCTCAGGTCATGATCTTGCAGTCATGGGATCCAGCTCTGCTTCGGGCTCTGTGCTGGCAGCAGGGAGCCTGGTTGGGATTCTCTCTCTCCCTCTCCCTGCCCCTCCCCTACTCACATACACGCTCTCTAAATAGACAAATAAACAAACAAACATTTAAAAAAAACCAGGGGCACAGAATATGAATGGAGTGGACAGGGGAGCAGGGTCCAGAATAAGCAAGGAGGACACCAGGGCATGAGGGCATTCAAGAGCCTAGGCAGAGACATTCCAGATGCGAAAGTCAAACAGGAAAGGAAAACAAGAGGCTGAAGGAATAGGCTTACAAAGAGGTTCACAGAGTGGGAGAGAGAGAGGGATAGAGGGAGAGAGAGGGATAGAGGGATAGAGGGATAGAGGGAGAGAGAGAGAGGGAGGGAGGGAGGGAGGGAGGGAGGGAGGGAGGGAGGGAGGGAGGGAGAGGGAGAATAGAATCTCCTGTCGCACTACATGGGAAGAACTGTGGCTCTTTAGAAACGGAGGGCCATAGGTTCTTAGGCCCACTTATATGATTACTCGGGTGAGGCTGTCTGGTGGGCAGTTTGAGGTTGGCTAACCTTGACAATACAATCAGGAACTAAAAGAACTCAGAGGCTCTGTTGGCCCTGGGTATGTTCTGGGCCATGTGTCAGCCAGTCTGAGCACAGGCCTGTGAGGAAGCCAGGAGACCTGGGCCTGTGGGTACGGCTCAGTCCGGCCCATTCCTGCATCGCCAATGTGCATCCCTGTGTGTGGGGAGGTTCTCTGAGGGTCACCAGCTGGCAAGCCAGCATCTTGGCCTCACCCATTCTATTTTTCTGTTCCCAGGTCCTAGTCCCAGGGCATGTGAAGTCCATTTACTCCACAAACCTCAGGAACCAACAGTTAGTGCCTTCCTGGATGAGCATGGGACAGTGGACCGGTCCACCACTCCCACATCAAAATTGATTTACTAAGAAGACATCAGTCATAAAGGGCAAAGAGAAGGAACCTCTTAAACAGCACTTCATAAAAGCAAGCTGCAAAAGACAAGGCTTGGATCTCCCTGGATCTATCCCTGTCCTCAGTTCTTGGGGTAGAAGTTTGAGAAGAAGGAAGGTTTAATATCTTTGTTTTTAAAATAGGATTTTTGCCCATTTTTGGTGAGACTCGCTTTAAGAAAGTGGCACAGAAAAGTCTAAGCTTAGCAAAATGGACATATCAGACATTACTTATTAACTTTATGAAAAGATCTTTTACTTTACACCAGTCTTTATGGCACCATTTGAGAGAGTCCTTCTGAATACTAGTCCTTCTGGCTGGTATTAAGCCAGCTCTGGAATGCAAAGTAGTGCATCCTTTCATCAAAAAGGGGAAGAGAAGAACTAGATATCAGCTGAGGTCATCCTGTCTGTGGAGAGTTACACAAAATTAGCTTCAGCCCCAGGGGCCATGTCCATTAGGCAGCCCTATGCCCACATAAGCTTCCGCATATTTCCAAAGCTCTTTGTCTTAAAGGCTCCTTCTAGCTTACATGGAACCCTTAGCTACACTTGCAACCCACTCCCCCACCCTCAAGCTATTCTCTTTGGGTAGCACTGACCCACCCAAATGTTTGGGGTAAATGCTTCTGCTATGAAAAAAAAATCTATTGCTTAGGATTTATTTTTCTCTCAAGTAATAGTTTAACGTGGATGTTTCTGGCTGGCAGACAGCTTTCCTCCACATGATGATCAAGGACTCTTCCCTTCCTCCAGGCTCAGGGAAACGTCCATATCCAGTTGGCAGATGGGGTAGTGGAATAGAGAAGTTACACCTGTTTTTTAGCTGCCTTCTGGGAATTGACACACATCATTTTTGCTCACATTCCGAACCTTGGTGAAAACCAGCCAACCATATGGTCCCACCTAGACGCAAGAGTTGCTGAGAAATATATTCTTGGTTGGGCAACTGCTTACCAGCAATAGCTCTCTGCTATGGAAAGGAGACAGGAGATTTATTGGATAGTTGACCATCTTTGCCATAAGGATATCATCACTTTTCCTCCCTTTCCCCTCTCACACTTGGACTTTGAGTGGTAGAAGCTTTTACAGAAGTTTGGTGGATGGTAAAGGGGTTTTGCCGCCACCTAAACTCATGGTTTGTTATGCAAAGCAAAACTTTTTGAGTCTGTCGTACTAAAAATGGCAAAAAGCTTCCAACTAAATTTTAGATATATCTATTCTCAACAATCCTTTGTCTGTTGAGCCATCAAGAATTTCTTGCTGGGCAACTTTCATGGCAGGTTTTTCTAATCTCTTCAGCCCCCAAATTCTCGTTAACTTGTGTTCAGCAGTCAGGGGTCAGATCTATGCATGTGCAGTTCAGGGCTGAGTCAGGAGTTCATACACAACTTTATGGGATCACTGCTTTGATCTCCATGGAACCTTTTCAGCTCCCAGGCACCCCCTCTCCTGATCCACTGGATAGAAATCCAGAGCTTTAATTACCCCATTCTGTTGTGTTCTTCCTGTGACTACATCTGCTGTTCTGTGGTACTTGAAGTTCTGTTTTCTTTTCCCCAATCTGCTCACTATCATTTTACTTTGCTGTGTCCTCCAGGAACAACTCTACACACTTCCTCCAGGGATGTTAGCTGCAATTAGTGGAGACACAGAGTGGTGTGTGCTTAATCCATCTTTATAAGAACCAGAACCCACTGAAGGTTTTTAAGCAGTCAAATGGCAGGTAGCTTTCTATTCCAGAAAGCTCTGTTTGGCTGGAGCAAGAAGAGATTGAAAGCAACGACTCTATGAGCAGGGAATGCAGGGGGAGGGTGGGAGAGAGCTGGTCCAGCAAGCTAAGAAGTGGATGCCACAGGCTAGGTGTGAGGCCATGGCAGGTGAGGCGGAAAGGAGAGGGAAAATTCCAGAACCACTGAGAGATGGGCTCTACAGGATCTGATGGCCAATTAGATGCAGAGACTGAGGCATATGGTGGTATCCAGAATGGCTTCCCAAGAAGGGAACAGGAAGAGGAACAATTTGCTCTGTGAATGTCAGTCTTTGATCAAATTCATGGGCAGATGCTTCTTTCATAGACTGGAACAGACAGACTTGAAACCTGTCTCCATGTTCTTTCTCAGCCCTCTGGGATCATTGGCCTTTGTGTTATCAGCTGTGCCAAGATATTCTCCATTCTGACAAAATGTATTTAAGCCAGCCTGAAGATCTGGAAAGTTCACTATTGACCTATTTGCCATTTTTAATAGGACAAACTCAAAATAGATTTTATTTGCACAACAAGCCACCAACTTAAGTTATAAAGTAGTCATAGTTAGAGCTTTTATTCTGTATATGTTGCATCACGGTACTTACTTTTTTGGATTCATGTTTAAGAATTTCACCATTTGTTTCTATGCTTTGTTCGCAAATACTGTGGAATGACATTAAAATCTGTGAAATATTTTAAAAGAATCCAAGAAAACCTGAGTTTGCCTGAACTGTTTGTTAAAGAAACTAATAACTGGGATGCTAATGTAACTGCATTTAGTATAACGTTGTCCTGGTTTATTTTTGCAGAGGTAGCTATATCTTTCTATGCTTCACATGTACACCACACACAGACACACCATGGAGATATATTCATGTTTCCCAGGCTTCCACCTCAACTGCTAACAATTCATTCAGTCTTTGGGCTCCCGAAAAATTCGGCACCCTACCCCCATTATTTTTCCCAGCTAAGAGGTGATTAATCACTCCAACTGTGGAAAATTTGCCTCTTCAACTAGAATAACTACATTTTCCTCTGCTGAGTGTGGTTGCAAAAGCACCGACATAGTGGTCTGTTTCACACCCCAGTACACTCTTCCTCTCGTGGAAAGCCCTGTGCTTAACTTGGGGCAGAAAAAAAAAAAAAAAAGAAAAACCTAAAACCGGAAAGAAATTACCAAGATAAACAGTACAAAGGACTGAGAATGAAAGCCCTTACATTTGAGACAAAATTGGATTATTTCTTGGAAAGGCTTTTGAGACAGGAATCTGTGGGCAGCAGGAGAAAGAAGTTCCTTTTATGTAGCTTGCTGAAAGTAGGCAGAAGAAATAGAGGGAGGAAAGGCTCTGGCAATCTGTTGCTAACAAAGTCCTTAATTTGGGTTGAATCTTCTAGGGTTTGGGAGCGTCAGAGAGCATTATTGTACTATAGAGAACATCACTGTAAGACTCTGCCCACCCTCCCTGTTCCCTGGGTGGGCAATTGTTTCTTTGCTGAACCTGGGATAATGCTGAGTCAGAAGGCTTTGTCTGAACATTTAGAAAAGACTAGTGAGTGGGGGGTTGATGTGCTTTTTTTTGTTCACGCTCGGGCATAAGGAAATCAGATCCACTGCCTCTGTGTTGCTTGACAAGAGATATTCTTTAATCAGGACAGAAAGACAAGGCTTTGGGCTAAAAAAAAAAAAAAAAAAAAAAAAAAAATCTACGTTGCTCAAACTCTGGGCAATGCTTTTAATCATGTACATTTCTGCTGTATTCCTCCAATTAAAATTTTCAGAGAGTTCACTTTCTGGCATCCACATTTTATTTTTGCGACTCACCCACTAATAGAGGCCTGCTGCTGTCTGTGGTATCTGGTGATCCTGAACTGGGTTTGTTCTTTGGTCAAAGTTTTGCAAAAGGTGGGGTCAGCACAGCCCAGGCTGGAGATTATGCTGAAATGGGGACTGAGATGGAGAGTCAGCTGGATTTAAGTGCTTTGGAAAGCACATGCAAGGATTTAATACATTACAGTTGGTCAATTGAAAACATTTTCAAATACTCCTGGGTGCTGGTGTAAGAGCTAAATATAGGAATAAATTCCACATGTGAGAGAATTCAAAATAGCATCAAACAACAGACTCAGAAATATTTGGAGTAGGCCCTGTCTGCAAATCTCACCAAAAGACAAGTAAAAATCCCCAGCGGACCTTGGATTAGTTTCAAGATTCAGACACCTCAGTCAGTTGCTACAACGAATGTATTCCCTGAGATATTTTAGATTGGCCCATTCATTCACAAATGCTCAACGGCTAGTTTATCTCTAGATTTATCATTCAAAACACCGCTAAAACAATTTTCCATGGAAAGACATTAAGTAGCTATGGGGAAGGTTGGTGATGAGTTTTGTGAGAAATAAATCAGATTTCTCATGTCAAATAAATAACTAAGGACAAGCTGAAATGGCAAGAAGACTAAAGTCAAAAGATGTATGTCAGAGCCAGAAATGTGGAATTACAGCCACAAACGTAGGTCAGCCCCCGATTAAGACAAGAATACTAGTGGGGCGCCAGGGTGGCTCAGTTGGGAAAGCATCTGACTCTTGATATTGGCTCAGGTCATCTCCTCATGGTTCATGAGATTGAGCCCCATACTGGGCTCTGTGCTGACAGCACAGAGCCTGCTTGGGATTCTCTCCCTCTCTCTCTACCCCTCCCCCATTGACACTCACACTCTCTCTCAAAATATATAAACTTTAAAAATAAATAAATAAATATTTAAAAAAAAAAGACAAGAAGACTAGAGCAGTAAGAGTAATGATCAATTAGCTAAATGTTTATTGAATACTTACTATATTTAATTTGTCAAAGGCCCCATAGCTGAGAAGTGGCACAACCTCAATTCACACTGAGAGTCTCTGATCTAAAGCCCTGGCTCTTAACCATGACTCCACCAGCCAAGTTGGTGGGGATCTTGGGTTTCCTTGGCTAGAGTGAGAACTCATGGCCAAATTTTGCACTTAGCATTTTGGTACCAAGTGGGTCATCGCTAGAGCCATTTTATATGGATGTGCAGGTATGTGTTGCACAACTCTAAGAAAAGCTGTCGACATCACAGTCTAGGTGACTACCGCAGTAGATTGACTGCCAGCTGTATACTCTGGCTCTGTCACTTCTATTCTTCCACTTTACAAGTGTGACACTTACACTAATGAAAGACACAGGACTCTGGCCCAAGCCATAGCTGGTGGAGAAAAGTCAGAACTGGACTACAGAGGACATGCCTCTCCCCTTGCAATGATTTCTGCCCAGTGTCCTGCATTGCAGGCTCTACTCATAGCTAGTAAGTAAAGCAAACATGCATACAGTGTTCTGGGAAGGGATAGGAACAGGTAAGAAGGCTTTCTTAAAAAAAAAAAAAAAAAAAAAAAAAAGAGGTCTACCCCAAAGAAGGTTGCCATTGACTTGGATGAGATTCCTGAATGGCCTGGGGATCTCAGAAGAAAGGGGCATCAACCTTCAAGATCCCAGGAACTTATTGTGGTTTCTCATTTTAAATAAATACTCATGTTGGTACCTAATTTTGTATTGGCAGTTTTATATCAATTCTTAAAGTAGGTTCCCCAAATTGTATAAACGTCAAAGCCTGGAACTGACCCTGATTGTGTATCTGTCCTATTAACCACAGTTCATTGGACTAGGGAGAAACCTCTGAGCCAGGCTGGGCAGTCAGATCTTCACTTCCAGAAAGTTGTCCTTGGAGTCACCAAGGTGAGCCAAGGCCACCATTCATCTCTGTTGGGCACTGACTTGGAAGGGCACACAGGGCACAGGGTTGGCATCTCCCATCATGCTCAGGGAGAATTCAGTCTGCTGAGAAAAGGGAGGTAGAAACAGACAAGCAGAGAAGCAAGTATGAGAGACCAGGGGAAAAAGAGAAAGAATGAAAATAAGAAACCTCAGTTTCTGAAGGTTGTAAGATCCTGGGTCTAGCCCTTCTGAAGCCCTTTTGTACTTCCTGCCCTGAGGCCTTAACCCTAACCTTGTCCAAATGGGTTTCTCTTAAGTGCAACCAAATCATCCCAGATAACCCTTATCTCAAGGTGACTTTGTGTGACTCTTATCTCTTGGCACCTCTGTTTTCTCATCTGTAAAATGTTTTAGCCAGCACATGTATGTCAAAGTATCTTTTCTAGCTGCCTGATTATATGAATGGATTTTGTAAAACAAAGTAGGATTAAGTCACAGTGACTCCACTCCATTCTCCCAATTAACCAGCTCCAGGCCATAACCAAGCCATGTCAGCCAACGCAAGCAGCTCCGATAGTTGTTGTTACAGCAGGAAGCTACTGTCCCTTCCAGAAGCCAGGAGTGCACAAGGGAAATATGGACCTCAGGCTCCCATGGTACAAATTCAATATTCTAGGACTCCGTCCTGCCAAGAAATGAGGCAGGGAGCTGGCCCAGGCAGAGCACGCCTGCACCCACGCGGCTCCTATCCACCTGAGCTGTCACTGCAGTTATTTATAGCTCCTGTGTGCCTGTTGGGAAATGATGCAAAGGCTTTTTCTTATGCACCCCTCTTCCAGCCCCCTTAAAGTAGGTAGAATGTTAGTGATTATGTGCAATTTCGGCTAGAGCCTCCATTGCACAGGGATCCTCAGACAATCTGTGCCTGTTTCTAATGCATGTGGCATTTCACAAGTGCCATTGTCAGCCACAAAGGAATGCTGTATGGGTGGCCGGGTAGTGTCTCTTTATAGCCACTGAACTACAAGGAAAAACAGAACAAAATGCAGCTGTAAGGAATTAGATTAGACAAAAGAAGAAAAGAAAAAAAAACAAAAACCTTCCCTAGAGTGGTAGTAAGACAGTGGTGTGTATTAAAAGGGACAACGTGTTAACGAAATCTCAAGATATTTTTAGAAAGAGCAGACAGCTTCCTCCTGGGGACGGCTGTCTGATTGTAAACGCAGTCCTGCTTAGAGGCCTTGGAATAGATTTGATGAAGTCTGTGTCCCTACCAAGCCTAGACTGACCACCGAATCCATCACAGGGTCTTTCTGCCCCTATCACACCACATTCCTATCAATTCTATCAAGTTATTATCCACTCTGTTATAGCAGCTTAAAGAGGCCCCCCTTTTTTTTTTAATGTTTATTTATCTTTGAGATAGAGAGACAGAGCACGAGCAGGGGAGAGGCAAAGAGAGAGGGAAATACGGAATCTGAAGCAGGCTCTAGGCTCTGAGCTGTCAGCACAGAGCCCAACACGGGGCTCAAACTCACAAAGGGTGAGATCATGACCTGAGTCAAAGTCCCAGATGCTTAAGCAACTGAGCCACACAGGCGCCCTTGAAGAGGTCCATTTTTTTAGCCAACTATAACTATAACTTTAGCCAACTATAATTTCTTTATAGTTGTCTATAAAGAATAGCCAACTTATTCTTTCCCATCCAGTCCTCACTACCAACCCACCTCACCATCAATCTCTACCCTTCACTGAAGAGGTGAGGCCTAACAGCAAGCGTACAGATACTATGAACAAATGCATGAAGTCTTCCAGAGACCGAACAACTGCCTGCCCTCTGAATAACTGAGGGTGTATGACCCCACGTTCCTCATTCAAAGTGTCTATGTTACTGACCCTCCCTAACTACGTTCAAGTATCTCTAAAGGAAGACAGCAAGCAAGGCTTCTAGAGAAGTCGTCCCTCCTATCCACAGGAATAGGAAACCTTTGACTAGTGGATCCAGCTGGTAAATGAATCTGGAGCCTTTGAATCCTGAGGAAACTTGGCCTTTCTGCTCAATACCCATGTAGGTTCTGGCTTCGCTCACAAAGCAGCAGCTCATTGCACTGTCCTCTGGTGGCTGCCTGCATTTTAAAGAGCTTTTGGTGGGAGGAGCAGACATGGGGCAAATTTACTTGGTAAACTTTTGTCTCATTGTGGGGGGCATTTAACACTCAGACATCCAGTATTCCCCGAATATCCTGCATCATTTATTCAATGTTTATTCATCAAGTATTTATAGCTCCAAAATGCCTCTTTTGTATGCTTATCTTCTCTACCTTCTCCACATTCCCACTGCCATTCCCTTCATCCAGGGAAGAAGAGCCAAATGGCACTAACATTTCCAAGTGCCAGAGGTATGGTGTGCTTTACGTACATTACCTGTATGAGTCTTCCCTAGATTCCTGAAGCAACCTTCTAGATGGCCTCCTAGACTCAACACTATCTTCTTCATCCAGACTCCACATAGTTGCCAGAATATCCTTCTAAGGGTTACTTCCCACTTCGGAAACTTGATAGCTCCTCATTGCCTTCTGGAAGTACTGAGGTGATGCAGCCCTCTAGAGCTTGCTCTGTCCTCCTCGGCATCCTTTTTCAACTACCTCCTACAGAAATCCCAGAGTCGAGCTTTGCCACACACTCTGAACATAGAATGTATTCCCACGTCCCTTGGACTTTACCCCATACTGGACCACTTACTTAAACTGCCCCCATCCTTCCCACTTGGCAAACTCCTCTTTGTTTGCCAAGACTCTGCTTAAATATCATCTCCTCTCTCTGCCCTTCCCTAAACTTCCTAGGTAGAATTAATTGGGCCTTTGTCTCTTCTTATAACACTTTATATAAATTTCACTTGTAGCACAGCTCACATTGTATTAAAGATTCACTGTGTGTTACTCAGAATAGGTGAAATACTATGACAACTCAAGAATTTCTATGACTTGCCACAACAAAAATCTATTTCTTGCTCATGCAACAGTCCAATGAGAATGTTTCTCATGGAGGCTCCTGGCCAAGCAGTGACTTAGGGATCCAGGCTGAACCCCTAAGACCATGGAGTTCTTCACTCACAACCACATAGACAGTAAAAAAAAAAAAAAAAAGAAAAAAAATGGAGAATAAAATGGGAGATTTCTAGAGGCCAGGCTAGCCCCATCTCCTTCACCAGTCTAAGACAACAGGACGTCAATCAATCATAGCCACTAGCTATGCTTCTCACAGGACTCTCAGTCTACCATACCACTGATTGGGGGCCTAAAAATATCTTCAAGAGGAAAAGACCAGGTATCCATTGTCTGGTCAATAGTAATATTAGAGCCTTTGCATTTTTTTGTGGAACTATTCCTCTGAGGGAGGCCACTGTAAGGTTTTGGGTACTAGAAAAAAATTTTTAATGTTTTTATGTTTATTTATTTCTGAGAGAGAGGGAGGGAGAGAGAGAGACAGAGTGTGAGTGGGGGAGGGCAGAAAGAGAGAGAGAGAGAGAGACACGGAACCCGAAGCAGTCTCCAGGCTCTGAGCTGTCAGCACAGAGCCTAACATGAGGCTCAAACTCTCAAACCGTGAGATCATGACCTGAGCTGAAGTCAGATACTTAACTGACTGAGCCACCCAGGCACCCCTGGCTACTAGCAAGAATTTTTATATTATGGGCCAGCTAATATGAGACAACTGGCATGTGTCCACAGCTTCCATTTTTGTCTCCTAACCCTCAGTTATTCATCACTGTGGCAATCTGGGAAATTTAGTTAATAGAGAAATAAAAAGGTAAATATAAGTTTATCATATTTACCATTAAACATATAGAATGAGTCACATTGTCAGCACTTTTTTTTAAGTGTGCTTCACACCCAGCACAAAGCCCAACACAGGGCGGGAACTCACAACCCTGAGATCAAGAGCTGAGATCAAGAGTCAGATGTTTAACCTACTGAGACACACAGGTGCCCCACATTGCCAGCATTTCTAAAACTCTAAGGGATTTTTGGATGCCTCCTTCAGTTCTGTGTCATATTTGTTGAAAGATAATCCTCTCTAGTGCACCTAGTGTTTGCTAAAATAAATAAATAAAAATAAACAAATCAAACCAGAATTTTCTCCTCTTCCACATAAGCCTCAGGATTATTCAAAGAATACAGTTCATCGGAATAAATAAATAAGTTCCCAGCTGATATATGGGACATTTGACATCATCTCCTAGACCACACTTGAAGAGAAGATCAGTAGGAACTTTCTATTTTTTAACCACATTTAAAGGGAATAACTCAAGCTTTGATTTCCAAAGCTCTTCCATCTCTCATTAGCTCTGGTGATGGCCCGTGGCACTGATGAAGGAAATTGAGGCCAGGAAGGGTTGAATGGTTTGGCCGTGGTCATACTGTAAATCATAGGTTTCTCTGAGACTTGTTCCTGCCTCCTCGCCCAGGGCGTAGTCAATGAACTGACACAGAAATCACGAGTCTCTCACACGTTTTGATCACCTCCTACTCATTCTTCATCTCACTCCCAGGTGATTTCCCCTCCTAATTCTCCACCAGTGTACCTTTCGCCAAGCCTACTCAGTGATTTTATGTCATTAAATCCAATGGATCTTTTCAGTCCTCATCTTGCATCATCCTCAAGCAAGGTTTGACTCAGAAGCCCACTGCTTTCCTTCTGAAATACTATCCACCTTCATGGCCCCTCCTTCCTCTCTGGCTGCTCCTTCTCTGCCTCCTTCACCTACTCACCTGCTCTACCCAGGCCATCAAACATTTGTATTACTCAAGACTTGATCATACACCCTTCTCTTTTTTATTTCTGTACTTTCTTTCTCATCCATGCTCATGGCTTCAGTAACCACTTATTCATAAATGAACTCCAAATTGTATGTTTCCAGCTAATATTCTCCTTTGAGTTCCAGGCCTATACCATATGTCCACCTCTACTTACAAATTGACTCTGTAATTTTAAATGCCTCAAATTTACTTTGAGATCTAAGACCAAATCTTCTTCCCTACATTGGATTTAGTCTTCTTCCAAGGTCTATGCCAGCAAATGACACTGCCATCACTCCAGTTGTGCAGTTCAAGAGACTTAGAGTCATCCTTGATGCTCCCCTTTCCTTTACTCTCCACATTTAATTCATTACCAAATCTAGTTTCATTTTACCTCCTGAACATCTCTCAAATATATCTGCTTCCCTTCTTCTATAGCCACATATCCCTAATGCAAACCACCATCGTGTCCTGACTGAGAGACTTCAGCAAGTGTTTAAGTGGTCTCCTTGCACCCACTCTTACCATATTCCAGTCTATCCTTCCCACTGATGCCAAAGAGATATTTTCAAAATGGTAACCTGATGATGGCTCCCATCATGTCTTCTCCTTGCCCCATCCAAGTCCTTCAATGGCTTTTAAATGCTCTTAGGAAAAAAGACCAAATCTTTATCATCAATAAAAAAATATCTGTGCACTCCATCTCCTACCCACCTTACAGCCTCATTTCATACCATGCGTCCCCCTGCTCTCTGAATTCCAACTACACTGGTCTTTCAACTCCTTGACTTTCCCCAACGCCATCCTACCACAGCAAATACTTTAACCCCACAAATTCAGGGTGCTCTCTTCTGTTAAATCCCCTCACACCACCACATACTTCTCCTTCACAGAACTTATCAGAGCAGGAATTTTACATTTAATTATGCATTCATCTGGTTGATATCTGTGATACCCATCAAGCTATAAGCTTCATGATGATGAAACCATGTTTATATTTGCTCATCATTGTATCTGCAGCACCATTCACTGTGCCTGGCACATACTAACACTCAATAATAATCTGTCCAATGAATAATAAAGTTAAATGCATCAATTGAGTAATTAATCAATATTAGGTTTTGGGGGGTTCCTTCTGGTTTTGATATTATATTTATGTATTAATCACATTAGATGGTCTGTTAAATGAGACAGCCCTTCCTTCTATTTCCACTAAACTCATTCTGCTCAGATTTAAAGGACTTCATTTATTTAAAAAAATTTCATAATTTCAAATTTGGTGAACAAGTCTATGTTCACATTTTTTAAAATTTCTTTTATGTGTATTCATTTTTGAAAGACAGAGAGAGCACAAGCAGGTGTGGGGTGGAGAGAGAGGGGGACACAGAATCTGAAGCAGGCTCCAGGCTCTGAGCTGTCAGCACAGAGCCCGACGCAGGGCTGGGACCCACGAACCACAAGATCATGACCTGAGCCGAAGTCAGACGCTCAACCAAACTGAGCCACCCAGGCACCCCTACGTTCATATATATATATTTTTTTAATTCAAGATGCCTGGGGATTCATCTTCATGTCTAAAAATAATGGTAGCACATTTGCTGAAATGAAGATGCCAGAGAATTTGGCCATGAAGCAAGAATCTACCCTGGCAAGGGCTCTGGGTTAGGACCAGCAGGGCAGGGCAGTAGTGCCAACTCTGCCTTAGTCACCACCCCTACCGTGAGGGAATCATCTCCTTCCTTGGACCTCGGGTTGTTCATCTTAGAAATGACAGCACTGTTCTAAATGAGGAGCCTTCTGCTTTAGGCATCTGATATGATTAATGAGAATAACTGTCCGCCCCATTGCCTGCCATCTCCCTATAAAGCCAGAGTTCTCCTTGTGGGGAGAAGGTCTTTCAGAACCCAAGGTCTTTCCTTCCCCATGGCTAAAGTTTTTCTGGTAGCTCTTGACTTGCCACTTATAACAGGAATGTACTGAGAAAAATTGCACTCAGTCATTGAAGGGTACATATTTATGGTTCTGCCTGACATTCATCTCTCCATGATCAAGGAGGAGAAGACTGCGTCTAATCCACCAATATCCCATTTCTAGAAACAGCTCAAGTCAGAGTATGATGCCATACTCTGGCTCTGCATATTGTAAAAGGAAACCCTCAGGATTAGCAGTCAGGACCCATGTTCCATATCCTCCACTGACTGGCTGGGAGCTTTGGGCATGATCACTCAATTTCTGTGTATCTTGGGATTTAATTTAAAAAATATATACCTAACTGACTTACTTCATTGGATTGTCATGAAGGCCATATGAGACAACATCTTTGAAAACAATTTGAAAAATTTTAAGTGCAATAAGCATGGGTTTGGGGATGACCAAAAGATGCCCCCAAGGAATAAAGGCATGTGGAGTCACCATGACATTAATATCATAGAGAGTATACTTTCTTGCAGCCATTTGGTGCCAACTCCCAGTGGACCAAGATGTTAGCTGCTCATTGACTCCTTTTCCTCCACAGTGCAGCTCCACAACCTTCCAAAAGTTCTAGCCCCACCCCCCCCAAGTGCTCATTTGAGAAATTCCGGATTATTTATTTAAGTCACAGTTTACCTTGCAAGGTGATAAAGGATTTAAATTCACATGATTAGGAAAATGATAGTACCATCAAGTTAAGTATCAGTAAGATGGATAAAAGTTTGTTAGAGATAATCTCATTCAGAGTATTAAGTAGACTGAAAAAAATAGTATTACCCAAGAAAATCTACTCACTGTTCTAGCTGAGTAGTAACTTTTTCAGAGCTATCAGAATAATTTCTCCAAATCACCAATGCTCTAAAATAGAATGTGGGGGATTCAGTCAGTTAAGCATCTGAGTCCTGATTACAGCTCAGGTCACAATTTCACAGTTCATGAGTTTGAGTCCCGCATCAGGCTCCGCATTGATGGTGTGGAAACTGCTTGGGATTCTCTCTCCCTCTCTCTCTGCCCTTCGCCTGTGCATCCTCCCTCTCTCAAAATAAATAAATAAACATCAAAAAAATATATGATGGAAGCTCTTGCTTATATGGTCAATTGATTTTCCACAAGGGTGCTAAGACCATTCTATGGGGAAAGGAGAGTCTTTTCCACAAATCGTGCTAGGAAAACTGGAAATCTACGCGTAAAAGAATTAATTTGAGTCCTTACATTGCACTATACACAAAATTAACTCAAAATTGAACAAAGAACTGAAGCTATTAAAGTCTTAAGAGAAAACATAGGGTAAAACTTCGTGACATTGCATTTGGCAGTGATTTCTTGGATATGACACCAAAAGCACAGGCAGCAAAAGAAAAAATAAATTGGACTTCCTCAAAATGAAAATCTTTTGTGTATCAAAGAACACAATTAAGAGAATGAAAAGGCTTGAAAATGTTCACAAACATATATCGGATAAGTGATTAATATCCAGAAATATATAAAGGACTCCTAAAGTCCAAAAACAACAACAGCAACAAAAAGCGCAAACAACCCAATTCAAAAATGAGCAAGGGGCTTAATAGCCATTGCTCCAAAGAAGATAGACAAATGACCAATAAGCACACGAAAAGATGCTTAACATCACTAATCATCAGGAAAGAGCAAATCAAAACTACAGTGGAATAGCACTTTTCACTCTTTAGGATGACCATGATTTTTTAAAAACAACAACAAAGGAAAATAACAAGGGTTGGTGAAGATGTGGAGAAAAGAACATTTACATACTGCTGGTGGGAAGGTAAAACAGTGCAGCCACTGTGGAAAACACTTTGTCAGTTCCTCATAAAATTAAAACAAATAAGAACCATATGACCCAGCAATTTCACTCATAGGTAATAGACCAAAAAAACTGAAAGGAGAGACTCAGACACCAATGTTCATGACAGCATTATCCACAATAGCCAAAAGGTAGAAACAACCCAAATATCCATCATCTACGATCAGTGGATAAACCAAATGTGCTATATACATACAGTGGAATATTATTCAGCCTTAAAAAGGAATGAAATTGTGACACATGCCACAACATGGATGAGCCTTGAAGCCATTAAGCTAAATTTAAATGTCAGATACAAAAGGACAAATATTACATAAATCCATTTATATGAGATACCCAGAATGGACAAATTCAGAGAGAAAATAGACTAGATATTACCAGGAGCTGGCAGGAGGAGGGAATGAGAAGTTAACTAAGTAGAGTTTCTATTTGGGATGATAAAAAATTTTGGAGATGGACACTGGTGATGGTTGCACAACATTGTGAGTATACTTAATACCACTAAATTAAATACTTAAAAATGTTTAAAATGGCAAATTTTATGTTATATATATATATATATATATATATATATATATATATATATTTTTTTTTTTTTTTTTTTTTTACCACAACTGAAATAATAGAATAGAGGTGGCTCAGTTGGTTAAGGCATCCGACTCTTGATTTCAGCTCAGGTCATGGTTTCACAGTTCATGGGTTCCAGCTCCATGTCTGCCTCTGTGCTGAGCATACAGCCTGCTTAAGATTCTCTCTCTCCCTCTCTCTCTGACCCTCCCCAGCTCACATGCACATGTTCTCTCACTCTCTCTCTCTCTCTCTCTCTCAAAATAAATCAATAAACTAAAAAAAAAAATTTTTTAATAGAACAGTAGGTATGCTCTATTTTTTTAAGGAGCTTAAAACCCAGGAAAGGAAGGGGAAAATGATGGAAAAGAGCCAGCACCTGAATTTCCCAGGGCCTCCTGCAGCCCCCACTCAAACTCATCAATCTGAGGTTCTCAGCAATCAATCAACTTTCTTCTTTCCTCCTTTCAAATATAGTAAAACCTTGATTTGTGAGCATAATTCGTTCTGGAAACATGCTTATAATCCAAAGCACTTGCATATCAAAGTGAATTTCCCCAAAAGAAATAATGGAAACTCAGATGATTCGTTCCACAACCCAAAAACATTCATATAAAAATGACTACAATACTGTAATATAATAAAAATAATAAAATACAAAACATAAAGAAAAATAAACAAATTAACTTGCACTTACCTTTGAAAACCTTTGTGGCTGGTGTTAGGGAGACATGAGAGGAGGGTGATTGTTTAAGAGGACTTTCACTTTCACTAATGGAATCACTGCTATCTAATGGCTCAATGGAATCTTTTTCTGCATGGGAGCCATTGTATATGCTCACACAAATGTTGACTATAGTACAGTATAAATAAATTCTTGTCATACTGTATTTAACATAACTGGCAATAAGGCAGGAGAGGAAAGGGTCTATATCTGTAGGCAGCCTGACCTAGAATGAAGCAAAGCATTCCTTTTTTTTTTTTTAGCAACTTTGTTTTTTTTCATTTTTTTTCAATATATATGAAGTTTATTGTCAAATTGGTTTCCATACAACACCCAGTGCTCATCCCAAAAGGTGCCCTCCTCAATACCCATCACCTACCCTCCCCTCCCTCCCACCCCCCATCAACCCTCAGTTTGTTCTCAGTTTTTAAGAGTCTCTTATGCTTTGGCTCTCTTCCACCCTAACCTCTTTTTTTCCTTCCCCTCGCCCATGGGTTTCTGTTAAGTTTCTCAGGATCCACATAAGAGTGAAACCATATGGTATCTGTCTTTCTCTGTATGGCTTATTTCACTTAGCATAACACTCTCCAGTTCCAGCCACATTGCTACAAAGGGCCATATTTCATTCTTTCTCATTGCCACGTAGTACTCCATTGTGTATATAAACCACAACTTCTTTATCCATTCATCAGTTGATGGACATTTAGGCTCTTTCCATAATTTGGCTATTGTTGAGAGTGCTGCTATAAACATTGGGGTACAAGTGCCCCCATGCATCAGTACTCCTGTATCCCTTGGGTCAATTCCTAGCAGTGCTCTTGCTGGGTCATAGGGTAGGTCTATTTTTAATTTTTTGAGGAACCTCCACACTGTTTTCCAGAGTGGCTGCACCAATTTGCATTCCCACCAACAGTGCAAGAGGGTTCCCGTTTCTCCACATCCTCTCCAGCATCTATAGTCTCCTGATTTGTTCATTTTGGCCACTCTGACTGGCGTGAGGTGATATCTGAGTGTGGTTTTGATTTGTATTTCCCTGATGAGGAGCAACGTTGAGCATCTTTTCATGTGCCTGTTGGCCATCCGGATGTCTTCTTTAGAGAAGTGTCTATTCATGTTTTCTGCCCATTTCTTCACTGGGTTATTTGTTTTTCGGGTGTGGAGTTTGGTGAGCTCTTTATAGATTTTGGATACTAGCCCTTTGTCCGATATGTCATTTGCAAATATCTTTTCCCATTCCGTTGGTTGCCTTTTAGTTTTGTTGGTTGTTTCCTTTGCTGTGCAGAAGCTTTTTATCTTCATAAGGTCCCAGTAGTTCATTTTTGCTTTTAATTCCCTTGCCTTTGGGGATGTGTCAAGTAAGAAATTGCTACGGCTGAGGTCAGAAAAGTCTTTTCCTGCTTTCTCCTCTAGGGTTTTGATGGTTTCCTGTCTCACATTCAGGTCCTTTATCCATTTTGAGTTTATTTTTGTGAATGGTGTGAGAAAGTGGTCTAGTTTCAACCTTCTGCATGTTGCTGTCCAGTTCTCCCAGCACCATTTGTTAAAGACACTGTCTTTTTTCCATTGGATATTCTTTCCTGCTTTGTCAAAGATGAGTTGGCCATACGTTTGTGGGTCTAGTTCTGGGGTTTCTATTCTATTCCATTGGTCTATGTGTCTGTTTTTGTGCTAATACCATGCTGTCTTGATGATGACAGCTTTGTAGTAGAGGCTATAGTCTGGGATTGTGATGCCTCCTGCTTTGGTCTTCTTCTTCAAAATTACTTTGGCTATTCGGGGCCTTTTGTGGTTCCATAGGAATTTTAGGATTGCTTGTTCTAGTTTCGAGAAGAATGCTGGTGCAATTTTGATTGGGATTGCATTGAATGTGTAGATAGCTTTGGGTAGTATTGACATTTTGACAATATTTATTCTTCCAACCCATGAGCACGGAATGTTTTTCCATTTCTTTATATCTTCTTCAATTTCCTTCATAAGAAGCAAAGCATTCCTAAGCTTTCTCTTGTGCAGGTGCTTTGAAGTGACAAAAAATACACTAGTGCCAGTTATGGGCATCTTCCAGTGTTCTGAAAAATCACTGATTTCTGCCTAACACCGAGGCCTCAGACAGAGCATCCAAACACAGGAGATAATCACCCACAATCCTGCAGTGAGCATGCACACGCGCGTGAGAGAGAAGAACCACTAGTTCAGTGGTGATCATGTGATATTTGGTGTCACGTACTACTCATATTGCAAGACATCGCTTGTTTATCAAGTTAAAATTTATTAGAAATGTTTACTCATCTTGAAGAACACTCGCAGAACAAGTTACTTGCAATCCAAGGTTTTACTGTACTGTTCATGATGGCAAATATGATGTCAAACCTCAGCACCCTCATATCTATGGATGAATGAGGTGTCACCTCAGCCTGCAGCCATTGTTCAGATCTGCACAGCACAGAGCAGAGCAGAAAGCTGATGCAATGTGTTGGATGAGGTTGGAATGCCACAGCCTGTTCAGACCCAGTACAGTCTTCAAGAATTAGTTGGGGGAGGGTTGACAGCTCAGAGAGGGGAGCCATAATGTGAATACCCAGAACTCCAGTAATGGCCATTTCCCTCTGCCTTCCCACAGGAGAGACCTTTGAAACACACAGGCTCAAATGTGACAGAGATGAAATGCCTAGGAGACATAGAACTAGGAGGTTAAGAGTTAGGGGACTGGGGCCCAAGGGCCCAAGCACTGATCTTCCCTTTGCCACTCCCATATGAGGCCACGGCAAGCTGACTCACCTCACTGTGCATTTCTTTCTCTATGGAAATAGAGGTAACCCTACTGTAGAACCTAATCTACTGGGTTGTGAAGATTTTGAAGTATTAATCGACATCAGCTATTATTATCAATCAATGTCAGCTATTATTATCAGAGAACATGGTAAAGATCCAAACTAAGAGTCATAGTATTGAACAAACAGAAGAAAAGATTGCTTTGGGGATATACTGTGTGCGTGTAAGCATATATTGTGACTGTGTGTGGTTCGTTTATGACTTTCAGGGTGGGGTTATGTTAATATTAGCCTGAAATCTTTTACCAACTGCTTCCTAACCTCCACATGAAATGCTCCTCCAGAAACAGAGCTACTGAGCAAGCAGAAAGGCTCAATGATTTTAAAATCAGAGTTAGTGGCGGGGGTGGGGGGGGGGGTGCCCGGATGGTTCCATCGGTTGAGTGCCCTACTTCAGCTCAGGTCATAATCTCATAGTCCATGAGTTCGAGCCCCATGTCGGGTCCCGTGCTGACAGCTCAGAGCCTGGAGCCTGCTTCAGATTTTGTGTCTTCCTCTCTCTTTGCCCCTCCCCCACTCATGCTCTGTCTGTCAAATAAACATAAATTTTTTTTAATAAATAAATAAAATCAGAGTTAGTGGAGTGGTGTTGTTTTTTTTTTTTTTTTTTCCTTACCAGCTTCCTCGAGTGATGCAATCACAGCTGCACCTAAGCTGGCTAGGCTCAAGTTATAGAAGCCAGAACTTCATTCTTCCTAGCTATTCCCTGCCCTCCTCCTGTGGTACAGGGGGTACCCCATGCCCCCTTGACTCCAGCTACCATGGACTCCTCTTTCATGATTCTACGTCTCATGCCTGACACCAAGATAGCTTATGTACTTGTCTTTGGGTTTACGCCCCTCTTTAGGAAGTACCTTACTGTAAGGGTGCCCCCTACATCTCCTCAGGAGTGCACCTGCTGCTGTCTGCTTCCTTGATCAAGGCAACTGAAACTTTGTCCAATAACTACAATTTCATGCTAAGCAAAGAGACCAGAGTTTCCCTATAATGGTTCCTAAAGGGCCAGGAAGTCTATCATCAAAGGAAAACGTGAACTAGGAGCCATTAATATCCCCTAGAATCATATAGAAAATAGATAAGGAGAAAAACAGTGAGAGAAAGCAGATGTAAAGAAGGCCCATGTTTATGATAATGCAGCCACCCACAAAGCGACACTACTTCATCGGTTCTACCGTTTATCACCATCCACCTCAGAGGAAAGAAGAAATCTAAGCCTGGAGGCTAGCAGTTTTACCAGCCAAGAATTCTCATCTTCCAACTGAGGAGCACAACTGCCATTCTCCATGGCAGAATGACAGCCACAGCAGATACGAGGCAGGGGTGCATTCCAGACTTCCGCCAACAACGGGTTGATTCCCAACATCTGTGATCATGACCAGGACAGATCCAAGAGACCCACCAATTCCATGAGAAACTTCTGTTTTCAAAGAAAGTCATCAGTCTAGGGACATACATAATGCTGCAAACCAGAAAGAATTAAGTGTTACATCCTGCACTCGCCTAATTATGCAATGATCTTTTCTAATTAACCAAGGCTATCTTCATTTAAGCTTCTTTTCATTCCCCCACAGTGTGTGTTGGGGGTCTGGTAGTGAGGAGAAAAAGGATGGCTGTGGGGAAGAGGACACGCTGAGAAGTTAGTGCTGTATGTATAAGAAAAACGCAGCAGGGGTGCCTGGGTGGCTCAGTCGGTTAAGCATCCGACTTCAGCTCAGGTCACGATCTCACGGTCCGTGAGTTCAAGCCCCACGTCGGGCTCTGGGCTGATGGCTCAGAGCCTGGAGCCTGCTTCCGATTCTGTGTCTCCCTCTCTCTCTGCCCTTCCCCCGCTCATGCTCTGTCTCTCTCTGTCTCAAAAATAAATAAACGTTAAAAAAATAAAAAAAATAAATAAGAAAAACGCAGCAGAGAGAAAAGCTGTTTCTTCTGAATTGTTCCATTTGCTTACCCTCCCTGGTCATGTAGACTCCCAAGAGTTAGAACCCTGGTTTCCAAACTTTACCAACACACTGTTCATGTTCAACTGATGAACGTGGTACAGTGGATTGTAAAAAGGGAAACTGAATATTTTAATTCAATTATAAAGTGTCAAAGGATATTCTTTGGGAATAAAGCAGTTCTGAAGTTCATCTGCAAAAATAAATAAGTAATTATACTGAAGAACATTTTGACAAAATAAAGGCCAACGAGGGGACACTAGCCCCATCAGACATTAAAATACATTTTAAAATTCTAATATGTAAACTGCTATGGTACTGGCCCCAGAACTGACAGATCAACTGAAGTAAGTAGACACTCAAGAAGTAAATCTTGTATAAAATAGAATCCATTTAAAAGATGGTTTCAAAAATAAGGTGGGAAAGATAAGATTGGTCAAAAACTGGTTTTGGTGCAATTGGTTACATTTTCATAAAGAAACTAGACCAGCTCTTACTAGATATTGCTCTTAGGTCTCCACCCCTTGAGTGTCCCAGTTCTGCCTGAGTTTGCCAGATCTGCGTCCCCAGGGCTTGGGAACTGTTGCCTTGCTTTCTCCCACTCTGGCCCTCTCATCTGGCCTCTCCCCATGGTCTCTGCCGCCTTCAACCTTCCTGAGATCACAGTTCTGCTGGCATCATTACCTCCCACTGTTGGCACCACTCATAGGGTGAGCAACACACACACACACACACACACACACACACACACACACACACACACCACCCATTCACTTCCGAGACAAAGTGTGATCACAGGTCCCCTTAATTCCCACAGAACATCCAGAACCAAGACATCTTTGAAGATTTGGAGTTAATAAAAAAGAAGTATTCAGTGGTTGCCAGGGGAGGGAGGGATGAGAAGGCAGAGCACAGAGGATTTTTAGGGCAGTGAAATTATTCTACATGGTGCTATAAAGGTAAATACATGTCATTATACCTTTGTCAAAACCCATTAGGGTGCCTGGGTGGCTCAGTCAGTTGAGTGGCTGACTCTTGATTCTGGCTCAGATCATGATCTCACAGTTCATGGGTTTGAGCCCTTGCTGGACTCTGCACTGACAGCACAGAGCCTGCTTGGGATTCTCTCTCTCCCTCTCTCTGCCCCTCCCCTCCTCACTCTCACATGCTCTCTCTCTCTCTCTCAAAATAGATACACATTTTTTAAAAATCATAAAATGTACTGTTAAAGAACAAATTATTCAAACACTTGTTAAAATGGTAAGGAAGACTTCATTCAGTAGTATTGCAACAGTGTCAAGACTATCACAATAGGGGAGAGAGGTCAGGCTGAACTCCAAACACAACAAAGACAGCTGGGGATTTATAGCCAAAGAGCAGAGTGAGGGATCAGTGGATAGAAAATCACTAAGAAGAGACATCAAGGGTAGGGGGATTCTTGTTAAACTGGCTTAACAGGATTTTTGATGAAGGCAGGCCTGGATGATCAGATATCAAGGATGGGAGAAGAATTTGCTCAGATATCAAGTGTGATCGGATATCAAGGGGTGGGGGTTCTTACCAAATGGACTTGGCAGAATTCTTGCTAAGACTGGGGGACTCAGGCCTGGCAAGGACAGGACGAGGGCCAACATTGAGGCTTGGTCAAGAAACAGGTTTAGAGGAACCTAATTAAAGCATGGTTGAGGAGAGTCTTTGTCAGTCCAACACCAGGAATGAACCCTAAGATAAACTGTGGACTGGGTGATGATGAAGTGTAACGTAGGTTCATCAGTTGTAACAAATGTACCACTGTGATGCGAGATGTTGATAGTGGGGAGTGGTAAGGGTGGAGGGGACAGGAGGTGTATGAGAACTCTATGTACCTTCTGCTATGAATCGAAAACTGCTCTAAAAAATAGTTTATTAAAATATTTTTCTAAATAAATATGAAATTGAATAACTCCTGACTATGTCACAGGTAGCAGGACCAGTCCTGGGCCCTTCATTAGGCAAGAAGTTTCCAGGCAGATTACCAGCTGTGACACCCAGTTGATCTCTGGGAGATTTAGTCATCTCCGCCATGCCAAACAGCAAGAGTGCCCACTGTTTCATGCAGGTCCCCTCTATTCTATCAACTCTCTCCACTTCTCTGTTCTTGGTGTGGACACTGTGGATTGGCTATCCAAGAGCCACTCACAACACCCTCTCACTGCTCTAAGGAGCTTTAGGGAGGGGACACTGGGAATGCTTTTAAGGCAATAGACTGAGCTGGTATAACTCCTTTAGCCTATTGCCCTTTTATCATTCATCCTGCCCGGAATGCAGACATTAGGTCTAGTGCAACCATCTTGTAACTATGAGGATGACAGCCACAAGCCATAGTAAAGTGAAAAGAGAGAAAGAGGATATTGATGTCCTTGTGAACCCTGGATTGCCTGTATCCGAAAATTTTTTGCCTGAGACAAATCCTTTATTTCCTCAAGCCCCTGATAGTTGGGTTTGTGTTACTTCTAACCAAACCTAATGTCACCTGACAAAATTCCCTATGCCCAAAATAAGCAGAAGGGGCAGATCAGCCAACCTATTGCATAAACAAATATCCAACTGTAGGGACCCCTACTTTTCAAAGGTGATTTTACATGGAAAAGCATTATCTTTCTCCATAGCACTTTCCATTCATGATTGAAATGATTCTGTCCTCTTCTTCCGCCCCAGAGTTCTACCTTTATGGATAGTGAGTAGTGGGAAAAGGTGTTAACTGTGATAAGATTTATTATGTGATTTCTATCTCATTAACATCAGTTTTTAAAATATTTAAGAAAAAAGAATGTAAGATATTGCATCTGAAGAAACACTACTCTGTAACCATAGTTTAAACTAGTGGTGATCTGTGTGGGCTCTAGAAGTGATCATTTTAGCATAAAAAGCAGTTCACTCCTCTAGTAAAAAACTTCCTGTAGTAGTTTGTATTACTTCCTTGCCCATTGATATTGTGCTGGGTCAAATGACTTGCTTTGGCCCGTGGAATGTAGTAGGTATGATGTGAGCAGAGCTTTTAAACATGTTTGCTGATTTGGCTTTCCCTCTTGTCTTTCTGTTATCTGTCATAAGAAGATACTGTCTCAGATTGAAGAGGCAATCAAAGCAGTCAAGAATCTGATCTGTAGCTTGAAACAGAGCCTCCACAACAGACCCACAGGCTCATTAGTGAAAAATAAAGTTTGTTCTCATAAACCATTGAAAATTTGAAATTGTTTGTTACACAGCATTAGGAAATTATAGCAGACTAATACACTTCCAAAAGTTTTCCAGCTCACTGAGTAAAATTCCAAAGTCATCATAGTAATTTAAAAGAATCCTCATAAACTGGATCCCTTTACCCCTCTGACTTCATCTTCAATTACTTTCCTCCTTTCTTGCTCTGCTCCAGATACACCAGCCTCTGTTCCTCCTCTAACATGTTAGACATGTTTCTGCCTCAGGACTTTGCACTTGCTGCTCCTCCTGCCTATAACTGTTTATCTAAATTCCTATCTGGTTCATTTGTTAATTTCCCTCAGTTCTATAAGAAATTATTTCAGTGTACTTATCTCACCATCTGATTTTAAACTGCATTCCCTAGTACTCCCTCACTCCTTCTTTGGTTTTTCTTTCCTATATCTATATGTCCTCCTCCCACCACCTCTCTGTTTTGTTCACTACAGAGTCAAGCTAGAGCATTGCCTAGCACATAGTAGGCACTTCATAATTATTCATAAATGAAAAAAATGGATAAATGAATGAATGAAAATCTCAAAATAAAAGTATGTAAATAGTAAAAATTTATTATTTAATAAAATAAATACTAAATTTTCATTTTATAAATAAATAAAAATATATAGACAGCATCTAATAAAAGAAGAAAGCTAGATTGTTAAGGAAAGAAACACAGGTGGCCCTCATTTGTAATTAAGGGCTTAGGAATTAACATTACAGAAAGCTATCCTGTCTCCTTTCAAATTAGCAAATGTTTCAAAGAATTATAATATTCCTGTTGGTAAGAATTATCTTTTGCCAGCAGAGGTATTCTCATACACTATAGGTGGAAATATGTAGAGATTCATTTTGGGGAGAAAGTAATCAATATCTTTAAAGTACCCATTTGTAGTTTGGTAATTTCCCTTCTAGGAATGTTTCCCAAAGAAGAAATTAGTGCTTGATGCAAGGAATTACATACCAAAATGTTCCTTATAACATTATTCAGAGTGACACAAATTTAGAAACAAGCTAAGCAATCAACAATGGGAGAACAGTTCAATGAATCATAGTATGTTCATAGTTTAGTATATGACGTTTGCCAATATCATTTTAATGATATGGGAAATTGCTCACAACATTATGTTAAGTGAAAAAGGCAGAACATGAAATTGCATACATAGTGCAATCCCAGTTATGTAAAAACAAGAACATGCACAAGAGTGAAAAGCCTAGAAGGAAAGCAGTATAGAAAATGTCAACAGTGGCTATCTCTATGACATAGAATTGTGAATTATTTTCACCTTTTTAATTCTTTCCTGCATTTTCAAGACATTCTAGGATAAGCATATATTGCTATTACAAATGCTTTTCTTTTAACTTAAAAGGAAATAAAATGCGAATGTTAGACCAACATCTCTGCTAGCAGAAAGTCCACCCATGGTATCAGGATATGATGCTGCAGAATGCCAAAGCCTCTCTTGCCCATATTTGAGTTGGGAAACATATTTGAATCCTAAGATGGCACAAGGGAAGAAGATGGAGAAAGAAGAGAGAAAGTCTCTATTGGCTTCAATTTTCACATGTTTCATATAGCACTATTTTTTTTCTCTACTAGTTTGTAATTCCTTCAAGACAGAGACCATACTTTCTCTTTAGTGTCCTGCAGCTTCATCCTAGGCTTGGCACACCACATGGAGAGGACAGGGGAACACAGAACCGAAATGCAGGTGAGGAAACAGAAACATAGGAGGAAAGAAAGGTGCTGAGGGGCAGCAGAATGAAGGCATGGAACATAGTGGGAGATGGGAGATTATGCTAAAAGAGAAATGGAAATCAAAGACACAAATGAAAAGGGGGCATAGGATGGAAGGAGAGAACAGGTGAGGAGGATGGTGAAGACAAGTGCCAATGTCACACTGCGTGATGACTGGATTCTGGCCCCATCCTCTAGGAAGGCATTGTGCTAAATCCACTCCAGAGCTTAGAAGGGAAGTTCTCACTGGTTATACATCAGTCTGAGATGATTCCTGAGAAGATCATGACCAGCCATTGCAGAAGTCCTTGACCTTGTAGCCAGGTCTGCTCAGCAGTAGGATCAACATCAGCACCGAGTGACTCACCAGCCACTACATAATTTGGAAAAACACAGAGACACCAAAATCTTCCTTGGGGTCGCTTGCAGCATCTGAGGCCCATTGTGATCCCACTCTGGTTAAGAGAAATGTAGGGAGTGGATATGTGGGTGGTGAGAGGCTATAAATAATAAAGCTGGGCATAAGAGGTGGGGAAAGTAGGTCAGCCCAAATGGCAATCTCAATTTCTCTAATCCCCTTGGTGCAAAGAAGGCACATTTTTTACCTAGAAAAGGGGGATGTTGTGGAGTAAGAAAATATGGCTGTTGGTTAAATAGACTTGCTTTATCATTTCCTCCCTCAACACCTCCAAACGCCCACATAGTCCCCACCTCTCCTCTGATCACTGGGTGACCGAACCTGCCTGTGTGTACTTCACAGTTCTCTTCCCTAGCTCCCTCCATTCATGTAGATATTTCCTGAGCAAGAAGCCTTGAGCTGAACTCGACACTCTTCTTCCTCCTTTCCAGTGGCTTTTCAGGGGGTTATGACCATGGCATGCTGGATTAGGATACTAAACATCTTTTCTCCTTCCCAGGCTAGAGGGTAAAGATGTCATCCCAGAGACTTAAGGGAGCTCCAGAGAGGGGACCCAATTTCCAAAACTGCTCAGAGTTTCATAAGCTGCCAAAGAACTGGGACAAGATGACCAATAATGTGAATGGAGCTCAAATACTCTGGGACATTCTCTTAGGTGAGCATGCCCTGACTCCAGGGTTATAATTGGAGACTGCTTGGCAAAACATCACCAATGAGGGAGACCGAGTATAAACATCCAGGTCATGGTTATTACTGAAGATTGATTCTTACACTCGACCAGAGGTTTAGAAACACATGTGCTATCATTCTCCATTGGAAATACCAGCCCACATTCTCAAAAGCATGGTCAATAGTAACAATAGATACCTATTCTGCCAAGTGTGGTGTAGGTGTGCCCAGCCTCTCGCATAACACAATCCCATATGAGCTCCCTGTTTGTGGATTTGGAGGAGTCACTTAACTTGTATGAGACTGGCTTCCTAATCTTGCCTGGTGAATATGAGAATTTGAGTTTATTTAAGGCTTCTAGCACAAAATGGAAACTCAGAAGTGGTTGTTGCTGTTATTAACATGCTATTTCAAACGCCAAAGTTTACAGATTGGTAAGATATTTCCTGCCTTTAACATCTATAATGCAAACATAGAGGCTAAGATTAATGCACAGTAACCATCATACAAGATAGGATTATAAGAAAGTTATAAATTTCTGTGCAAATTCAGAAGGGGAAAGATCACAACTCCTGGTGGTTTGGGTGGGGATGGGGGCAGCAGGAAAGACTTTCTGGAAGAGGGAGGTTTCTGTATAAGCAGGTATTTGGTATGAGTGGCAATTGTTCAGGAGGAGCAGCAGAGAGACCCTAAGGCAGGAAGACAAGGGCTGTCAAGAAACATCAAGTCATAAAGTTCAAGTATGGGAGGGGGAGAGACGATATTAGAAGGATGTTCTGGGGCTAGGCTGTGGAAAGCCCAAATGCCAGGCTAAGGAGTTCGTACTTAATTCAGTGGTCAGCAGGGAGTCATTGGAAGCTGTTGAACAGGAGAGTTGCTTTCTTTATAGCTGTGCCAGGCTAAATTAAGCATAAACAGTACTTTATAATTGGAAAGGGAAGGCTCAGAAATAGCTCTTGACTCAGAAACAGGCATAGGGAAAGGTAATGAGAAAACACAGCTCTGATCAAAGCCAGGAGGTTAATTAAATTTCTAATTATTGTGAAAGGCCATTAAAAATCCCTAGTTCACTGGGGATAACCACTGTGGAAGGGCTTGAAAGAATGATACTCTTCTTAACCCTGAACAGGTGCAACAAAGTTGGACGTTTGCTTTTCTGTGGAAGAGGAATGTTTAAGGTGCTTGGTAAAGGGTAGGTAAACATGTACACATGGTTGTTCTCTATGATTTCACATATCCCAAATATCCATGTACACTGCTCTGTAATATCAGGTCAGTAACTCGTTAAAAGAAATCAACATGGTAATTATGGGTCTCTAATTTGACCTCTTATCCATAGGCCATGCTGAGATAAGTCAACCTGTTCCATATTGCCAAGCTTTACCATTAATTGTTAAAAATCTATTCCTATGACAAAGTGTCCCATAGTTATTTGAATAACTAGTAATCTACTAATAGGTCAGTTTACCGTGGACCACTGGGGAGTAGTGGAGAGCTGTCCACGGACATCATTGGTGGAATTGGTCCTGAATACCATCATCATCTTGAGTCACCATGGTGTACACAGCATGGTAATCTGTGCTGAAGTAGGATAATTATACCATCTCAGTATTGTACATGACTTTGTGGTTTATAAAATATTTTCACAACTCCTGTCTCATAGAAGATACAACCTGTATTCCCCTTAAGCAATTGAGAACACTGAGGCTCAGAAAGATTAATAAGTGCACCTGGATTTATTCCTGGGCTGCAAGGGTGGTTCAATATTCACAAATCAGTCAACATGATACACCACATTAATAAAAGAAAGGATAAAAACCATATGATCCTGTCAATAGATATAAAAAAAAAGCATTTGACAAAGTATAACATCCATTCATGTTAAAGTCCTCAACAAAGTAAGATTAGAGGGAACATACCAACATAATAAAGGCCATATATGAAAAACCTACAGATAATATCATCCTCAGTGGGGAAAAACTGAGAGCTTTTCCTCTACGGTTAAGAATGAGACAGGGATGTCCATTCTCACCACTTTTATTTAACATAGCATTATGGGAATGCAAGCTGGTGCAGCCACTCTGGAAAACAGTATGGAGGTTTTTGAAAAAACTAAAAATAGAACTACCCTATGACCCAGAAATTGCTCTACTAGGCATTTATCTAAGGGATACATTTCGAAGGGAATGCTGTTTCTAAGGGACACACGCACCCCCATGTTTATAGCAGCACTATCAACAATAGCCAAAATATGGAAAGAGCCCAAATGTCCATCGATGGATGAATGGATAAATAAGATGTGCTATATATATACAATGTAGTATTACTCAGCAATCAAAAAGAATGAAATCTTGCCATTTGCAACTACATGGATGGAACTGGAAGATATTATGCTAAGTGAAATGAGTCAGTCAGAGAAAGACAAAAACTCATATGACTTCACTCATATGAGGACTTTAAGAGACAAAAACAGATGAACATAAGGGAAGGAAACAAAAATAATATAAAAACAGGGAGGGGGACAAAACATAAGACATTCATAAATATGGAGAACAAACTGAGGGTTACTGGAGGGTCTGTGGGGGGGGGGGGATGGGCTAAATGGATAAGGGGCACTAAGGAATCTACTCCTGAAATCATTGTTGCACTATATGCTAACTAATTTGGATGTAAATTTTTTAAAAAATAAAAAGAAAAACATGCTGAATAAAAGAAGAGAGAAAAAAAAAAACATAGCGTTAGAAGTCCTAGCCACAGCAATCAGACAACACAAAGAAATAAAAGACATTCAAATGGGCAAGGAAGAAGTCAAACTTTCACTATTTGCAGATGATGTAATACTCTATATAGGAAACCCAAAAGACTTCACCAAAAAAATTGCTAGAGCTGATACACAAATTCAGTAAAGCCACAGGATACCAAATCAATGTACATAAATCTGTTGCATTTCTATACACCAATAACAAAGCAGCAGAAAGAGAAATCAAGGCATCAATCTCATTTACAATTGCACCAAAAACCATAGGATACCTAGGAATAAACCTAACCAAAGAGGTAAAAGCTCTGTGCTCTGAAAACTATAAAACACTGATGAAAGAAATTGAAGATGACACAAAGAAATGGAAAAACATTCCATGTTAATGGATTGGAAGAATAAATATTATTAAAGTGTCTATATTCCCCAAAGCAATCTACACATTTAATGCAATCCTTATCAAAATACCAACAGCACTTTTCACAGAACTAGAACAAACAATCCTAAAATTTGTATAGAATCACAAAAGATCCTGAATAGCCAAAGTAATATTGAAAAAGAAAACCAAAGCTGGAGGCATCACAATTGCAGACTTCAAGTTATATTACAAAGCTGTAGGAATAAAGACAATACAGCACTGGCACAAAAATAGGTACATGGGTCAATGGAACAGAATAGAAAACCCAGAAATAAGCTCACAACTATATGGACAATTAATCGTTGACAAATCAGGAAAGAATATCCAATGGAAAAAAGATTGTCCCTTCAACAGTGTTGAGAAAACTGGACGGTGACATGCAGAAGGATGAAACTGGACCACTTTCTTACACCATACACAAAAATAAGTTCAAAAGGGGCCAAAGACCTAAGGGTGAGACAGGAAACCATTAAAATTCTAGAAGAGAATATAAGCAGTAACCTCTTCGACATTGGCCATAGCAACTCCTTACTAGATGTCTCCTGAGGCAAGGGAAACAGAAGTAAAAATAAACTGTTAGGATTTTATCACATAAAAAGGTTCTTCACAGTGAAGGAAGCAATCAACAAAATTACAGAATGGAAGAAGATATTTGTAAATGACATATTTGATAAAGGGTTAGTGTCCAATAATCCAGTTAAAAAATGGGCAGAAGACATGAATAGACATTTTTCTAAAGAAGACATACAGATCAACAGCAGACATTTGAAAAGATGCTCAACATCACTCATCATCAGAGAAATGCACATAGTAGATACTCAATAAATATCTGTTGAATGAATGACCAAGTATGTGAGTAAATAAGAAAAATGTAGGCACAGAATGCATTGGGTACTGCACCCAACAAAGGCCATTAAATTCTTCTGGGATAAGACAGCTATCACACGTTCAGGACTTTACACAAAAAAAGAGACTTAGATGGAATGTTTTCTGCAAACTGTCATAGCAACAGTAGCAATTTGTGACATTGTAGAGTGAAGTGGCACATTAAAATATTCTCTTTGACAAACTATTTCTTCGGATCAAACCCATAGAAGAAATAGCAGATACCAACCATGCCTGGTTATATATATTCTCATCCTTGTTTCCTTTCATTTATGTGCCCAGATTTTTTGAACTAGCTAGATGTGGGTAGCTCCAGTTCAACCATTATTTCTGGCTCTTTCTTATATATTCCAACTTCTATTCCATGAATGAATCAAAAGGAGGTTGCCTTGACAACAATCACCTCTCTCTAATTAAGCCTTGAGTGCTTCATTGAGATAAAAGCCTACAGAGTACCCAGATTCAGGACCTCAGACAATGCATAGACTCTGAAAGGCTAAACGGAGAGGTGCCACTCTAGATAAAAGCCTGAGAAACACTTCCTTCTCATCACCTGCCACCCCAGCTCCTGCCGCCATTCAAACTGATGGATAAGCACTAGATGCAATCCTGCAAACAGAAACCACATGAAGAGACTCTTTTGAAATGGGCCCATGAGCCACTGTTTTCCAGGTAATAAAGACATTGAGTGATTAGGTGACAGACTCATCAAATCCCTTCTGTACCTTTCACTTGGGCAGTATCTTGTTGGAGGAGCCAGAGAGCTCTTATTTCAGAAGACTTGGATGTTCTGTTCTGGCCCAAGACAGAATGCTAGGATTCCCATCAGAGCCACATGTACAGGTTTGAATCCAGGATTATAACTAAAACACCAGGATACAAAGCCCAAACCAAGCTCTAACCTTAATTTTCTTCAAAAAAATCCACAAGATAAGCCCAAATAAAATCTGTGTATTTATAAAATAATTAAACCAGAATAAAACTGGATGAAAATACTCTCTAAACCAAACTAATATTTTATATCATTCAACTATTCCCAAGACCTGAAAGACAGAGGCATAGTATTATTATTGCCAAAATTCCCTAGAGTTAGGGTATCTCTTTCAAGAAGCATGGAATTTGCGAGGGGGGGGGGATGTTTAAGATATTTTCATCATTATTATGAAGTCATTTATTCTGCAGTTAGTATATCCCAAACCCTGCACCTTAAACACTTCTCACACATAATTTTGTCTAATCCTCATCACTACTAGGTAGTCCTATTACCCCAATATTATAGATGAAGAAATGGTTAAGGGGCCTATGTACACTTCTCAAGGTTCTATACCAAGTCATGCGGGGATTTGAACCAAGATTATAATTTTACCTTCATGCCCAACCCCTCTTAGGTGAAAAGAAGAGAGAGATAGAGACAAGGAGGAAGAGGTGGAGGAGGGGTTGGAGGAGGAGGTGAAGAAGAGAAGGAGAAAAAGAATAAAGAAATAAGGTTAAAAGGAGAGGAGGAGGGGTGCCTGGGTAGCTCAGTGGGTTGAGCACCCAACTCTTGATTTTGGCTCAGGTCATGACCCAGGGTTGTGGGAGCAAGCCCCAAGTCAGGCTCTGTGCTAAACACGGAACCTGCTTGAGATTCTTTCTCTCTCCCCCTCTGCCCCTCTCTTCTGCTCACGCCTCTCTCTCTAAAATAAAATACAAGGAGAGGAGGAGAAAGGGAAGGAGAAATGGAAAAGTGGGAGTAGGATGGAAATGCAGCCAGATTCCAGTGTTGAAACCGAAGTTGCTCATCTTATGAGACAATGAACTGGACAATTCAGAAGCAAGAAGGATGCATCTGGCTCCTTATTGGCACAGGTGGTTTGGGGATGAACAGAAAGGCCTCAATATCACAGACAGGTCTTACTGACTCAGGTCTCCTGCATTTGTTTGCTTTTTCTGTCAGCCCTTAGGATCCCATGGGGTTACAGTTCACTAGGGATGCCCGTTTGTCTTCCAAAATTCGAAACCAAAGTGCATTGAATCCTTACTTTGGAAAGGACTTTGGGAAAGGTACTGAATACTAGGGTTCTGGTGTAATCTTTACATCTTAGATAGAAAATGGCACTTGAGGTAAAGGCACACACCATTGCACTTTCTAGAATCGAACTCCATTCCAGAATGGCAGTCCTTGATGGTGGTAGCAGGTACCTCAAATTTTAGGGGATTTTAATTCTCAGTTTAGCTCTGACTTTTTCAGAATGAAAAGACAAGGTATATGTGGGCTGATAGAGGGAAACAGGCAAGGTAGATGAGAGGTTAAACCATGATCTTCCATGGTATAGCTGCTTTTATGCTTATAGTTTGTAAGACTTATTTTTCCACAAGTGGTTTGCAGATAGGTCTTACACTGGAAAGTTCTAGTAGCTGTTAGAGGGTAGTAGACAACAACAACAAAAAAGCATCTCAACAGTGAAAGAATATCTGAACTTAGACCAACTCTCATCTAGGAACATAGGTCTAGGAACCTTACAAACTGGTTTGGCCTCATAGCCAAAAAAACTTAGAAGAAAACTAAAATTCTTCTTATTTCCCACTTTATAAAATAAGACAAAAGAAAGAGATTTAATCTTTTCAAAGGTGTAATTAATAGAATACCTAATGTGTTTGAAAGGATTGAGAAATTTGCAGCTGGACAAGAGTCTGAGCTTGACTGACTTAGGGATAAGACAGATTATTCAGGGCACACTCATATGCGCACACACAAAACCCCAAGCTAATTATGAACTCCAGGAAAATAGAAAAATTGTGCAGCAAAGGAAAGTAATCACAGTTTGCTACATGGCCCAGTTGTTTAGAGCACTTACATATTCATAAATTGAAAACGATGACTATTATAGCAATGAAAATTATAATATAATCATATTGCAAGAATGTGAATTCTAAGAAGAGTGTGTGTATCTGTGTGTGTGCAAACAGCAAAACCGTTTGCAGAGGTAAGAAGTCTTAATAAATTAAGGAGCAATACAAGCACATTATGTAAAGATACAGAGGTTAATACTCAAAAATTCATCGGAAGTGTTGAAAATGGTTGCTCCTGAGGAATGGAATATTTTGGGGACTGACATTTTTCCTAACAAATTATAGAAGATAATTTGACTTTTAAACTATGTGCATGTCTTCTTGATGGAAGAAAAACAAACAAACAAAAAAATCATTCACATATCATGGTGCTATACACAATCAAGAGCTCAACAAATGTGAACTATTCTTATTAACCCTGAATGTTGACATCTTTAAAATGGGACCATTTTAAGTAAAAGTAAAAGACTCCATTACTCAAAGTATAACAATCTCATGACAGAGCTCTCAAAAATCCCACATGCTGTGAAAGAACCTTCTCTCTGCCATGCCCCACATGAGGCCCTGAGAACACAGCAGTAAGCAAGCCAGACCCAGCTGTTTGGGTCATGGGCTCATCTGCGTGGAGAAGGTAGAGGAATCAAGAGTTGCCTACTTAGTGCTGTGCTGGGGAAAGGACAAGGTGTAATGGGGGAAGGGTCCCTGCTCAAACTGGAGATTGGTCAAAGAGAGCTTCCTAGAGAAGGAATCACTTTGGAGATCAAGCCCAGTAATTATCGAGGCTCCATGCCAATCTCTTCAGCCAAGCACTGTAACAAAACATAAAATAGAAGGTGATACGTACATCCAAAGAATGTGCCCCTCAGTTAAGGAGTTTACCAAGTCCCAAGATCAGATGCCCTTACTGGGGACAAACTGGAGATAAGAAGGCCCAGTAAAATCAGAGCCAGAGGAAAGTCTGAACAAAAAGACTTTGGACAGGACATTCAGAAGCACCACACAAACAAATCAGCCCACACAATATCAGCCCAAACCCAATATTACTGGGAATTTGCCTACTTCTAGCAGCATGGTTCTCATGTCATTATTTAAGAGAAGGTTCATTCATCAAACTTATCTCATTTGTAAAATACCCCAGATTGTAGCAGGTATGAGCTCCAGACCACATACACCAGAGCCCCCTGGCTAGACTTCCTATCACCCTGCAAGTCACAGGGACCAGCTTCCTGAGCAAAGATCATCTGAGCTTTGGAGAAACCAAGTTCCTTGGAAAAATCCTGGAAAACCCCCATCAATGCATGTGCTATGTAGATGGAGTCAGTCACCTAAATCCTCCCAAAATAATGATATAAACCAAAATGGAAGAGCGATTGTGACCTAATAACTGAGAGGCAACCCATAGTGGGTCCGTGGTAATTTGTACAGTGAAGGTGATGGATGTTTTCTGTGGTTGGAAAAGGTTTGTGGTACCAAAATGCACTGAAACCTCCTTTTTCTGATTTTTTTTTCCAAACAAAATCTCACTCTAAATGTCAGAGAGCTTTTTTTGATCTGTATGCTTACTTGCTCACTTGTCTGTTTTTAACCAGAGACCAAAACTGATGGAAATATCTGTTTGATTCCATCCAGGGGATATTTTGGTGTTCAAATTAAATACTTTTCAAAAATATGAAGAACTGGTTCTGGTTCTAACTAGTTCAAAAAGAGGCTTGTTTTATTTTTAAAAATACACATTTGGTTCTTGGTTTCTAAGTTCAGTTTTTTAAAATGTAATTTGGGAGCTGAGCACTTGGTTCAGTTTTTTCTGGTTTTTGGCACCGAGTTTGGTTGGCATCCTGGCTCTCAACTCCTGTTCGCTGGCGCTGACAAGGCGGCTCGCTTAGCTTGGTTTCTGCGAGTTCTTGGCAATGGGAAGGGGGACAGGTGCTGTGCTCTTAAACTGGCTGTGATTAGCCAAGGAAAAGCCCAATCAGGGCGCACAGAATGCTGGCATTGGAAGGGTCTCTGTGGCCAGATAGCCCGGTGCCCACATTTAGAGACCAGTGACAGGGAGACTCACCCAAAGTGACACCATAAAACAGTGCAGAGTGGACGCTGTCCATCTGACTTCCGGGTTCCCTTCTACTTCGCCAAGCCCTTTAGAAGACCCTTCAGAAGGTCATGCTCTAGGGTAATGAAGGGGATTCCAACAGTAACATTTTCAAAGTACAGTAAAACCTTGGATTGTGAATAACTTGTTCTGCAAGTGTTCCGCGAGATAAGCAAACATTTCTTTTTTTTTTAAGTTTTTATTTATTTATTTGTTTTGAGAGAGACAAGGATACTGTGAGCAAGGGAGGGGCAGAGAGAGAGGGAGAGAGTAAACCCCATGCAGGCTCCCCACTGCCAGCTGTTGAGCCCGACGCGGGGCTCGAACTCATGAACTGAAAGATCATGACCTGAGCTGAGACCAAGAGGCAGACACTTAACTGAATGAGCTACCCAGGTGCCCCAACATTTCTAATAAATTTTAACTTGATAAATGAACTCCTTGCAATATGAGGAGTACGTGATACCAAACGTCCTATGATCACAACTGAGCCAATGGTTCTTCTCTCCTCTCTCTCTATCGCTGAGGGATTATTGGTGATTGTCTCCCATGCTCAGATGCTCGGTCTCTGGCCATGGTGTTTGGCAGAAATCAGTGATTTTTCAGAACATTGGAAGGTGCCCACAACTGGCACTAGGGCATTTTTTGTCACTTCAAAACACCTATGGAGAGTCTTTTGCTTTTCCATACAAGAGGAAGCTTAGAATGCTTTCCTTCATTCTAGGTCAGTGGATAGGTTCTTTGTTAAAGTTGCATGAGAAGAGAAAGATTTCATTGAGCCAATAGATAGCAGTGGTTCTATTAGTGATACTGAAAGTCCTACACAATAACTCTCCTCTCTCCTGTCTCTGTCACACCAGCCACGAAGGTTTTCAAAGGTAAGTACACATTAATTTATTTGTTTATTTTTATTTGTATTTTTATTATTTTGTGTTACAATATTCTAATCATTTTTTATGAATAATTTTGGGTTGTGGAGCGAATCATCTGGGTTTCCATTATTTCTGATGGGGAAATCCGCTTTGATATACAAGTGCTTTGGATTACAAGCATGTTTCTGGAATGAATTATGCTCACAAACCAAGGTTTTACTGCATTACTTTCCCATCTCAGCCCTTGAACTGACATTGTGGGGACCACAGCAAAACATTTGAAAGCTGCTTCCCAGTTCCTAAGCCCCACTATGTGTTCCCTGACTGTAGGAGCATTTCTCAGAGCCCTGTGCAGTGATTCTGGGAAGTGGTAGGTGGGTAGAGGAGCCAGCAGGTATTTAAAAAGACCGAAGGTACTAACATAAGAATGAGCCTATAAATTCTACCCCCTCACTGTTGCCAAGGCAATGCAGGTGGGCCTAGAGCTGGCTCTTGGGCAAGAAATCCCCACCCCCTCTCTTCACACACATTTCTCTGGATACACGTGGCTTTTTATGACAGCTCTACTTTTCCTGTAAAAGGCGGCTCATTTTATCCAGATTCCAACCATGTGCAAATATTCTGAGGAGTGTGGAAGAGCCCACAGTACAACTTTCCCTGAGTCCTGGCCTCGCCTTAGAGATGAGGCCTCCCTCAAGCCCATATCCCTGGAACCTCGGAGCTGCTGAACCCTCCAGGGTGTGGACTGCAGCCTCTCCTCACACTCACAGCCTTTCGTTGCTCTCCCACCAAATACAGGCCTGCCGACCTGGCCTCCAAACTGTGTCCCCCCGCAAAGTCAATGCGAAAAGCACAGGGCCTACAATAGGCATGTCTTGTTGAAAAAGCAGAGTGACCACAATCATAAAGAAAGGGAAAGGCCAACTTGTAATGACCACCAGACTCCTGTTCTGCTCTCAGAGGGCCAAGTGTGAGAAAGAGGGGGTTAATCCACATTCTGACTCCATTTCTTGTTTCTTTTTTCCCCCAAGGGGTTCCATGACGTATTTCAAGCTCCCCTCCTCCACATCTCTACACACAGAGACACCTTTTTATTCCTAACACAGCTGCTGTAATTAATGATGACAGCCTAGCCATATGGCACCACTCACTCGGCTCCATCAAGCAGCATCAAGATCATATTCATGGTATTTACCCCACACGTCTGTGACAGTCCAATTCGGCCACACCAAGAGCCATTCTTCTATTGGCCTGTGCCTCCAAGAGTGTTCCACAGAGGGTACACACAGGAAGGAAGATAAATCTGGATGTGTTACAGCTTAAAATCTGGGGCTGGTCCCTCTACAGATCAGCCCAGACAGATCATTGAGGACTAAAATAGTACAGAAGAAAGGTCTGTTCTAAACGTCAACCTAATGTTATCATTAGCCAGGCTGTTGATGCCTAATTCATTACTGATTGTATCAGCTGAGTCAATGATGTCATTTGATCAGATAAAATCCCTGTATGTGCGTGGGTAAGGGCGAGCCAGAGTGAATGGGTACATGCTCCAGATAGAGTGAGAGGCAAGCCCAGCCCAAGGACTAGAGAGAGGAACCCAAGCCCTGGAGGGGAGCAGCAGGTGAGCACCAATCCTCCCCTGTTCCACCTTCATAGCTCTGTCCTGGACCCCCTCCCATCCTCCTATCCTATACTGTCAATACTGCCATTAGGCAGATCCGGGGAAGCATTTGTTTCTAACCCTCTGAAGAAGCAGGTACAGGTTTGCATGGCCTGGAGTGCCTCGATTTCTGCCACCTGTAAAATCTCCCAGCCACATTAAGAAATGAAATGAGCTAATGGGGTTCCTGGGTGGCTCAGTGGGTTAAGTACCCGACTCTTGGTTTCAGCTCAGGTCATGATCTCACAATTCCTTCGTTCGAGCCCCACATCAGGCTCTTCACAGACAGCACAGAGCCTGCTTGGGATTCTCTCTCTCTGCCCCTCCCCCACTAGCTCTCTCGCTCTCTCTCTCTCTCTCTCTCTCTCTCTTACTCTCTAAATAAACAGACAAACAAACATTAAAAAAAAAAAAAAGAAAGGGAATGAACTAAGAGTCCCAGGAAGATCTCAGAAGCTAAGGACTGTGAATAAACTTTCAAAATTTGAGTATTTAGATTTTGTTTCAATATTTGTAGGATGCCATTTATAAACTATCTCAATAAAATGTCATGAACTAAGGCACAACAATTTACATAATAGAAGTTGGTAACTACAAATGAACTAAATCACTGAATCAAATGCTTTAGTTTTTAGGCAACATGGGATTGAGTATAATGTGTGGGGTTTGTGTCCAAGCAGATTCAACTCCGTCTCTGTCACGGCATCTGCCTGAATGGTGGTGATTTGGGTTCTAAAGTGGGGATGATATCACCACATCTTAATAAATAAGATGACATATGGGAAGCCTCGCACATCAGTGGCGCTCAATAAGTCTTCATTCTCTCTTCCTTACCTCCTTTTCCTCCAAAACCGTAGACTCATTATATTGGTACCCACACACTTACCACCCTAGGAGCAGTGCAGAGACACAAAGAATAGTATGAACCTTTTAAGTGCTATTCACCATCACTGCGATAGGTGGGGGCTGACGAGGGAGAATAACATGTTATCATTAGAAAAATAAGGAAGTGTGCATCCATTAGAGTGGTCCATTTACAACTTTTCCAACAAAGGGCTAATTATATTGAATGCATGGCTTTCCCATCTACCCTCTCTTCCAAAAACAAACAAGAAAAAGCATAACAATTCTGGATGGAGGCTATCAAAATCTGCCTTTACAACCTATTTTAAATGACTTCATGCATATTCCGCAACATCCAGCAGATACTATTTCATACAGGTATGAAGATCCGACTCCAACTGTGGAGAGAAGACTCTGCCACTTGGGGGTTAAAACATGCAGGCTCTGGGCTCTTTACATAAGGACATTTTGAAAAATTTCAGATGGTTCCACCAGGCAGGGCCAACCACGAAGCTTTGTCTTTGCCTGTGTGGTCTGTGAGCCAGGGAACAAAGGGGAGGGGTCTCCCATCAGGGTCCCCACCCGGAACCCCCTTGGACCACAAACACAGAACCACATACGGAGACTGCCAGATGTTGGAATTTTCTGGTCTGCCCTCCCAGCACTACCTGACAACTCAGCGCCACGCATCAGGCAAACGAATCCCATTCATGAAACTGTAAGTGTTTTTTCTCAATTCACTGAGAGACACGGAAATGTTCCTGCTGCAGTTCAACTGTGGGTTAATCTCAGCTAATGCAAATCATTGTCCCCTGTGCACAAAGGAACTTGGAATTCTGTGCTGGGGCCATGTCAGAATGGCTTCGTTGTTAGGCAAGAATATATCCAGTGTGAGGCAACAGAGAATATATACAAATGCGTGGGGCACTGTGTTTCCACCCCTGCCTCTCCCTGCCTCGCCTGCCATCTCCAATCAGCAGCCAGCAATATAGGAGGCTCCCAGGACAGCCCTCACCCCAGGGCATCCAAACTCTGTTCTGTCAACAACCCAATCTCACAAGGGTCCCTTTTCCTTTTTCATAGGCTTCCCCTCAGAAACCCACAACTGTGGAGTGTTCACGGACACTTCCAGTTTGGAGACAGTTAGCAGTGGTGGGGCAGTTGCCATAGCTGGACCATCAATTCAGAAAGCAGATCAGGTTAAAACGTTCTTTAATGAGGCACAACTCTGCAGGGACCAGTTCTGTATCATAGTGAGATTAATATGCATATTAGAATGTGTGAATAATCTTTGCATACTGTAATAACATTCCATAAGGCTCTAGGCATAAGGAAACATGTATTTTACTACTGGATCGATAGGAAAAAATCAGGCGTAAGGATTCGGCTCACAAATGGAGAAAATATTTAATTCATTGAGAAACAGGCAAAACATGGAGGCTGTTAGTGGTCTGTTATAATGTTAGAAAAGGCATCTGCAACATTGGAGTGATGAACACAGACCTCATCACAACTCCACAACAAGAAAAGCTACTCTTCCAGACCAAGAAGGGGAGAAGGGTAAGAATTACACCAGCAATGCATTTTGCCCCCAGATTACAAAATTCTAGAGTTGTTTTTTTTTAAGTTTACTTATTTATTTTGAGAGAGAGAGTGAGAGAACACAGAAGGGGCACAGAGAGGGAGAGAGAAAATCCCAAGTAGGCTCCACACTGTCAGTTTGAGCCCGACTCAAACTCATGAACCATGAGATCGTGACTTGAGCCAAAATCAAGAGTCAGTCGCTCAACTGACTGAGCCACCCAGGTTCCTCTAAAATTCTAGGTGTATAGGGAAGAATTCAGTGTGCAGTAATGGTCAGTAAAAATGATCAGTTTTATACCCCCAAAACTTGTAAAGATAAAGGGGGAAAGCAGCAGAGGAAAGAAAAGTTTCACAAATAAACTTGTCCAAAAGCAAGAATCCAGGGAGGTCCCTACCCTTTGGTAGCATAAGTGGAGTGGAGATAAAGCAAACGCATGGATGAAGCAAAGTAAGTTACTTGACCAAAGTACCACTTTTGCCACAGTCATTCAGGAAAGAGCAAAACCCACTACAATCACCTACCATTGGCAGAGGCTGTACAGAGCCTGGTAAAGTCACGGAATCTGACACCCCAGGTCCACCAACAGCAGACAAACGCAGCCATGTAGCTAAGACTGCACTTCCGGGCTTAAGCATCAAATGGGTGATAATAAATGGATTAAAGACAATAAAGTTTTATAAGTGCAAACCTGAGAATATATTTTTACTGGCTGCTATGAAATGTCCTGGAATAGGGCCAGAATAATAAAACAAACTCTGGCCAACACATCAGACATTCGGTCCACTGAGCAGAGCCATAGAGGCAGGGAACACACCAGTGTAGCCATCCTAGCTCATTTCACGCCGACAGTCGTAAATGAAGTCTCACATGAACCCAGCACAGTGCCAAATACTTGAGGCACAAAGATGAGAACCAAATGTGTTGAGACCGCTGTGCTTGGTATAGCCAAATGCGTTCCTAGCTGATATCTCTTCTAGGGAGTCTATCTTATGCTATAATTCCTCTACCAAATGTTTACATCAGTCCCTCAATGAAGTCCAAACTCCCTTGCCTTTATTTGGGATCCTTGTTAGTCCCACTTCTCCCTTCCTTTCAGCCTCCTGCTCCCAACATGTGACCCTCTGCTCTCATCTGCTCTCAACATGAGACCCTCACTCTTGCTCCAGCTCCCAAACCAACTTTTCCCCTCCGTAAACTCCTGATCCCCCTTGGAGTGCCGCACAACGATGCACTCCTCTGTTTCCATCTGGCCCCCCCAACTCTGAGAGCTTTCTCAGGGCCAAGAGGAGAACACATGCTTACTTTTCCAGGCCTCTCATCATAACCAACATGCTGCTGGGGGGCACACCGGGGCCAGGGTGGGGGGGGGGGGGGCGGGTGGTGGTGAACAATAGGATATCCAGCAGGGGCAGAGCTCAGCTAGGTCTCCTCCAACCCCCTAGTTTGATTGTTGAGACCCGGAGAGGTAAAGGGACTTGCTCAGGGTTACACATTGAAGTATTAATAGACCCAGAACTAGAACACCAGGCCCTGGCTCCTCGATGAGCATATTTTCCACCATACCTCATTGTCTCAAAGTGCCAATTAGAGGCACAAAAAGTAACAAAGCTGGTGATGACTATAATGGATGATTACGTCTTTTCAGAGGGCATGAAAAAGAGAGCTGAGTAGGGGCTGATGTGAAGGAGCTTCTTCAGTGTATAATTAACTGCTGGCTTCTTTGTATTGTTCCAGTAATGAACTCAGCAACAATCTGCAGAACAACCTTGCCTGCAGGGGCAGAAGAGCGATGCCAGTGTCTTCAGAAGACTCCTCGGGGGTGGGGGTCCCCGGCAGGCTCTGAGTCACCGGCTACATTTCTCACTCACGTGCACTTACAGTGATGTGACCTAACAGATGACTTCTTGCTGCAGGCGGCCATCGGGGCAGGCAAAGACTCTCAGTGCAGAGCTGGCGACCCTCGGGTTTCCCCCGCACCCGGACCTCGCCACTGAGGAAGGGCACACAGAGCCTGAAGTGCGCCTCAGCACCTCTCCTCTTTCCAACCAGCTGAGGAATGTGCTCTGAGCTGCTCTGAGGAATGAGGATCCAGAGACTCGGGAAGCCAGGGAGCCCCAGAATGACTTCACCGGTGGCCACTGAGGAGATGCGGAGCTGTGGGTTCACAGTCACAAAAGCTTAAATTCTTGAGACAGAGAGAACCCTGGAGAGGATCTAGTCTGATCTCTTTATTTTAAAGATGAAGAGACGGGGGCCCCGGAGGGGAATGGGACTAGACTGTGGTCATGTAGCCGGGGGGACAGCAGGCCTGTCAGATGCTCTGTTCCTCCACTGTTTCCTACACATACACACTCTCGGCCACACCTCTGGGCCTGGGTTCTTTGTGCCCAGAGTGTTGAAATATCCTCCACAGCCCTGGGAAGCTTCTGCTGTTTGCTGGAAAGAAAGGTCAGTTCCTAACGAGAGGTGGGTTGAGGCCATTTTTTCTTTCCTCTCCTGTTAATCAATAACTGGGCACAGGGGCCTCACTTTCTTAAAACACCATCTAAAGAGCAGTTTCACGGATGGCAAGTGATGGATTTGGCAACACTGGCAACTCCTTTGTTCAATCACAGAAGGGGGACAGACAGAATATGGGCAGTTAGAATTACGCAAAATTATGCCACCAGCCTCAATGTCCAATATGAGGTTTTAAAATTTTTAGTTAGGGGCACCTTGAGTGGCTCAGTCAGTTAAGTGTCTGACTTCAGCTCAGGTCATGATCTCACGGTTCATGAGTTCGAGCCCTGCATCAGGCTCTGTGCTGACAACGTGGAGCCTGCTTGGCACTCTCTGTCTCCCTCCCACTCTCTCTCTCTCTCTTTGCCCCTCCCCCACTCGTGCTCTCACACGCCCTCTCTCTTCCTCTCAAAACTAAATAAATAAATACACGAACAAACACTTTTTAATAAAATAAATAAAAATTTGAGTTAATAGAACCATCCAGAATGTGGCAGCTAAAAGGGAAGAGGAAACTAAGGACCAGAGATGTTAATATCTGTCCAAAGTTGGATAACTAAATAGTGACACTCCGGTTACAACACAGAAAGAAAACCTGGACAAAGGTGACATACCAAATTACTAAAAGTCCATGGAACACTTTTAAGAAGCACATATAAATAGAAATGTTTGATTAAAAACTCAAACCGCTATGCCCTGTGTGGTATTCCTGCACTACTGTCTTCCACTACCCATCCTGGGACTCCTGAGGCCCCACCTCAGCTCAGGGCTGGCTTCATGGGCCTGTGGCCAGTGCAGCTGTCCAGAGCCCTGGGCTTGGGGCTTAATGCTCGAAGGTCACCGTCTTGAAATTCTTAATTTTATCTTTTATTTCTGTCTTACGGTTGAAGTCCCATGGGAAAATGGAACATGCACCGGGGACTTGGAGCCTCCATTCACATGCTGGTCCCATCTCCCACCACCTCCCTGCCCCCCAGGGATGGGTTCGTAGCTGCCTGTGGGTTCTGGTGCCCTAACCCCACCCACTCACCTCCTCTTCCTCTCCTCATCCTGCTGCCCTCTGCTAGGGTGACAACAAAGTCACTTAGGCTGGGAGACAGGGATGGAGGGCCCTCATTCAGCCACCACCCCTGCTCCCAGAGGGGGCCCAGTCACAAGCAGGGATGCTGGGAGGTCAGGGTCATGTCCCGGGGCAGAGCATGGTGGCAGCCATCTCCATCCTGGCAGTGGACAATCTGGCAAGTATGAGCCTCTCACCTACCTCCAATGCAGGACTAAAACACTTCCCAGCATGGAAGTTGCTATCCCCTTGGGGATACCAGTCCTCAGTGAGGTGGGGCTTTGGGCCTGGCGGGGGAGAGGAGACTGGTTTCCATGACACTGTGGGGTGGTGGCTGGCAGGAAGGGATCCTGGAAGTTGGTGGACCTCACTGCTAAGTAACAAGGTCCCCGGCACTTGGGAGAGTTTATACTGACCTTGTAAGCATCACACGTCCAAGGGAGTACGACATTAGATAGCAAATAAAAAGCCAACATAATAGAGAGACCGGAAAGAGAGGAAAGAGTTTTAGATTTTAGTACCTTTTTAACAGGACCCTTTTCCAGTTTTTTTTAGGACCCTGCATTTTCATTTTGCACAATAAAATTATATAGCTGGTCCTGACTCAGATTTAGCCCAAGCCATGGGACCTGTCATATGACCATAAAAGAATTTAAGCACCCAAATGGCTTGTAGTGTAAGATATCAATCCTTGCTTGACTGTGCACTCTGGCTCTTGTTCTTTCTGACCTGCTGTTATTGCTAAGTTCCTATCTTGACCATTTGCCTCACTCCATGCCCGGAGTCTTTTCCCAGAACCCCCATCCCTAAGGTCTGCTACCAGATCTTCCAAAAGCCACCTGCTTGTCGGAACCTTCATCACCGCCTCCTATAGGAGCCCCTCCGGTCTCCTGCCCTGGGCCAGTGCTCCTGCCAAGGGGAGGTAAGAGCCAGAATCTGTTGAGTACCCACTCAATGCCACATCTTCACCTCAACCAAGTCCTCAGTTCCAATTCTGTCTGTTTGAAACAAAACTAGCCCAGCTGTGACATAAAAGGTGACCGATTCTGTTTCATGAAGCAGCTTCTTTTGCCTGGTTTCTCTGTGTTAATTCTGGCTGGTCAAAAGTAACAAGTAACAGTAGCTCCAAAGAGAGAAAACGTGGTGAGTTGGAACGCCTTAAGCTGCTGAAGGACAATTTGAAGATTTAATACTATGTGAATGGAGTTACCCAAAGGATGGTGGTGAGTTTTTTCTGTTGCTCAATACAGCAAAAGCAAATAAACTTAACATTTAGCCAAGAGGGACTTAACACAAAGACAAAGTTCCTAGAACCAGTATTTGTTTGGCGGGATAAGTTACTTGGAATGTACAGAAATTGCCCATAATTCCTACAAACAAATTTGGGTTTGAATTCACTCACTAGCTATGGGGCCTTGGGGAACTTACCCTCTTAGAGTGTCCACCTGTAAAATGGGGATTATAACACATATCTCACCATTCTGCCTGTGAAATCATCCAGCACTCAAGCATTCAATAATTTCGTCTTGTATTTTAGTCACAAACATCCTGGTGTAGGGCAATCTGGTAACTCTGAGTCAGATTTCCAGATCTGGCACTCACAGAGCTACTTTAAGAAAGAGAACACTGAGCCTAGGTTTTGGCATGTAAATATGGGATGATGATGTCTAAAACACAGAGCTGTTTTGAGTATTAAGCGAGAGAGTCTGTAGGAAGTGTGTGAAATGTCATCAGCACTCAACGAATGTTTTCCTCCTTCCAAACTAATACACACACACACACACACACACACACACACACACACACACACACAGCTTTCATCAGTAATAGAAAGGGAAATGTTGACTGATCCTTATTTTTTTTGTTCTGTTGTCATTGTTGTTTTTTAATTGTTAGGTATATGAAACCCAAACATACTTAGGGGAATCTCAAGATTATTTTTATTTACTCACACACAAAAGTGACTTTATGGAAACAAAATATTGAACATAAAAATTCAAAGACTCACCATCTGGGAAGAGTGAAAGTTTGACTACTTCTTTGCCAATTTGGGTGCCTTTTATTTCATTTTATTGTCTGATTGCTGATGCTAGGACTTCCAACACTATGTTAAACAATAGTGGAGAGAGTAGACATCCCTGTCGTGTTCCTGATCTCAGGGGGGAAGCTCTCAGTTTTTCTCCATTGAGGGTGATATTATCTGTGGGCTTCTCATGTATGGCTTTTATGATGCTAAGGTGTATTCCTCCTATCCTGACTTTTTTGAGGCTTTTTATTAAGAAAGGATGCTGTATTTTGTTAAATGCCTTTTCTGCATCCATTGACAGGATCATATGGTTCTTCTCCTTTCTTCTATTAATGTGATGTATCACATTGGTTGATTGGCAAATATTGAACCAGCCCTTCAGCCCAGGAATGAATCTCACTTAATCATGGTGAATAATTCTCTTAATATACTGTTGAACTCCATTTTCTAGTATCTTGTTGAGAATTTTTGCATCCATGTTCATCAGAGATATTGGCCTGTAACTCTCCTTTTTAGTGGGGTCCCTATCTGGTTTGGGAATCAAGGTAATGCTGGCTTCATAGAATGAGTCCAGAAGCTTTCCTTCCATTTCTATATTTTGGAATGGCTTGAGAAGGATAGGTATCAATTCTCCTTTAAATGTCTGGTAGAATTCCCTTGAGAAGCCATCTGGCCCAGGACTCTTATTTGTTGAGAGATTTTTAATAACTGATTCAATTTATTCACTGGTTATGGGTCTGTTCAAATTTTCTATTTCTTCTCATTTGAGTTTTGGTAGTATGTGAGCATCTAGGAATTTGTCCATTTCATCCAGGTTGTCCAGTTTGTTGGCATATGATTTTTCATGGTATTCTCTAATAATTGTTTGTATTTCTGTGGTGTTGGTTGTGATCTCTCCTCTCTCATTTCTGATTTTATCTATTTAGGTTCTTTCTCTTTTCTTTTTGAGAAGTCTGGCTGGGGGGTATCATTAAAGACCTTACGAAAAAGCTGTTAGAACTGATACATGAATTCAGCAAAATCACAGGATACAAAATCAATGTACAGAAATCAGTTGCATTTCTATCCACCAATAATGAAGCAACAGAAAGAGAAATCAAGAAATCAATCCCATTTATAACTGCATCAAGAACCATAAAATACCTAGGAATAAACCTAACCAAATATGTAAAAGATATGTATGCTGAAAACTATAGAAAATGTATGAAATGAATTGAAGAAGACATAAAGAAATGGAAGAACATTCCATACTCATGGATTGGAAGAACAAATATTGTTAAAAATGTCAATACTACTCAAAGCAATCTACACATTCAATGCAATCCCAATCAAAATTGCACCAGCCTTCTTCTCAAAGCTAGAACAAACTATCCTAAAATTTGTACAGAACCACAAAACACCCCAAATTGTCAAAGTAATGTTGAAAAAGGAAACCAAAGTGGGAGGCATCACAATCCTGGATTTTAGCCTCTACTACAAAGCTGTAATCATCAAGATAGTATGGTATTGGCACAAAAACAGACACATAGACCAATGGAATAGAGAACCCAGAATTGGGCTCACAAATTTATGGCCAACTAATCTTTGACAAAGAAGGAAAGAGTATCCAATGGAAAAAAGACAGTTTCTTTAGCAAATGGTCCTGGGAGAATTGGACAGCAACATGCAGAAGAATGAAACTGGACTACTTTCTTACACCACACATAAAAATAAACTCAAAATGGATGAAGACTTAAATGTGAGGCAGGAAACCATCAAACCCTAGAGGAGAAAACAGGCAACAACCTTTCTGACCTCAGCCACAGCAATTTCTTGCTCAACATGTCTTCAAAGGCAAGGGAAATAAAAGCAAAATGAACTACTGGAACTTCATCGAGATAGAAAACTTCTGCACCACAAAGGAAACAATCAACAAAACTAAAAGGCAACCAACAGAATGGGAGAAGATATTTACAAATGACCTATTGGATAAAGAGTTAGTATCCAAAATCTATAAAGAAATTATCAAACTCAACACCTGAAAAACGAATAATCCAGTGAAGAAATGGGCAGAAGACATGAATAGATACTTTTCCAAGGAAGACATCCAGATAGCCAACAGACACATGAAAAGATGCTCAACATCACTCATCATCAGGGAAATACAAATCAAAACCACACTGAGATGTCACCTCATACTGGTCAGAGTGGCTAAAATTAACAACTCAGGAAACAACAGATGTTGGAGAGAATGTGGAGAAACAGAAACCTTCTTGTACTGTTGGTGGGAAGGCAAACTGGTGCAGCCACTCTGGAAAACAGTGTGGAGATTCCTCAAAATATTCAAAATAGAACTACCCTATGACCCAGGAATACTACTACTAGGAATTTATCCAAAGGATAGAGTGCTGATTCATAGGGGAACATGTACCCCAATGTTTATAGCAGTGCTTCCAACAATAGCCAAATCATGGAAAGATCCCAAATGTCCATCAACTGGCAAATGGATAAAGATGTGGTTTATATATACAATGGAATACTACTTAGCAACGAGAAAGGATGAAATCATGCCATTTGCAGCAGTGTGGATGGAACCAGAAGGTATTCTGCTAAGTGAAATAAGTTAGTCAGAGAAAGACAGATATCATATGTTTTTACTTATATGTGGAACTTGAGAAACTTAACAGAAGACCAGTGGTGACAGGAAGGGGAAAAGATAGTTTCAAACAGAGAAGAAAGAAAACCCATAAGAAACTCTTAAATAGAGAAAACAAGCTGAGGTTGGTGGGAGGGTGCAGAAGAGGGGAAAATGGGTGATGGGCATTGAGGAAGGCACTTGCTGGGATAAGCACTATATGTGTTACAGTGTTTCATGTAAGCGATGCATCATGAATCTACCCCCGAAACCAAGAGCACACTGTATACACTGTATGTTAGCTGACTTGACAATGAATTATATTTAAAAAATTTTTAACAAATAAACAATGGAAATTTATACACATGCAAAAAAACTTCAAAGATTTGCTTTAATGATGGAAATATAAACATCACCCTAAATGTAAACCTTGACCATTGTGGTTTCCCTGCCTTCAGAGCATAGCTGAGTTGCATCTTCTGTCTGGACCATAGCCTCCAAAGTTCTGCTACCCTCAAGTGGTAAGTGCCAAGAAGCTCCACCTGAACCCCAAAGGCAAACATAGCCTCCAGGTTCCTTCTACCAGATCCTTCTCTTCAGCGTGACTGCACCGCTCTCTCCCTTCTCTCAGGAGATCAAATGTTGATGCACTATATATATTTTTTTAATAAAAGCTAATTTAAGCTTTAATTTGTATTTTAAAATAAATTCTCCTAGGACACGGACCCACTAGGGAATTATTACAAATAGCTCTTAGTGGTACACATTTAATGAACATTTAACTAAAGAAAGAAAATGCATGATTCCCTTTTTTTCTTTAACTGCTGAGTACCATAAATCCAATCAGTCATTTCTTTTTAACTACATTTGCCATAAAAGCACTTATTTTATGGCTGCCGTGACATACGCACTGCTGTTACACCTTATGATTAATAAAGTAATTATCACCAGTTCTAATATTCTCAGCAAAAAGGCCGGGCCGAGCTCTAGATATTTCTGTTCCACTAATAGGTTTTCTAAAGCAATGTGGCTCACACGAAGTGCTGCATGCTGGGCCCTGTGCAATGCGTTTTCTAATGTATATCGTGGAGATCGATTGACAAATTACGTCAGTCTGGGTTAGTCATCGTACAGAAAATATCATTTGAGATGAGAAAGGAATGAAAAGATGCGGGCAGGGGTAATTTGCTTTTCATTGTTGATTTATGTTGCAGAACTATTCTTGTAAGTCAATTACCAAAACACAAAATGCTAGAGAAAGTATAAAAATTCTAGAAAAGCAGAGAGTTCTACAAAGAGATATGTGGTAAACAGACAAGAAGGACAACTCTTTTGAAATGAATATCCCATGGAGTCAACTGGAAATCATATTTCTGACTTATGTGCAGTGTCCTTGGGGCCAAGCCAAATGCAGAATTGGACCCTGGGCTCCGTTACATCCTTTCTTCCAAAATATGTTTCCTTTGAGTGTATTGAGGATACCTCAGGGGTGCAGGTCACCATGAGGATGGGCTGGGAAGAGGACCACAGTGTCCCCAAGAGTCTCAAGGTTGGTTCCTCTAGGAAACTTCAGGATGCTGAGCTCAGTCACAAGGGAACTGTGTGTCAGCCAGGGCCCTTGTGACTGCAACAATAAAAATTAAAAACTGCAATGATGCATGGGCATTGCTGAAAAACAGACCTCTGTTTTTAGAGCTTGCCTTGGAAATCTATTAGGGAAATTTTATTCTTGGGATAGGATATAGATCTTCTTACCAGCCTTACAGTCATAGACTTCACTGCCCTTCCATCATTCATTCATTCATTCATTCATTCATTCAGTGAGTACTTTGGCCCTGGAGAGACAATGGTTCTTGTTTAGGGAGCCCATGGTTTATTGCAAATACCAGTGTGGGCTCTGGACTCAGACCAAGTGACTCAGGCAAAGTACTAAGTGACTTCAGATAAGTTACTTTCCCAAACTAGGTCTAAAATGGGGATAATAGAGGCACCTGGGAGGCTCAGTTGGTTAAGTGTGCGACTCTTGCTTTCAGCTCAGGTCATGATTTCAGGGTCGTGAGATTGAGCCTCATGTTGAGCTTGGTGCTGGGCATGGAGCTTACTTGAAATTCTCTCTCTCTCTCTCTCTCTCTCTCTCTCTCTCTCTCCCTCTCTCCCTCTCTCCCTCTCTCCCTCTCCCCACCCCCTAAAAAAATAAATTAAATAAAATGGGGATAATAATTATACTTACTTTATAGGGTTGCTGAGATAATCCCTGTTAAAGAGCTAGAGACAGGGTCTAGCCCATTATGACTGTTCAATACCTAGAAGCTTTCATGCCTGTTGAGACAATGCCACTGACTCAGGACCATGCATGCAAATACTTGGAGCTACTTCTCTGGTGTTGGGGATGAATTTGTAGAGAGCCATCTGAACTTTCTCCTTGGGGTCTCCCTGGGATCCACAGTGCATATGTGCAAATAGTGTTCTCAGATCAGAGAAAATCAGCAACTGATTGAGGCTGAATAAGGCATCTTATATTGATCAGCCCAGGGCTCCATCAATCAAACCGCCCAACCCAGACGAAGCCCATTAGGAACACTGGATTTTTTCTTCATCTCTCTTTCCTGGTCCCTCTCATGTCCCCTCTCCTCCTCCTTTACCCACTCTCCCCAGCCCCTCATTTGGCATACCCTAAGATCTTCCTGAATAATTCCTGTCATCTCTCAGGATCCAAATCAAAGTGAACCAAAAGTTACCTGCTCAAAAGAAAAGTGAGTATAATTCATAGACCCCCAATTCCTCAGCGCTGGGAGTAGCCTTGGAGATGTCCCCAGCCCTTTGTTTTCCCGCCAGGAAGGTCACACTTTCACACCTTGAGTGAGCTGCCCAGCTGCCGAGCTGTTGGGAGCAGGGATGGATGCAAGCCCTGGCCTCTCTTCTCCGGGACACGGTGACTAGCATGAGAACTCACCCCTGTGCTGCAGCCACATCAGCCGCCCCTCACCTGCTGCTCTTCCTGGTGCTCTGGACACACCGTCAGGGGGTTCAGGATTGATTCATTCAACCAACAGGGGGTGTGTCAAGGACCAGCACCACTGAAATGCTGTCAAATGCAGGGGAACTTGTCTTGGCTTTCTCTGTGACCACAGCCGAACAAACCTCACCCCATGGTGTCTTCAGCCATCTCTCACTCACTAGTTTCTAAAATGGTGTCTGTTTACGAGAGGCACCCGGTCGGTGGCAGTGCCATAAGGTGTGGGACTCAGGGAGGAGGGGGACACCTGGACTCCAAATGCCTGTCCTAGCCTGCTGTCTTGGCCCGAGCTGGAACTATGAGCTGGACAGGCTAGTCTACCCCTGGACCAGCCCCAGCCCAGTGCCCGCACAGCCCAGTGCCCAAGCAGGTACCCACACAGCCCACTGCCCACGCAGGTACCTACACAGCCCAGTACCCACACAGCCAGTGCCCGCACAGCCTGGTGCCCACATAGCCTGGTGCCCACACAGCCTGGTTCCTACACAGCCACTTAAAGTCCTTAAACAGGTTCTCAGATGCTGTGTATGTGAGTCTGACTATCCCAGCTTAGCCCATAAACTCCCAGACAGACGCTTTTGTTCATCACTCAGTTTTGGCAAGAGAAGCTGAAAGGAATTCCCACAGTCACTAAGGAGCAGAGGGAAGTTTCCTGAATGAGGGAACTAAATGCCTTGCAAGTCACCCTTGCCAGTTTCCCTCTGTGCACCTCCATCCCTGTTTCAAAACACAGAGGACATAATCCTGTCACCCAAAGCAAAGCAGAATTTTAACATTAAGCTTGATCGATTTCTGATCATCAAGTCATTCCCGCCCAGCAGGAGCTTTTAAGTCGAGCCAAACCTCAGCACTGCCTGCCCACAGCACCTGTCTGGAGTCCAAGTCCTGAGAAGCGGAGAGGTTTAGCCCCACAGATACTCACTGCCTCAAAACATACACACACACACATACACACACACACACGCGCACACACTCTTAGGAAAGCCCTTCTCATTCTCCTTTAAGATCCAAGTTAAATGATTACCAGCTCTCTAAAGACCTCCCTGGTCCCCTTGCTGCAATGAATCTCTCCCACATCTTTGCTCACATAGCACTGGCCTTATATTTACACTCGCCGCATCTCGCCAGAGTTAGGTCACCTGGTTTATAAGCTCCCTGAAGCCTGAGACTGTCTTCCTCGTGTTCACATTCCTTGAAGGCCTTGCACAGGGGCCTGCATAGCTATGTGCTCAAGAAACACTTGTCAAATTAGAAACTAAAGATAATGTAGCCCCAACGAATCCCGGGCACAACCCTACCTCAGTAAATGATGTCAGTTTTAGATATGGGAAGTGTATGAGTTTGCCAGGGCCGCCAGAACAAAGTACCACAAACTCAGTGGCTTAAACAACAGAAAATATTATCCTATAATTCTGGAGGCTGAACATCTGCGATGAGGGTGCCCAGAGAGCTCATTTCTTCCAAGGGCTCTCTCCATGGCTTGTAGAGGCCCATCTTCTCCCCGTGCCTTCAGATGGTCTGTTTTCTGTGCATGATGGTGTCATAATTTCCTCTTATAAGGACACCAGTCATCATGGATTACAGTCCACCCTAATGACCTCATTGTAATTTAATTACCCCTTTAAAGACAGTACCTCCAAATATAGTCACTTTCTGAAGCACTATTTGGACCTCAGCATATGTGTGGGGAGGGTGGGGTTGGCTGACGCAATTCTGTCCCTAACAAGAGGTAAATTAGCAGCAACTACAACCCCCATGGTACACTTCCAGGCACAGCCAAGTGCTACTCCCACAAGTCACCCCATGGTGTCAGCCTTTTCTTGATCTCCTCAAGGGAAGACTTCCTGTCCCTTGAGAGAGTTTCTTGTCTGACCTTAATACCTTAAGAACATTTTTCAATCTCTTGAGCAATTTTTATCTTGTGGAGAGTGTGAACTCTGTGGTCAATGTATAGATGATGGTGGCAGTCATGCTTAGCCTTATTTCTGGCTCCATTTTTATTCTTTCCTCTTATCTTTTTGATTTAATTTGCTCAAATTTGAATTTATGTCCCTTGGTCAAATTTTCTACATCTTTATAAACTACTTATAATCCTTTATGTACTAAAGAAGAATGTAAATTGTGCTGGTCTACCTGCTATGGGCTGATACCATCGCCTCTCCCTTCTGAGAACAGCAACCATACTCCCCAAGATCTCCTTCTCTGGACAGTTCTGGCCTAGTCTTCCAATGAGATTGGGGAGTCATCAGTTTTCAAAACCAGTTATGGCCAGATTTGTGGACAGATGAGAGACTCCCCACCTGTTCCTGCTGAATTCTTCACCACCATAGACGGAGACATTTGGTAGGAGCTTCTTGCAGAGTGTCAACAATGCCAGGCAAGTTTTGAGAGCTGGTGCTAAGCTCCAGGCTGAGGTCCTCAGTGCCAACCTCTCTGACTTTCAGGGACAACTGTCTCAAACCTTTGCTGCAGCTTTTCTGATCTCCTCTCCCCTAAATATTCCAACTTATGAGTAAGACCCCAATTCAATTTTGAACCCTTTATCTCCAGCACATATAGAGCAGCTTCTGTTTTTCTAACCAACTCCTTTCTGAAACACACATAAATAATAAAGATAATGCAAAATGCAATAGGAAGGCAAAATAGGGCAGCCACTGTGGAAAAAAGTTTGTCAGTTCCTCAGAAAGTTAAACATAGAATCACCATATGATCCTGGAATTCTACTTCTGGATATATATCCAGAAGAATCGTAAACAGAAACTCTAACACTGTACACCAATGTTCACTGTAGCATTATCCACAACAGCCAAAAGGTGGAAACAACTCAAATGTCCATCAACAGGTAAATGGATAAACAAAATGCTGTCTAGACATACAATGCAAAATTATGCAGCCATAAAAATGTATACAGTTATGATACATGCTACAAATGGGTAAGCCTTTAAAACATTATGCTAAGTGAACTAAACCAGACCAAAAAAAAGTATGTATGTACGTTTGTACGTATGCATATATGTGTGTGTGTATATATACACACACACACACACTGTATGATTCAACTTCTATGAACTATTTAGAATAGCCAAATTCATAGAGATAGAAAGTACATTAAAGCTTACCAGGGTCTGGGGAGAGGCAGAAATGAGGTGTTTTTGTTTAATGGGCACAAAATTTCTATTTGAGATGATTAAAAAGTTTGGGAAAGAAATCGTGGTAATGATTGCACAACATTGTGAATATACTTAATGCCACTGAACTGGACACTTACAATGGTTAAAATGGCAATTTTTATGTTATGGATATTTCACCATGATAATATAAATGTATGGGGGGGAGTTAAGTTTATTTATTTATTTTGAAAGAGAGAGGGAGAATGAGAAAGGGAGGGGCAGAGACAGAAGGAGAGAAAAAGAATCCCAGTAGGCTCCGTGATGTCAGCATAGAGTTCAATGCGGGGCTCGAACTCATGAACCGTGAGATCATGACCTGAGCCAAAACCGAGAGTCAGACACTTAACCGACTGAGCCACCCAGGAGCCCCTAGATGTGTGTTTTTTTAAAGCCATCATGGCAGTGGTAGACTTCCAGACCAGGCCTTACAACCAAACCATTTTATCACAGGTGATCAATATATAGACTGAGGACACACACTGTGTATAGATTACCAAGTACATGTCTCTAGAGAGGAAGACAGAATCCAATTTTATCCAGCTTTGTGGAAAAGGCCAAATGAGACTGCATGAGTTTGGATTCTTTCATCCTAGGCAAAAAATCCAAGCAATTCCCAGTCCAAGCCTTCCTTGTGTGACTGATTCAAAAATCTTTTCTTCTCCAGCTCGCTGAGACCTTGTTCTCTTCAGCACACTCCCTCCTACCCCCCCTGTAGCCTCCACCTATTTCTAACCACCCTCAATCCCACGTCCAGCTTGAGTCGCTTCCTGAGATAACAGAGAACTCTGACCCTTCAGGTCCCTGAGTTTATAGAACCAAAACCCTTTTCATTACTAAAACTCAGCCTCCCTTATGGGTATTCACCTTTCCCTTTACCATTCTCTCATTTCTAAAACCATGGACATGGAAGGATCTCCATAGTTTACTAATGAACAATTTGCATGCCCGCATATGTGTGTGTGGGCTCACCTCAGCCCACACAATTCATCATTCTAATTAAAGCAAAGTTACTCTCCTTTGAGATATACTCAAGAGAGTCTATTCACTCCATCCTATTGTTCAGGATCCTGGCCCAGTACTACTTGGCTTCAACTCCCTGGAGCTTACAAACAGCCAGTCAGGCCATGAAATCATAACCCTTTAAGGGATGTATTCTCCGGGTGTGCAAGTTAATGCTACCCTTCTGTTTCAGTTTCAATACAGATTACCATATGTGTTCACTTCTTTTAAGGATAAATAGACCATAACTGTGTTTTAGGTGATTATGAAGGTGATGGCCAAGTTCCTATTTGCATTTAGGGCAGTATGAAAACCACCTTGGACAGCAGGGGTCTTGGCTCTTGTTTTTCTTTCTTTTTTTTTTTTTTAAGTTTATTTATTTATTCTGAGACAGAGAGTGTGCATGCACACAAGAACATGAGCAGGGGAGAAGCAGAGATAGGGAGAGAGAATCCCAAGGAGGCTCCAGGCTGTCAGCACAGAGCTCGACACAGGGCTCAATCCCACAAACCATGCGATCATGACCTGAACCGAAATCAAGAGTCTGACACTTAACTGAGTCACCCAGGCGCCGCATGCCTTGGCTTTCTGGACTTTCTAATGACCTGCTTTGTGAACTTGAAAATGTTATTTCTCTAAGCCTGAGTTCAAAGGGCAGTGGCGGGGGTGGGGGGGGGGGGAGAGGGGGGAGGTGACATGAATTAACTGCTGAATGATTGTTTTCTTTACAGTTCTAAGAGCTTTTTATTTGGTCAAAGGAAATACCAGATTTCCCTAGTGCGTAAGCCTCTCTGTTTTAGCTGCTCCATGGCTCAAAAAGCACTCTGAAGGCAACAACTCCAGAGAAAGCCCACCTTGGAGACCCCATGAATGGGAGCCCTGCACACAGAGAAGTCAGATGACCTCACCTGACCCCCACCTTGAGGACCGGGTTGCCACAGCTCCTCCCAGAGACCACACTGCCTTTTTGTCTCACCAGCTGGTTGGCCCACCTTGAATATTTTTAGTTTTAAACGCACATAGCCTGCTATCATTACATAATTTTATCATGGGATATTTCCCTGTTTTGTATACAGAATTCATGATTTATAAAAGAACCTAATTACAGGATCTTCCATAGAGACATATGCTGGTGAAAACACCAGCATAATTGCCTAAAAAGTAGATAGGCACAGAACTAGACAGTCCTGGTGGTCTGGACCTCGGCATGGAGCACTTCCTTCTCTCCTCCTCCCCCTAACAGCAAGAACTCTGGCCCAGGAAGCCTCTCTGCTCAGTTACCTCCCAAAATTCAGTGTGGTTCAAAACCCTACTTTTCTCCTAAGATCTGCTTGCGCTTCTTTCTAAGGCTCATCCCTGGCCTGTATGTGGGTTAAGTCAACTGCATTCCTACACTTGTAGCTGCCTGGCTCTGGTCCTGACCATATTAAAATAGATGGCATTTGGGACTGAGCCCTCCTTGGCTGCACTAGGTCCTGGATTTCCACCCACTCTGCCCATCCCAGCCTGTTTATACACTGCAAAAGAAAGAGGGTATTGTCCAGTGAAACTATCCCTGCCTACACATCTTCAGGATTGTCATTTGCAAGAACTTACAGACCCCTCCTCCCTGCCTTCACTGAAGGAATAATCACGGAGTTCACATTTGAGAGTGTGCTGCTTGGTCAGGATTAGACCCTGGGCTGGAGTTTTAGACTCACGGGCCCCACCACTGCACTGGGTAAACAAGCTGGCCACTCTGGACCTCAATGTCTTCATCTGTAAGACAAGAGATAAGACTGTACCGTCTCTGGGTCACCCGGGGGGCTCAGTCGGTTAAGCGTCCGACCATGGCTTGGATCATGATCTCACGGCTTCTGGGTTTGAGCCCCATGTCAGGTTTTGTGCTGAAAGGTCAGAGCCTGGAGCCTGCTTCTGATTCTGTGTCTCCCTCTCTCTCGGCCCCTCCCACACTCATTTTTTTCTCCCTCTCTCTCTCCAAAATAAATTAAAAACTTTAAAAAAAAGAACAAAATAAGTCAGTCAGAGAAAGACACATATCATATGTTTTCACTCATAAGTGGAACTTGAGAAACTTAACAGAAGACTATGGGAGAAGGGAAGGGGAAAAAATAGTTTCAAACAGAGAGGGAGGCAAACCATAAGAGACTCTTAAATACAGAAAAAAAACTGAGGGTTGATGGGCTGGGGTGGGAGGTGGAGAGGGGAAAATGGATGATGGGCATCAAGGAGGGAGCTTGTTGGGATGAGCACTGGGTGTTGTATGTAAGTGATGAATCATAGGAATTTACCCCCCCCCCAAAAAACCAAAAGCACACTGTATACATTGTATGTTAGCTACCTTGACAATAAATTATATTAAAAAAAAAAAAGAAATGCAGCCAGAAAACAAATAATAATAATTTACAAAAAGACTGAACCATCTCCTTGGCCCCTGCTTAAGTAAAACATAGCTTTAGCTGCTGAAACAGAACCATGGTCTCCCACTCAAAAACTGAAGCCTGGTATAATGGCTCTGCTCCATGACAACACAGGGGCTCAGGTGCCTGGTGTCTGTTTTACTGTTCTGCCATTCCTAGAGGTTTTCCCTCATCCACTGGAATGGGGAAAAGAGAAGTGGAAGCCACACTCTCTCCAAGGAGGTGACACTCGTGACTGAGAATGTGGACACAGAGCCACAACTGACTGCCAGGATGGCTGGAAGAACATGGGGCCAGCTAAAAGTTCTATGACCTAGGAAGAAAAGGAGAATGAAATTGGGGCCACCTAGGAGTGTTGTCCACACACCCTCCCAATTATATCATTCCAAGTCTAAGAGGTCACCTGTGAGGGTGGGGTAGGGGAGATCAGAATCCCAGCAGAGGGAGACATTTGCAGGGGTCTCCAGGAATAGTAACTCCAACTGCCACGTTTGTGTGTGCAAAGTAATTAGAAGTTCAAAAGAGAATGTGTATGATCCTCTTTAATGCGGCATACTCATATACAGCTTCTGCTACCTAACCCACGTGCGGTTGGTGCAAGATCACAATGAAGGTTACTAGCTCATTTCTACAAATATTTACTGACAACTAGTAAGTAGCAGGCACTCGAGATATAAAAATGAATGTGACCCATCCACCCTGCCCTCAAGCACCTGTAGGCAAGTAGTGAAACAAAACCCGAACATAAAAGTTAAGTGTAATGGGATAAGCTCTTCAATGGAGGTGAAATCTAGAGCTACACTCTCTAATCGAGGAGAGAAAACGAAAAATCTAAGATGACTTTTGAATAACACCAGCAGGAAACAACCAGGCACTAAAATATGTGTTAAGGACAACCATGTTCTGTGAGTGTGGGTCAGGAAGGAAGGAGACTACTATAGGATGAATATAAAAGAAAGACTTTATTTGAGGGGGCGACCCTTAAAAGGTGAGTAAAAATGGAGGGAGAAGGAGAAGGTGGTAAATTGTCATAAAGATTTCGTCTCTAATTTTTAAGTGGAGATACCAAAGAGATTCTCATGTCAAACAGAGTTGAAAAAAAAGACAGACCTTCTTGAGTTTTAACCCTTGGGGTAGGAAGTGAAGTGAACCTCTTTAAATGTCTTCCATGGCCCATTTATAAAAGTTCTCAACATTCCTTGTAACATGGTTTTTATAGCCTTGCAACAACTCTGTAAGGAAGGGAGGGAGGAAGGGAAAGACAGAGAGAAGCTGGAGCTCAGAGATGTTAGCTTGTTATGTAAACAGAGGTCGTGACCACGGGTTCCAGAAGAGACGAGAGCACAGCCCCAACACAGGCTTTCTGGCACCTATCTGGTGCTTCTTCTGTTGGATCAAATTACTCTTGAAAAGGAAAAATCAAGATTCAAATTACCTGAGAAGGGAGAAGATTCAGACTGACACACAGGAGACTGGAAGCAGACAGAAGCCAAGGGGAACTTAGGAACAGGGTTACCCAACATGCTGACCTGCCTCAAATGGGTCATCCCTCGGGTTGAGAAGGCTCGTTTAAAGCTGAATCCCACAAAACCCAGCTATATATATGCCTAACAGAGCCAAATTCAAGACTGAGAATAACCAAAGGAAAAGCACAAAGAAATTCTAAACTTGAAGGCTACGCGGTCCCTGGGAAGGATTTCTCTGACAAGTTGTTAAGCTCCAATAGACTTTACAACCTCCCAGCTTTGGAGGAGGGTGGAGTCTGCTGGGCATGAGATGGGACAGGATACACTTTTAAAGTCTCTTCCACCCTGTGATAATACAAGCCCACAGTCAGATTGCTGTTAGGTCGGGTGGTGACCCGACCCGCTTCTAGGGCCAGAGGATAGCACTTTCTGCTCACAGAGAGAAGCAGCTCAGGGGCCACCTCTTTAATCCACAAGAAAAAGCAGGATGATGGGTGTGTGGGCAGAAATCCAAATTTATAAGGATTTCAACGGATGTAAATTGTTTCCTGGATAAGGGCTAATGACCGCTAATAGGCCGGCGCTGGGTACCAGGCGGATGACCTAGCAGCAGTTTCCTATTTCTGTTGGCCCTAATTACAACCTCCATCTGCTATTTTCAACCTCCTCTCATATTATTGGCAGTGCGGCCACATTTTCACACTCCTACTTCTCCCAAAGGACGTCAGCCTGTTTGACATAGGTAAATAGCATAAGCATTCCTGCCCTGGGCTCATGGGAAACAACACAGGACTAGGGTGTTCTTAACATCCCAGTTAACGGCTCTGGTCCATGGGCCATCCAATTTTGTCTGTTCAAAAGCAAAGGAAATGGAGTTGCTTTGAATTTATGAACTGACAAGTTTCTGAATGATGGTGAATCACTGCCTGATATTTCATGTAAAGTTGGGATGGTGAGCAGGCTCTCACTGCAGCTCTTTTGGGATCACAAGACTTCATCAGAATCACTCACAGCCCTGAGCCCTGAGTGAAAGATGGAAAGCTGGACAAGGCCAAGGTCAGCGTGCCCACAGAGAGAGGCTGCCACACATCAGAAAGATGCTTCAGAGGGCAAAGACAGCAATCTGAGTGTTGGTAAAGCAATGGAAGGGTGAGGAGTAGGGTCTGTGAAAATGGAAAAAAGAAAAAAAATGCTCACTTGACCAGGCAGGTCTTGGATGCTACAGAAGAACCACAGCATGGACCCAGGACAGAAATTGGCTTGATTCACCTAGGAGTCCTATTTCTTCATACTATGGTGTCAACTCTCCCTGGGACACTATCCCACCTCCAGCTCTGTGTGCCTAGAAAACTCCCAACTTATCTCTTAAAGAATCGGCAGAACATGACCCTCCTTGGAATTCCTGCCTCAGTTTCCTCAGATTTGGTCATCCTGAGTCAGTTTTTTTTTTTTTTAATTTAAATCCAAGTTAGTTAACATATAGTGTAATAATGGTTTCAGGAGTAGAATTTAGTGATTCATCACTTACATATAACACCCAGTGCTCATCCCAACAAGTGCCCATCACCCAGGTAGCCCATGCCGCCACCCCAAAACCCCTCCAGCAACCCTCAGTTTGTTCTCTGTATTTAAGAGTCTCTTACAATTTGCCTCTCTCTTTGTTTTTATCTTAGTGAGTCAGTTTTTACCACAGTGCATTATGAAGGTTTGTTTTTATTTCTACCTCCCCTGTCAGAAAGCAATCATATCAAAAATCAAGGGCTGGTCTTGATTTATGTCTATACCCCAAAGACTGACATCATGCTTAATAAATAAGTCTTAGATGGGAAGATGTGGGTGAATAAGTAGAAGTGGGAAGAAAAAAAAGGAAGAGGGAGGGGAATGCATGGAGGGTTTCAGTTTCAGCTCAAGCTTCCTTATATCAGATGAGATGATCCAAACTGGACTGTACTAGGAGAGAGCAAAGAGCAATCACGTTTTAAATCTGCTTTGAATACTACTGATAAGACTCTGCATTTTACATTCTTGACCGACAAGGAGAATTAAAAAAAAAAAAAACTGGTAAGAGACTTTAAAAAATCATTTTAAATGGGGTGATCTTGTGGTAGATAATATGCCACTCAGCAACACAGCTGCCACACTGCTTTGAGATGCTCAGTCTCTACCCTATCAGCTCCAGTGAGTCAGGGCAGAAGAGAAATGTACCATCTTGCTCTCTGCACTTTGATCTCCCAGGGGCACTGGGATATTCCCCCAGTCAAAGATTTCTGAGGGATCCTGTCAGTTTTCTAAACTGCCTACCTCATTGCTGTCACGATTGGCGAAGGCCTTCTCAGAGAGATGAAATGAGCCCATTTGGCTCAAAGACAAGTAAACATGAAAGGACATGCATAATATCACAACCCCTCACTTTTGGAAAACTTGTTCTTTCCTATAACAATGAATGTGCCTCTTCTCCTCACATCCAGTTGAAATGAGGGCCCTATGGAAGTTATCTCCACTCACAAGTCCTGCCACAAACACAGAGGTGGCTCTGCATGAGCACCTAGAGAAGCTGAAGAGAGTCTCTAGACTTCATATCACTTTGTTGGATTAACATGAAGTAGGGGTGTAACTTGAGAGAAAGTAAGTCACTGGCAGACCTTGAGATTCACATATTTCTAGGAGACTAGCCGGGGGGATTGTGATGGTTAATTTTGTGTCAACTTGGCTGGGCCACAGCGTGCCCATTATTCTGGATGTTTCTGTGAGGGTGATTTGGATGAGATTAAGATTTAAATCATGGACTTTGAGAGAGAAGGATAGATATCATGTATTTACTCATATGTGGATCTTGAGAAACTTAACAGAAATCCATGGGGGAAGGGAAGGGAAAAAAATACTTACAAACAGAGAGGGAGGCAGGCAAACCACAAGAGACTCTTAAATACGGAGAACAAACTGAGGGTGGATTTGCGGGGGGGAGAGGGGAAAATGGGTGATTGGCATTGTGGAGGGTACTTGTTGGCATGAGCACTGGGTGTTGTATGTAAGCCAACTTGATGATAAATTATATTAATAAATAAATAAATAAATAAATAAATAAAGGACTTTGAGTAAAGCAGTCTGCCCCCCAAAATGTGGGTGGGCCTCGTGCAATCAGTTGAAGGCCTGAATAGAACAAAAAGATTCTTCCCCAAGCAAAAGAGAATTCTCCAGCAGACTGCCTTCAAATTTCATCCGTAACACTAGCTTTTCCTGATTCTACAGCAGATGGCCTTTGGACTCAAACTGGAACATTAACCCCCTGAGTCTCCAGCCTGCTGGCCCACTCTAAGATTTTGGATGTACCAGCTCCATAATCATGTAAGCCAATTCCTTATAATAAATCTCTTTCTATACGTATGTATATTCTATTGGTTCTGTTTCTCTGGAGAGTTCAGACTAACACAAAGGGGAAGTGAAGGGAGGACTCATTAGGTGTCAGTTTACCGAAAGACTAAAAATCCAAATAAATAATGACCAGACAATATATAAAAATAGAACTCTGACTCACAATCTGCAGCAGCCAGCCTAGGAAACCAACCCATTTTCTACAGTAACCAGCCCAGGAAGTCAACCTACTCTCTTTAAGCCACACTTACCCAAATGGGGTGAGGAAGATATCCTGGCACAGGTTACGTGAGCCCAAGCAAGGCAAAGGAGTAGCCAGGGCAGGGAGTCAGAGCCTGGGCAGAGTGAGGACATCCGCATGGTAATGCAGTAAGTGACTCCTGAGCCTGTATCACTCCTGAGCAGCTCATCAAGAGGGGACATGAGACAATCTCACTGAGGAACATCCAACAAAATACCCTGCCTATAAACTTCCAAAGTGTCAAGTCATGAGAGTCAAGGAAACAGAGAGGAACTGTCACAAATTGAAGAAATTAAAAAGACATGACAACTAAGTAACTGCAATTTTGGACTAGATTCTGTTGCTATGAAGCACATAATTGGGACAACTGGAGAAATTTGAAAGGGATCTGGGTATTAGATGGTAGTAACAGATTATTGTTAATCTCCTGGTGTTGGTGATTACATCACAGGTCTGTAGAGAATATTCTTGTTTATAGGAAATACACACTAAAATATTCAGGGGTGATGGGGCATCATGTTGACAGCTTATCCTCAAATGGCTCAGAAGAAGATCTCTATAACGCGCACACACACACACACACACACACACACACACACACACACGTTCACACCTGTATACACAGTGTTGCAATTATGTAGGGGAATATGACTCTGTCCTTAGGATACATATCCTGAAGTATTTGGAAGCAAAATGTCGTAATGTCTAAAACTTTCTTTCAAATGATTTGGCAGAGAAAGAAAATGTAGCAAAATGTCAACATTTGGTGAATCTGGGTGAAGAGTGCTCTGAGTTCACTCTTTCAACTATTCTGAAGGCTTGAAAGTTTCAAACGAGAAAGTGGAACAGAGGACAAGGGACAAAAAGTGGCATAAACAATAAGTTTCTAGAAGTTCTAAGTGAGGGGAAAAAATGAATGAAAACCCAAAACCAACAATCGCACTTTTAATGATGTTCTTGACATGCTTTATGCCTTGGAGAAACATGTTGGGCTTTTGCTCTCTTTCCAAACAAAAGACAATAAAACCAAAAAAGTTTTTCCTGGTGCTATAAAGAGCTTAGCTATATCTAGCTTCCATTAAATTGCCTTTCATTCCCACCAGATGTACCAGGCTACAGTCAGGTGCACCTCTCCCCTGCATACAGAAAACCTTTATTCTTCCTGCCCCGTCCTGGGTGAGTATAAAAGAGGGTGCCCATGGATGGCCACCTGTTTTGGTGCCTGCATTGTTCCAAATCCTCCTTATCTGTGGTAAGGGTCACAGGAGCTGTGTGCAAGAGAAGCCTATTCAAGAAGCCCATATGAGAACCTTGGTGTTCTCCTGTTGAACATAAACAATTTCACAAAACACCTGCATCAGACAAGGCCATTGTTAAGTAGGATGAATCAAGACAAAACAAGACCACTCCAAAATCATATCAAAATGCAGACAATACATGAACACTGTCCAGGCCAAAACATACCAAACATCCCCTTGTCCTGGCTAAAATGGGACCCTGGCTGCTCTACCTATTACAACATTAGCCTCCATTAACATGCCCTCCTTCTAAATAAGGTTTATAAAGATATCCAATAGGAATGACCCCCTTCCCAATCCAGAGCAAAGCCCCACTTCCCTGAACTCTCTCCCAAATCCCCTAACACTAGCCCAAATCCCATGAAAGCTCCTTTCTATCACCTTCTCCTGAGATGTCCCATGGTTTTCCACGGTATACAGTCTCCCTCACTGCAACAAGTAATAAACCTCGCTTGTTCAGATATGGAAATGTTCCTGGTGAGCTTTGGTTGAAGGGCATTGACAAGCTAAAGAAAATTTGGGTTCCAGAACATTTTTTTAAAAGATTGGTAAATGCTCAGTGAAACAACAGTATGTCAACTTCTTCCATTTTTACATTTATTATCCATATAATTGTATGACCTCTGAAAACAATTTGTATGTTGCATTAGATTTTTCTCACTGCAGAAGAATTCTGAAGTCTGCCAGCTGATCAGTAGGAAGTCTTGGCCAAATGTAAATTAAATAATAGGTGGCCAATTTCACAAGCAAATTATAAATTATTGTAATATGTTTGAAAGAACCCAAAAGTTAGAGGGCCTGGGGCCTATGAAGATTTTTAATACCCGGATAGAGAAGGAAATATGCAAGTGTTGTTTGGAAACAGAGGTGCCTGGGGGACAGAGAATGGCAAATACCACCAGCTCACAGATCAATGATCTGGGCTGCTTCAGACCAATCCCAAGGCTTCAAAGAGAACGCTCTGCCCTTTGGTGGAAATCAGTTGGGCCAGGAGAATGATCTACATCCCCTGCCTCTCCACAGGGAGCTGTTTTCAATAACAGTCTCCTGCCAGCCCACAGGGCAGACCTCCTGTCTGTTGGCTATTGATTGGGCCACACAGAAATGGGGTGACAAATGCAAAATAGCACACTGCCTCCCCAGTCAACGTCATCCCCGGGCTGTTGGCCCGTTGGCCTCACTGGCAGGATCTCCTAGTTCCTGTTATCACTCATCTTCCTTGGGGTGCTTTCCCCATTGTTAGATCTCACAGATCCCGGCACCCTGGCTCCAGTCCTCAGCCACACAGATGTGTGGGCTTTTCTCCGACTCTTTACCATCTTGTCTCCCACCTGCCAGGGGGTCCTCTACTAAGCCCAAACCTTCCTTAAATGGCACTTTTCCTTTCGACCTTCATCTTCTGCCAGATCACACAGAGGAAGCCGGTCAGCCTGAACGCTATGGAAGCCATCTGCAACAGAGGAATTCTCATCTAAAGAAACGTCTCTAGAGGAACTTTCTATTTCATTCAGCAGTTACACTCCTGGGGGAAAAATAAACCTAGAAACAGAGGTTCTGAGACTTTTTAGAAGTGGGAATTGAGGGGCGCCTGGGTGGCGCAGTCGGTTAAGCGTCCGACTTCAGCCAGGTCACGATCTCGCGGTCCGTGAGTTCGAGCCCCGCGTCCGGCTCTGGGCTGATGGCTCGGAGCCTGGAGCCTGTTTCCGATTCTGTGTCTCCCTCTCTCTCTGCCCCTCCCCCGTTCATGCTCTGTCTCTCTCTGTCCCAAAAATAAAAATAAACGTTGGAAAAAAAAAATTAAAAAAAAAAAAAAAGAAGTGGGAATTGAACTTGGAAATGATGGAGTGCAATCCTGTCATTTTTCATATGAGAAAACTATGATCTGTGTGATTCACGTTTGGTTTTTTTTGTTGTTGGTTTTTTGGTTGTTTTTTTTTTGTTTGTTTTTTTTGTTTGTTTGTTTGTTTTTGCACAAAGCTAGGAAGCCTGATTTTGCCTTTTCCCCTTAAGTCTATTGGTTTTATAATTTAGTGGGAAGGAGAAATGCATTTTTCCTTTCCTTGGTCAAACTTAAAAATAAATAAATAAATATGAAATGGTACATGTTTTTTTTTTAAAGCCCTCACAAAAGGCAACACAGTATGAATTATATCTTTGTCAGTGCAGGTTATGAAATTACTCTAGAGAGTCATTTCTATAGAGACTGGAAGCGCAAAGGCTGTAACTCAATGGAACACAATTCTACTCAGAGCTCACAGAATGTAATTGATGGAAGGAAGAAACATAAATTACCTTAGCATTCTTCATGGATAATGTCTCTGTTTCCCACACAAGTTCATTTTGCACACAAAACAAACAAAACCAAATTCAGTCTCCCAAATTGTGTCTCCACTTGTTTGCTTTCTTTTAAAAATCATTCTGCCCACATCACCCATAGCCATGGCTCTCCTGCCAGGCAAATTAAGTCTAGTATTGGCAATGTTTGACCTCCACCCCCACCCCCCCACTTCCCTCCCTTGTCCTGAACTTCCAGCCCTTCTTTGTTTCAGATGGATCATTCATTTGGGGCCATGATGAAAGCGTAAGAATTAAACTTTACCAAGAAAAAAAAACAGCCAAGTTGGCTTCAATTTCATTTTCTAGGCAATTTTATAGAGCAGAACAGCAGATTCCTTTGTCCCCCTTTGCAACAACTAGCAAAATGGTTAAGCAAAAGCGAAAGAAAGAAAGAAAATTTAAGTTCTCCATGGCAACAAGAAAAATGATGGTGGGGGAAAGAGCTCACTGAAATAGGTACGTAATCAAAACATCTCATTTAATCATTGGTTTCTCCCCACTCAAACAGAGAGCTGTTATCATGATGTGTGCAGACATGATTGCAAGACTCTGAGATGTCAGAGAGCAGAGACAGGATTGCATGGGTTTGCATATGAGCCCGATCCAACTTTATGACTGACCCCTGAAAAGAGTGACTCCCAACCCAGTTACAGTATTCATGGCAATGTGACAACATGGATATCAGACAAGCAAGCATCAATTCTCCCTGTGGTTGGTGATTCTAAGCAGTGCCACCACTAGCAACAGAGTGGACAGCAAGCTCTGGAACAAAAAGGGTCCACCTTCCTTGACACAAGGCAGTGGAGAGAGGGACAGGGTCTGACCTAGACATCTAGGACAAGAAGAATGTCAAAGTCTTAGCAAGTGCATTGGAGTTAGCTCCACAATGAAGGCGATACAAGGACAGATGAATGAATAAAGAAGATGTGGTACCTATCTATCAATCCATCCATCCATCCATCCATCTATCTACCTAGCCACCTATGATGAAATATTATTCATCCATGAAAAAGAAGGACATTTGCAACAACATGGATGGACTGTGAAGGCATTACTCAGAAAAAGACAAACACCGGACAATACCCCTTACATATGGGATCTAAAGAAACCTAACCCATAGATACAGAGAGTATAATGGTGGTTAGCAGAGGTTGGGGGTGAGGGGGAGTCGGGAAAATATTGTTTAAGGGTCCAAACTTCCCACTAGAAGATGAATTAAGTCCTGGAGATCTAATGCACAACATAGGATTATAGTCAACAACAACACTGTATTATAAACTTCAAAGTTGCTAAGAGATCAAACCTTAAGTGTTCTCACCACAAAAAAGAAACCATAGTTATGAAACAAGATAGAGATGTTAGCTAACACAACCATGGTAATCATATTGCAATATGACAATGCAACAAATTGACACACTGTACATCTTAAACTTGTATATCAATCACCTCTCAATAAAAACAGAAAGGAAAGGAAAAGTCTGAGATACCAGGAACCAGAGCGGAAAGCCCACAGGAGGTAAGGGGCAGCTTACTTCACATGTCAAGCTTAGGGGTCGCACACTACTTCTAGCCCTGCCCTCCTGAAGAAATCAGATCTGCAAACATAATGCTCAGGGACCGAACATGCAATTTACGGTCTCCATGACCTCTTCTGCAGGATTTGTCAAGGCCCTACAATAATAAACATAAAACTATATAGGTACGACTATGTCCTCTGCCTCTCCCCTGTGAACCTAAAAAAACAAAGTGTGAAACAGGGATTATTTTTGAACTGTTCAGCTGGACCCCTGACAGCTTTGATTTGGAAAATGAGATTTGGGGTATTTGTAATTTCTGCCAAGTTGTAAATGCTCTGTCACTGAAAATGCCCAAGTATTCACCTTCGCCTATCTTGAGTTTTGTCTTCCACCTAGTAAAGCTTAAGGGGCCCAAAAATATGGCCTCTAAGAAGTATTTCATAACAACTTCAGGTGGTTTCTTAAACTGAAGTTTATAAAGTGGATCCATAATCAAAATATATTCCGGTGGAGGCTGAAAAAGATAAGGTGGCAACTCAAGCTTGGGAAGGTGTCTCTTAAGATAATGCTCAAAGCAGGGGTACCTGGGTGGCTCAGTCAGTTGAGCATCTGACTTTGGCTCAGGTCATGTTTTCGCGGTATGTGAGTTCAAGCCCCGCGTCAGGCTCTGTGCTGACAGCTGGGAGGCTGGAGCCTGCCTCGGATTCTGTGTCTCCCTCTCTCTCTCTGCCCCTCCCCAGCTCACCCTCTGTTTCTCTTTCTCTCCCTCAAAAATAAACAAACATTAAAAAAAAAGATAATGCTAAAAGCAACTTGAATCTGCACTGAAATTGTCTTCTAAAGGACCCTAACAGTAGTTGTAAATCCACATTTTGTTTTAATTGGTTGGCCTACATGGCATGGATTCACTCTCTTCTGCCTATTCCCAGTCCACTTGAAATAAATTCAGTTGTTTTTGTCTCATAGGAAGGTCACATCCACTCAAGTGCACAGAGTCTAAGGCTAATTCTGGAAATAACACTCTAGCAGTACATACCTGCTGAATGATTTTGGTGTCTTTAGGCTGATAGAGTGTAACAGGTACAGGGTAAAATATACCCCCTTAAAAAACCAATTTGTAGTGTATAATTTTGACAGAGACAGAAGTAGAAAATTCACTCATTATTTCCCATTACTTGTTCAACAAATAATGTTCCAAGTCAAGTATTATGTGTAGAAAGTTCATCCACTATTATCCACTATTTGTTCAACAAATGTTTACTGAGGGTCTCATGTTCCAGGTAAAGTGCTAGAGGCTGGAGATACAAAAGTAAAATTCAGTCCTTCCCTTGAGGAGCCCATGGTGTAGGAGGGATGGGGAAGTGAGGGCATCCACAACTGAACAATTAATTCACCCCACAAGGGCATACTCAGTGACAGCATTTGGGAGGGTGTGACAAATTGCCAGAAGGGCCAGGAAGGCTTCACACTGAAGGGAGGAGTGAAGCTAACTGTGGAAGGCCATTTTTTTCCAAAATTAAGAGTAGATGTGTTAGGGCACCTGGGTGGTTCAGTCGGTTAAGCTTCCAACTTCAGCTCAGGTCATGATCTCATGGTTCATGAGTTTTTCTGGCTCTCTGCTATCAGTACGAAGCCCACTTCAGATCCTCTGTCTCCCTCTCTCTCTCTTCTCAAAAGTGCTCTCTCTCTCTCTCTTTCTCAACAATAAATAAACATTTTTTAAAAAGAGTAGATGTGTTAAGAAAAAAAGAAACTGTCAGTTCTTGAGGCCCAGTACAAGCTAAGAACACACAACTGATGAGCAAACGGGAGTTCACACACCGATCCATTTAATCAGGCTACTCTGATGTATGATGTCCTGATAATTTTAATTCTCTAACTGATACATTAAAGTCTTCTACTGATATTGTAGCTCTTGATTGGATTTTGTTCTTTGTGTAGGTGAGTTGCTTTTTGTTTTTGTTTTTGTTTTTCTTTTAATAACAAACTTGGGTAGGTGTCTACTGAGCTCTCAGGATCTGGGCAGACTCAGCAGGTGCCATCGCTGCCCTGTGAGGTAAAAAATGACCAATACAGACATAATTGGAACCACAGGTTTCTCAAAATGACTTCCCATGTGGCCTGTAGGACCCTGTAGGCATCTGAAGTACCAAAATTTCAACCCTACAGCTACTGTGGCTTTTGAGAGACCACCTAGTTACTGAGGTCACTGAGGGACCCAGTAGGACCCAGGACGGCAGGTGAAATTTAATAAGCCTGAGACTACCAAACACTGCAGTTACAGTCTCAGATGTATTCATTACCAATACGCTTTCCAAGAATTAAATTTAAGACATGTGCACACATAATCAATATGAGTAATTTCCATTTGAGTCTGGGTTTTTTTCATATTTCATTTTCCCAGTCCCTGGGAACCCTAAAAAATCTAGTATTACATAAACCAACAAGATACCAAGATGATAATGCAGTCATTGCTTACACTCATGAAACATTTTTCTCTCTGTGTTTCTTGCCTGGGGCTCCTGCAGGGAGGATTCAGGTGATAAACATTAATATTTTTTTTAACAAACAATCCGTTCTTGAGTCATTTTTACCTTTTCATGTGGAAGATATATAGTATTCATTTTCCATTCCCTTCTGGGAAAATGAAAAAAATAATGACATGAAGTAGTTCAGCCTCAGGTCCCTGAACTTGCCAGTAGATGAAGAAGCCTTGGTCTTTTGGGAAGATGATGTGGTCGGCCTGGAATATTATCACTCCTTCTTACCTCTAAGGAACTGGATGATGGTCTTGAACTTCTGAATCTCTCCACCTCACCAGCTCCCTTGGGGTGTGCCTTATTTTTGAGATGGACTTCAAGCAGGTAACTTTTACTAGGGAATGAGGCAGATACCAGGACAGAGTGGAAAAGAAGTTACTGGGATCCAAGATGAGGCGGGGAGGGCCTGGGTTATAACATGAGAGGCTAATTAAAAGGAAAAAAAGAGCCAAAAATAGTGAATCTTATAAACTTGTGTCGTGCTTCCGACTTTTTCACATCCTGTGCCTCCAAGGTGTGGATCAGACTATAATTTTATCTTAATGTGACACAAATACAGTGGCTGACTCAGTCCTGTATTTTAGCAAGTTCTGTTTCTCTTCCTTTGTGGCCTTTCTAATGTGCTGCTGCCATCACCTGACTCTCCAGCTCCCAAGGCTGGTGTACGATTTCTAACACCCTCTGCTGGCTTCCCAGATGCACAGCCAATGCTTGTACTCTCCCCATGTAATCTGGCACTGACAACACACCAGTCCTCCCAGCCACATCAAATCCAGCATTCACCAGCCCCAGGCTTGAGTCTCACCTCTGCCAATTATCGCCTCTGTGACCTTGGGCAAAGTACCTAAATCTCATTAGCCTCATTTTTTTTTCCCCCAACAATAACATAGTCTCAACCAACATAGGGGCCTTGGTAAAGACTAAATAAGATCATGCATTTTAAATCCCTTAGCACAATGTCCAGCATAAAGCAGAAGTTCAATATACATGAGCTACTTTAAAAATTATTATTTTACATTAGGTGTTTACGCACCACCTGTAAAAATCACCCTTTCCTTCTCTGAAGTAATGATTATGGCAGAAGCTGGAAATGAGTTAATTAATCACCATGCCATGCAGTGATCAGAGTCTATTCCATAAGTCCTCTATTTAAATAGGACCTAGGAGAGGTATTCCCAACACACTTCAACAGACAAGAACAAACCCTGAGGCAGAACCCATGGTGATCAAACTCAAAGCAAGTTCAGAAACTTGAAAAGATGGTGTTGCCCTGATAGTGTTAGATAACCAAGCCTGGCCATTAGAAACCTTAGGATACTCATAGTCAGTTGGGAAGTCCCAGACTCCATCAGGCTGTGAAGTCATGTATCTGTGAATATTACAAAGTTCACTGGCTCCAAACATCCACCCCATTGCTGTATATAGTGTCTCACCCAGTTTCCCTTCCCAAGTATTCCTGAGACCACGTCCATTGCCACCAAGAAATCTCTTATATTCTTCCAATTATTCTTGATGCAGCTTGCCCCCAAGACCAACTATTGAGCCCCATGCAGTGGCCTCCTCTCTGAAACTCCAGCTTTCAGCTGCAGGTCACCTCAACTGCTCTCTCCTTAACTCATCATCCCATAAAAGACAGCACCCATCCCTTGATTCCCCATAGCAATTGCTGATACAAGATGGGAAATGTGGACAAGACTTGACTGAAGTTTGGGGGCTAAGAGAAGAGAAATAGAAGACAGACACTTGGAATACACTGCAAACAGAGGGTGTCAGAACAGCCTTATTTGGGCTCCCTTCTGGCTGAGTTTCCAGTCTGGTATGGCTCCTAAGAGAGAAATGTGTCCCACCTTTCTTGCTCCCTCACAAGAGGCCTGGATCTACCTCAACCATGCCCCTAGAAAAACATTACCAAGCGGATTATTGCATCTTGCTGTAAAATGTCTTGGCATAAGACATCTGCATCTGATGGCCACCCAGTTCTCCCTTCAAACAGTGGCTACCTACTTCGACACATGTTAACTTAGGGGCCCATGCAGAGACTTTCAGAAAACGATGATGTCTCTGGGAAAAGTAAATTGACGCTTTCACCAAAATGGCTAGCAGCTTTTAAACCATTTTTCCTAGCTTCCACTCATTAAAATTTCAAAATCTTAGAGACTGGTTTCACCCAAGACATGGTTAAAGTAAGAACTGCTCTATAAATTGAAATCACTTTTGGAAAAAAAAAAAGTCAAACTTCCCAGGTCTCTGTCGGCCCAGCTTTCGTGATTACCCTCCTACGCAGGCCATTTGGCCACATAGACACAACCCTCTGCACAGAAGCGCCCTGTTCTTTGTTTCTACCCCTTCCCTCCCTCCACGACAGAGCTGCGCTGGCGAGCTCTTTGTGCCCTGCATAATTGCTGCTGCTCAGAGCCTACAATTCACCCACCATGACTTCTCCCTTTTTGTTCTCTCCTTGCGTCAGCTGTTAGTCAATATAATGTGCCACTATAATGTTCAGAATACTCTAAAGAAAAGCTTTTATTTTTTGTAAAACCTAGGCTTCACTGGGCTTAAAAAAAATAATAATTGGAATCATCAGTATTTTCCACAAGTTCTGACACTCTCTAGGTGCTTCCATTTATGTTTCAATTCTTGGGCAATCAGCCCAAGTTTCTCACAAAATATATTTTAAAAACACATATGTTTAGATGTCTAACCTATAACGTGATCACGCAGCACAGTAGGCAGCAGTCTCAGGTAGCTCCTTAGGAGAGTTCATCTGAGTTCTGAGTCCAGATATGCTGGCATGTCTCCCAGTCCCTCCTTCCCATCAGGGTCCTACCACCACTTGTCAATGGAAGCTAGACTCTCCTAGAAAAGCCCAGAGCCCTGGGGACTAGAGTTGGGCTCAGGGTTCTAGGGTTCTGGTCAAGAGGGAAGAATAGAGAGTTGTGGGAGAAAACTAAAATCTGTATGAGAACGAGAAAATATCACAAAGTACACACACGTTTGAATGAATTTGTCCAGATCACTTAGCGAACTAGTGTTATCATCTCAAGTCAACAGACTGAATAACCTAGTTGTCTCTCTCTCTTCACCAACATCCAGCAAAGCTTGAGTTATTGCTTCCCATGTACCAGGGGATGTGGAGAAGATGAGCCCCAGCTTCTGCTCCTCTGTTGGGATCTAGGTAGGCAGGGCTTGCTAGGAGAACAGGCTGGAGCCAGCCTAGTCTGCACAGACAAGGAAGTTTCCTCAGAACCAGGCCATGTCTACTACCAAGAAGAAAAGGTGCATTTCTCCCCACATACCAACTTCCCCAAGCCTCGTTTTCATGTAATAACTCCTTCAGCAACAATAGAATTTTGTGAATTAGTTTTGTCCCAAAACTAAGCCCACTCTGATCCCCAGGCCACACCAGCCAACAATGGCCCTAGGTGTGAAAGCCAGCACTGCTGGAAGAGGCAAGGCATGAACAACCCACAGAGCCTGTGTGAGACCGACATTCGCACCCTGTGTTAGCTGCTCCCAGGTGGCTGTGCAGCCCAGCTCCCTACCACATTAAGGATCACACACACACACACACACACACACACACACACACACTGTATCCGGAGGAGAAGGCGCTTAATGCATTTTGTTCCACAGCAGGTGAGCAGACCAATCCGATTCCTGACTCATAGATGAGAGTGGGAAGCAGCCTCCAGTAAATGCACACCCTCCTCTCCCTGCAGATGCCTGAATTCAACTAGGAGCCCTGGGCATGAGATAGCAAGACTAATAAAAGTCTGATTAGCTGACTCATGGGGGAGCCCAGCCCATAATTGGAAAAACCAAGCAGTAGATCAGTGTTTGCCAAAGAGAAGAAGTCTCCTTTGTTCTAAAATAGCACTTGGGTTTCGAGTTAAAAGACAGGCCCCATGGACCCCTGAAGACACTTGGAGAGTCGCTTTATGCTCCTAATAGGAGCTGCAGATCTCTGGCTTATTTTAAACTACTACCAAGTGTTGGGTAGGTTGGAGCTTCTTCTTTGAGAAAAAAAAAATCAATCTGAAAGGAAAAGCTATTTCTTAGCAACAAAGGAAAAAGAAGGAAGGCAGTTCCTTTAATGTAATCGGAGACGGAATCTAGTTTAGCAGAGCCAGAGCAAAAATAGCTTTTATCTGATCAAGGTGCCTTAGTCACACTTAAAGGAAGTTAAGGAGGCCTGGCCTCGGGATGCATACGACCACAGACAGCATCGCCAGTGAGAAACACCCTCCCGGCAGAGGGGCGTAAACCGCGGCAACAAACATCCAGCAGCAAGAAGACATCAGCAGGCAGTAGTTATCATTGTCACTTAGCCAATGTGTATTTTTAATCACACTCTTATTCCAATTACAATACAGCTGAAAGCAATGTGACTTGAGCAGTCTGGGTAACATTGCACACAGGGGAATAGCCTGTCCCCTAGGACATTGGCTGTTTCACCTGTAGAATATGGTTGAGACTGGATGCTGTGCACTTAGTTCACACGAGATCCAAGCAGAGAGATTAGGAACTGGTTATACAATAGTGGACATCCGAATAAAATAAATAAATGAGGAAACAGGGAGGAAGGTAAATAATGGGACAAGGCTAGGAAGTAAAGTGAGCACACCAAAGACATGGCTGCAGATGGCTATGTAGTTATTTGTGCGCATTAGATGGGTAAGGTTAGTGCACCAACACACACACACACACACACACACACACACACACACACACACACACACACAACACAGGCTGGGTCTATGCAGCTCTGTGCATATACGTGTGTGTGTGTGTGTGTGTGTGTGTGTGTGTGTGTGTGTAATGATTAAACAAGATCCTGTGGTTTAAGGAGTGGTTGTGACCCCCCAGTAACCCACCTATAATGCCCATGTCAGTTTTGTATGCTTGTCTTGATGCTGGGCTCACCCAAACCTTCCAGTCTACAGAAAGAATCTAGTCCCATCTCAACAACAGTGTGCATTAGAGTTTACTGAAGATTTTCTAGGGAAGGGAGAGGAGGGTTTTGTACCACATACACCAAACTCTTTGAATCTCCATTTAATATTTGATTTCTCCCCAGCCTTCCATCAAAGGGTCTTTTTCTCTTCTCTTGCAGCTCCCATCTCCAGTACTCCAGCCTCTCAGCTGCAAAATCATCCTATGGATCTTTCTCTCTCTCTTTTTCTCTCTCTCACCCCTTTCTCCCAGCTGCTACCTGCAAACCCACATAACTCTTTGTCTAAGGATCAGCAAACCAAAGTTCCCAGTTCCAAGCTGTACTCATTATAGGAAGAAAGGGCTAGACAGACAGAACAACAACAAAAGTTTGTCCTATCAAATTTACCAAGAAGGATTTTAGCAGAGTTTTGGAAGAAGCATCCAATAAAGCAACAGGCCCATTGTTAACCCTGCATCTTGATGGTCATGCATTTCAAGGAGGCAGAGTAAGATCTGGATGACGCTTCTTCTACAGTCTTCCTTCATGAGATCGCATGGAGTCCGTGACCACATCCATATTTGCCTCTGGGTTGCTGTCACTGCCACACAAATATTCAGGACAATTTCATCTATTCTGATCCTTTGTACGAAATCAATCAAAAATCCTAGGAGTTTTCAATAAGACTGTGCTTGAGTTCATATCCCGTTGTAACATGCTATGGCTTTTTTGCCCCCAAAACTCTCAATAATGATCACAAAAGCAAATTAATTCATGCTTAAAATGTGAAATGACCTGACTACCCACCACTCCCCAAGTTATTCATGAGTCACCTGGACTGAATTCTTTGTAATCTATCCACACTGTCTGCCTGTTCTGTTTGTAACACTTTCTCTGCACTTTTGAAAGTGAAGGCTGCAGTTGGTCAGTGGTTGTTAACAGCATCTACCAAAGACAGAACCCTCCACTCTGGTCTCTTTAGGGCTATGCTTTCCCCCAAACATTTCACCAGCCCCAGGCTTCACCTGTGCTCCACCAGTAAGGCAGGAACCTCAGACAAGTTCCTCCCTGAGCTTGGCAGAGTTCCAGCAGAAAGCAAAATGTCTTTCTGGTGATCATATGAGGTCCTAAATTTAATCCAAACATTAATTGGTCTTTGAATTATGGCATTTTAGAGCTACCCGGGAGCTTACTGATGATCTAGTTTGACACCATAATGGTACTGAAGAGACTCGGGGAGAATCAATGAACGATTCAGGAGCATATGGGTTCCATGAGCCAGAAGAAGGATCTGAGCTCAGGTGGGCACCTCCATCCCCACTGCACAACCACTGAGGTAGGGCAAGCTAGGGCAGCCTGAAGACCTGGGAGAGAACAGCTCAGAATCAGGGCCAAGCCAGTAACTGAAAGAAATACCCTTCTCTGCCAAAGACCATTCATTGAATAACAAACCAAATCCCTCCCCCAGAAACTTTCTCCTCTTGTCAGATCCTCAAAACTAAGAATCGCCTGTAGCAGTTGAAAGTTACAGGGCTGCGGGTGGAGAGACAGGGGCTCAGGAGACAGCCCTGCCCGCTTCTCCCATGGGGAAAGTAATTCACACCCTTCCAGCCTCAGAAGGGGAAGCTCCACTGTGTGGCCGTCTGCTGTGCAGCGCTTTTGGCTGTATAGCCCATTCTAGAAGCCTGGACACAAAAGAAGAGGAGAGCAGTCTGATGCAAGGAGAAAGGGCTTTGTAGGTGGGCTTAGGTTATATGATTTAGTTAACCCCTCTGACCCTTAATGTCTTCATTTGTGTGTAGAAGAGTAAGCACCAACACTTGTATGGGACTTAAAACATGCCAGAACTGTAAATGCTTCTCATGTATCATGTATCAACTCACTGAATCCTCAAAACCCTAGCCACTATTATTACCCCCTTTTTCTGAGCTTGAGTTTGAGCCCAGCAGTCTGTATCCAGTCTCCACTCCTAACCCCTTCAGGTCCCCTATGACTTGGATGTCATGTTGGAAGAAAAGACAAGGTGACTCGACTAAGGGCGCCACCCCACGGCCTAGCATATAAACAACAGGTTGCCATTGCCGCCACTTCTAACATCATCATTCTTCTTGCGTAGTTCAGATCTATCCTCGGAGGCTTCCTTGGGTCTCTTGTCAGAGCTCCGGAGACTGGCATTGGGACCATGTCTACATAGCCAGGCTCATCAATTCAAATTTGAGACCAACTCCTTTCCCCCCGAAGAACAGGACCCCTCCCTTCTGCCTGCTACAAGCTTAGAGAGTGAGGGCTGCAAGTGAGTCCACACCCACGCTGAGGCTCTGACAGGAACAGAAACATTTCCTTCTAAACCTTGAAATTCCAGTGAGATTAAAATACGACACCACTTAAGGACCAGCACGTTGACAGGCTGACTCAGCCCCCTGATCTTCCTGGACCTGGAGGAAGAATACGTTCTCTTTTCTTTTTTTGTCCTCCACTCAGGTAGATAATTCACTTCCTTGAAACATGTCATCAGTGTGCAAGGTTGCTTTGAATGGAATCGTTCTGGACATCGCGATCTGGCGACAGTGTTTCCACGGTGCTACTGTTCATTCTTAATGCAGAATTTTAGGTCATGTTCTTAGCCCTGTCCTGAACGGTAAGATTATGAAGAGACAGAAGATTAGACCAAAGCTACCCTAGCTGTGGCGTCTGCAAGTACATTACAGGCTGGAATCTGCAAGATGCACTTTTCCATCAAGCTGGACACCCCCAAGGGCACCGTGTCTGGGGAGCCACTCAGGACTGTCTTACACACTTGAAATAATATGAATGTGAGCACATCGGTCCACCAACTGTCCTTTGCTGTGAAACAAAACAAATTATAAATAACAGAAATTTGCTAAACAATGATGATTGAAATTTACATTTTTAAAAAAGTTTTTATTTAAATTCCAGTTACTATACAGTGCAATATTCGTTTCGGGTGTACAATAGAGTGATTCAACACTTCCATACATCACCAGTGCTCATCACGACAAGTGCACTCCTTAATTCCCATCACCTATTTCACCCATCCCCCCACCCACCTTCCCTGTGATAACCACCCATTTTTTCTCTGTAGTTCAGACTCTGTTTCTTGGTTTGCCTCTCCCTCTCTTTGAAATTTATGTTTTAAATATGAGAGAAAACAAAAGTTAAGGTAAGAGGTAAAAATATGCCACATGTAAGTACCAGTTGGCGATTACATCCTTCTCATCCTCAAGGGCAGCCAGTGGGAGTAAATAGAACACAAACTTCAGTGGCAGACAAACTTAAGATTGAGCCCTGAAGTAGATGGATTTTGTCAAGTGACCCCAGGCAAGTCTCTGAATTTCTCTGAGCCTGAGAAATTCACCTTCCTCTATTCATTTTTCTTCATCTATTTGAAAAATTATTTTCTGAGATTGTCATGAGGCAAGATGACATGTGTAAAAGCCCTCCCACAGAGTAAACAATCAATAAACATTATTTGCCCTTCTTTCTTGGTATTCTAGTTTGTTCCTCCTCCTGGGCTTTGCTGCTGGTGAAATTAGTACACACTTTCAACTACACAGAGTGTTACCTGAGGAAACCTCACTTCTGCCTGCTTCTTTCTCCCAGGACATCCAAGTGTCCTAGGCCACTGTCCTCTAAAGGAGATCATCATAGCCCTTGAGCTGCTGGCTCTGTTTTCTCCTTTTGTGGTTAAAAAAAAAAATCTGAGGAAGAACAGAGGTTTTCCATTTTAGCCTCACAGGTAACCAGAGAAAGAATAGTACTTTCTTCCATATTTACCCTTTTTCATCCTCCTTCCTAACATCCTCCTCTAGCTCCTCATTTTTTTCTTGACTCCTTCTTCAAACCTAGCAGTGATGGTGCTCTCAGCCAAGGAGCCAGGAGAAAACAGATAGGTACACATGTGCCTGGGAAAGACCTGCATCACCCAGCACCTCCAACCCCTCCTCCAGCTGCTGTTTCTGAAGCTTTCCTTCCCTCTCCTCGTAAGATGAGTTGCACCACACTCTCCTTGTCTTCCGATCCTTCCTGCTCTCCCCACCCCATGCCTACCCAAATAATCGTGACTGTTCCCTCACCCTACCCCATCCTGTCTTTCTGTCCCCTCATCATTCACTCAGGTGAAGGTGTGGATCTCCACAATCCTGTGAGACAATAAAGTCAGTGACGGCACACCCATTTCATAGGTGAGAGTGCTGAGACTCAAAGAACTTAAATGGCGTAACTTGATAGTTCCCAAAGGGGCCTGTAGCGAGTTGAAAGGTGCCCCCCACCCAAAAAAAAGATCTGTCCAAATCCTGCAATTTGTGAATGTGAACTTCCCTAGGAAAGGGTCTTTGCAGATATAATTAAGTTAAGGATCTTGAGATGAGATCATCTTGGATTATCTGGGTGGGCCCTAAATCCAATGACAATGTCCTTGTAAGAGGGGGACAGAGAGACATTACACCGATGGAAAAGAAAGTCATTTGAAAAAGGGGGTAGAGACTGGATGGATGTGGCCACAAATCAAGGAATGCCAACAGCCGCCAGTGGCTGGAAAAGGCAAAGAAATGAATCCCCCAGAGCCTCTGGAGGGAGCGTGGCCCTGCCGATACCTGGATTTCAGACTACTGGCCTCCAGACCTTGAGAGAATACATTTCTTTTAAGCCACCAAGTTTGTGAAGATTTATTACAGCAGCCATAGAAAACCAGTACAAGGTGCAACCCAACTCTGATGGCTTAATGATCCCATCCTATGATGTACCTATACATCAGGACCATGGTAGCCTTAGAAAGGAGCCCTAGAGGCAGAGTCTGAGGCCTCAGCCTTGCCTTCTCCCCAACCAAACCAAACCCAGCAAACAAACAAAAAACCTTTATCCTTTCTGAAAGAGTCCTCCCAAATTGCAAGCTGAGCAAGAGTTCAAAGGCACCTGAAGGAAATGAAGGATCCGTGTGGGTTTTGACATAGTCGAAACTTTCCTCTGTGCAAACACTGAGAGAGCTGGAGAGTGTATCTCTGTACAAATAGAGAGAGCACTTATTCCTTCCAGGCAAATCCTTGTAGGAACACCAGCCAATAGGTAATGATCTCCAGAGCACCCATTCTCTATTTGCTTTTTGGAACTTTCCTACGTGTCTAAAAGGATAAAGTATGCTTGCTCTTCCCAAAAAAACATATGAACCAGGAGCATTTCTCACACCTTCATTTCCATCACATCACTTCCTTTCTCAGGATTCCCAGGTGGCCCTCAGATCAATTGCAACTCCTAAGCAGGAGACTCCACAATCACCCCGAATGTCACCTCCCCCTGTTTCCCCTGTGAAAATGCTCTTGCCTCTGAGCAATCACAGTACCAGTCAACCCCCAGGTTGCCCCCCTGCCTCCTCCCACTTCAAAATTCTATTTAAATTGTGCCAATCTTTGAAGCTAGTCCTCAATAATTCTATGCAAACCATTACAGCTGGCTTCCTTTGCATATAGCAGCTATGTGGTGTAGTAGGCAAACACCGGAGGAAGAAGAGCTCAATTTTCATTGCAACAGTCAGAATGATTTCGGTGACCAGCATCAGAAAATCCAGGACCAAAGTGGTTTAGCCACTAAGCAGTTTATTCTCTTACATAACTGGGAGCCCAGTGGGGAGTGGCTCCAGGCTAGGCAAAGACCAGCAGCTCAAGATGTCATCATGGACCCAGGTCCTTTCCATCTCTGCTCTGTTCTCCATCAGCCTCATTCCAGGCTGGTCTCCCAAATGATTGCTACATGGTTGCCACTGGGAATGAGTTCTGTATACGGCCTCATTTATGTCTGGATGGAGAGCACAAGAGGGAAATCATCTCCACTGACCATGACATAAAAGTCCTTCCCTTCGGTCTGGTTGAGCCAAGTCTACTCTGACCAATCACAGCCACCAGGGTGATGCGCTGTGGGACAGGCTGACTTACCACATGCTCCTCTGGAACTGGCAAGGCCAGAACTTAAATGACCCTGAAGTTCTGATAGGAAAGGGAAAGCATGGCTTGGAGTTGGCTAGGCACACACAGTCTCCAGCATAATAGTCCTGGCTCCACTCCCTACTTATTACATGGTCTTGAGAAACTCATTTGACTTCTCTGGGCCTCACCTTTATGTAAAAAAGGGGGAAATGTCAGCCCCACAGAAGCATCAAAAATCATGGAAATTAAAGCACTTTAAAAACTATAAGTTCTGGGGCACCTGAGTGGCTCAGTTGGTTAAGCGTCCAACTTTGGCTCAGGTCATGATCTCTCAGTTCTGGAGTTCAAGCCCACATCAGCGCAGAGCCTGCTTCTGATCCTTTGTCCTCCTTTCTCTCTGCTCCTCCCCCATTTGTGCTCACTTTCTCTCTCTCTCTCTCTCTCTCTCTCTCTCTCTCTCTCTCTCAAAAATAAACATTAAAAAAAAACAAAACCCTGTAAGTTCTAGGAGCACCTGGATGGCTCATGATCTTTAGAGCATGTCATTCTTACTCTCAGGGTCATGAGTTCAAGCCCCATGTTGGGCATGTAGCCTACTTTAAAAAAAAAAAACAAAAAACTGTAAGTTCTATACAAGAGTTATATACAGAGTAGTCTCTCCCACCGTCCTCAGCTCATGGGACACTACTGTGACCCAGTACAAAGAATGTTCGCCCTCACCTCACCCCAGTCTCCAAAACACTTAGCAAAACAGGTCTGAGAGGAGGGTTGCCAGGCTTTGCAAACAAAAATACAGGATGCCTAACAACGTTTGAATTTTAGATAAATCGTACTTAGTATTACGTATTCCCCAATATTGCATGGGGCATGCACATGTAAGAAATTCTTTGATTATCTGACATTCACATTTAACTGTACATTCTGTCTTCTGTCTCAGAACCCTACCTGGGAGAGGTCTGGCCAGGGGGTAGGCCTGGATTTCTACTCCATTTTTCCCTAAACCCTGGTTAGTGCCTCTTGCAGCAATTCTCTCCCTGAACACTCACCCTTGTGATGTTCCCCCAAACCCATCTCCAGTTTCTTCCGCATCTCAGTTAATGGCCTCATGCCCCGACTTGCTCAGTTCCCAACACTGGAGTCATCCCCAAATTCACCCTTTCCCTCCTAGCCCATTTACAGTCCTGTGCTCCAGGCCCTACAGTCACAGCATCGCCTGGAGACTCAAAACCTATACCCCCCACCACTGAAGCTTCCCCTAGCACCACAGCATTAACCAGCCCCCCGACAGCTCCCTCGGGTTCAGTTCGTGCTTTCCTACAGCCCATTCTCCACGTGACACCAGAGTGATCTTTTAAAAGCATCCCTCAAATCATGACTGCCTGCTTAAAATACTCCCCTGGCTGCCATGGCTCTTAGAATAAAACCCAAGCTCCATACTACAATCTGTAGGACCCAAGTCAGCCCCACACCCCTCTCCTACCTCACTGGTCTTTTATCTCATCCACAAAGTGCTGAGCTCAGCCCCACCCTTGTGCCTTTGTACACTGTCCCTTCAGCCTGGAGTGTATTTCCTCCATCATCACATGATATACTTCTTCCTAATACGCAGACCTCACCTCAAATGTCACCTCTCCAGAGACGCCTACCGTGACTACTCTATCTCAAAAGCAGCCTTCCCACCCATCACTCTTCTCACCCTGATTTATTTTTCTTTGTATCAACATCACTTTGACATCTGATATTTTTTATTTTTTTAATGTTTATTTATTTGTTTTGGGAGAGAGAGCAAAAGCACACAAGGGGCAGAGAGAGAGAGAGAGAGAGAGAGAGAGAGAGAGAATCCCAAGCAGGCTCCACACTGTCAGTGCAGAGCCTACTTTGGGGTTCAGTCCCACGAACTGTGAGATCATGACCCAAGCCAGAATTAAGAGGCAGACACAACTGACTGAGCCACCCAGGAGCCTCTGATTTCTTTGTTTATTTATTTATCCTTTTTTTCCCCCTTCTTCCCTCAGTAAAATAGAAGTTCTGGATTTAACCAGTGCATCCAAACACCTAGAACAGTGGTTGGCAGAGGAGTTGCTTAAATGGGTAGCAAATGAATATGCATCTCTAGGCAAGTGAACAAGCTACATGCCTTCTAGATTTGCACTGTCCAGTCCAGTAGCCACTGGCCACGTGTGGCTGCTGAGCACTTCAGATGGTGCTGGTCCAAACTGAACTGTACTGTAAATATAAACACACACCAGATTTAGAAGACTTTGTCAAAAAATAGGAATGTAGTGGGGCACCTGGGTGGCTCAGTCGGTTAAGCGTCCGACTTTGGCTCAGGTGTTGATCTCAGGGTTTATGGATTCAAGCCCCATGTTGGGCTCTATACTGACAGCTCAGAGCCTGGAGCCTGCTTTGGATTCTGGGTCTCCCTCTCTCTCTGCTCCCCACCCCCCCACTCACACTCTTTCTCTGTCTCTCTCTCTCTTAAAAATAAACATTAAAAAAAATTTTTTTAAAGAAAAACAGGAATGTAGAAATAGCTCATAATTTTTGTATTGATTACAAGATCAAATGATAATATTTTAGATACACTGATTAAATGAAATATAACATTAAAATGAATTGTACTTGTTCCTTTTTCCTTTACTTACTATGGCCACTAGAAATGATTTAAATATATACTTGCCTTGCATTGAGGGCTCACATAATATTTCTACTAGACGGCGTTGCTACAGATGAGGGTGAAAGAGACAGGGAAGAAAGGGGGCCAAAATGGGTGAAGAGGGTCAAAAGGTACAGACTTCCAGTTACAAAGTAAATAAGTCATGAGGATGTATGGACAGTGTGGTGACTACAGTTAATAACACTGTACTGCATGTCTAAAAGTTGCTAAGAGAGCAGACTGTAAAAGTGCTGATCACCTAAGAAATATTTTGTAACTGTGTATGGTGACGAATGTGAACTAGATTTACCGTGGGGACCATTTTGTAACATGCACAAATGTCCAATCATTAAGTTTCAATCATGAAACTAATATAATACTATAGGTAAATTATACTTCAATTTAAAAACAATAGATTTATTATAGGAATTTATTCACGTGGTTATGGAGGCTGGCAAGTCCTGCAATCCTCTGCAAGCTGGGGAGCCAGGAAAGCCAGGGAACGCTCAGTCTATGTCCAAAGGCCTGAGAACCAGGGAAGTGGATGAGCCAACACGCTCACAGACACACCCAGAAACAATGTTTTAACAGCTCTCTGGGCACCCTTAGCCCAGTGAAATTGACACATGAAATTGACCATCACAGTATCCTCCATAACAATGAAAAGACATGTAAATACAATGACTGCTTCATGGTTAAGTAGACAGTGTTAGCTAGCACCACTGTTGTTTTTATTTTTGCTACTATTATTTATCTTTGGCCTAATCATCTGGTATATTATAAAGTATCGTGTTTTCATCTTCATTTATTACTTGCCAAGTCTAGAGGCCCCTGCACATCCTTCACCACCTTTACAGGTAAATGACTGCTCAGCCAGCAGCCTCACTCTCCATCACAGCAGCTCCAGGGCAAAGCCAGAGAGAATTGACTCAGCCTTAAAATGTCAAATGAATCATGATGCCAAAATGATTTATATCCACCTTAGAATGCAGTTAATTCCGCCTACCTTGACCGGCTTGCTTCTGCCCTCCTCAGAGTCTGAAATTACATTTATTAACCTGGGAAGGCTCAGCATCTCGAAAGTGCTCAGTCTACCTGTTGGTAGGGAAGGACTTTGGGACTTTGTGGGAGGCTCCGGCTTCTCCCTGACAGTGAGACCTGGCCAAGGAACTTCCACAGAAAGTTGTTGTTGTTGTTGTTGTTGTTGTTGTTGTTGTGGGGGGGGGGGGGGGGCGGTGCATAGCACCACTGGAGGATGCGAACAGGCTGGCGAGAGGATGACCTAAAAAAGCAGGTGAGTGTACAAAAACTGCCAACATTGATCACAAATCTTTAGATAGAGATTTATATTCAGTGGGCAAGTTCAGTTAAAAAGGAGACTGAACCCTGCAGAACTGCATTCATACGTCAGACTCACTCATATATTTTGTTCTTTGGCCTTCCCTGCTCATGAAACCTTTAATCCTTGACTCCTTCCTGTGCACTCTCTTCCCAGAACTATCTGTCCTTTTGCCCTCAAGGGAGTGATGAGTCCTTGTTAGCTCACAGTCATTCAAACAAGGCTGCAATCTTCAGTGCATTTTCTAGAAGAAGCATCTTTTAAATTCCTCTTACAGGACAGAGACATTTCTCACTGTCATTTATCAATGTTGACATCTAAACTGACTGAACCAGGTAAACTGGCTCCCTATAGCAAAGAGAAAACAAACCTTGGGGCTAACAGTCCTTAAACTGCCTGGTCTCTTTCCCCAAAACTATGCTCACCCCAAAGGCAGGTTTCTTGCATTAGTATTACAAAGTTAACACTCTTGGGGGGCGCCTGAGTGGCTCAGTCAGTTAGGCGGCCGACTTTGGCTCAGGTCATGATCTCACGGTCCATGAGTTCGAGCCCCACATCGGGCTCTGTGCTGACAGCTCAGAGCCTGGAGCCTGCTTCATATTCTGTGTCTCCCTCTCTCTGACCCTCCCCTGTTCATGCTCTGTCTCTCCCTGTCTCAAAAATAAATAAACGTTAAAAAAAAAAATTAAAAAAAAAAAAGTTAACACTCTTGGATCTCAAAAGTCTCTGAATTATTTAAAAATTTAAGCGCTTTGTTCATTCAGCTTTAAAAGGACAAGTAGCAGGACAGAGGTTGTCACAATATTAGTGGCCATTTGGGAGTGAACATTCTAGATTCTTCCTTAGCGACGGGTCTGAAGTGCTAACCTTATTCTAGAAGGATGCAAGAACTTCTTGGACCGATCATTTGGCTCAGAAGAATCTCCGCTTCAGCCAACTTCTTACATTCCATAGTGTCTCTACTCCTCACAAAGCATAAGTTTCAAAAGGCAAAGTGCGTGAGATCCAAAAGAGATAAATTCATTACCAATCAGGCTAAACTAAACCAGAAGGTTTGTAACCAGTGCTGCACTTCTATGCACCTTTCTTTCCTTAGCCTAAGTGAGAAGTCTTCAGATAAAACCCAACTAATTGGACTTGATTGGTCTCATTAAAATAATAATGCCAATTGAAAAATTTGTTGTGAAGAAACAAAGCAAAACCTGCATTTCAACAAATAACTAAAAGAGAGAGAGAACACACAACTGAAAAATTGTTTATCCTCAATAGTAATCAAAGAAGGCATATGTGATATCATGTTTTTCAAGTTCAGAGGATTTGAGAATACTCATAAAATATTTGCACTATCCTGGAAGTAGTAATGTTATTTGAAAGAGGATTTAGATAAGCTGTAAATATTAACAAACTCAGAGATAACCACTTAAAGAAGTTATGGTTGATATGCTGAGAGGGGAGAAAGCATGAAACGCTCAATAAAAATGTGAGAAAAGGAATGGCAGATTTAAAAAAGAACAAAGAATAAGGGTAACAAGGAGAAAACAGTAAGAAATACGGTAGATATTACTCTAACTACATCCTTAATACTTCCGATGTCAGTGGTCTAAATATACCAGTTAAAATGCAGAAACTGTCAGAATGAAAAAAAAAAAGACCCAAATATATGTTGTCTACAAGAAATCCACATTAAATATAAAGACACAAATAGACTGAGTTAAGGGATGGAGAAAAGCATACCATATTAACACTTTTAATAAAAAGAAAGCAGGAGTAGCTGACAAAACAGACTTCAGAGCAAGGAAATTTAGCAGTAAGGAAGAGCATTACATCATGAGAAAGGGGTCAGTTCTCCAAGAAGGCATAACAACCTTTAATATAACCACTAACCAACAAAGCATCAAAATATGTGAGGCAAAAACTAATAGAATTGCAAGGAAAAACAGATGAATCCCCTAATATAGTTGGAGATTTTAACACCCCACTATGAGTAATGACAGATACAGCAGGCAGAAAATCAGTAAGGACATAACTGAAATGTGCAATACCATCAATCAACTGGATATAATTGACATCTGTAGGATACTTCATCCAACAACAGCAGAACACACATTCTCAAGTTCTCACAGAAGATTCATCAAGATACATTACAAGGTAGACCATAAAACACACATCAACAAATTTAAAAGAATTAAAATCATACAAAGCATGCTCAAACCACAACAGAATTAAACTAGAAATGAGTAACAGAAAGATTAGTATAAGATCCCAAATTTCTTGTCATTAAACAACACGCCTCTAAATAACACATGGACCAAAAATGAGTCATGATAAATTTACAATATTTGAACTAAAAACTAAAAATATAACTTATCAAAACTAGGGATGATGCAGCAAAAGCAGGGCCTAGAGGGAAACTTATAGCATTGAACACATCAATTTAAAAAGAAAAAAGATCTAAAATCAATAATCTAAGCTTCTACCTTAAAAAACTAGAAAGAGAAGAACAAATTAAATCCAAAGTAAATAAAAGAAAAGAAATAATGAAAATTAGAGTAGAAATCAAAGAAATTTTTTAAAAAATCAATAGAAAAACTCAGTGAAACCAAGATATGTTTTTTTGAAATGATCAAGAGAATTAATGTCACTAGACAGGTTAGCTAAGACAAAAAAAAGAAAGAAAGAAAGAAAGAAAGAAAGAAAGAAAGAAAGAAAGAAAGAAGACAAATAACTAATATCAAAATTGAAAGAGGAGCCTTCACTCCTGATTTCATGAACATTAAAAAGATAACAAAGGAACATTTTTAACAACTATATGCTAACATACTTGATAACCTACATGAAATGAACCAATTCTTTAAAAGACATAATCTACCAAAACACACACAAGTAGATAATCTGAATAGGCCTTTATCTATTAAAAAATTGAATCAATAATTAATAACCTTCCAAAACAGAAAGTACCAGACCCAGATGAGTTCACTGGCAAATTCTACCAAATAGTTAAGAAAGAAATCATACCAATTCTCTACAATCACTTCCAAAACACAGAAGCAGAAGCAATGCCTTCTAACATAATTCTATGAGGCCAACCTTACCCTAATACCAAAAGCAAGACATTATAAGAAAGGAAATCTACAAACCAATAAACATAGATGTGAAAATGCTCAACAAAATATTGGCAAATCAAATCCAAAAATGTATAAAAATAATTATACATACCTTAGGGTGCCCAGCTGGCTCAGTCAGAAGAACACATGACTCTTGATCTCAGGGTCGTGAGTTCAAGCCCCATGTTGGGTGTAGAGAGTACTTAAATAAGAAAATAATAAAAAATGTTTTAAAAGTTTAAAAATTTAACAATTAAAATAATTATACACCTTGACCAAATGGGATTTATCCTAGGTGTGCACAGCTGTCTCATCATTCAAAAATCAATTCATGGGGTGCCTAGGTGGCTCAGTCAGTTGAGCTTCCGACTTTGGCTCAGGTCATCATCTCACAGTCTGCGGAGTTTGAGCCCCGCTTCGGGCTCTGTGCTGACAGCTCTGAGCTTGGAGCCTGCTTTGGATTCTGTGTCTCCCTTCTCTCTCTGACCCTCCCCCATTCATGCTCTCTCTGTCTCAAAAATAAATAAACATTAAAAAAAGTTTTTAAATCAATTCATGTAAAATAGAATATTACTCAGCCATAAAAAAAGAAGGAAATCCTGCCATTTGCAACCTCACGGATGAACTTTGAGAGCATTATGCTGAATGAAATAAGTTAGACAAAGAAAAACAAATACCATAGGACCTCGCTTATATGTAGAATCTGAAAAAAAACAAACTTGTACAAACAGAACAGATTGGTGATTGCTGGGGCAGAGTATGGAGTAAGGAAAATAGGTCAAGGCAGTCAAAGAATACAAATTTTCACTCATAAGATGAATAAGCTCTAGGGATATAATGTACAGCGTGGTAACCATATTAATATTGTATTGTATACTTGAAAGTTGTAAAGAGAGTAAATTTTAAAAATTCTCACCACAAAAAAACATTGTAACCATATGAAGTAATGGCTGTGTTAACTAACCTTATTGCAGTAATCATTCTGAACCATATACGTATATAAAAATCACTAAGTTGTATACCTTAAACTTACATAATATTATATGTCAATTATAAATCAATAAAGGTGGAAAAAGCCAATTAATATAATCCATCACATCAATATATGCAGAAAAATTATTTGACAAAACCCAACACCCATTCATGATAAAACTCTCAGCAAACTAGGAATAGAGGAGGAACATCCTTAACCTGATAAAGAACATCTATAAAAGCCTATAGTTAACAGTATGCTACATGCTTTCCCAGTAAGATCAGAACAAGGCAGGATGCCCACTCTTACCTGTTCAACACCATACTGGGACTCCTAGCTAATTCAATAAGACTGGAAAAAGAAATAAAAGGTAGACAGATTTGGATGTAAGTAATAAAACTGCCTTTGTTCACAGATGACATGATTGTTTATGTAGAAAGTCAAACAACAACAATAAAAAAATCTAATGGAATAATTGATTATATAAATGTTGCAGGATGTAAGTTTAATGTACAAAAGTCAACCACTTTCCTGTACTCCAACAATGATGAAGTGACATTTTAAAATATACAAAACAATACCATTTATATTAGCACCAAAAAATGAAATACTTAGATATAAAGCTAACAAAATAGGGGCACCTAGGTGGCTCAGTTAAGAGTTTGACTCTTGATTTCAGCTCACAGTCATGAGATCAAGCCCCACATCAGGCTCCAGCCCAGCATGGAGCCTGCTTAAGATTCTCTCTCTCTCTCTCTCTCTCTTTCTCTCTCTCTCTCTCTCTCTCTCCCACTGCCCCTCCCTCACTCATTTGCAAGCACACACACACATATAATAAATAAATAAATAAATAAATTTTTGCAAAAGCAGGGCCTAGAGGGAAATTTATAGCATTGAACACATCAATTTAAAAAGAATTTCTCTCTCATAATAAATAAATTTCTCTCTCTCTCATAATAAATAAATAAATAAATAAATAAATAAATAAATAAAGCTAACAAAATATATACAAGAGCTATATGAAAAATACTGTAAAACTCTGATGAACAAAGTCAAAAAAGAACAAACAAATCAAGAAATAGTCCAGGTAAATGGATAGGAAGAACCAATATTGTTAAGATGTCAGTTCTTCCCAAATTGATCTATAGATTCACTATAATTTAAATAAAATAACAGCAAGTTGTTTTGTGGATATTGACAAACTGATTCTAAAGTTCATATGGTAGACTTCAAGCTATAGTGCAAAGCTGTAATCATCAAGACAGTATGTACTGGCACAAAAACAGACACTCAGATCAATGGAACAGAATAGAGACCAGAAATTGGCCCATGAACATATGGCCAACTAATCTTTGACAAAGCAGAAAAGAATATCCAATGGAATAAAGACAGTCTCTTCAGCAAGTGGTGCTGGGAAAACTGGACAGCGACGCACAGAAAAATGAACCTGGACCCCTTTCTTACCCCATACACAAAAATAAACTCAAAATGGATGAAAAACCTAAATGTAAGAGAGGAAGCCATAAAAATCCTCAAGAAGAGAGCAGGCAAAAACTTCTTTGACCTTGGCCATGGCAACTTCTTACTCAACACATCTCTGGAGGCAAGGGAAACAAAAGCAAAAATGAACTATTGGGACCTCATCAAAATAAAAACTTCTGCACAGTGAAGGAAACAATCAGAAAAAGAAAAGGCAACCTACAGAATGGGAGAAGACATTTGCAAATGACATATCAGATAAAGGGTTAGTACCCAAAATCTATAAAGAACTTATTAAACTCAACACCCAAAAAACAAGTAATCCAGTGAAGAAATGGGCAAAAGACATGAGTAGACACTTCTCCAAAGATGACATCCAGATGGCCAACCAACACATGAAAAAATGCTCAACATCACTTATCATCAGGGAAACACAAATCCAAACCACAATGAGATACCACCTCACACCTGTCAGAATGGCTAACATTAACAACTCAGGCAAAAACAGATGTTGGCAAGGAAGTGGAGAAAGAGGATCTCTTTTGCACTGCTGGTGGGAATGCAAGCTGGTGCAGCTACTCTGGAAAACAGTATGGAGGTTCCTCAGAAAATTAAAAATAGAACTACCCTATAACCCAGCAATTGCCCTACTAGGTATTTAACCAAGGGATACAGGTATGCTGTTTCAAAGAGACACATGCACCCCAATGTTTATAGCAGCACTATCAACAATAGTCAAAGTATGGAAAGAGCCCAAATGTCCATTGATGGATGAATGGATAAAGAAGATGTGGTATATACATACAATGGAGTTTTACCCAGCAATCAAAAAGAATGAAATCTTGCCATTTGCAATGACGTGGATGGAACTAGAGGGTACTATGCTAAGTGAAATTAGTCAGAGAAAGACAAATATCCTATGACTTCACTCATATGAGGACTTTAAGACACAGAACAGATGAACACAACAGAAGGGAAGCAAAAAATAATATAAAAACAGGGAGGGGGACAAAACATAAGAGACTCTTAAATATGGAGAACAAACAGAGGGTTACTGGAAGGGTCGTGGGAGGAGGGATGGGCTAAATGGGTAAGGGGCATTAAGGAATCTACTCCTGAAATCATTGTTGCACTATATGCTAACTAACTTGGATGTAAATTAAAAATAAACTAAAAATAAATTTTAAAAATAAAGTTCATATGAAAAGACAAGTAAGTCATAACGGCCAACAGAGTATTGAAAGAGAAAAAACAAAGTTGGAGGACTGACACTCTCCAACATTAAGACTTACTACAAAGCTACAGTAATCAAGGCAGTGTGGTATTAATGAAGGAATAGGCACTGATCCATGGAACAGAAAAGAGAGCCCAGAAATAGCCCCACACAAACAATAACCAATTTTGAAAAAGGAGCAAAGGCAATCCAATGCAGAAAATGTAGTCTTTTGGGGGCACCTGGGTGGCTCAGTGGGTTCAGCATCCAAGTTCAGCTCAGGTCATGATCTCATGGTTTGTGGATTTGAGCCCCCTCCACTGAGGGAGGAGCCTGCTTCGGGGCCTCTGTCTCCCTCTCTCTCTGCCCCTCCCCCTCTTGCACACTCTCTCTTAAAAATAAATAAACATTAAAAAAAAAGAAAAGACAGTCTGTTCAACAAATGGTAATGGAAAAACTGGACATTTACATTAAAAAATTAAATCTAGACACAGAACTGACACCTGTCACAAAAATTAACTCAAAATGGATCAGACTTAAATGTCAAATGCAAAACTATAAAAATCCTAGAAGATAACACAGGAGGAAACCTAGGTAACTTTGGATTTGGTGATGAATTTTTACTCTTTTACACCACAAGCATGATCTGCAAAAGAAAAGAATAGATAAGTTGATTTCATTAAAATTAGAAACTTCTGTTGTGTAAAAGACACTGCTAAAGGAATAAAAGAAGCCACAGACTTGAAGAAAATTGTTGCAGAAAACATATTTGATAAAGTACTCATTCAAAATATACCAAGAATTCTTAAAACTCAACAATAGGAGAGCAAAAGCTCTAAACAGACATATTAACAAAGAAGACATATATATGTCAAATAAATATATAAAAACATGTTCAACATCATACATAACTAGGGAAATTAAATCTTGCAAATTAAAACAATGATATATCTGTTAAATGCCCATTAGAATGGTTAAAATCCGAAATCCTGACAGCACCAACAGCTGGCAAGGATGTGGAACAGGAGCTCTCATTCCTTGCTGGTGAGAATGGGAAATGGTACAGCCACTTTGGAAAAGAATTTTGCAGTTTCCTACGAAACTAAACATACTTGCACCATATGATCCAGCAATTGTGCCCATTGGTATTTACCCAAAGGAGTTGAAACTTATCTCCACACAAACGTATACAAATATTTACAGTAACTTTCTTCATAATTGCCACAACTTGGGAGCAGCCAAGGTATCCTTCGATAGGTGGATAGATAAACACATTGTGGAACATCCATACAATAATAATGGGATATTATTCAGTGATAAAAAGAAATGAGCTATCAAGCCACAAAAAGACATACAAAACCTTAAACCTATATTACTAAGTGAGAGAAACCAATATAAGAAAAGGCTACATACTGGGGAACCTAGGTGGCTCAGTTGTTTAAGCATCTGACTTTGGCTCAAATCATGACCTCGCATTTCGTGGGTTCAAGCCCTGTGTCAGGCTCTGTGCTGATAGCTTGGCACTTGGACCCTACTTCAGATTCTGTGTCTCCCTCTCTCTCTGCCCCTCCCCCACTCATGCTCGGTCTTTCTCAAAGATAAACATTAAAAAAAATTTTTTAATCTTTAAAAAAAAGAAAAGAAAAAGCTACATACTGAATAAGCCCACCTATATGGCATTCTAGAAAAGACAAAGCTATGGAAACAGTAAAAATATCAATGGTTGTGAAGGGTTTGGAGGAGAGAAAGAAAGATGAGTAGGTGTACTACAGGGAATTTTTAGGGGAGTGAAACTATTTAAACTATTCTGTATGATACTTATAACAGCAGATAATGTCATTACACTTTTGTCAAAATGCATAGAACATACAACACCAAGAGTGAGCCCTGATGTAAACTATGGTTAGTGAATATACTATATCAATATTGACTCAATAATAATAAATGCTACATCAGTACAAGACGTTAAAGATAGGGAAGGGGGTGGGTAGTATAAGGGAACTCTCAGAATGGCTTTAAAAAGCAAGACTTAACTATATACTATTTACAAAAGACACTTTAATATTTAAATATTTAAAATATTTTAAATATTAAAAATATAAGGAAATATAAAATAAAAGTTTGAATGGTTGAAAAACATATGCAAACATAAACAAAGTGGCTGTATTAAGATCACACAAAGTAGACTTCAAGACAGGGAACATTATCAGAGATAAAGATGTTTATTTCTGAATCATAAAGAGTCAATTCATCAAGAAGACATAACTAACCCTAAATTTTATGCTCCTGATGACAGAGCTTCAAAATACATGAAGTAAAGTTGGCAGAATTAAAGAAAGAAATAACAAATTCACAAACATGGTTGGAGATTTTAACACCCCTGTGTCAGTAAACTGATAGAACTCAACAAAAATTTAGATCTGAAAAAACTATAACAAACCAAATGTCTTACTGACATTTACAAAACACTATACCCAACAAATGCAGAATACACATTCTTTTCAAGTACACACATAACATTCACCAAGCTAGACCATATCCTTGATCATAAAAAAATTTTAATTTAAAATATACAGAACATGTGCTTTAACCACACCCTAATCACTCTAAATTAGAAAATCACAACAAAAACCTAGCTAGAAAATCTCCCAACTATTATAAATTGAGCAGTATACTCCTAAATAACTCATAGGTCAAGAAGAATTCACAAATAATGTTAGGAAAACATTCCTGGGGTGCCTGGGTGGCTGAGTCAGTTGAGCATCTGACTCTTGATTTCAGTTCAGTTCATGATCCCAGGGTCATGGGATCAAGCCTTGCATTGGGCCCCACACTAAGCATGGAGCCTGCTTAGGATTCTCCCTCTCACTCCCTCTACTCCTCTCCCCCACTTGCACCCTCTCTCTCTCACTCTCAAAAATAAATAAATAAATAAATAAAATTCCTAACTAAATGATAATAATAATAAATCAGAATTTGTGGGATGGAGCTAAAGCAAAGCTTAGAGGGAAATTATAGTTTTAAATGTTTATGTTAGAAAATGAAGTCTAAAAATCAATTTTCTCAGTTTCTACCTTAAGAAGCTAAAAAGATAAAATTATATGTGTGTGTGTGTGTGTGTGTGTGTGTATAATACACATACATATGTACATATATTCAAAGAAACTAAAAAGAAGAGAAATAACAAATTAAGAGCTGAAATCAATAAAATGAAAAACAAACAATAGAAGAAGGAACACCTGAGAAACTCTCACAGCCTAGAAGAACCTAACAAGACATGACAACTAACTGTTATGTAGTACTCTGGATGGGATCATGAAGCAGAAAACAGGCATTAGTTAAAAACTAGAGAAATCTGAACAAAGAATGGGAATTCATTAATAATAATAGTGTACCTATATTGAATCATTAGTTATGACAAATATATCATAGTAATGTAAATTGTTAACAACAGAGGAAACTGGGCAGAGTGTATGGGTATTCTCTGTTACAGCCTTGCAACTTTTTTATAAATCTGAAACTAGCCTTCCCAATTCATTTTATGAAGCCAGCAAAAGTCTGATCCCAAAACTAGAAAAGGACATTACAAGAAAAAAACATTACAAACCAATACCATTTAGAAGATATATAAAAAGGAGAATAGAGATTGACAAAGTACAATTTATCCCAGAAATGCAGGACTGGTTCAACAATTGAAAATCAATCTGTTTAATTCACCACATTAACAGAATAAAGGGAAAAAATCATATTATCATCTCAATTGGTCCAGAAAAAGCATTTGACAAAATCTAACATTCATTCCTAATAAAAACTCCAAGCAAACCAAGAATAGAAGAAATTCTTTTATTCTGATAAAAGGCATCTAAGAAAAACCTATAGCTAACATAATTCTTATTGGTGAAATACTGAATTTCCTCCCAAGATTGGGAATGTGTTCAGGATAAATTTTTAAAATCTATAAGCTACTTGTACTTTTTAAAGTATTTTTGTATCCCCAAAACACTTTGAATTTAATTTGACATTTATTGAGTATTACTAGGTACAAACAGCTGCTGGGTATTGGGGACTTTTTTTTTAATGGTAAGAAGCAGTCCATCTGTCAAGAAATTTTTAAATAAATTTAAAAATAAGACAGATACTCCTTAAAAGTAACTAAAGTCAGGGGTGCCTACGTGGCTCGGTTAGTTAAGTATCCAACTCTTGGTTTCCATTCAGGTCATGATTTCACAGCTTGTGAGTTCAAGCCCCACATTAGGCTCTGTGCTAACAGCACAAAGCCTGCTTGGGATTCTCTCTCTCTCCTTCTCTCTACCCCTCTCCTGCTCATCCTCTCTCTCTCTCTCTCTCTGTCTCTCTCTCTCTCTCTCCCCCCTCTCTCTCCCTCCCTCTCTCAAAGTAAATAAACTTTAAAAAACATAACTAAAGTCAAATTAATATGTGCTAGAGGGTCAACTGAGACAACAGATGATAAACAGCTCAGGCTTTCGGAGTTCATATTTTATAGGGCACAGACTGACATATTAAGTAGTTTAAATTTTATTCTATAGGCTGTGGGGCTTTCTCAATTTCTGTTTTAGGTCTTGGGGCAGAGGAATGGTATAATAAAGATTCTACAATCAGCATCATCAAAAACATATTTTGAAACTATGTCAATATGTCTAGAGATAGATGACTTTACTATCATTTTATTACAAAACAACTAATGATCAGAGAGGCTAATTGATTTTTCAAAGCTATAAAGCAAGAAAAGAAGCATGGGAAATTAGTGTGAAAATGGTAACAGAAACCAGATTTCCTTCAACTGTAGGACTTCTATTGTCCCATTTATTGGGTAGGTATCTTCAAGAAGAATGGGAACAGGAGGTAAGAGTTGTTTTTGACAGTTCAGTAAGTCAGAAATCTCTAATACTGAAAGTCTGTTTTGAGACAATGGCAACCAGGAAAATATGCAAAGGCTGGAGAAAGGGGGGAAAGAGTTAAAATTGGCTACAAGGAACAGATGGTCTTCTCTACTGAATTCCCACCTTCCTTTCTCTCTTTCCCACACCCACTCACCCACTCATCCAAGTGCACACACGAACGTGCGCACACGCACACACACACACACACACACACACACACACCCTTTATGAGCTCCCTGCTGCCTCTCAATGCTGACAACTAATCCACTGATAGAGAAATCTGTCTCCTTCTCATAGTCACTGGTTAATTTGAAGGCCATCCCTTGGCATGAGTGTGACCAGATGCAGAAATTAATAATTATTTGAGTAAAAACAGATGAGATACTGATAGCAAGCAGGTGATAATGAGCAATGATAAAGGGAAGTCCTTAAAGGTTCACAGTGGACAAGTTCCAGAACCACAACATTCCCCCTGAAAGGTGAATCCTATGGGCATCAGAAGAGGGAAGTCAGACTAATCCAGGACATAAAGTGCCTGATTCTTAACAAGCATGCAATACATGAATGATGGTCCCTACCACATTTAAGGGACAGCAGAGAGAAAACATGGCAGATTGGAGAAACACAGAAGGCAGAATCTCAGTCCTGGAGGAAAACAACCAAAGTGTCTTGTGTGATGACCATAGACCCAGTTTGCCTCAGACTATATCAGTTTTACTAATGAAAGTCCCACATCCTGGGAAACCACTCAGTCCCAGACAAACCAGAACAGTTAGTCATCCAAGCTTGGGAAGTCTTTTAATACTAAAAACTGGAGGTCAACAGGCCCCACTCCAACACTTATACACTGTAGAGCCCCAGAGCCCCAGAAATTATCCATCTACAAAAGCAGGGAAAGAGGAGACTCGACATCCTTCCTCTGGAGCCCATTGCAATGGCAGAGAGCTCTGGAAGAATAATGTCACTCAAGTATTCAGTGATGGGTTCTTTCCCTCCAGCAGTCCAGTAGTTCCCAGGGTCTTATAGTTTTTTTCTCCCTCCCCCTCCTCCCTTGGCTCTTCTTTTCACTTACCCAGGGAGAGGATATGACAGAGTGGAACACAAAGAAGGAAGATTACCTTCCTGGTTTGAGTTTTCAAAAGCTGATGCCCTGGAGGGGAAGGAGAGCAATACCCTGTACCCTGCCTCTTAGTAAGTCTTAGGGAGGCTGCAAGATACCAGAGAGAAAATGACTATGTAAGTTATCTAGACTAACAAGAGCAGAGAAAGCCTGTGAGAGACCCCATGTCCTCACCTGGAACACAAGTAGAGCCACCGAAGCTAAAGTAACAATGGCTAGAGGGACGATCATCATGAACAGATGACCAAGGGCCAGACAGGAAGATACCCTACAAGACACCTACACAGACAAGACACCACAGACAACAGCCATGCTCTACCCATTTACATGGTGCCCTAGCACTGGAACTGGGTATAACCCCAAGGGTAAGAACAATTCTCAAATGGACTAAAACTAAATTTCTGCCATTCTGTCACAATGGGGATCTGAAAGAGTTGAGCTATAGACGAAGACAGTCACATTCCTTACACATTGGAGTCTATAAGCTGAGATTCACCCCTACCAGCATCCCACAATGGAAAGAACACAGGATTTAGATAATGGGACCTGGCTCTGAGTCCTAACTCCACCACCTCAAGGTTGTGCCATTTATTGGGGAAGTGCTTACATCTCACAGGACCTCTATGCTCCATTTTCTCCCATTCTGCCCTCCATGAAGGGAAAGGACCACTGACATCACCCAGTCTTCCACTCTTCCAAAGCTAAGCCCTTCCTCAACCTCCTGAAGACCAAGCAGTGCCACTCTTGGAAAACCATGCTTCACCATCCCAGCTTGCATTTGTCCATTCTTTTCAAGGCTGACAGGTTAACTGGGTGCTGGCATCCTGGCCTGCAACCTGACCAGGAGTCCCTTTCACAGCAGGAAAACTGATCCTTATTCTAGAGAACAGCCACCATGCACACAGCCAACCTCTGTGTGGGACCCAGCCCCTGTGCCCTTGAACTGTAAACATCTTTGCACTCCACCCCCCACACCTTGCCAAGTCCTGCCTGGTGACAAAATGAGGGCATCATTTTCCTCTAGGCTTTCCCTCTAGATAAGTACATACCTACTTATGATGGTGGCACCTCCATGTGAATTTCCTAAGTGAGTTTCAAGAGTACCAATCCTGCTGGGATAATCCCTGTGACGTAAAATTTGGCTGAGGCCTCATGTGATCAAATAGATTTGGAAAATTCTGGGATAAGGAAAGTAAAAAAAAAAAAGTTTCTTTACCACAGGACTTCCCAGAGTTGAAAATGCTGATGTGCACTATGACCCCTCAAAGGAGAGACTGTGGAATGCAGTGTTTCCCAAGCTTGTATAACCCAAATCAACATGGAGCCCATGCTCTCTCAGACTGTCATGAACGTGCTGTGCAGGGCAGACAGAATGTGCTGTGTTCCCCTCCCAGTGGTCAAATCTACTGCTTCCCCTTGATGTGCACCAATAGGTCTTCCTCAGAGAATGGGGTTGCATGGAAAGAACCCCCTATGTCTCTTCACATTGTTTTGTCCCTGTGCATGTCTGTCTCTGGGTCTTTTCTCTTCTTACAAGAATATCAGTCAAATTGGATGAAGGGCTCACCCTATGCCAGTATAGCCTCATCTCAACTAATTTACATCTGCAGTGATACTATTTACAAATCAGATCACATCCTGAGGGTCCAGGAAGGTCATGACTTTGAGAGGGAACACAGTTCCCCCCAGTACATCTCCTAAGGACTTTATTATAATCCACACTATAGGCCAATTATAATGACCCCAATCTCTGGAAATGGGACCGAGGCACCAATATTCTTTAAAGATGTCCAGGTAATTCTAATGTGCCACCAAGTTTGAGACCACTGTTCTAAGGACTTTACATATATTGCCTCCTTAGTCCTCATAATAAACCTGGGAGGTACCATTATATCCCCCATTGCATAGATGAGTTTCCGGAGACTTGAAGGGGCTAGAATAACCTCAGCTAAGTTTCCACAGCTAGCAAGAGATCGAGCTGGGATTGGACAGAAGCACTCGGTCCCAAGCCTACACATATGAGCCTTGCAGACTCATAGCTGAGCCTTACAAGATGAGCTGAGCTGGGTTAGAAGGCACTCCTGCCACCCCAGTGATTGAAGGGTTACACCTGCTTGCATGGGGCTTTCTCTGGGAAATGTCCTCCTTCCTGGCTTTGATCCTAGCCCCTCTCTTCTGTCTCCACACTAACCTGACTCCTCCATCTGGCTCCACTCAGGGAGTGGGAACGCAACAGTTTCTCTGAATCTCCACTTCCAGCCTGCCGTGTGACTGCAGCTTAATAGTAACTACTAGGCTCAAACAAAAAAGAGATTCTTGTTTCCACAATAGAAAAGTAGCTCAAATCCCAGATACCACCATGGCCCTGACCAATGGATGTGAAAGATCCCTGAGAGAGAACAGGGCTATCTCAAAGCCCTCCCACTAAGGAGGCTGGTTCAGGTTTGGGGGCACTTCTCCAACCAGCTCCCATAGCACAGCACTAGAACCCTGTCAGACCTGCTCCCCGCCCTGCAGACCCTGTGGTCACAGAACCAGCTGGGCATGTCAAATTTGCTATTTCCTGAGGCCAGAGTGGCCTCTTCTACAGGATGCCATCAAAATGCAATTTTCTTTTTATCTTCCACCGTCCCTTTAAAAGATATTCACAGAGGGGCGCCTATGTGGCTCAGTTGGTTAAGCATCTGACTTTGGCTTAGGTCATGATCTCACGGTCCGTGGGTTCAAGCTCCACATCTGGAGCCTGCTCTGGATTCTGTGTCTCCCACTCTCTCTGCCCCTCCCTTGCTCATGTCTCTATCTCTCTCTTTCTGTCTCTCTCTCTCTCTCTAAAAAAGTAAATAAACACTAAAAAAATTTTTTCTCAATATATTCATAGAGAAACTGGATCACTCATACATTGCTGATGGGAATGTAAAATGCTCAGTCACTCTGCAAAAAGTTTGGCAGTTTCTTAAAAAACTAAACATGTAATGACCATATGACCCGGCAATTACACTCCTGGGCACTTATCCCAGAGAAATGCAGACAGGTTCACATGAAAACGTGGACACAAATATTTATAGCTACATTATTTGTAATAGCCCTAAAACTGGCAACAGCCCAGATGTCCTTCAACAGGTGAATGGTTTAAAAAAAAAAAAAACTGGTATATCCATACCATGGAGTATGTACTCAGCAGTATAAGGAAAGAGCTTTTTATCTGTGGATCGGTGTTTAGAAAAGGGCACCAGAAAGAATCTTTGTGGTGTTGCAAATGGTCTGTGTCCATGTCACAATCCTGCCTGTGATACTGTACTGTAGTTTTGCAAGATGTTATACCCTTGGAAGGAAGTGGGTAAAAGGTACAAAGAATCTCTCTGGATAATTTTTTTTTTCCGGGATGATTTCTTACAGCTACATGTGAATCTACAATTATCTCAAAACGTATAATTTTTTTTAAGTTTTAAAACTTACAAAAGTTCAGTGAGGAAAGTTTCCCTTAACTGTGGATGAAAACCTCAGCAGCCCCAGGGTTGTCCTACTTACCTTCAGTCCTAAAGTCATTATGTCGAGATGAGTCTCCATTTCATAATCAGAATGCCCACCTCTATGTAAAAATCAAATCTCCCTAACTAATTTAGAGGTAAGTAGTCTCTCTTCCTTGGGTAGGGCCAGTTGAAAGAGGTGTAATCAGCTTCCCCTCTGTCACTCACCTCCTCCTTGCAGTTGGGAGGGAGGAAAGGGGAAGGGATACCAGAAGGTTCATACCTGAAAGAATGGTTTTGAGATGGTTCCTCTTTTTTTTTTTTTTAATTTTAGAGAGGGGTAGGCAGAGGGAGGGAGGGAGGGAGAAAGAGAGAATAAGAGAGAGACTCTTAATCAGGCTCCATGCTCAGTGCAGAGCCCAACGCAGGGCTCAATCCCACGACCCTGGGATCATGACCTGAGCCAAAATCATGAGTCAGACACTCAACTTACTGAGCCATACGGGTGCCCAGAGATGGCTCCTCTTTGCTCTCCAGCGCACTTTCACTGGCTCTTTGTAGACTTCCCTGCTGGCTAGAGCACAGCTCCCATGACCTGGGAAGGCAGTCATTCCTTCAGCGGCCCCTGGCTTGCCATCGTGCCCTCCAGGAACGGTAGTCTTCTGTCCTGTCCAACTCTGGAGTGCATACCCATCTCAACCAGAAGCAAGTCTCTCCCACCAAAGCAGTGGGCCCATTTCTTAGCCTCCAGGTGTCCCCGGAAAGTCACATACACAGGCCCCATGGCCCTCACTATAATCCTGAGGGACATCCCCTCACAGGCTCCAGATGAGAGTGGACATCCCTGGCAGGGAGTCAGCACAACTTTCTCAGAAGAAAACTCTTCACAAAATGCCCACACCATGCCCACATTCAACTTTCTGGCCCTTTGATGGGTTTTAGAATCCGCAGTCCAGTTTTCAGTCACTTCCTTTCAGAGTTACCACTACATTGTGGGGACTTGATCCCAACCTCCAAGATGACATCCTGTCACCTCAACCAGACTGGAAGTCCCTGTCAGATGGGACACAGAGAGAGGAGAGGTTAGAAGAGAAGGAAATCCCTAAGCATCAAAAGAGAAAATCAGTAGATATTGTCTAAAACTAATAAATCAAAAAACAGTAATAGGTGAAGATAAATACCAAAAACCAAACAAAAGCCTGAGAAAGTGACTGTGATGTGGGACTGGAGGTTGGAAGGGTAGGGTAGGGACTGAGGGTTTTCTCATCATAAGCCTCTTAGCTCTTATGACTATTTCCTTCTTTGTGTGTGTCTGTGACTAGGAGGTAAATAAAGCTTCACTTACTTTTAAAATTGGTAACAGGGGTGCCTGGGAGGCTCAGTTGGTTAAGCATCTGACTCTTGGTTTTTGGCTCAGGTCATAATCTCATGGTTTGTGAGTTCAAGCCCCACATCAGGCTCTGCGCTGACATTGTGGAACCTGTTTGGGATTCTCTCTCTCCCTCCCTCTCTCTCTGCTCCCCACACACACCCTGCCTTGCCCTCTCTCTCTTTCAAAAAAATAAATATATAAACATAATTTTAAATTTTTAATAGGGGACAAAACTACGTAACACACAGGAAGATGAAATGAGATATAGGAAGCATAGCACATTCCCTGTCACAAATACACACCTTCATGAAAACCTCAGCCTCATGGCTCACAACTTTGCAATCATTTGGTTACTGTCCTCCCTTTCACAGACCGTCCATGAGGAAGTATCTGAGGAAAGGGCCAGTATCTCATAAACCCTCACTTTCTTCTGTATTTCCCCTCTAATCCGTATGTATTAGTTTCTCTTGGCTACTGGAACAAGTTACCACAAATTAGGTGGCTTAAAACAACAGAAATTTATTCCCTCATGGTTCTAGAAGCTCAAAGTCCAAAGTCAAGATGTCAGCAGTGCCACGCTTCCTCCAGAGTCTCCCTCAGAAAAAGCCTCCTTGCTTCTCCCAGGCTCTGGTGGCTCCATGCATACCTTGGCTTGTGCTAATCCCTCCAATCTCTCTGTGCCACCCTGTCTCCTCTGCCTCTCTCTTAGGGGAGTATTTGTGACTGCATTTAGGGTCCACACAGATGATCTAGGGTAATCTCTCCATCTCATGATCCTTAACTTAATCCCATCTATAAACTCCTATTTTTCCAGTAAAGGAAACATTCACAGGTTGCAGGGATTAAGACCTACATATCCCTTTTGGGGAGCTACCATTCAGCCCATTACACTATGTCTACAGAATTTCATGCCTATGTCACTGCTCCCCTGGGCTCCAATTTTTACGCCCTACAGTGGCTGGAAGAACCCATGTCAATAATTTTGTCATCACATTCCACCACTGGTCAAAAGCTAGATCAGACTCCCTCTTGCCACAGAATCAGAGTTGGCTACACGCGGAACAGACCTTGTCTTCAAGTCTGAACCCAACCTGGCCTCTTTTAAGAGGTCTTTCTCCAGTGAAAAATGTCTAACTCTGATTACCTCTTTGTCCCGTGTTCCCTTGGAACTCCACTATCAATCTGGGGCTGTATTAATCTCACTCGCTATTTTAATTTTTGTGTTCTGTCTGTAAATTTAATCCTGGATTTTTCACCTTTAATATCCTTTCCCATACTACTCAGCCCATCACTACCCACCTGTCTTCTCCCTCTCCCTCTCTCTCCCTCCCTCCTTCTCTCTCTCTCTCTCTCTCACACACACATGCACACACACGCACACATGCACACACGCACACACACAGGTATGCACATGCTGACATGTACAAGTTATGGATGGTTCTTTTTTTTTTTCAATATATGAATCTTATTGTCAAATTGGTTTCCATACAATATGGATGGTTCTTAAATGCCACTTACAAAGGGTCCCCATTCTGTGAACTACAGTCAGATGAGAACATCTGACAAAACCTCACACAATACTGTTGAAATGAAGGTGAAATTTTCTTTAAAACCATGCAGTTTTTTCCTTCTGGATTTCTGGATATGTTGCCATCACCCTACAATTACCAAAGGCACCCAGAGACTCTCATCTACGTAAAAAAGCAGAATTTTTACAGAAAGAATACAAAAAGAATGGCAAAAAGTAACTGTCAGTTTATGGCATTCGGAAGCCAAGTTAAACAGCAAAAGATTAGCTTTAGGGCCAGGCTTTTGTCTTTAAAAGCAGATTTTCCCAATTCTGTCCCTATCCCCTTAACCACTTTGCACCCCTCCCCCCACTTTAAATCATCAAGGACCAAGCCTGGATGACACTAACACATAGAAATCCAACTGTCACTTAGAGTGTATGCATCTCCCCCGGGGGGAGAAGGCCATCAGAAGGAGGAGACCTCCCACAGGAGCGGAAGGGAGAAATCCATCCCTTTTCCAGCCCGGAGGCTGTTGGAACAGGACGTGGGGAGAGCGAAGCTGTTAGACCTGCATCCCCCGCTCCCCTCTTTGAGCTTTGGCATTGAATAAGTGAACCTAACAGAGAAGGAGACCTGGTCCCTGACCTCATATAGATCTCTGGGGAGAGAACAACTCCCGCGCTGCCTGCACCAACCTAGGGTCATGCGGCAAACACATGGCTGCGAAACAAGGAGGGAACAAGGAGAGCCCTCAGATTTCACTTTTCCAAGCCACCTCCCTTCCAGCCTGGCACCGACATATACGATTGCCAGGAGCCCACCAGGGGGTCAGAGGTCAGCCAGAGTACAAGCCCCTGACCAGGCCCAGGCTACACAAGTCACACTAGACACAGGATGCCCAAAGCAGGCAGGAACCAGTACAAAGACACAGCGACCTGACACCACAACCCCCATATGCGAGGCCTCCAGCTCCTCCCCTCCCTGGTGAGGCCATGAGAGCTACCGGCCCTTCCCCCACACACCGGATGCCTCCTGAACACCAGATGCCATTTTAGGGAGACAAGCAGTAGGAGAATGGAGGCAATCTGAGATTCAAAGCATTTTTTCCTCGAAAGACTGAGCATTCCTTGAAGGCTCTGTTTAAATGCTCAAATCAGACATTCACTCAAACCAAATTAGACATTTAGTTATTTTTTTCCACTGTTGGGTGGGGAAAGGGGGAATCATGAATTAAACTAAAACAGCTATAAACAAAATATAGAAATTACATTTCCTCGTCATATCCAAGCCGCAGTGAGTTAAATTTTTCAAAGCCATTACACCAGCATGCCCTTTTCTGGGAGGCTGACAGCTCTAGATTAATTTCTGAATTTGCAAAATACCCAGATAACAATGAGGACAGAAATTCTTCCCCTAACTACAGAGAAGTGAGTTACCTAGCAATGGGTCACTGATTTATCATACCAGCTGTATGTAAATTAAATTTCAAAACTCAAATTGATTTCATTTCCAGTCACTAAATATCCAGGTGGCTTGCTGCATTAATTAGAGTTGACGTGGAGGTTAATAATTTCGCCCTCTGGCCTCCACCTCTTCAAAATCAGATGCCTTGCTATTCCTGCTAATAACATGTAGGGTGGGGGCGGGGGGAAGGCAGGAATGGATCGGGAAGCAGAGGCTTGATGAATCATCCAGGAGATGAATTGTTCACAACATCCTCCCCTTGCGCCTGAGCAGGGTATGTTATCACACTGGCCGCCAGCAGCAGGTGCACGGGAGTGATACAGCTGGGCAAGGTGGAAATCAATAAACCTCCATCACCTGCACAGGGCCCTCTCCTCAGCACCCAGTGACCTCCCAATGCAGGCTTTACCTTGGAAGAGAGCCAACAGCGGCCCATCCCCCAGAAGCCCAGGCAGAACAAAGCTCCAGCCATGGAGGAACAGCTATCCCAGGATGGGGTAGGAGCATTGCCATGGGGCAGGAGACAAAAGTAAGATTGGGAACCAATGAAGTGAGGCTCTGCTGACTTTCGATGCTTGGTAGACAGATGCTGTCACCCAGATGCTCTTCTAAACAGAACATATGGGGTTAATAGCATTTCTGTTTCAGTTCCTCTGCAGGCAGACTGTGTTTGGCAAGGGATTTGAAGGTGAGGTTGTAGAAACCATTTGTGGAAATTAGTTGAGAAATATCTCCTTCCTTCATCAGCTGCTGGGTGCTGCTGAATCCTCTTCCAAATGGTCCTTTTTGGACTAAGTAGCAAACATTTGACTGAGATCTCCTAATTCCGAAGACCATAACTACCTTGCAGATGTCTGCTTGGATCTGGATTCAAAGGCTGCCAACAATGGGTATAACAATATGGCAGCTCCACGAGATGCATGTCTATTGCACAGACCCCACTTAGCCCAGGTTCTACATGTTCACTGTAATGGTCTTAAAAAAATAAATAAACCCCAGGATCTATTTTTCCCTTGAAAGAATACTTACTGTAAGTGGTGATGAGCATCCCAAGTTATCCCAAGCACCCACTGTACTGAGGAGGCAGATGTGATGTGGCAGAAATTTCATTCTAGTGTGTGAACAACTGCGTTAGTTTCTGCTCAGCCACTTTCTGACTACACTACCCTGGATAAGTCACTTCTGTGAGCCTTAAAATAAGAATCAGGTTAGTACCCAACAGGCTCACTTCAACTCAATGAGCCATGCCAAGAACTACAGGAGAAGCGGGGGTTCAAAGTGTGGAGGGAATCTGTCACCAAGCTTTGGAATCCCACTGGCCTGGCTCTCCTGCTCTGCAGCTGGGTACCCTCAGCCAAGTTTCTCCACCTTAAAATCAACAACCTAGGTAAGCCAGAGTCAGACTAATTTGGATAAATTCCAACTGTGCCATTTACTAGCTATCGACTTTGCGTAGGTCATTGGCCTTTCTTTACTGTTAAAACAAGGGAACCCCTTTTTTTTATTACTTTAGAGGATGGGGGAGATGGGGAAAGAGGGAGAGAGAGAGACAGAGAGAGAGACAGAGAGAGAGAGAGAGAGAAAATCCCAGCAGTCTCCACATTCAAGCACAGAGCCCAGTGCAGGGCTAGATCCAAAGACCTTGGGATCATGACCTGAGCCAAAGTCAAGAGTCAGACACTCAACTGACTAAGCCACCCAGGCACCCCCAAAACAAGGGAATCCTAAGTGTACTTTTGTAAGCTTGAGGTGAATAGTAAGTGATAACATGTATGTATATTCCTTGGCATGCTTCCTGGAATGAAGACCCAATTCAGGTAATTCTGTTGGTGGTGGTGCTGGTTTTGATTTAAAAAAACCATTTTATGGTGAGAATAGTTAACTTGCATCACAAATAGTACTTATAGATGCCAAGTAATTATTTGTTTTCTTTTATCAGCAGGAAACTTCAAGGAGCAAAGAATACAATTCTTAAAGAGCAAATTAAAATGTGGTAAATACAAGCATAGGCCTAATAAAGTGCTATGGGACACATAGAAAGGGTGATTCTATCTGGAAGAGACTAAGAAGCTTCAAGGAGGTGACATTGAACTAAGAAGTCTGACCAGATCACAGAGAGTGTAGGAGAGGAAAAACTTTCCTTCACCATCTTGTTTTCAGTAGCTGGGGCATATGAATTAAACTAACAAAAGACTGATTAATAAGAAAAGGGTATATTTCTTATGCACATGAGGGGAGCCTCACAGAAAAGAAATGAGGACCCAAGAAGTGGTTAGGCCTGTGAGCTTATATACCACTTTAACAAAGGACAATAAATTGTGGAGAAATGACAAGACAAGAAAAAGGGGGATTGAGTTTGTAAGAGCAGTAAATTATGGGAAGGTAAATATATGAGAAAATCTAATGGAAGATAAGAGTCATTTAACAAGGTTTGTAAGACTCAAGTCTGCATAACAAACCTTACTAAATCTTCCTACAATCTTAAATTAAACCTTAAAAATTAAATTTAAATGAAATATTACTAAATCTGATCTCCAGTGATATGTGTCTAGTCCTCTCTGGTGACTAAAAGTCATTCTCCTCCTGATATGGGAGAGAGGACGAGGGAGACATATTCACAGAGGGAAATTTCTGCTCTGCTTTTAGGCAGAGAGGGGGAGGGCAGAGAATTCCTTCTGTATCTGCTGTTTCTTCACTACCTTCAGCTCAAAATAATCTTTATGCTAAAGTGGCATATTTTAGGGTGGCATATTCCGGTCCTCTTTGAGAGCAAGGGCATTTCAGACAAAGGCAGTTTGAGCAAAGGCTTTGGCACGCATGAGGAGAAAATGAAGAATTTGTTACAGTTAGAACCCCAGGTACATGGGGGTGGAAGAACTGAGGAAGAATCGTTACTAGAAGAGAAGTTAAAAAGGCAGAAATAGACTGCTATCAAATTGCCGTGGGCTTTGAATGCCATGCTAAGAATTTGGGCTTCACCTTGAGGCTGATGTTTCTTTAGGCTGATTGTCTACACTGGAATAACCTAGAATGTTTGTTAGAAAAGCAGCTCCTTGGCTCTACCCTGGACTCTTGTACCCTGGACTCAAGCTGGATCATCACGTCTGGGTGGGGTACCCAGGGATCTGCATAGTTCACAGGTGACCCTCATGCACAATGAAGTTTGAGAACCCTTGCTGTAGCCGATGTGGCCCCTTGAAGGGCTGGAGACAGTTGACAGATATGTTAAAGACTGTGATTTCTAAAAAAATGAGGTTAGAGTGGGAGAGAGCCAAAGCATAAGAGACTCTTAAAAACTGAGAACAAACAGGGTTGATGGGGGGGGTGGGAGGGAGGGAAGGGTAGGTGATGGGCATTGAAGAGGACATCTTTTGGGATGAGCACTGGGTGTTGTATGGAAACCAATTTGACAATAAATTTCATATATTTAAAAAAAAAAAAGACTGTGATTTCTAAAGAGACAGCTGGGTGGAGAAATGTCTTGGAGGGGGCAGAGCCTAGAGGCAGGAAGGCAAGCAAGATGAAGGGACCTGAACTACAGCACAGGTGCTGAGGACCTCAGGCCAACATATGAAGCATCCCTGTTAGGAGCTGGTGAGCAAAGGTCGTGGGGCCCTGGAGATGTTCATACCTTTCTAAGGAACTAAAAGAGTGAATGAGGGGCACCTGGGTGGCTCAGTCTTTTAAGCATCCAGTTTCGGCTCAGGTCACGGTCTCACGGCTCACGAGTTCAAGCCCTGCGTCGGGCTCTCACAGCTCAGAGCCTGGAGCCTGCTTCAGATTCTGTGTCTCCCTGTCTCACTCTGCCCCTCCCCCACTCATGCTTGCTCACTCTCTATCTCTCCAGAAAAAGGACCATTAAAAAAAATATTTTTAGGGGCGCCTGGGTGGCTCAGTCGGTTGAGCGGCCGACTTCAGCTCAGGTCATGATCTCGTGGTCCGTGAGTTCGAGCCCCGCGTCGGGCTCTGTGCTGACAGCTCAGAGCCTGGAGCCTGTTTCAGATTCTGTGTCTCCCTCTCTCTGACCCTCCCCCGTTCATGCCCTGTCTCTCTCTGTCTCAAAAATAAATAAACGTTAAAATATATATATATATATATATATATATATATTTTTTTTTTTTTTTTTTTTTTAAAGAGTGAATGAGTACAGTTAGATACCAAACAGAGGTTTGTCATCAGTGGACAGATTTGCAAGGGCAGTGAAGAAATCTTGTTAGAACTACTGCTTTCTGGGAAATTATATGTGGGCAGGTGGCAGATATCTTCTTTTGAGAGGTGGAAGTGTAAGTGACAAAGCCCCACTTCCTTTACTTGACCTATGAAGAATCCATTAGAAATCCCACCAGCAGACCTGTCAGACTACACAATGGAAGAAAAACAATGTGCCCCTCACTTTATGAATCAGAAAAAAAAAATTAATGAAGAACATGGCCCTAAGGCAGGAAAAGCCCATTTTACCCAATAATAGTTATATTATTCTGGCCCCGGGCACAGGCAGTCATTAAAAAAGGGGGGGAAATTAGGAAAAAAATAGAAATTAGGGAAAAGTATAAAGAAAAATAAAGATACTCTTCCTAAGGTAAGGCAGTCTGAGGCTAAAACCAAAGAGGGCAGGACTTTGAGACAAAGCAGACTTTTCCTATTTCCTCTTCCATTCTTCTTGGATTCTCCTTACCACTTTTTCCAGCCACCCAGCTATGTGCCTGTATTTCATTAGAATATGAATGAGAAGCCCTTTGGGAGAATTTTATGCTGTCATGGCAACAGTCGCTATGGCAACCGTTAATTAATTGGATGCTGATGAAGTAGAGGAAGAAAAAAAGCCAACCAGAACGGATACAACTCCAGAGGAAGTCATGGTGTATAGTAATTATATGAATTTCATTCAGCAAAGGCATGCAGCAGGTCAGAAATGCAAATATCTCTCCGAGCAGCCACCACCTACTCAGAGAGGCCTGCTTTCAGATCAGACACATGTGAATGAGTGGCTGGGACCTTGACAATTAAAAAAAAAAAAAAAAAAACCACATATGGCTTCCCCAACATGGACCGATTCTCCAGGGAGATAAACTCATTCTAAGATGGGGAGTTGGTTGATTCTACTAAGAATGGCCACAATGAGCAGCTGTAATCCATAATTGTTGCCTTCATGCCCTCTTTATAGCAAAGAGAACCAACCAGGGAGGAAAATAACATGTGACCCTGCAGAGCTGTTCAGCTATGAAGTGTCTTCTGGTTGAGGGGAGAGGAAGTCTGGTTTGCCACCACCATCTCATGGTGGCACAGGAGCTCCTACACACACAGATGGTTCACAGTTCAAAAAGAACATTAGTCTGGGGGCGGCAGAGGAGGACCAAAATAGCAAGGGTCCTGAAAGAAACTCTCACAAATCAGCTTTCTATTAAGAAAGCCACACGGAGAAGGCACAGGAGGCAATTGCTTAGGTATTTTTTTAAGTACCGTCCCCCTACCCTCACCCCGTCTCAATTATCCAAATTATATTCAGACCCCAAGGAACTGGGGATTTGATACCTTGGCTGTTTTCTTTGAAATTTCCATTTCACTTGCCTATTGAGGTTAAACCAGCGCAAGTAGAGAGCAAATGTTGAGCATAGTTAAGAAGCCCTCCACCACACCCCTCCCTCCTGGCTCAAGCCAGGCAGCCTTAGCAAACAGCACCCTCAGGCAGTGATGGTTACACCTGCTGGCAAGCTCCCACCCCTCCCCACCCCCCAGTTCTGGATTCCGATGAGCCTTCTACAACCTTTCCCTTATGACCAGTTTTTGCAAGTGTTTTGAGTAAAACGGTTTAGAGTGTTTAAAAATAGGACTCTGAAAGCAACTCCTAAAGCTGCGAAATCAACTGTAAATGGGTGCAGGGGACATGGAATCCCACCTGCTAGAGCAATGTCATTTCCTTGCCTTGATAATAATCTGAAAACCCCATGCCCTCTCACAGTCATGTCAGTGCTCAGAAAGTGTGAGCTAGTATTGTTTTCATTCACACCATTGTTATTATTATCCAAAAGCACCTTATTGTGTAGAGCACTGGGCCAGATGCCACACAGGTATGTCCCTTACTTCTGCCTTCAAAAATTTTACAAAGATGAAAATGACCTGATTAGCAGATACTTCCTATTCATAAAGATGCTTCCAAGAGGAAAAAAAAACATACTCCTATCTGTCCAAGACCGAGAGAGGCTTAACACAGAAATTCTAACCCACAAAAGTACATTCAAATCCTCTTCTTATCTGCACCTCCATCATAGCACGTACAAAAGCTAATATGTTCAGTCTGAGCCTAGAACAAAGCACACATATGGTCATTTGAAGGAGGAGGAGCACCTTTTCATCTACCCAGGCAGCCATTCCAAGAGAGTCAATTTCCCTTTTTTTCCAGATAGCCAATTACGGGTTTTGCTGATAGAACTGAAGACAGAGTGGAGGAAGGGAAAAAGGAGAAAGGCACGCATGAATCAATGATCTGCTTCCAACAATAATCCATGCCATCTGGTCTGACTTTCCTGCCTTCCTGACAGATACCCAAAGCACCTAGAAGGAACACAAAAACCAGATTCCTATGTGATAATATATATAATATATGCAATTTGTTGCTTAAATGATTAACTGAAAAAGTCCATTCAGCCTGTGATTAAGGAAACCATAAATGCCCCTTGACCTCTGCAATATTTTAAATGGCTGTGAAGATTACCTCATTCTTGTTTCAGAAATCATTAAGGGTTCACCATACAATTTGCAGAATGTCAGGGTTTCTAAGTGGCAATAAAAAATCTCCAGTAGATTCAGGGAAGGGATGGAATTGGAATTTGAGTGAACGCGGTTGCCAGCATCCCTGCTCTATGAGCTTGTGAACCGTTTCACAAAATATTCACAACTGAATGGCAATGTACTCTGGAGTTCTCCGAGTAAGAGATTCCATTTCCCTGAAAATCGAAGCCATTTATATAGGATGTGCTCAAAAGAAGGCACCTTGCAGAACTTTTCTTTTTATTAATATCACAATGATTAATTCAAATTGAACCACTATTGTATGTGGGAAAGTGGCAAGGTGGCTCTATTAATTTATAATGATTGCAGTATGGTTTAAGTGTTCGTATCGGTTGATAGCAGACTTAGGTCAGTAAATTTATGGTAGGTCAGGCGAAAACGGATTTCTTTCACTTCCTCATAGTCAAGTGCAAATATCCACAGAGATACCAAGAAGAGAAAAAAAAATATGAGCTTATGGGTTTTGTTTTTTTGTTGTGGTTTCTTTCTTCACTTTAAAGCCACTTTAAAATATATTGCAGTGTATGCTATAAAAAAAAGTATCAAGGTACCATCTCACATAAAAATAACCCATAAAGCAATGTATTCTTTCTGAATTTACGCACACAACCTTTTTTTTAGCACTTTTACCCTGGATGAGTCAGAAGATCCAGGTTCAAATCTTAGCCCTCCCACTCCCTCCAAACTCATACAAGATATTTAACCTAGGTAAGCCTCAGGTTCTGTACCTCTAAAAGGGGGTCCAATACTTAGACAATTTATGTGATGTTTAGAAATTCAGATGAGGGGTGCCTGGGTGGCTCAGTTGGTTAAGGATCTGACTTCACTCAGGTCATGATCTCACACAGTTTGTGAGTCCGAGCCCTACATCAGGCTCCACGCTGACAGCATGGAGCCTGCTTGGGATTCTCTCTCCCTCTGTCTGTCTGTCCCTCCCCTACTTATGCTCACTCTCTCTCTCTCAAAATAAATAAGTAAACTTAAAAAAAAAGAAATTCAAATGAGATTATATATGTGTATATAATCCTGTATACATATACAGACATATATATGCCCACTCACATGTGTGTATATACATATACACATATGTACACATACATGCAAACATACGACATTCATATGTGAAGGTGCACTACACAGACACCCCAAGTGCTGCAATGGACAGAGGCAGATAAAGCCCAGTGTCTGCCTTCAAGGAGCCTACAGCTTAGTGTGACCCTTCTTTGTTTGACTGTTTTTCTTGCCCGCTGCTCTGTGAACTGCACTGAGAAACCTATGCTTAGAAGCCAAATGCCTTCCTCTTATGCAAGGTGCTGGCATGATTATGGGATCACTTTGGAGAACCCTCTAAAGTGCAGCCTGTTCTTTTTTCTGAAACTCTTCATGCACATGATTAGCATTAGATTCTGCTATATTCCTTCTCCTTACACCTTTTCAAGACTTTCCTCTTTTACTCATGTATAAAAATACCCCCTCCTCTGGAACCCATGCTTCCCCGTTCTATTACCATTGAGCCTCTCTTGCACCCTCCTCCCTGGCCACCTGTTCACTAGCCTTAATTCCACTGGAAACATTAGCATCCTTCTCCTGGTCTTCCTCTCCTGTCCTGCAGCTGCCATCATCCTTCTGGTCTTGGTGTCCAAGAGAAGAGCCCTTGATTATGGTCACCCATTATCAAGGCCATACCAGACCTCATCATTGTGGGAAAACAAAGGCCAAGATGCCCATATCTGAGCAAGATCTCTTCTGAGACTGAATTAACAAATTAATTCTCATCTCTCCTATGTTTTTAACCCCTATTTCTTGATCACATCTCTCTTACAAAAGCCTTTCCTTAACCTAGAGTTGCCTTCTTGCTATCCCATCTCTCCCACCTGACCGGCCAAGTCCTTCAAAAGAATAGCCTGCACTTTCCGTATGCATTGCCTTTCTTCCTAGTTACCCCTCATTCAGCCCTTACAATGACTTATCTGCTGGGTGCGTGTGTTCAGTCTACCTAGGATTGAAATTTCTGGATCAGAGTTAAAAGTTTTGTCAGTTGATAGTACTAAGCAGTTTTCCAAAACGGTTTCCAAATTACACTCCCAGAAACAGCATGTAAGCGTGCTAACTGCTCTACATCTTCACCAATTTTAAATATTTTTGTCTGTTTCATTTTTAGCCATTTTGGTGTATATGCATTAGTATTTCATTGTGGCTTCAACTGGCTTTTCCCTGATGACTGATGACATTGAGCAAATTTTCCCACATTTATTGAACCTTTTCAATATCCTCTTCTGTGAATTCCCTATTCAAGCACTTTGTGGATTTTTCTATTTTTTAGAAATTTCTTTTTTTTCTTTTTTTTCTTTTTTTTCTTTTTTTTTTTTTCTTTTTTTTCTTACTGGTTTATAAGAGTTCTTTTTTTTCTTACTGGTTTATAAGAGTTCTTTATAAATTCTGAATATGAGTCCTTAGGGGAATATATGTGTGGCAAATATCTTTTTCACCTACATTTTCACTCTCTTCATGGTGTCTTTTGGTGAACAGAATTTTTTTAATATAGTGTTTTTTTTTTTTATCCCTTTGTCTATTCTTTTTCCTTTTTGTGTCCTGTTTTTAAAAAACTCCTTGGGGTGCCTGGGTGGCTCAGTCAGTTAAGCATCGGACTCTTGATTTTAGCTCAGGTCATGATCTCACAGTTTGTGCGTTTAAGTCCCACTTCGGACTCTGTGCTGACAGCATGGAACCTGCTTGGGATTCATTCTCTCTCTCTCTCTCTCTCTCTCTCTCTCTCTCTCTCTCTCTGCCACTCCCCCTCTTGCACTCTCTCTCTCTCAAAATAAATAAACTTAAAATAACTTTGCCTACTCTAAGATCACAAAATATTTACCTCTACCCTAAAAACTGCATTATCTTTCACAATAAAATCTGCAATCCATCTGAAATTGATCTGTGTTTACAGTGTAAAGTAGGATATTATTCCATTTTCAATCCCTAGCACCTGATACAGAATCCAGTTGATCCTTAATAAATACTGTCAGAATTACTTAATGAAATAGCAGTTGGGATACATTAAAGGGAAAAGCAAAATTTGGGCCAGGGCTATGTGTCATCACAAACCTCCCCTGAGTATATCAAGTGTGCTGGGTGTCCTCACCTCTAATTGCCGCCCGCCTGCTACGTGGCCAGCTTCCAACACTTCTTCACCCACTCCTTCATCTTCAACCAGAAACCAAAACCTCAGAATTTTTATTTTGACCATTATAATTAAAGAAGTGCCATCTCGGGAAAGGCTTAGGCATTTTGCATTCCAATGTACATGTCTGGAGACTAAAAAGCTTCCAGAAATCCAAAAGCATCTTCAGACACACACACACACACACACACACACACACACGCACACGCACAAAACAGATGCATGGAAAGTAAAGTGCTACTTTAAATCTTTTTAAAATAAGGCATTTTTTATCAAAACAAAGATGATAAGGTGCCATAAATAGAAAGCTAACTGCTTTTCACTTTCTAGAGGTCCCTTTTAAGAAATGACAAAAAATACATAATTATATTTCAGGCTCCTGGACTAGAAAAGAAATTTACCAGCCACTGTGGGTTGAGCCTGCTTTGATATTAACATGCCCACATTTTACTCCCTGTGAGTCCCAAGAATTTCCATAGATTCATATTTCTCTCCAAGACTGAAAGATATTGAAATTCAAAATAAAAGTTGACAAGAAAAGAAAAGGGGTGTGATAAAATCTTACACTTGATCTAAAAGGGAGTGGAAAGCCACATTCAATCCTAATGAAAAAGATGCCATAGCCAGATCAATGGCAGAGAAAATTATTTTGTCCATGGTGAGAGACGTTGCTTAGGAAACAATTCGTTCCCGATCTAAGGCAGTGGCCGAAGAAATACAAGAAGGGGTAATTGGGATGCAAAGATTAAGAAGAATCTGAATTTAACACTGATTCCACATACAAAATAAAGGACGCAGAAAGGCAAACATAACTGAAGGCTCCCTGGCTGTAGCGTGTGAGGAAGTGGCAGCTCTGAGCACTGCTGAGAAGCACCCTGGGCCCAGGTGAGAATGAGAAGGAACAGGAGTGGCTCAGTTTTCTACATTTGCTCTCTGAGCTGACAACAGCTCAAGCCCACTGGGGCTCTTCAAGGCACATGCACATGGAACCAAGTCAAATGAGTCAGCTTCAAGATGGAGAGCTTTCTCTGAGAACCAAGGGAACCAACACTCAGCTCAGGGGCCTGCCACACCTGAAAAGAATAAAGGGCACAGGATGGTACACGGTATTAGCTGCTCTCCTACTGGTAACCCAACTGTTTGACAAGTGACAAAGGGATTTAGATGGCAAGGAAAACTGACTCATAGCCTGACAGATATTTATTGAGGACTTCTGACAGTCAGGCCTATCCTTGGGCTAAGCACTGTGATTCATCAAATTGCCTCAAAACCTTTTAATGGTCAGAAGATGTGGGTTCAAGTTCTAACCCTATCCCTTATTAGCTGGGAGGACCTTTGTCAAGTTGTTTATTCCTTTGAGCCTCATTTTTCTCATTTGTAAAAATGAGCATATCTGGATTTAATGTCTGAGCCCTCTCCAGCTCTGAAATTCAGTGGTGCATTGTCTAAGGGTATTTCCCTCCCAATGGGGCTCAAGTTAATCAGCTCACACCATCCATCGTTTCTCTGTCTGAGGGTTTATTTCCCTAATCAGATTTGGGTAAATTTTCATCCTGTCTTTGTCTCTTACTTCCAATCCAATAAAACTGGTATGGATTTGTTTTGTATTTCATCTCATGTCATTATTCATTCTAACAGTCACTGCCTAACCATTTCCTTGCCTATAGCATAATTAGCTATTAAAGAGCTACAATGGCATGGTTTTCAAATTTGCATCCTCTTTTTGGGAGGTAGATTGATCCTAAACTGATTAAAATATCTCAGAATTTCAAATGCAATTTTTAAAATGCAACAGATTTCCAAGACTCCCTCATGACTATGCCATGCCAAGGGGGTTGCCAACTCTTGCCGACTGCCAAGGAAGATGAATAAATAATCCCCGACAGTGGTTTTGAAATGAGAACTAAAATGTCCCATTACTAGCATGACAATGTCACCCTGATCCATTGACTTCCAGGTCATCCCTGAGGCACCAGGGACTGATGTCTCAGATTTCCCCAGGACAGAGCCGCACGTGGACCAGTCTTCTCACTCAGCAGGATAAGAATCACTCGTCATTTTCCTTTGCTTCACATGTGTCCATCTTCTTGATAAAGATATTCCTTCTTTCTTCCAAAACCCTGCTAAAGTTCACCATTCTGCGAAACCGTGGAAGATTCTTTCTAGCTATCGACCCAAATTCTATTTCTTAACCCCTTACCTGGAATCCTGGGCCCCATGCTTTGAGCCTTTACATCCATGGACATTTGATCTAACCTTGCAGATGTCTCCCACTTCGATCAGGACCACTATCCCAAGATCTGGTTATGAGATAGTCCAAACCAAACATGGTCAGTATCACCACCCACCATGCCTGCTGATGCCCACATATCTTTCTCACCTATATCTACTCTTGGATATGCCTTTAAATGCCAGTGAAATCAATCAAGGGATTTCTGCAACACAATACCAGCTTGGACCCATTATTGTGCTATGATGCCTTTGGCTTCCTCAGAACTGGGACTGCCTGGGGGGGCGCCTGAGTGGCTCATTCAGTTAAGCATCTGGCTTTGGCTCAGGTCACCATCTCATGGTTTGAGAGTTCGAGCCTCACCTCAGGTTCTGTGCTGACAGCTCAGAGCCTGGAGCCTGCTTCAGATTCTGTGTCTCCCTCTCTCTCTGCCCCTCCCCTACTCAGACTCTGTCTCTCTCTCAAAAATAAACATTAAAAGATTTTTATTTTAAAAAAAGAAAACTGGGACTGTCTGTGGAGCCTAACATCATCACAGGACCAAATGAAGATGGTCCCCAGCTGATGTTCCAGGTGCCCAGACCCACTGACTTGAGTGACCACCTGGCTCAGCCAGGACCAAAGTGCAGAGTACCAAAAGCTGGATGGAATTTTTAAGTGTCTGTTTTCTATTTTAATGCCTTTGAAATGTGTTTTTCTTGCCTTTTCCCCTATTAAATTGTAAGACTCTGCAGCTAAAAACCATGTATATTTCTTTTCAATTCCACAATGGAATTGACTTCTCATTATAATTTATCAAATTGTTACTGTGCTAACTATGAAAATGCCAACTCAGAGGAAGGTTACCAAATCCCTGTGAGGTTACTAGGTATCAGGGACCCGGATTTCATGACCCCAACCAATCACAATCAAGATCACGTCAGGATCTACAGGATGAAGGATCCTGCCTCTACCCACCAGTTCTCAGGAGTAGAACCCCTCTCAGCTGAAAGAATGAACTTCTTCCACAGCTGCACAGGTCAGGCTAATGACAAGTCCATTCCAAGACAATGCATGTAACTGTGGATCTGTGAGTCAAAACCTCTGTTTGGAGGCACATCTCCCCCATCTAATTAGAGGCTTCTATTTTTTCTGGCCAGGTATCAAATTCATTGGAATATTTATGCCCTAAAAAATCAGAACACAGAAAGAAAGCTTTTTGATACCCCTTCAGGTCAGGTCTCCAGACAAGGAGACTTTATAATTAGGCTTGTAAACATTCCTCACTTTAAAGGTGATGAAATTCAAACTGTGAATCTAGGGGATTTCCTGATAACAGTTCAACCAGGAAAATCTGAATTGAATTTTCTCTCCTTGGTATCAAAAGGTTCCTATTCTGTAAACAAGTGGTTATTGGAAATTGCATCGAGCTACTCTATGCTCTCCTAGGGACTAAGAGCCCCTGGAGAGCTCACAGTCCACTGTGGAGACTCAGATGGACTTCAAACACTCCAGCACAATCACATGTTCTGTGCCCTAGGCCCTTCATGGCTCCAAGTCCTCCAGGGGCTCACAGCAAAGTGGGCGTGGCCTTGAACTACGTCAGATTTCTAAGTAAAGCAACAGGTAGGAGGCAGACCAAGAACAGGAGAAAGCATGAGCAGAAGGAAGTCAGGGCAATGTGTATTTGTGCCTAATGAGCAAATCCAATTCATTTGGAGTATACTATGTCGAGGAGCATGAAGGGAATGTTGGGAACCTGGAATTCCTAGAAACTCTTTCCATCGTGAATTGGTGTTCCTTTACCTTTGAAGACAACAATTACACAACACCATGGACTGTAAGAATGGAGGAAACATGGTTGATAGAAGGGCTCCTTATTGTTCTTCAGAAGCTGCTTAATCAATATAGACCTAATGGTAGCACCTTGTCTCTGTTTCTATTACAGGCCATCACATTGCCTTCTTTTTTTTATGTGTCTCTCTTTCCTGCTAGGCTGTGAGCTCCATGAGGGCAGTGACTGTTTCTTATTCAACTTCTAATCCTTAGTTCTTGTCTCGATGCCTAGAACATTAGTGAGTACTCAGAAAATGTTGAATGAGTTAATTAATAAATGAGATAATGGATATGATCATGCATCCCTCACAGCCACTTGTATTGTGCAAAAGGTACTGGACGCCGACTACATTTCATGTAGAGAGACGATGTACTAATGGTCAATGTGGTAGTGGAACCAACAGTGGAGGACTCCTTTCTGATACTGCAAACTGCTGATGGGGTGCCTGGGTAGCTCAGTCGGTTAAGCACCCAACTGTTGATTTTGGCTCAGGTCATGATCTCAAGGTTTGTAGGCATCAAGCGACCCCATCAGGTACTGTGCTGACAGTGAGTACCATGCTTGCCTGGGATTCTCTGTCTCCTCTCCCTGCCCTCGCCCTGCTTGCGCACTGTCTCTCTCTCTCTCTCAAAATAAATTTTTAAAAAATAAACTTAAAAGAAAAAGGAACTGGTAAGTCTGGACATCAAAACCATGAAAAATGCAAGAGCCCTAGTAAAAGGCTTTTTGCCAAAGAGTGCTTGAAGCAAAGCTTCTCATTCAAGACTGCCTCTCAATGGCTTTAAAGCGAAATGCTGGGTTTTGTTAATTACCATTACAGGTAGGCAAATTGATCATCTGGAATTTGTAGCTAGTTTGTTAGGCTGTATCCAGAAAAAAAGAGTGGGTAGCAGGTTTGGCTCAGCTGTCTATAATTTTAGGCCCTTAATGGGATAATAATTTGCTGTTCAGTATGTTCATTTTGAAAACCATCACTCATTCAGAGGAGAAAATGAATAAAACCAAGCCTTTGCTCCAAATTTGTATGGAAACATCAATATCCTTCAACCGAGAAAGCAGGTGGTTAAGAATACATGGAAGCATGGAAGAGACTTCCAGTATCCTGTGGAAAAAATGTGCATTTTGTAGGACTGGTTGTGTAAATTTATCTTGAGAAGCTTCCTATAATAAGAGCTAAAAGTCTAGTTTTTCTACACTATACATCCAAGTCCGTAAAAGTCTCCCAAGACATTTTATGGAGCCACACACAAAAGGAGAGACACAAATGAACAGAGTGTGTGCATTTATTTGTGTATGCTTCCACACCTGTGTTTATCAAGTTATTGGGGCTGGCATTTTCTGACAATAGATTATGTGAAATGGTAGTCTACAATATTTTCCACTCAGCATAAACACAGATAGTTTCTAATGACATTAATTTAGTTGATTTCTTCCTTGGGGTGCCTGGGAGGCTCAGTCAGTTAAGCATCTGAATTAAGCTCAGGTCATGATCTCATGGTTTGTGAGTTCGAGCCCCACATCAGGCTTTGTGCTGAGAGAGCAGACACTGCTTGTGATTCTCTCCCTCTGTCCCTCCCCCACTCACTCTCGCTCTCCCTCTCTCTCAAAAATAAAGATATTTTTTAATTTAGTTGATTTCTTCCTTGATACATCACATGCCTTCACATATATTCTTCTTTTCTCTCCTTTTTCTTTTGCATCCAAGATTAATTCTGAGGAAATCAAGTTGGTCTTTGTATACATTGTAAGTTCCTCAGAGTAGATCATGTTTCTGTGTCACAGATTTGCAAAGCCTAAAGATGTTCAAACATTATCTCTTTGTAAGAGCTAGAGGCATATGCATGCTATTAGTCAACACAAAAGAGAAAGAAGCATGAGAAAACAGGGGAAATTATCCTCAGTAAGAGACCGAATTTTTTTTTCTATTCTGCAACTCATCAAACATTTATAGAGCCCCTATTAGATACAGTGAAGGATAGAATAATAATAATAATAAATACTCTGCCATCCATTCTTTCTTTCATTGTTTGAATATTTATTTATCCCTAGTTCGCATTACGCATGACTATTAGCAGGAAATTCAAGATGAATAAGATATGCTGCTACCTCTAAGAATACACACTCCAGAGACTCACATCCTGACATGGAGAATCATTTTGTGCTGACCTCTGTCCAAAGAGAGGAGGAGAGATGTGATGGAGAGGTGGGACTTTAGCTGTATCTATAATGTTTTATTTCTTTATAAAACCTAATAAAAAGAATATTAACATTTGCTAAATCTAGATGGCAGGCTAATGGGTATTTGCCATATTATTTTTCTGCTTTATTCTATAAGAAATACTTCATAGTTAAATATTGTCTTGAAAACTGAATAATGGTGATGATGATGATGATGATGATGATGATGATGATGATAATGATAAAAAAGGTGGTAAGAGCATTGTTAGGAATCTTCACAGAGTAGTACGGAAGTACATAGACAGGGGCATATAATCCAGTCTGGAAAGGAGGGCAAGCCTTGACACCTCCTCTAGGAAGCCCAGAGCTAAAATGTTCCCCCAGGAGTCTGAGTGTAAATCCTTGCCAAAAAATCCAATGAGGCAGATCAGCAAAAGAGACAGCCTGAGCAGAGAAACAGGGCAAGACCAAGTAAGCAATTTTTTCCCTGCTACTCAGAGTTCCTGGGTGAGCTTCTATGAGCACCAACTTGTCCTTTTACCCTCTCCAGTGGGCTTCCAGCTTTTGTCTCTACTTCTTTGACTCTACTTTTTTTTGACTCTACTTTTATCAAGTTCTTAGGTTCTCACTGTTTCCAATTCCCTGCTGGAAATCAGAGTCTTTCTAAATCCAGACCATTTATCTGGGCTTTGAACTACAGCCTCACCCCTGATTGTAGAAACCTACTCCCTCCAGGACCTTGAATCTTGCTTCATCTAGATGTTCCTCTTCTCCTTTCCCCACTCAATCAAGAACCATGACTCAGGGATGCATGGCTGGCACAGTCAGTAGAGCATGCAACTCTTGATCTCAGAGTCAAGAGTTCAAGCCCCATGTTGGGCATACAGCTTATTTAAAAAAAAAAAAAAATGACTCAGCAACCTACCCATCAATGAGTAATTTAGCCCCCAGAGAACCCAGAATCTTTGTCTTTACCCATCAGAAGGTAGGTACTAACTCCAACCGGGGCTGGACCTGCTTACTACAGTCTCTGAAAATCTTAACTTGAACTATGGAACACTTTGGGAGCCTGCTATCAGTCTGAGCCACAACTATATCCTGCTACCATAGAGTTCTAAGAAGGTGTACAGGCTAAGATATGAAAGGATTCCCAGATTGTCAACAACTGAGTAACATACTTACAAAGGAGACACTATGAGCAGAATACACCATTGGGCAGTGTCTTCCAACCTTCCACTCTGGAGCTTACTTGCAAATTAACCATAGCCTTTTCTGGGAATAGCAGACTCTTGGCCTTAGCCCAGAAGAGCAGAGGAGAGCCAAATTCAGGCCCACCAAGTTGAGGCAGAGTTCCTGTCCTGCTATGTGGGAGGGAGGCAAGACACAAACGAATTGGCTAGAATGGAAGCCCTAAACCAATAGCTGCTTCAGGGCCATGACAGGTGTTGACCCGGACAGTAACCAGGTTGAAGGGCATCCCAGGCAATACAGCTGGCAATTACTCAGGCTTGGGTTCAACACCAACTAAATGGAGCACATAAACCCTGCCTTCAAAGATATTTTCCCTTTGTGGAGAATACATATGGAGCACACATGAAAGATACTAAAACCATTCAAAGACTTCAAGCACTCTGTGTAGCACAAAAATGGGAATAAACCACACTTCATAGTTCAAAAACTAAACTATTAATTGTGTGTTCTGAATAATAAAATGAGCCAAAGCTTATTTTTGAATTTTTTTGTTTTTTGGTTGGCTGAGTTTGGGATCATCAGAACCACTGTAAACCAGAACTGAACTTCAATATCAAAATGCTCTCAAAAGTTTGGTAACATTTCACCAAGTTCAAGTCACAGATTAAAACAAAAAAAGCTCAAGACAACATGGCATTGATTCAAAGGGTTATTCTTAGTAAGACAATAAAGAATTTGAAAGCCCACTAAGATTAAGAAAAAATTTAACTTTTACACAAAAAGAAATAATAAAGATAAAATTAAAAATAATACACTGGAGAAATATTTCTACCAATTATGACTGATATGTAAAGAGCTCATTTAAATTAATCTGTAAAAATCAACATGCCAACCCACCAAAGGCACAGACAATATACAAAGGAAGAAATGTAATCTATAAGTAATATATTGAAAATGGTTACCTTTGTTAATAAAAAAAAGAAAAGGAAACCACACTAGAATTTTACTCTTATTTGTTATAATTAATACTCAATCTGGCAATATTCTGACAGAAGTGACAAATTTGCACATTGTTTTTGTAATTTATACCAATGCAAACCCTTTTAAGAGACAATTAGCAACATACAATTGACCCTTAAACAACATAGGGGTTGGGGTGCTGAACTGTAAATTTTTTTTAATGTTTATTTATTTTTGAGACAGAGAGAGACAGAGACAGAGCATGAGCAGAAGAGAAGCATAAAGAGAGGGAGACAGAGAATCCAAAGCAGGCTCCAGGCTCTGCAGCATAGAGCCTACCGCGGGGCTCGAACTCATGAACTGTGAGATCATGACTCGAGCCAAAGCCGGAAGCTTATCCAACTTAGCCAGCCAGGTACCCTGGGGGTGCTGAACTGTAAAGTTAAAAATCCACATACAACTCCTGACCCCCCCCCCCAAAAAAACTTAACTAATAGCCTACTGTTCACTGGAAGCCTTACTGAGAACATAAACAGTCGATTCACACATATTTTGTATCTTATATGTATTCTATTACTGCATGCTTACAATAGAGTAAGTTAGAGCAAAGACCATGCTAATAAGAAAATCATAAGGAAGAGAAAATATGTCTACAGTCCTGTACTGTATATTCAGAAAACATCTGCGTGTACGTGAAACTGCACAGTTCAAATCTATGTTGTTCTAGGGTCAGCTGTATATCAAGACATTAAAATATTCACATCTCTTGACTCATTCTCTGGAATTGCTGAAGGAAGTTATTCAAAAGAAGGAAAAAAGGCTCTATACAAAAAGATATTCATTGTAGGGTATTTCTATAACAAACACTGGAAATGTTTAACAATGAGCAATGGTTAACCATGATACATCAGATCCGAAATACCATAATACCACAGCTATAAAAAAAAAAAGTACTGATGAAGAGAGAGAAGCAATATAAGAACATGTTTATCGTAGAATGTTAAGTGAAAAAAACATACAATACAAAATTCTATTCATCCACTGATTATAATTACACTAAAGTATATCTGCAGGTGGGTAAAAATGAAAAAAAACTCCAAACAGTTGTGCTTGGGCCGTGGACTTGTAAGATTGTCATTTAATTGTTTTTCTGTCATATTCTCAAAGTGTTGGTACCAGAGACACAATTGGGGCAGGGGGAGCCCATCATGGAAGTACCAGCAAAAATCACCACAGTCCCCACGCCCGGTATAAGCTCCCACACAAAGAATCAGACCTCAGGCAGATTTCAGTGCTGCCTGGAGCGCGCTGTCCTTGGCTCCCACACTGCAAAGATTTTCCAGTTCCCCCTCAGTCACCTCATTCATGCTTAAGGAAGAAAGCACAGCTACCAGACAGGGTGACAACAGATGTCCAGGCGCTGAGCCATCGCATCGCTGTTATTTTTCATTCACATGGGCATGTGCCGGATCTAGCAGATGAGAACCAGACCTGCCCTCTTCCTCATGGTTTTTTTTTCCCCCTGCTGCTGCTGCTGCTGCTGTAACAGCTAAGTGCCAATTATCTCCCAAGCGTGAAAGCAAATATTGTGATAGCCCAACAAGCTCTACAAATGTTAGAGGACACTGGTGGGGATGATTGTCTTTCCTGGCCTGGTGCTTCTTTCTTTATTAATTAGAACAGCTCTCATTTTAAAGCAGGATCTAACAAGGGTGGCTCAGTAGGTTAAGTGTTTGACTCCTGGTTTTGGCTCAAGCCATGATCTCATGGTTCACGGGTTCAAGCCCTGCATCGGGCTATGCCCTGACATCAGGGAGCCTGCTTGGGATTCTCTGTCTCTCCTCTTTCCACCTCCCTTGCTCTCTCTCTCTCTCTCAAAATAAATAAGCATTTTTTTAAAATAAGATAAAGGAGGATCTAATAGGTGCCAAGCTCTGTGCGAACACCTTCAGTCCTTTGCATTCTTTCTTTTCTCTTTAATCTCTCAGCATTTTGTCTCTACCTCTCCTGAATCCAGGGGTAAGTTTGCTCTTATTTGCCCAGAAAGAGGTATATCAAACTATCTACCCATTCTCGGGACCCAGCTTAATATGGCATGTGAGGCCTTCTTCAAATATTTGAAGACCTGACTGGGTATATTAGACAGGATTCTCTGGAGAAACAGAACATATATATAAACTGGATGGATAGATAGATAGATAGATAGATAGAGATGTTTCAAGATAATCATTGGCCACATACTCTCCCTTCCTGAGGCTTCTGTGATTGTGGAATCTGACAAGCCCAAAATCTGCAGAGTAGGCTAGCAGGTTGCAGAACCAAGAGAAACTTGATGTTGTGGCTTGAGTCTAAAGACAGTCTGAAGGCAGATGTAACCTCAGCCTGTATTTTCTTTAGGCCTTCAACTGATTGAATGAGGCCCACCCACACTATGGAGGGGGCAGTAATCTGCTTTACTCACAGTCTACTAATCTAAATGTTAATCTCATCTATAAAATTCCTTCACAGCAGCATCTAGACTGGTGTTGGACCAAATGTCTGGGTACCCGGGCCTAGCCAAGTTGACACATAAAATAGAACTCCTGAAACAGTAGAACTCCTGAAATAGCAAGAATTAGACCAATGACTGAATATTACTGAGCTGCATATTTTGCCATGTGACAAAGAAGTTGTTAAAAAAAAATTTTTTGAAATGCCTCACTTGTGATGCAACATGCTCCTAGTCCCAGAAACATTCAAATGGATACTGAATGATCATCTATTAGAGATGTTGCACAGAAGAGAACTTTCTTCACAGGAAATTAGATCATAGTATTTCCAATGATCTCTAATTATTCTCCTAATCCAATATCCCATTATTGTATGATGAATACACCTAATTCATGCAAACTACTTTTAAATTCGAGAAATCTTAAATACTAAATAATTTATTCTTCCCCCACCCCATTTTGTGAACAAACAAATTGAGATTTGAGGAAGTAATATGGTTACAGTCTAGGACTATAATCTAGGTCTTCCAGCCCAGGCTCTTTCCACTATAACATGATCTGAGATGCTAAGGAGATGTTTCAAGATCATCACTGGCCACACACTATCACTTTTTGAAGCCATTCCCTTGGCCCTACCCTGCTCATCAATCCACCTTCAAGGAGGAGTAACTCCTATATGAATAAACCACAAAATGGGCTCCATGATCAAAGTGGGGTGCTGTAGAAAAGGATCAAGTTTATGCTGGATTATTACAAAAGTTCTCCTAGATTAGCTCTGATTTCCTCAGCATGGCATCAGACCAACCTGAAAGGTCCACAATGGGCTCCAAGGGAGAGAAGACCTAAAGAGGAGAAACACACATTACCAGAAAGGAAGTTATGGTAGAATCTGGGAATGAATCTCAGCTGTTCATAACATTGGTCTTGGCCAAAAGGAACCTCTGGGTTACACAGGCATCTCTGCCCCTCAGGGTTTTCAGAATAAAACATCTACAAGACAAACAAACCTTGTCCTTGTTAGTATCAGCTGCCTTCCACTTCAATGGGTAACCATACTACAAGGTCTCTCTGTACTCTGTCTGGGAGGAAGGAAGGAGGAAAGACGACAGTAAACGGGGAAGGAAACCCACCCTGCCCCCTATTTATCACAATCCTTCAGGCACCCGGTAGAGTAATAAGTTGGTAGTTGAGAATTTGGGCATTTAGAACCTGGTCCTCACCCCTTCCCAACACATATGACTAACAGTAATGACATCACCAGGGATCTGAATCAAGTCTCAGCCTGTAAACATGTCGGTCTCCTCCAATAGCAAAAATATAAGTGAGGAATCTTTCCATAAGTGAGGGCTTAATTAAAAGGCATGAATACCATTGTTCTACCCACAGCCCCATGGCTTTCTTCCACATGCCCTCCTTCCTGATCTCTCCTTCCTGCCACAAGCACACTTCCAACAACCACACCATGGTTGATAGGCATTGGCGCCTCAAGGTTGTTGGCAAAGACATTTTTTTGATACCTAATCCATTCACTGCTTTTTTTTTTCTTTGTCAGAAAGGAATTTTTTTCTTTGTGCTTCTTGGTGTCTCTAGCCCGTTGAAAGCACTTCTCATACGTCTCTCTTTGTAGTCTTTAAAAAGAAATAATTATATAATGGCTGACTTCTTTTGGTTACGTGGGAAATCAACATCTCAGTAGCTTTTTCAGACATACTTAATAAGAAAGCTATTAGAAAAGCAAAAGAGAACCCTATCATTATTTTCTGGTTTCCTCCTTAATTATAGACAATCATTCTGAAGGAGGGGGGACAGCTTCTGTGACAAAAGTTGTCTGGCATTTAACAGAACAATTTAGAACCAGATTGAACGGCTCAACGTTATGTCAACTTGCAGATGCTTGACAAAAACTACTGAAAGGATGTTTAGACGGAATGAGAAGCTAATTCAGCCTTTTCTTCTTTCCTTTCACTCTGAAAATAGAGGATTTTTTTCCTCTGCTCAGGAAGATTCAGGTAGGTCTGTCTCAAAGACTCTAATTAAAGAATGATACATCCCCAAATTCTTACTCTTTTTTTCCCTAGGTAACACAAATATTATCACCGCCTAAAAGTCACTAACATTTTCCCCAATTCTATACATACTCCTTTGGCTACAATCTTATCTCCAAAAAACTAATTCTAAAGTTCTCTTATGCTGCCTTAGTTTGGGCTGCTATAACAAAAGTGCCATAGGATGAGTGATTTATCCAACAAAACAAGTTTATTTCTCACAGTTCTGATGGTTGGGAAGTCCAGGATCAAGTTGCCAGCAGATTCAGTTATCTAGTGAGGGCATGCTTCCTGGTTCATGGACCGCCATCTTTTCATTACAACCTCACATTGTGGAAGAACAAGGGAACTCTCTGGGTTCTCTTTTATAAGGGCATTAAACTCATTTATGAGGACTCCATCTTTGTGACCTGACCACCTAATAAGGGCCCTACCCTCTAATACCATCACACTGGGGTTAGATTTCAACATAGAAATTTGGAGGGGACAGAAACATACAGTCTATAGCACTGCCCTTAGTCCCAAACTAGTTGATAACCCTAAGCCAAAGAAATATGTGTCTGAGCCCAGGGTGGATATTGGTGCTTGGGACATGGCAGCTTCCATTTGACACAGACATAGTCAAATCAAACGCCCCCGAATCCAGAAGGAAACAACCTCCATCTGGGAAAGTCACAGAATGGCAAAGTGAAACAAGATGCAAGATGCCTACCTGTTTCCTATTCAAGGTGTTCATTTATCTGATTTCCCACAACACACAAAGCTGAGGGGAAATTGGTAACGGCCTCTATAGGAGACCATCCCACCCATACCCTATGAAGGCTGTACTGGCTTCTAACCACATGAAATTTCTCATTCTCTTTATTTAATGCTGCCCAGTAATGCTCTACAGGCTTTGAGATGTACTGGAAAGGGTCTAAAATAGGAGTCAGGAGTCCTCAATATGTTCCTATTATTACCTCCATAACTCAGACAAGACCCTTTCTGTATTCTATTTTTACCTGTAAAACAAGAAGGATGAATACATTCTATACCTACTTCACTAAACTGTTAGGGGAATCAAATAAGATAATGCTAGTAAAAACACCTTGAAAATTAAAACATACAACAAATTCTTTGCAGTTTTCCACTGAATTAACCCAAATAATGCAATTTACTTTGCTATCTGTTTTATATGCATCATTCAGGGCAGACTCTATTATTTTTCTCCCAGAAGGGTGAAGTGATTTGTCCAGGTGACAAAGCTAATAAACAGTAGAACTGAGATTCTATCGTAGCCTCAGTGACATCAAGAGACTGCTGCCTTAAAGACCAGTCTATCCTTCTCCAAAAATGCAAGCAGTAAGGGGGATCTTGGTGAACCACCAATCTTACCTTAATAGGTCCTTCTCCAACCTCTCAACATCACATAAATGGAAATATCTAATCTATGAAACAGGCATTTGTTGTTTTCTTGGTAAGTAATCCCTTCTTACAAAACATTTATCGGGGCACCTGGGTGACTCAATGGGTTAAGCATCCAACTCTTGAGTTGGGCTCAGGTCATGATCTCATGGTTTGTGAGATTGAGCCCCGTGTCTGTCTCCATGCTAGACGTGGAGCCTGCTTAAGATTCTCTCTCTCTCTCTCTCTCTCTCTCTCTCTCTCTCTCTCTCTCTCTCTCAAATTAAAAAATTTATGAATGTTTCTCAAAATATTTTATAAATTTAAAATTTAAAAATCAAACAGTAGAGAAAGTGGGAGTGGGTGGGGAGATTCTGCAATTCTCCAATCTTCCCCCACCCTCCTCCCATGCAGCATCTCAACCCACCAGTCTACACCACTGGGATAATCAATGCCCACAGCTTCATATGTTGGAAATATTCTGAGTAATTTTTTTAACACAAATAGGATCACTCTATATATACTATTCTGCAACTTTATATATATTAGACAGCTTTCCATATTAATATATACACCTCTGCTTCATTTTCATAGCTATAAACCACAGTATTAATAATGTACCATAATGAATGCACACTGCCACCTTTTGATGGGCATTTAGGCTATTTCTTAGTGTCTGTGTATTTGATGCTGTTATTATTAGAAAACAGCAAGGAACATCCTGTACATATAACTTTGCATATTTATGTGAGTTTATCGATGAAATAAATTCATAAAAGTAGAGATGGTGAGTCAAAGGAAGTGAGCATTCTAGGTTTTTATAGATAGTGCCAAATTTATCTTCAAACACTTGTGCCAGTATGTTCTCCCACAAACAACAGCGTACACGGATATCTGTTTGCATATATCTTCACCAGCTGAGGAGATTATCAAATGTTTTCATCTTTGCCAATCCAGTGGGGATAAAATGATCATCTGTCCATTGATTTTATATTTCACCTTCAGTGAGCATGTGTCTCCCTTCATTCTTTTTATGCGACCTCCCTCTTTATGGTGTATGCCCTTTTTTCTCTGAATTTATAGTCATTGTCTTTTCTGTTTTTAGGAGCTCTTTGGGTATCATGGAAAATGAGTCCTTTTGTTACAAGTGCTACTGTTGTTCCCCACCACCCCCCAGGCTGTTCTCTTTTGCCTTTACTTACAATGTTTTTTTCAAGTAGAATTTTTTTATTTTTATACAGGCAAATCTTTTTATTCTTTTCTTTGTGGTTCTAAGTTTCATATCATGTCTAGAAGAGCCATACCCATTCATTTTTAAATTCATAAAATCTTTATTCTAGTGTTTGTATAAATCCTTATTTTTAGATTTCAACATTTGATCTTTCTTGCATTTATTTTGGTGTGAGAAAGGAAGTAGGTACCAAGCTTTACCAAGTAGAACCGAGAAACCAAACCAAGTTCAAGTAACAAAAAATTTATATTGTACATATATCACATATTGAGTGTGCCAGGGCCACTTTAACCTTTACTGGCTTTTTACTTTGTCTACATGGTGACCTTGAATCATGTGCAGCTTGTTGATTGAGGACTCAGTTTATCTGCTGGCATGGGATCTAGTAAATGCACTGACATCAGTCACCTAGGTACATCTTTATTCAGTTATTTTCCTGATTCAGGGATTCTTAATCTTTCTGCCTCTTTGACAGGATAGTGTTCTTAAAAACATTGGATTACAAAAGAAACAAGAACATGGAAATAGATTTCTATGCAAAGACCCCCTTGGTGCATGAATCCCAGCTTATTGGGACTTCCTTCCTTCTCCTGACATTCCAGAGACTGGACACATTTGGGGTGATATGGCCATAAACTTTCTCCTGACATTCCAAATACTCTTTGTGGAAGCAAACACAAAACTTTCACCAATGGACAGGCTCTCTCTCTCTACTGCCATGAGATGGTTTACCTGAATCTCGTGTTTCCCTCTGCTTCATTGCCTCCTTTGCACTGACATACACTACTCCGTATCAGAGGAGCCATCACCAAGCTCCTAAGAGTCAGGCTAAGTTAAGAAAAGTGAATGTACAGAAAACAATACCAGGGGGCACCTGGGTGGCTCAGTCAGTTAAGCTCTGACTTCAGCTCAGGTCCTGACCTCATGGTTCATGAATTTGAGCCCCACATCAGGCTGTGCATTGACAGTGCAAAGCCTACTTCAGATTCTCCATCTCCCTCTCTCTCTGCCCCTCCCCCACTCTCATTCTCTCTTTCAAAAATAAATAAACATTTTTTAAATTTTTTTTAACATTTATTTGTATGAGAGAGAGAGAGAGCATGTGTGAGTGGGGGAGGGGCAGAAAAAGACAGAGACAGAATCCGAGGCAGACTCCAGACTCTGAGCTGTCAGCACAGAGCCCAACACGGGGCTGGAACTCACCAGCCAGGAGATCTTGACCTGAGCCGAAGTCAGACACTTAACCAATTGAGCCACCCAGGCACACTTAAATAAATAAACATTTAAAAGAAAAAAGCCAGTACTACCTTTCCTCATTCTCTTTGTTTCATCCTTACTCTCACTCTCTCCCTCATCCTGTGCCAATGTCTCCTACTCTACTGCTTCCTACAAAGTTATTTCTTTTTAATATAATTTTTTGATGTTTATTTCTTTATTTTGAGAGAGAGAGAGAGAGAGAGAGAGAGAGAGAGCGCGAGCAGGGGACAAGCAGAGAGAGAGGGAGACAGAAAATTCCAAGCAGGCTTCACACTGTCAATGCAGAGTCTGACACAGGGCTCGAACTCAGGGACCATGAGATCGTGACCTGAGCCAAAACCAAGAGTCAGAGGCTTAACCAACTGAGCCACCCAGGCAACCCCCTACAGAGTTATTTCTGACTACTCAGTCATCCACTTTATATCCATGTGTTACAGTCCTCTTATACATATGGAAAAAAAGAACATAGGCATATATTCTTGTAAGTGTGTGTCTATCATTTGGTCGTTTTGTGTGTCCCTAAACAAGTGTATCCTTCCCCATGTCACCATATTAGAAGCTTTCCTGGTTCTTGCCTCGAGAAATAAGTTGACTCCAGAGGTCTTCTGTGATGAAGTGTTAACTGAGAATATTTTGAGAGCAGAAAAAAAAATGACAACAGTGGATTTGTGTGATAAGAAGCCTTTGTGAATGAGCTATGAATTGAATTGGGCCTCACCCAAGGGAAAAAAAAAATCTCACCTTGCAGAGAAATCTGAAAACTAATTCCGTCTGGTTTGTCTGTGATGTATAACAATACTAGATCATTAGCCTTCGTGCTTGCTCAAAGCCAAGTCTAGCATCTGGATCAATGATACCAAGGCCCCCAGGGACATCACCATACCAAGAATTCTGTAGCCCATGTGGAAGAATAGAGAGTTGAAAGCATATTTCACCTTTGACTTCGAAGGCCAAAAGAAAATCAATAAGCAACTCTTTGGCTCCTTAGTGCTGAGAGAATACAGAAGGTCAAACCCTCTCTCTCTCTCTCTCTCTCTCTCTCTCTTTCTCTCTCTCTCTCTCTCTTTTTCTCTCTCTCTCCCTCCCCCTCTCTCTGATGAAAGTGTAATTGAAAAGGCTGCAAATAATGATGATGATAATAATCATAATAAGTGATAAAGTGGTAAGTTCCTTGACAAAAGCAAATGGCGTTAATAAAAAATACAACTTTTCTCTTAGAAACACACACACACACAAAGAATTTTAGCCCCAAAGCAACAAAATTTTCACAGAACTGCTTGCTACATTAAAAAGAGATGGTAGACATGAAAACATTTTTTTTCTTAATTTTAAAGACAAGTCAAATAAAGGTAAAATTATCATCAACAACAATGGTCGTTTCATCACTGAATATAGCTCAAAATCACAAAAGCTTCAAGTTATAAATCTCGGAAAATTTATCTTAGACATCTTTTTGTCTGATGTAAGATTATTCATTCCATAAACACAACACAAAACTGAAAAGGGACCACAAAGGTCATCTGGTCTAACCCCCTCCTATGGATGAGAAAAGAGAGGATCAGAAAGGTTAAGTGAAATATTCAAGGCCACAGTGAGTCACAGTGGAGATGGGACAAAACCTGTTATAACCTTGTTATAACTCTGTGATCTTTCCAATAACCCCACGCCATCTACCCGAAACAAATTTATAAAGTTTCAATGTCTGTCATACAAAGCTCTCCTGGACAGGCTGTCTTTCTTTAGTCCTCATATCTCCCACCTTGATTTCCCGACTCTACTGTCTACCCTAGGAGGCTGACTTATATGGACTACCTAAACCAGCTCCCTAGCCCTCTGGCTTCCAGTAGAGTTTAGTCAAAAGGAGCCCCAGGGATGAAGTGACAGAAGAGAAAGAGGTCAGGGTGTTTATTTCTTGGATCCATTCTACATGGGTGTCACCCTGTGTGGTGTTATAGCACCACACAGCTTTTTATGTCCCTCCTTGCCCCTTCAGGCCTAAGGGTGTGTATTAGTTTCCTAGAACTGCCATAACAAACTACCATAAATTGAGTGGCTTAAAAGAACAAAATTTGACTTATAGTCCTAGAGACTAGAAATTTGAAATGAAGGTGTTAGCTGGACCATGATCTCCCTGAAGGATCCTTCCTTGTCCCTTTCTAGCTTCTGGTGTTTGCTGGCAATCCTTGGTGTTCTTTGGTTTGCAGTTGTATCTATCACTTCATTCTCTCTTTGTGCTCATACAGTGTTCTCCCTGTGTCTCTTTCCGTCTCTTCTCATTTTTAACAAGAACGCCAGTCATATTGGATTAGGGCCCACCTTAGTGACCTCGTCTTGACTTGGTTACATCTGCAATGATTATCTTTCCAAATAAGACTACATTGATAGGAACCCAGGATTAGGACTCCAACATATTTTTTGAGAGACACAATTCAACCCATATCAGGGTGGTAACAGTGCTCTATGATTACTATCCCCAGACTGCCATATTAGCCCTCATACTTTCATATAATCTAGATGCATTATATGCATAAATATTCGTACAAATATTTCCTGTGCTAAATTCTCCTGGAGTTCCACTTTCACTAGAATATAGAAAGCCACATGAGAACATTGATCCCACCCTAACAATGAAAAAAAGCCAAATAAGCCATATACAATTGTAACTTCCCTTGAGCCCATCAGAGAGCTGACAACACAAAGCAACCAAGTGAATGAAATTCCAATGACTAATAGACCCCTCGAAGGAGAGATAGAATTCACAAGCTGTTTCTCTTTTGGCAGAGCAAGAAAGGAAAAGGCAGCTGCCATAAAGTAGTTAAAAAAAAAAAAAAGAAGAAAGAAAGAAAGAAAGAAAGAGCTAAATTTTTAACAAATTCTTAAAGGTCAAGTGTGAGTTAATGAAACAGTATTGAATTCCTGGAACTGCACATACAAGCAGAATCTGTACTCACTCACCAGTTCACTTTCATGAACCTTTCTCAGGCACTCTTGAGGAAGATTCAGGGAAGAACAGGAAACCTGAGTGAGTGGCCTTCAGTGGTGCCAGTGTTCTAGTTCTGAACATCTGCCACTGCAGCGGTACAAGCATATAGTCTCACCCATTTAATAGGCTCTTATTCCATGAGAAACAAACCCTAAAGCTGCTGGGAGGCAGGAAACACTCCCACTCTCAGAACCCTGGCAAAGAACCCTGCCTCTCAAGAGAAAAGGAACTAAAAGCTCTCTGCTCCTGTGGGAGGGATAAGAAACCCTCTCAAGCCAAGGATCCTGCACCCATACAAAGCAGTGTTCTCTTACCACTGAAGGCAGTGGGGGAAATATGTCTCACACAAGGGCTCCCACACCTATAAGACAGAGCTTGGCTTGGTTGCAATGGGAAAAGGGACAGGAATACTGAGAAAGTGCCCACCACTGGGGCCCAAGGACACAGGACCCACCGAAGACTAAAGCTGAACCAAGAGAATGAAGAAACTCCCTGTGGCCACCACCACAAACCTCACACCAAATGACAGTCTATATCCGAAGGCAAAATGGCAAGAGTGTGAAAAAAGATCTTATCTATGATGCGAATGTTCAGGGCCTGCTAAAAGTTGAATGTGAAGCATAAACACTGAGAAAAACCCTCAGTATGCCAGGTCCCATGGTAAGCACAAGGTAAAAGCAGTCCACCACTGAAGGAATTTGAAGTCTATGGTTTACTGGAGTTAACTACAGTGACAACAAGCCTAAACACATCTACTTATCTACTGACAATACAAATTCAAGCCTCCAAACTAGCACCATGAAATGAGAAGACCCATGCTCATTCAAAACATAATTACTATTTACCTCAGACTCCTCATTCTACACATAATATCTGGCACTCAGTCAAAAAATAATGAGACACACAAAATAACAAGACAAAGCAAAACACTATCAAGGGATAAAGCAATCAATAGAACAAGGCCCAGGGGTGATCTGGATGCTTGCACTATCAGACAGCCCCTTAAAAATAACCAGGATTAATATGTTAAATAATCTAGTAAAATAAAGGAATACACGCATAAAGAGATGGAAAATCTCAGCAAAGCAATAAAAACTATAAAAAAGAGTCAAGTGGAAAAGCTAGAAATAAAAAGCATGATGTGAGTTGAGTTTAGACTTTGTTATTGTTGTTACCTTCAGTAAATCTGAAATTTAAAATATCTGGAATAAAAATTTCAAAATAAATTTGAAAATTAAAAAAATTCTTGGAATGGGACATAGCTTAGTAAAGTGTAAGTAAGTTTGAAGATAAGTCAAAAGAAAGTATCCAAATTAGAACACAATCAAGCAGGGGCACCTGGGTGGCTCTGTCAGTTAAGTATCTGACTCTTGATTTTGGCTCAGGTCATGATCTCATGGTTTGTGAGTTCAAGCCCCATATCAGATTCTGTGCTGACAGTGTGGAGCCTGCTTGGGATCCTCTCTCCCTCTCTCTCTGCCCTTCCCCCACTTGTTCCTTCTCGCTCTCTCTCTCTCAAAAATAAGTAATTTTAAATTAGATAAAAACATTTTAAAACACAATCAAGGAAAAAACATAACAGAGCATTAAAAACTTGTGGTAAGATATCAAACAGTCTAATGTACATATACTTGAAATTCCAGAAGGAAAAGAAAGAAATACAGCAGAAGGTTTTGAAGAGACTATAGCAGATAACATTTCAGAATTAATGAAAGACAACACCAGATCTAAGAATCTCAGAGAAACACAAGCAAGATAAGTACACACACACACACACACACACACACACACACACATCCCTAGACCCATTATACTCAAATTGCTGAAATCAAAGATAAAGAGAAAATCTTGGAGGCATCTAGAGAAAAAAGAAATGTTACATACAAAAATACAAAGATAAAATTTACAGTGGTCTTCTGATCAGAAATTATGTAAGAGAGAAGACAATGGAGTGACATTTTTTAAATGCCAAAAGAAAAATGTTGACCTGGAATTCAAAACCTAGCAAAAATATCTTTTTACAAATTAAGGCAAAATAAAAACACTTCTGAAAAAATAAAATCTGGGAGAATCCATTACAGGAAGACCTGCATTAAAAGAAGAGTTAAAAGGGAAACCTGAGTGGCTCAATCAGTTGAGCATCCAACTCTTGATTTCAGCTCAGGTCGTGATCCCAGGTGGTGAGATTGAGCCCCATGTGGGGCTCCACGCTGAGCATGGAGCCTGCTTAAGATTCTCTCTCTCTCCCTCTGCCCCTCTCCCCCACTCATGCTCTCTCTCTCTCTCTCTCTCTAAAAATTAAAAATTAAATAAATAAATAAACTAACTAATTAATCAAATTAAGAAGAAGAGTTAAAGGAATTTCTGCAGGAGGATGGAGAATGATAAAAGGTGGAAATGTGAGGGGCACCTGGGTGGCTCGGTCAGATAAGCCTCTGACTCTTGATTTCATGTCAGGTCATGATCTCACAGTTTAGTTCATGAGATCAAGCCCCATGTCAGACTCTGCACTGACAGCACAGAGCCTACTTGGGATTCTCTCCCTATCTCTTTCTGCCCCTCCCTGACTCACACATGCTCTCACTCTTGCCCTCTCTCAAAAAATAAACAAACATTTAAAAAAGATGGAAATGTGGATCTACAAAATGAAATGGAGAGCAATGGAATTGGTAAAACCAGAGCATATGTAAAAGTGGTTATTTCTCATTTTTGTTAAAATTGATTATACCAATATATCATGGAGTTTATAGTATATGTACAAATAAAACATATGACAAAAATAACACAAAGGAAGGGAGAGAAAAAACAAAAGTATACTACTGTAGGTTCTTATACTAAATGGGAAGTGGCATAATATTATTTAAAGGTAGACCGGAAAGGGGCACCTTGCTGGCTCAGCAGTAGAGCATGTGACTCTTGATCTTGAGGTGGTGAGTTCAAGGCCCACAATGGGTGTAGAGGTTACTTAAAACTAAACAAATTTTTTTAAAAAGTTTTTAAGAAAAATCAAACAAAGGTAGACCATAATAAGATAATACGTGGTAGAGGTTACTTAAAACTAAATAAATTTTTAAAGAAAAAACAAAAATGGTAGACCATAAAAAGATAATATGTGTTTTCAGGGCACCTGGGTGGCTTAGTCGGTTAAGAGTCTGACTTCAACTCAGGTCGTGATCTCGCGGTCTGTTGGTTCGAGCCCTGCGTCGGGCTCTGTGCTGACAGCTCAGAGCCTGGAGCCTGTTTAAGATTCTGTGTCTCCCTCTCTCTGACCCTCCCCTGTTCATGCTCTGTCTCTCTCTGTCTCAAAAATAAAATAAAAGGTTAAAAAAAAAAAGGATAATATGTGTTTTCAAAACTCTATGTCACCACTGAAAAACAACAAAGAGGTGTAACTAATAACCCAATAATGGATTCATAAAAAAGCACTCAATCCAAAATAAAACAGAAAGTAAAAGAAAACAGGGAACAAAAACAGAGGGCAAATAGAAAAGTATTAGCAAAACAGTTCATTTAAATCCAAACATATCAATAATCACATTAAATGATAGGGTGTCTAACTGCCTCTCTTAGAAAGAAGAGATTATCAAATCTGGAAAATAGCAAGACCTACCTATATGCAATCTACAAAAACCCACTTTCTATATAAATTTTATATAAAAAGATAGGTTAAAAGTAGAAGGTAAATCAAATCAAAAGAAAGCTGGGTCAGACAAGGCAGACTCCAAAATAAGGAATATTATAAAATATGAAGAATGATAATACATAAGGACAAAAGGAGACAACCCACCAAGAACACTTAACAATCCTAAAAGAACATGCCCCTAACATAAGACTTTCAAAATACATGAAGCAAAAACTAAAAATGAAACAAACAAAAAATAGGCAAATCCACAATTTGACACTGAAATTGGAAAGTTCAACACTCTTCGATCAGTAATTGATTGAACAAATGTATAACACATTAGAATAGATTTAGAAAATCTTAATACTATCATAAGCCAACTTGACCTAATGGACATTATGTAATACTCCACTAAACAGAAAATAACATATTCTTTTCAAGTGTATGTAAAGAATTCCCCAAAAGAGACTATATTCTCAGTTATTAAAAAGAATCTCAACAAATTTAAAAGAACTGAAATAAATGAAAGGTGTGTTCTATGGCTACAATGAAAGTAAACAAGAAATCAATAACAGAAACCCCCTAAGTTAAGGGGTATCTGGAAACCCCCTAAGTGTTTGAAAATTAACACACTTTAAAGTAATAAAACAGAAGAGCAATTAGAAAATATTCATATTGAAAGAAAATGATAACACAACATGTCAAAATTAATGGGATGCAGGTAAATCAATGTTGTAGAAGAAAATCCATAGCATTAAATATTTATATTAGAAAAGAGGAAGAGTCTTAAATCAATGACCTAAGTGTTACCCTTTTGAACTAGAGAAAGCACAAATTACACCCAAAGCAAGCAGAAGGAAATAAATAGTAAAGATAAGAATATAAATCAATAAGGGGATGCCTGGGTGGCTCAGTTGGTTAAGCATTGGACTTCGGCTCAGGTCATGATCTCGCGGTTTGTGAGTTCGAGCCCTGCGTCGGACTCTGTGCCAATAGCTCAGAGCCTGGAGCCTGCTTCGGATTCCGTGTCTCCCTCTCTCTCTCTGCCCCTCCCCTGCTCACACTCTGTCTCTCTCTGTCTCTCAATAATAAATAAATGTTAAAAAAAATGTTTTTAATTAAGAAAGAAAAGAAAGAAAGAAAGAAAGAAAGAAAGAAAGAAAGAAAGAAAGAAAGAAAGAAAGAGATATAAATCAAGAAAATAGAAGGGATAAAACCAAACCATCTGCCTGGGGCATGATTGAAAGGTAATCTTTGTTTAGTTGCTAATTTATTGAATTGTGAAGCCGAAGTAATGGCAAAACCACCATTTGTACAGCTCAAGCCAATTTAGAGAGTTTTTCCATATAGATTTGCCCATTTGATCACACAGAGATCCTATTGAGTAAGATAGTGGGATAATATTCACTATTAGTTAGAAGTAGGTAATATTTACAAATGAGATAGCCACATTAAATGACTTGCCAAAGACTGAGCCAAGACAGAATTTCAAAATTCCTGATCCGCAGTCCACTATCTTCCTTCCCACTATCCTTTCCTGATTCCTCATACTGGACACTGTAGAACTTTTATAGAAAACGAAAGCATCTTATTCCTACTTTCTAGGTGACCCCAGAAGTGAAATAAATCAGAAGCCAAGTCAAAAGTGTTTAACCATAGCTAAGTTATTGAAACATCAGAAATTTTTCTTAACACTTGAAGAAATGTTTTTTTCTTACCAAGTTCACACATTTCAAAGATAACAACCTAGATTCTTTGTAAGCATTCTAAAAATATTACTTGCTGGCTGAAAATTGGCTATTTATAGTAATTTTTACTTGACAGGAAGACCTTTTCAACAGATAGCTAGACTCTCCTCCAGTGGATTTAATAAACACCAAATTACCCATCTAAGAAACATCGTAGTTGAAAAGCAATTTGGATGAAATTTCTGTTCCATTTGGGATAAGTGAAAACCCAACTTCTTGAACACAATCAGGACTCTGAACTTATTCCAGTACATTCAGAACAGTACTAATTAGAAAGTACTGTACTTCAGAAGTACTGTACTTCTGAAAGTACTGTACTTTCAGAACAGTAATAATTAGAAAATCTCTGCTGTGTTATATTCAGTCTAAATCTGTTTCCCTACATCTTATACCCACGATAACAGTGGAGCAGGTTAATGAAAATTATCACTTAGATATTTTTAATCAGGAAACTCACAGGGCGCCATAATCAAGATGTCCTTTTCAGTGGAAGCAATGGCAGATAACTCACTTCTGCTAATAGCCACTTGACTGAGCAGCAATGCTAGCCAACTGAACAGTTGATCTCAGCCATATAATTACTTATATGGATAGCTGCTAGATGCTACTATCTATGTAGCTGGAGGGTTCAAGCATACTTTCTATGCCTCAATGTTTGCCCTTTTAGATGTCTAGAAAGAAATGAAACAAATATTCATTGAGTTTATAATGCGAATTAGGCACCATACTAGGCACATTTTAGAGGCACTCTCATTTAATTTACAGTAATCCGTACCCTGCTGTTATTGCTCCCATTTTATGGATGAAGAAATTAAGGTTCAAAGGGGTTCATAATTTGGCAGAGGTCATGAACTCTATTAATAAAAACTCAAGGTTTTGAACACATCTCCTAAGTTTCAAAGCAGATCTTAATGAGCACGTCATACTGCCTTGATTAACCAAAAGCAGAACCTGGGTTAGACAACAATGAGAAATGGGCAAATTTATTACCAGTCTCTCTATCCTTTCACCCATACACCTCGCACCCCTCCAGCACCCTCCTATGGTCCATAACTACCCAAGGCCCCCAAACACCACCTGGTCTCAGTCTGCCTTTCCCAGACTTGGCTCCCTGCTCCAGACTGAGCCCTCATCATTGGCCTCCTTCCCCTTTGCCTCACTTCTCTATGGCCTGGTCGGCTAATCTCTAAAAGCTTAATTCATACTTGCTCCAAATATTTCAGCAGGGGTGAAAGGGGAGCATTTTAAGAAGAGTTGCTGTGATAGAGTAAGGGGAAGTTTGATATTGAAGACAGTAGGACATTTCAATCTTAAAGTTAAAAACACAGTACTCTAAGAGGACCACAACGGCAACCCAAACCAAGATCCCTCACTATGAAAACTTTTCCATTACTTCACACCTGCTTCCCTGGGGTGCTCATTCCCATGCAAGATGCATAGAGATTCATGGGATACTGCCAGCACCTTTAAGGCACAATTCACATCTTACTCGTTTTATATTCCTGATACTAATACAATGCCTGGCACATAGTAGGGGCTCTAAATCTTTGTTGAGCAAATGAAAGAAGGAAAAAACAGAACCACATGGGTTTGAGCGGATACTTCACTGGCTCCAGCTCAGTCAAGTCAGCTAATTTATCTCGCTGGCCACTGTCCTAAGGAAGCAATGACATTAGCCATAACAAAAATATGCACTGCCATGTCTCCTTCATAGAAAAACAGTCTGAATAAACAGATTAGGAACTCTGATAATAAAGAGACCTCATTCCATTGAGGGAGGCAATCCAACTCTGTCTAAATGCTCAGGGACTCTGAACATTCAGAGCTTAAGAAAAAGCACATCTAGACTTCTGGGGTCATTATATTCTTCAAAACCACTCACTATTTTGTCTCAGGTTGGGGGTATTTGGGATCCAGTACTGTATAACCTATATGACTATAAACCCAAGATACAAAAGAAATTATACCTGTCATTTTTCCACTTTTATCTCAAGCGCATTATCTTAACTTTGAGGCCTCTTCCATCCCAAATCCTCATGGATTTATCCAGCGATGTGCTGGAGCTAGGTCTCATCAGCTCACGAAGGCTAACTGTTAAGTTTCCAAAGTTGTCATCAAATATAGCTATTATCCAAAATGAAATTATGTAAACTAATAAATAAATTACAACTGGGCCTTGAACAACACAGGTTTGAACCACACAGATCCACTTACATGTGGGGTTTTTCCAATAAACGCAATACAGTACCATAAATGTTTTTTTCTTCCTAGTGATGTTCTTACTTACGTTTTCTTTTCTCTAGCTTACTTGACTATAAGAATACAGGATATAATACATTCAACATACAAAATATGTATAAATGAACGGTTTGTATTATCATTAAGGCTTCCAGTCAACAGTAGGCTACTAGTAATCAAGTTCTGGGAGAGCCAAAAGTTTTATGCGGATTTTCAACTGCATGGGGTAGGGTACTATCAATCACATCCTTTCCCAACTGTATGTGCAGTGACACCACATTGGTACCTTGAAATCCTCCATGGTGGGAGTATTTACACCACAAAGATTGGTAATGCTCTGAATAGGGGCTTTTTCTTCCCACAGAGCCAGTTGTTAAATATTTATCAGCACATCACTGGATTCATGCCATCCCAAAACTTTTGGGGTTGGAGGAAATAGTCTAGCCACAGAGTCAGGCAAGAAAAGAGTTGGAACAGTCCAATATACTGACACCATTGCTTCTTGCTGCCACAGTGTCACTGCTGAAGACTGACTGACTCTTCATGGTCACTGAGGATGCTAATCTACTTAGTGATGATTTCTCTCTAATCCAAATTCCAGCATAAGGTACATGGCACAGCTCTTTAACAGAAAACAACCCCACAGTCTGACTGCTGAATAGGCCAGAGGCCCCATCTTTGGGCCACAGAGGTATGGCTCTACATGTTCAACTCTTGTGATCCACATCCACAACCTTCTTGGTGTGCCATCTAATTCCAGGACCTATATTTTCCAGCTTGATCCCCAAGGATTTACCATAAGTATTGGCAGATTTTTTTTAATCCTTAAAACATGAAGAGCTCTATTGCATTCCCTGAATATGGGTGCTGTTTGTCATACCCTACATTTGATAATTCTTGGGGAGGCCTCACCCATCCTTCCAAAAAAAGACTACATTCTATGAACCAAAGTTGAATTACTGTTCCAAGAGAAACACTAAGTATTTTCAAGATGCTTATATTCATTGTCCTCAGTCAGGGGAGTGGTTAATGTCAATTATTCTAGAGTGATTTCTTAGCTCTTCATTTACTAAAGAAGAAAAGGAGCAGAGGAAAGAGAATTTTAGTCTTTGGAAAGCACTTTACTACAGATACTCCAAGAAAATATCTTCAAAGAAGACTCAATAGCTTACTCATTTTTAAAGCAAATCATTTTGCAGACATTTTATTCTAGATATAAAACCAGAAGTTAAGAAAAATCATGCATCATCTTTTGGTTGCCAAAGTACTTTACCATATATTTTAAACATTGTTTTTCAAAAATATCATACAAAGTATGTTCTATTATTTGTGTTTTACAGATGAGAACATTGAGGCCCAGAGATAGCTAAGTGGCTTTCCAAGGTTACATAGCTAATAAATCCAAAACCTCTCTTGCTCCTGTTCCAAATCAGAATGTCCTTTATAATATTCTTTTTAAAGAGATGGGAATACAACACAATAGAAGTCCTCTCCTCAACATTCCTTATTCCTGCTTCTTCCATGCTTATTTCTGTATCATGCCTCTGCCCATGATAATATTCTTACCCAAAATGTCTTCTTTCCTTCTTTCTAGCCTTCCAAATCTAATCCATCCTCAAGACTCAGTCAGGGTTCAGTCCAAGCATGTATAAAGGAAGTGACTACAGATATCATTCATTTATGAACCCCTTATACTGATTAAAATTGCAGTCTTACATTCCACATAATAATAGAAGCAAAGTGCTTCTCGTGTTTACATGAAGTTACATGTCTTCCAACTGGGGTTTAAGACTCCATAGGACAGGTGATGTTTGAGTTGGGCCTTAAGGTGAGAAGGTACAGACAGAACATGCAGAGGAGAAAATTATATTAAGAATGGCATTTTTCTGAATGCATGAGCAGAGCCAAAAATTTTAAAACATAATGCTCAATTGTGTGACTTAATGGAAGACCAATATGCAATAGTTAAAAATAAAAAGAATGCTTTAAATAACTTTAGAAATAGTAAGTGAACGGGTACTTTCAGTTTGCTTGAAAACAGGCCCTTTTGGGTGAAAAGCCCAGCTGGCATTTAAAAAGTCAATTTCTTTAGGCAGCCAGACTTCCTGACTGAGTAGAGCATGTTTGTTTACTTTTGGTCATGTCCTATTGTGCTACAAGAAGCTACACAACATCAACAAAAGATGTAGTAATTAAATATTTTTGGGTTTCCTTAAAAAAAGTATGAAGTGAAAACCCTCATTTTTAAATATCTAACTTATTTTGAATTTAGACTTACAGAAAGTTACAAGAGTAGTACAGAAAATGTCTGTGTACCCTTCGCCTAGCTTTCCCTGATAACATCTGACATAGCCATAGTATAATCCCCAAAGCCAGAAAATTAACATTGGAACAATACAAGAAACAACAGTTTTCAAGACGCTGAACATCAAGCAAGGAATGACAGCGATCTCCAAGAAACAGGAAACAAATGAGGTGAGCCCTACAATTGTCGGGCTTACTGCCTTGGGAGGATTTCCAGGCCATGGCATGGGGAAATGGGATTGAGGCAGAGCCAGAGAATATTCTGAGTTGAGACAGGACTGAGAGTCTGGGGGAATCAAAGCAGCTAGAGTTCATCAGATAGAATGCTAGAGCAGAGAGGGCTGCACAGAGAACTGCAGAAATCTGCAGAGGGTCCTCCCAAGAGTTCAACAGAATACTGATCAGTGCATGGCTAATGAAGAACTGCCCAAGACAAGGGAAAGGATTATCCACAGGATTAGGGGAGGAAGTGCTCACACAGAGCAGAGGGGAGAACCTGTCCGCACCAGCCAAGCCTGACAAACACCTCCACCCCTACCACCACCACCCCTCTCCCACCCCCTAATCCCCACTTCCCACCCCCTAGGGACAAACTCTAGGAAGGTCTTATCTCAGTAGTAGGAGCACTGCTCCAGAACCACCTAGCAAATCATAAAAGCAAGATTGGAAAGGATCAAAGTGTTTCTAAGCAACTTTAACTGCATCCCAGCACAAAGCTTAAGGAGATGTATGTAGGAATACAAAAATATCCATTGTTGCCTTGCTTCATATGTTGGTTTTGAAAGTCTAATGCTAGTTTAATTCTTTTGTCTTTGTAAGTAATTTGATTTTTTTTGTCTAGAGAGACACCTTGAGGATTTTATCTTTATTTCTGAGAACTATTAGTTGGACCAGGCTATGTCTGAGAATTGATAGTTCTGGGTTAAGTTTGACAGATGAGCCCTTCCATGTGTTGAGTTAGATCTTTTTCTACTTCTGGAAATTTCCTTGGATTATAATTTTAAATATTAGATCTGTTCCATTGTTTTTATTTTCTTCCTCAGGAACTCAGATAACATGAATATTATTCTTTCTTTACCTGTCTTTCTTTTCTACTACCTTCTGAGCCTTTTTACTTTTTTGTTTACTTATTACCATCCCTTTGGTTGTTTTCCTACCTTTAATTAAATGCTCATTTGGTCCATTCTCCTTTGTGCATGTTATACTTTATTCTTCATTTCTGAGATAACTTTCTCTTTTTCTTCCATTTCTTCCCTGAGTTCAATTAACTTTTTCTTTCCTCTCTCTCTCTCACTCTCTCTTTTTTTTTTAAATGCTTATTTATTTTTGACAGAGAAAGAGAGAGAAAAAAACACAAATGGGGGAGGGGTCAGAGAGAGAGGGAGACACAGAATCTAAAACAGGCTCCAGGCTCTGAGCTATCAGCACAGAGCCTGATGTGGGTCTCAAACTCACCAACGGTGAGATCATGACCTGAGCCAAAGTTGGATACTTAACTGACTGAGCCACCCAGGTGCTTCTCTCTCTCTCTCCTTTCCTTTTCCTTTTTTTTTTTTTTTTTTTTTTTGGTCCATTTCTGCTTTTAGTTTTTGGGTTTCAGATTTAAAGAGGTTTTCTCATATCCTCAAATGCTTTTTTCAGTAGATTTCATTCATTATGAGAGTATAGACTTACAATTTTCTTCTGCTTCATGGCTGTTTTCCAGGAGGGGAATTTCCCTCAGTTGATTTGCATGCAAATTCATTTCCTGATTATCTGACATATTCCTCTGTAAATTTCACTTTCTTTTTGTTCATTTTGGTGATATTTCCGCATTTTAGAAGATTCCTAGTTTAATTCCTTTTCGGCTTACAAACGTCCAGGTACTTCAGTGGGGTTTTGTTGGACTGTTTTAGTGGTGGGGGAAGAGCCTGCAAGGCTTCCAGTTTTTTGTTGTTTTTTTAAAATCTGGAACGCTTCACGAATTTGTGTGTCATCCTCGCGCAGGGGCCGCGCTAATCTTCTCCATATCGTTCCAATTTTAGCATATGTGCAGCTGAACCGAGCTCGGCTTCCAGTGTTTTTATTCTCTTTTGTCTTATAGGACACAAAATTTCTCCCTTTTTCTTCTTTTCCCACTTACCACTTGAATTCCCAAAGGTGATTCTTCCTTCTTTTTTGCCTCTTTCTCCCCTAGAAGCTTTTTTTCCCCAGAAGACTATCCTTTCAAATCAGGTTTTTCCTTTAAAATATAGTCAGGGTTGGGGGTGGCCTGGGTGGCTCAGTCGATTGAGCTCAGACTTCAGCTCAGGTCCTGATCTGCCGGCTTGTGAGTTCAAGCCCCACGTCATGCTCTGTGCTGACAGCTCAGAGCCTGGAGGCTGTTTCGGATTCTGTGTCTCCCTCTGTCTCTGCCCCTAACCCACTCACATTCTGTGTCTGTCTCTCTCAGAAATAAATAAACATTAAAAATTTTTTTTTTAATATAGATAGATAGATAGATAGATAGATAGATAGATAGATAGATAGATAGTCTGGGGGCTCCTGGGTGGCTCAGCCCGTTACTGCCAACTCTTGATCTCAGCTCAGGTCATGATCTCACGTTGGTGGGATCAAGCCCCATGTCACCCCTGCACTGACAGCGTGGAGCCTGCTTGGGATTCTCTCTCTCTGTCTCTGCCCCTCCCCTGCTTGCTCTCTCTCTTTCAAAATAAATAAACTTTTTTTAAAAATAGAGTTTGTCCCTTTAAATTACATATCTGGTCCTCTTCTTTTTAGTCTATCTGGTCCTTTAAGTCCTGAATACTTTGAAATCCTTTCTCTGCTGTCATGTTCTGATCTACCCGGTTACCTTTTTAGGATTTTCTGACTTAGGGTAAATACAATCTTTCTGGTGGTCACTCCAATTCACGCACAGGCCTCTCCACTCGGGTCCCTCCTGTGTGTCTCACAGTTTCTCTCCGCCTGCCTTTGCTTGCCACTGAACTCCACGGGGTGAGAAGGGAACACATGAGCCACAGCACTGATACTTGTTGACTTTTCCCTTTTTACTCACAGTTACTTTACAGTTTCAACATTATTTACGTTCACGTTGACAAGTGGTTTTCATAGAATTTTTGCAGATAGAAAGTTATTTCATATTATTTGGGGAGCAGACCTGGGGAGGCTATTTACCTCACTGCACCCATTGTTTATAGCTCCCCTGAGTGATCATTTTAAAACCTTTTATTTGGGGCACCTGGGTGGCTCACCCAGTCAAGCTTCGGACTTCAGCTCAGGTCATGATCTCGCAGTTCGTGGGTTCAAGCCCTGCATGGGGTTCTGTGCTGACAGCTCAGAGCCTGGAGTCTGCTTCGGATTCTGTGTCTCCCTCTCTCTCTGCCCCTCCCCCTCTCTCTGCCCCTCCCCCTCTCTCTGCTCCTCCCCCACTCATGCTCTGTCTCTCTGTCTCTCAAAAAATAAACGTTAAAAATAATACAGAAAGAAAGAAAACGTTTTAGTAAAGCATAATATACATACCAGAAGTACACATAGCATTGGTATGCAACACAATAAACTTGCCCAAACTGAACACATCCATATATCCAGCCCAAGACCAAAGGAAGAAACTTACAAATACCACAACCAACCCATGCTCCTTCACTGGGTATCCTCCCCCCAAAGGTAACCACAGCACAGATGAGTCTTCCCTGGCTTTCACATTCTAGAAATGAAATCATATGGCAGGTGCTCTTATGCGTCTGGCTCCTGTGATCACGTTTAGGAGATTCATCCACGTTTTTCATTCTTGCTGCTAAATACTCTTCCACTTGTGAGTGTGTCACAATTTATTTACCCATCCTATGACTTGAGGATAATTTCAAGTTTTTGGCTAATTTGAATAGTATTGCTGTGAACATGCTTATACACGCCCTTTGGTGAATACATGCAAATATTTCTGATGAGTATATACCTAGGAATAAAATTGCTTGGACCAGCAGTATATAAAAACCCCTCCTGTTGTTGCACGGACATCCTTGTCAAAATATGGTATTGTCTGTCTTTTTTATGTAATCTATTCTGATGGTATGTAGTCATATCTCATTGTGATTGAGCGTCTATTCACCTTTTATTGGCCATTTGGTTCTCCTGTTTTGCAAAATTCTCCTTTGGTTATTTTTCTTCTGCTAGTATTTCACTTTAGAGGAAAGAGACCTTTTACCGGGTGACCAGTGATTTCATCATGTTCACAAAACAAATTAGTCATAGAGTAACAGTCAGACCAAAACCAACAGCTCTGGATTCTCTAGGCATTTTGTTTTGTTTTGTTTTCCTACCAGAATAAGGAGTTTGGGGTGAATCCTGTTAGTATCTGGTAGTCATTTAAAGTTTTTAAGCTGGCTAATGACATGGCATTGGTGAGTTAAATAGGCAAATCTCAACCTGGTGGGTGGAATGGATTATAGAAAAGTGAATCTATGGGTAGATAAACCACTTAGAAGACAAATAGAACATGCAATACAAGCAGGAAGAGACACAATAAGATTGCAAATAAGAGATAAATCAGAGAGAAAGTGGAAAGAAAACTTTTACGGAACGAAAGAATTCTCTAATCATTTTGTAAGCTCTAGAGACAAAAACAATGGCAACACAGACAGAATTAGGAAAATCCCAAGAACGGGTTATTGGGGATGGGGAGAGCATGAGTTTGGTTTTAAATGCAAAGATTTTGACATGTCAGCAGGACATTCAAAGTATCCAAGAGACAACTGAAAAACCAGAATTTTATGCTAAAGTTAGAGATTTGTGAGTCATCTGTAAAGAAGTGACATGAGAATGGAGGTCATGTAGAAAAAGAAGACTGTAGAACAGAGAGGAGAAATTGCCCCCCCATTCAATGGATGGGAAGAATTCAAGGAAGAAGTCAGAGAAGAGGAGCAGAAAAGCCTGCTGAGTGTAGCATGTAGCTGTCATTGGTGTCCGTGGAGAGAACAGTACTGCACTAGAGATGAAGGACATATCATAAGACATTGATAATGTTGATAATCGTAATCATAATCAACAATACAACTCGCAATATATTGATAGAACTCTATCAATGGCTTCAACTGTGAAAAGAATTAGCAGGAAAAGAAAGGGCAGTCAACTGAAAATTTTTTCCAAATGGAGGACATCTGTGCTTTATTTCAGTCAGACAGAAAGATGCCCCAAAAAGAGAGATTCACTGATAATGTTAGAAAGCAAAGGAATAACTGCAGTCATGAAGCTCAAGAGGTTAACAAGATTTGGAATACTCCTTATGAGGAGAATTAGTAAGGAATTAAGGATTTCTGCTTCTGAGAGGGAAAAAAAATCCTGAAAATCTTTCTTCTACGATGCTGCATAAAATATTAGAAGCATTCTTTAAAAGTGTAGGTGAGCTAGTAAGAAAATAAAATTCTCAGTTGCCGGGAACAAGAAGTTCCTGAAAACCAGAAAGGGAAGCTGTCCAATTGGCATCACTCTGCAGGGCTGGAGGAAGGGGGAACACTTGTTTCAGGTACCCTAGGGGTTTTGATATTTTTATCAATGATGGAGTTAGAATTCAACTTCTGCCCCAAGTTAGGACCTTTGAAAGATCCACTTTCATGAAAGGTGCATTAAGGGAAGAAACAAATCAACCAGAAGCACAGAGACAGCTGAAAAAAAAGTTGTCTGTTTCAGGCTAACCTTGAGTGGAAAAAATATCCTCTCCTACAAATGTATATATCTGAGTCTAGGCCACATACTAGCCACATGATGTGCTAACCCTCAATCCAAGAAATCAATATAAAAATATGTCCCAGGTCATCAATACCCTGGAATACTAATGTCAAACAACTCTGAAAGGCTGTGTCCCCAATCCTGGCCACATAGGAGTCCCACAGATAAATTACCAATGAAGATACACTTAAGCTCAATAACTGGAAATACATGAGCAACATTTTATAAAGGCATTGCAAATCTACAGGGTTAGGTCTTCTATAAATTCATACAAATAATCTGAATAAAACTAGCAAATAATTATGTTTAAAATGGTTACAGACAAAAAATAAAGAAGTAAATTTTTAAATGATTAAAGACATAAAAAGATATGATAAAAGCTTAAGAGCAGTATACTGTTTAAAAATTACAATCAGGAAAGAAAAATCAGAAAGAAGACACACTGAATATAAATAAGTAAAATTTCTAGGAATTTCTAGGAATAAAATATATGTATGTATATATATATATACATGCATATAGCCATTGAAATTATAAAAATTCAGCAAATGCATTAAATAGCAGAGTCAACATAGAAAAATCCAGAATTGATGTACACAAAGATAGATCTGAGGAAATTACTCAACATGAATCTCAAAGACACACACAAAAAGGATGAAAATATCAGGCAGAGGTTAAGAGACAGAGGACAAAATGAGAAGGATGAACATACACCTAAATAGAGTTCTAGAAAGGGATTCAACCAAAAGAAATATGGAATAGGTTTTATTTTTTTGAAGGCCCAAATGAATCTAAAAAGCTTGACTTTTTAGTTGTTCACATTGGAACAACTGCACACTAACTCTTCCCTGATTATTCTAATCCACATTCTTCCCTTTTTTCTCTGACGTTCTTTGGTAATTACAATCCATACATCATTAGGTACCATCTAATTACATACTGTCTTGCTGACAGTGACAATGGCTTCACACATGCTAGTCATATCTCCCTAACTAAACTGTAGAAATCCTACAAAGAGGTCATGTCTTATACTTCTCTTGTATTTCCTAAGATGCCGGATATTATTTACTCCAAATTAGAATTCCATGATGGAAGTAATAGAATTCAAGGTAAAAACCTATATTTTAATCCTTTGATATGTACTTTATTTTAATAAAGGCATATTCATTTATCTATTTTATAGACAAGACATATCCAAGAACACACACATTTCAACTCTGGCTAAGCAAGAGTTTAAGCTCAGCTTAAACTTTAGTTAAAAAATCCTTTAAGTATTTATTCTTTTAGTATGCACCCACCAAGTTTGCACGCTGAGCATATTTTGTAAATCAAACTATAAATAGCTATAATAAATGTCATATGTAAATTGATCTATTTTCAAGGTTTCTGAGTACAACAGAGGATCTGAATAAGTTTTTGAATGGCTGACAAACACTTTTTTCTGCTTTTGCATTTGGATATCTCCCAAAGAACTGAGCAAATTTCCCTAAAACTCCATCCACCATTCTCTGTAAGATTAAAAATGGACATTAGAAAATTCACTTCTTAAAATGGCAATTAATTAAGAAAGTCAATGGCAATAAAAATTAATGGCTTGAGCTGGACATGTGGCCCCTACATTTCACATGGCTTCATTTCAATGACACAATAAAGAATGCAGGACTGTTATGTAAAAGAATAACCAGTGGAAAATGTGCATAGACCCACAATTCATAATGTCACATCACTGCTGCATAGAAATTCATTTCAGCATAGAAATTCATTATTAGAACATAACTTGAGGTTATCCCAAAAAAATAATCTATACTTTCTTCATAACCTCTAAAATAACTTAATGAAAGCAAATCAGATCTTAAAAAGGCTTCTACAACATTAAACAACCGGATTCCTTCATAACATAGCTTTATCCCCTGTGTCATGTAAAGATTGATTACTGAAAAAAATGGGTGCTTGGGTGGCTCAGTCACTTGAGCGTCTGGCTCTTGGTTTTGACTCAGGTCATGATTCCGGGGTCGTGGGATTGTGCCCCATGTTGGACTCCGTGCTGAGTGTGAAGTCTGCTTAACATTCTCTCTCTCTCTCTCTCTCTCTCTCTCTCTCTCTGCCCTTCTACTCCTCTCCCCTGCTCTCTCTCTCTCTAAAATTGAAAAACAAGAAAGATTGATTACTGAACAGGGACAATATACTGGCCAAGAGAAAAACTGGCCTAAAGAAATTAATAGATCAGGATATAAGCCAGCAAACTTAGAGAACAAAACAGAGAGATCTCCTCTCAGTCTCTGTCTTCCACCAATACACACACACACAGGGGCACGTGCACACGCACACACACATGCACATGTACACATATATATGCAATTCAAGCCAAAAGAAAGAGATCTTCAGAGTCCAAGATAGGAAATGACAGTGCAGCAGTGTCTCAGCTGACTGGGGCATTGGTTTAGTTTGCTTGCTCCCCAAAAAACAAACACAGCTGGAGACATAAGGCCAAATCCTACGTGTCCTTTGCTAATCAGGGCAGTTAATTCTCTGTAAAGGCACCCACTTTTGTGGGAAGAGGGCTGAAGAGGGTAAAAGTTTGGCCTCCCATGTTATATTGAACCTACAAGTTGTCTTGGCCAAAGTCTAAAATAAAACCCTAAATTCTAAATGAAACTATACATGATATTACACTAATATGAAGACCCTCAACTATCCAGGCATCCAGCTCCTGGGGCCACCGAACTAGAGGTAGATATGCAAATCAAGCAGTGCATGTTAAATCAACTTGCTCCCTGCTCTGTTTATCTAGAACAGATTGTCATGTTTACAGTCTCCCATTGAGTAAGGATTTTTAGCCATGAAATTTTCCAACTGAAATCTGCCTCACTCCTCCTGAGTAACAACCAAAGTCTCCCTCACCAAACCTCTCCTTAGGGATCTCTGGGTCTTAATTCCATCAAAGAGTTCAGTCTTCTCCATCTGCTCACCATCTTATTTGTTAAGGGCCCAGACTTCTAACTCAAGGGAGGAAGTCTAATTAGAGAGTAGAGGGACCTTGAACAAGTCAGCCTGGAGGCTGGGGGCCTTGAGTGCACCTTCAATAAGAAAAGCCTCAGTCCCACTGTGCCCTTCACAGGAAACTGACAATTAAGGGCTCCGGACCCTTGGGGAAAAGAGGCCTAGGCACTCATTCTCTTTTCAAATCATTCTCCTTTGAAAACCAGATCCCAGAAATGTCACCTTCAAACCCAGACAAATTATAAGATATCTCCTGGTGACTTCAAGTCTTAGAGACCATGTTGGAACCTGTTTAGAGGTACCCCTTAGGCATTTAGAGAGACAGGAACAGAGTTTCTTAGCCTAAGAAACCTAAATATGTCCTGCATATGCAAGCTTTCAATTAAGCTTAACACTTCTCTGTGAAGCCAAGACCCTCAAAGGTACTTGGGGAAAAATTCATCTTTTACAATAAATCATCTCTGGATCATTGGGTTTTTCCAACCTTATAATTTTATTTTTTAATATTTATTTATTTTTTTTATTAACTTTATTTTTTTTTTTATTTTACATCCAACTTAGTTAGCATATAATGGAACAACGATTTCAGGAGTAGGTTCCTTAATGCCCCTTACCCATTTAGCCCATCCCCCCTCCCACGACCCTTCCAGTAACCCTCTGTTTGTTCTCCATATTTAAGAGTCTCTTCTGTTTGTCCCCCTCCCTGTTTTTATATTATTTTTGTTTCCTTCCCTTATGTTCATCTGTTTTGTCTCTTAAAGTCCTCATATGAGTGAAGTCATATGATATCTGTCTTTCTCTGACTAATTTCACTTAGCATAATACCCTCCAGTTCCATCCATGTAGTTGCAAATGGCAAGATTTCATTCTTTTTTGATTACCGAGTAATACTCCACTGTGTATATATATACCACATCTTCATTGTCCATTCATCCATTGGTGGACATTTGGGCTCTTTCCATATTATTCCTATTGTTGATAGTGCTGCTATAACATGGGGGTGCATATGTCCCTTCGAAACAGCATACCTGTATCCCTTGGATAAATACCTAGTCGTGCAATTGCTGGGTCATAGGGTAGTTCTATTTTTTGTGTTCTGAGGAACCCCCATACCATTTTCCACAGTGGCTGTACCACTTTGCATTCCCACCAACAACGCAACAGAGATCCTGTTTCTCTGCATCCTCGCCAACATCTGTTGCTGCTTGAGTTGTTAATATTAGCCATTCTGACAGGTGTAAGGTGGTATCTCATGGTGGTTTTGATTTGTATTTCCCTGATGATGAGTGATGTTGAGCAATTTTTCATGTGTCTGTTTGCCATCTGGATGTCTTCTTTGGAGAAGTGTCTATTCATGTCTTTTGCCCATTTCTTCACTGGGTTATTTGTTATTTGGGTGTTGAGTTTTATAAGTTCTTTATAGATTTTGGATACTAACCCTTTATCTGATATGTCATTTGCAAATATCTTCTCCCATTCTGTCAGTTGCCTTTTAGTTTTGATGATTGTTTCCTTCGCTGTACAGAAGCTTTTTATTTTTGTGAGGTCCCAGTAGTTCATTTTTGCTTTTGTTTCCCTTGCCTCCAGAGACGTGTTGAGTAAGAAGTTGCTGTGACCAAGATCAAAGAGGTTTTTGCCTACTTTCTCCTCAAGGATTTTGATGGCTTCCTGTCTTACATTGAGGTTTTTCATCCATTTTGAGTTTATTTTTGTGTCTGGGGTAAGAAAGTGGTCAGGTTTATTCTTCTGCATGTCGCTGTCCAGTTTTCCCAGCACCACTTGCTGAAGAGACTGTCTTTACTCCATTGGATATTCTTTCCTGCTTTGTCAAAGATTGGTTGGCCATACGTTTGTGGGTCCATTTCTGGGTTCTCTATAATGTTCCATTGATCTGAGTGTCTGTTCTTGTGCCAGTACCATACTGTCTTGATGATTACAGCTTTGTAGTATAGCTTGAAGTCTGAGATTGTGATGCCTCCTGCTTTGGTTTTCTTTTTCAAGATTGCTTTGGCTATTTGGCGTCTTTTCTGGTTCCATACAAATTTTAGGATTATTTGTTCTAGCTCTGTGAAGAATGCCTGTGTTATTTTGATAGGGATTGCATTGAATATATAGATTGCTTTGGGTAGGATTGACATTTTAACAATATTTATTCTTCCTATCCAGGAGCATGGAATCTTTTTCCAATTTTTTGTGTCTTCTTCAATTTCTTTCATAAACTTTCTATAGTTTTCAGCGTATAGATTTTTCACCTCTCTGGTTAGATTTATTCCTGGGTACTTTATGGGTTTAGTGCAATTGTAAATGGGATCGATTCCTTGAATCTCTTTCTGTTGCTTCACTGTTGGTATATAGGAATGCAACCAATTTCTGTGCATTGATTTTACATCCTACAACTTTGCTGAATTCATTAATCGGTTCTAGCAGTTTTTTGGTGGAATCTTTTGGGTTTTCCATATAGAGTATCGTGTCATCTGCGAAGAGTAAAAGTGTGACCTCCTCTTGGCAGATTTGCATGTCTTTTATTTCTTTGTGTTGTCTGATTGCAAAGGCTGAGACTTCCAATACCATGTTGAATAACAGTGGCGAGAGTGGACATCCCTGTATTGTTTCTCCTTAGGGGGAAAGCTCTCAGTTTTTCCCCATTGAGGAGGATATTAACGTTAGGTTGTTCATATATGGCTTTTATGATCTCGAGGTATGCTCCTTCTATCCCTACTTTCTTGAGGGTTTTTATCAAGAAAGGATGCTGTATTTTGTCAAATGCTTTCTCTGCATCTATTGAGAGGATCCTATCATTCTTGTCCTTTCTTTTATTGATGTAATGAATCACGTTAATTGTTTTGTGGATATTGAACCAGCCCTGCATCCCACTTGGTCATGGTGAATAATATTTTTAGTGTATTTTTGGATCATTTGACTGATACCTTGCGGATTTTTGCATCCATGTTCATCAGGGAAATTGGTCTACAGTTCTCCTTTTTAGTGGGGTCTCTGTCTGGTTTTGGAATCAAGGTAATGCTAGCTTCAGAGAATGAATTTCGAAGTTTTCCTTCCATTTCTATTTTTTTTAAACAGTTTCAAGAGAATAGGTGTTAACTCTTCCTTAAATGTTGGTAGAATTCCCCTGGAAAGCCATCTGGCCCTGGACTCTTGTTTTTTGACAGATTTTTGATTACCAATTCAATTTCCTTACTGGTGATGGGTCTGTTCAAATTTTCTGTTTCTTCCTGCTTCAGTTTTGGTAGTGTATATGTTTCTAGGAATTTGTCCATTTCTTCCAGATTGCCCATTTTATTGGCATATAATTGCTCATAATATTCTCTTATTATTGTTTTTATTTCTGCTGTGTTGGTTGTGATCTCTCCTCTTTCATTCTTGATTTTATTTCTTTGGGTCCTTTCCTTTTTCCTTTTGATAAAACTGGCTAGTGGTTTGTCGATTTTGTTAATTCTTTCAAAGAACCAGCTTCTGGTTTCATTGATCTGTTCTACTGTTTTTTGGGTTTCGAAGCATTAACTTCTGCTCTAATCTTTATTATTTCCTGTCTTCTGCTGGTTTGGTGTTTTATTTGCTGTTCTTTTTCCAGCTCTTTAAGGCATAAGGTTAGGTTGTGTATCTGAGATGTTTCTTCCTTCTTTAGGAAGGCCTGGATTGCTATATACTTTCCTCTTATGACCACCTTTGCTGTGTCCAGAGGTTTTGGGTTGTGGTGTTATCATTTTCATTGGCTTCCATATACTTTTTAATTTCCTTTTTAATTGCTTGGTTAGCCCATTCATTCTTTAGTAGGATGTGCTTCAGTCTCCAAGTATTTGTTACCTTTCCAAATTTTTTCTTTTGGTTGATTTCGAGTTTCATAGCGTTGTGGTCTGAAAATATGCACGGTATGATCTCAATCTTTTTGTACTTGCTGAGGGCTGATTTGTGTTCCAGTATGTGGTCTATTCTGGAGAACATTCCATGTGCACTGGAAAAGAATGTACATTCTGCTGATTTAGGATGAAATGTTCTGAATATACCTGTGAAGTCCATCTGGTCCAGTGTGTCTTCAAAGCCATTGTTTCTTTGTTGATTTTTTGATGAGGTGATCTTTCCATTGCTGTGAGTGGGGTGTTGAAGTCTCCTACTATTATGGTATTGCTATTGATGAGTTTCTTTATGTTTGTGATTAATTGATTTATATATTTGGGTGCTTTCACATTTGGTGCATAAATGTTTATAATTGTTAGGTCTTCTTGGTGGATAGACCCTTGATTATGATATAATGCCCTTCTGTATTTCTTGATAAAGTCTTTATTTTAAAGTCTAGATTGTCTGATATAAGTATGGCTACTCTGGCTTTCTTTGTTGACCATTAGTATGATAGATGGTTCTCCATCCCCTTACTTTCAATCTGAAGGTGTCTTAGGTCTCAAGTGGGTCTCTTGTAAACAGCATATAGATGCATCTTGTTTTCTTATCCATTCTGTTACCCTATGTCTTTTGATTGGACCATTGAGTCCATTGACATTTAGAGTGAGTACTGAAAGACAGGAATTTATTGCCATTATATTTCTTATAGAGTTGGAGTTTCTGGTGGTATTCTCTGGTCCTTTCTAATCTTTGTTGCTTTTGGTCTTTATTTATTTTATTATTTATTTGTATTTTCATCTTTTCTCCCCTCAGAGAGTCCCCCTTAAAATTTCTTACAGGGCTGGTTTAGTGGTCACAAACTCTTTTAATTTTGGTTTGTCTGGGAAACTTTTTATGTCTCCTTCTATTTTGTTATTTTTTTTTCAATATATGAAGTTTATTGTCAAATTGGTTTCCATACAACACCCAGTGCTCATCCCAAAAGGTGCCCTCCTCAATACCCATTACCCACCCTCCCCTCCCTCCCACCCCCCATCAACCCTCAGTTTGTTCTCAGTTTTTAACAGTCTCTTATGCTTGGCTCTCTCCCACTCTAACCTCTTTTTTTTTCCTTCCCCTCCCCCATGGGTTTCTGTTAAGTTTCTCAGGATCCACATAAGAGTGAAAACATATGGTATCTTTCTCTGTATGGCTTCTTGCACTTAGCATAACACTCTCCAGTTCCATCCACGTTGCTACAAAGGGCCATATTTCATTCTTTCTCATTGCCACATAGTACTCCGTTGTGTATATAAACCACAATTTCTTTATCCATTCATCAGTTGATGGACATTTAGGCTCCTTCCATAATTTGGCTATTGTTGAGAGTGCTGCTATAAACATTGGGTTACAAGTGCCCCTATGCATTAGTACTCCTGTATCCCTTGGGTAAATTCCTAGCAGTACTCTTGCTGGGTCATAGGGTAGGTCTATTTTTAATTTTCTGAGCAAGCTCCACACTGTTTTCCAGAGTGGCTGCACCAATTTGCATTCCCACCAACAGTGCAAGAGGGATCCTGTTTCTCCACATCCTCTCCAGCATCTATAGTCTCCTGATTTGTTCATTTTGGCCACTCTGACTGGCGTGAGGTGATATCTGAGTGTGGTTTTGATTTGTATCTCCCTGATGAGGAGCGATGTTGAGCATCTTTTCATGTGCCTGTTGGCCATCTGAATGTCTTCTTTAGAGAAGTATCTATTCATGTTTTCTGCCCATTTCTTCACTGGGTTATTTGTTTTTCGGGTGTGGAGTTTAGTGAGCTCTTTATAGATTTTGGATACTAGCCCTTTGTCCGATATGTCATTTGCAAATATCTTTTCCCATTCCATTGATTGCCTTTTAGTTTTGTAGGTTGTTTCCTTTGCTGTGCAGAAGCTTTTTATCTTCATAAGGTCCCAGTAGTTCATTTTTGCTTTTAATTCCCTTGCCTTTG